>NC_090445.1:549249081-549874081 GCF_031143425.1 Pleurodeles waltl
AATTGTGAGCTCAGGTACCCCAAACTTCACATGTCCATCCGCTCCAAAAGGGAATCTACACTTTAATCAGATTTAAAGGTAGCCCCCATGTTAACCTATGAGAGGGACAGACCTTGCAACAGTGAAAAACGAATTTAGCAATATTTCACTGTTAGGACATATAAAACACATTACTATATGTCCTTCCTTAACCATACACTGCACCCTGCCCTTGGGGCTACCTATGGCCCAACTTAAGGATGTCTTACATGTAAGAAAAGGTAAAGGTTTAGGCCTGGCAAGTGGGTACACTTGCCAAGTCGAATTTACAATTAAAACTGCAGACACTGCAATGGCAGGTCTGAGACATGATTACAGAGCTACTTATGTGGGTGGCACAACCAGTGCTGCAGGCCCACTAGTAGCATTTGATTTACAGTCACTGAGCACCTCTAGTGCACTGTACTAGGGACTTACTAATAACTCAAATATGCCAATCATGGATAAGCCAATTACATACACATTTTTTAAAGAGCACTTGCACTTTAGCACTGGTTAGCAGTGGTAAAGTGCTCAGAGTAACAAAAACAGCAAAATCAGAGCCCAGCACACATCAACAACCTGAGAAACAGAGGCAAAAAGGGAAGGGAGACCACGCCAAGGATGAAAAGTCTAACAATCATTTTCAGTTACTGTAAAATCACATGAATGGCATGAGTGAAGTATGAATGACTGTTTGAATGTTTGCTTGTGTTTTTTGGTGGGGGCAAATCATTGTTAAGGGAGGTTTGATGATTACATGCATTTTCTGATATGATATTTATTTGCGCAAAGTAAACCCAGATTAATGTAAGGATGTAAACAGAACAAAATGATTTCATGAAGTAATAAAATATGTGTTTTTGATATTCTTTGGGCTCTGCACTAAATCCTGTTGTGATTAATTAGTGTTGTATTAAATACTTGGGACTCATGAGCATTTAGAAAAATGGTAGAGTAGGAGGTTATATTTTGGTTTGAAGTTGACATGCATGTTGAACCCGTGCTTTTATAAAATGATGCAGAATTATTGCTTCTTTTTTTTAGCCATGCCGCACACCAGCCGCAATGCTGGACAGCATGGCTAGAAATACTAGCAAAGTATTAGGTCTCATAGGTGCGATCTGTAAGCGCTTCCCATTCTTGTTTATTGAAGCAGAAGTTTGAGAAAAATCAATGGCTATTAGGTGAAGGGAGTTTATTCACTGCACTTTGAAGCCATTGTTTGGATCTGTGCATGGAATATAAACATCAAGGAAACTGCTTTGAATAAAGTGGCACTTTCAATGTGTGAAAGATGGTGACTGTCAGACCCGGTTTGGGAGGCTATGAGGTAAGAAGGGGATACTCAGCCTGAACCATGGGTAATGAGTTAATTTTCCTCTCATGCCCTGGGTTCATTTCATTATGGCTTTGCAAACGAGGCCAAGTACAACTTCCTAAGACTTGACTATCAGTGGTAGTGGTGGTAGGCAGTCATAGGCTTCTCAGGGAGATAGTGTTGGGTTTCTTGAGCTCCACACTCAACAAACACACATCCTTATAATAAAGAATTGTGCATCACAGTACCTGTCTTTCAAAAAGTAAAGTACTGTATTGCGGACTATAAGTAAATACAATGAAAGAAATATGCATGATGCAACTTAGTGTCCTGGTGCTGAAGTCCGTCAGCCCACGGGTCGCTACTTTTTACTCAAGTGGATTCTTCCTCTTTGGCCACAATGTTGGAAGTCTTGGCTTAGGTAAGTTTTTACACCCAATACTCTTAAGATAGTTGTAGGAAGTTGGATCTGCATATACTATTTCCAAGTAAAAAAATAGCGTGCACAGAGTCCAAGTGTTCCCCTTAGAGGTAAGATAGTGGCAAAATTAGATAATTCTAATGCTCTATATTGTGGTAGTGTGGTCGAGCAGTAGGCGTATCAGAGGGTAGTGTTAAGCATTTGTTGTACACGCACAGGCAATAAATGAGGAACACACACTCAAAGACTTACACCAGGCCAATGGGTTTTTATATAGAAAAATACATTTTCTTAGTCTATTTTAAGAACCACAGGTTCAAGATTTAAAGTAAATACATAGAATGCAAGGTACTCCACACAGGTAAGTTAGGAACCTTGAATAAAAGCAGTATCATATACAGTCTTTGTTAAATTGGCAATAAGATATATTAAAAGTGGACACTGCAAAAATCAACATTTCCTGGTGGTGGTAAGTAAAGGTTAGATTGTGATGTAAGTAAGACACTTACAAGTCTCAGTTCCTGGGCATAGGCAGCCCACCGTTGGGGGTTCAGGGCAACCCCAAAGTTACCACACCAGCAGCTCAGGGCCGGTCAGGTGCAGAGGTCAAAGTGGTGCCTAAAACACATAGGTGCCTATGGAGAACAGGGGTGCTCTGGTTCCAGTCTGCCAGCAGGTAAGTACCTGCATCCTCTGGGGGGCAGACCAGGAGGGTTTTGTAGAGCACTGGGGGGGACACAAGTAGGCACACAAAACACACCCTCAGCGGCACAGGGGCGGCCGGGTGCAGTGTGCAAAGCAGGCGTAGGGTTTTAGATAGGAAACAATGGAGGGACCCGGGGGTCACTCTAGCAGTGCAGGCAGGCACAGGGGGTCTTCTCGGGACAGCCACCACCTGGGCTAGGCAGAGGGTCACCTGGGGGTCACTCCTGCACTGAGGTTCGGTTTCTTCAGGTCCTGGGGGCTGTGGGTGCAGGTCTTGGTCCAGGCGTCGGGTCCCTTGTTACAGGCAGCCGCGGTCAGGGGGAGGCTCTGGATTCTCTCTGCAGGCGTCGCTGTAGGGGACCGGGGGGTCGTCTCGGGCTACTCATGGGATTGCAGTTGCCGGGGAGTCCTCCCTGTGGTGTTTGTTCTCTGGATCTCGAGCCAAGGGCATCAGGTGCAGAGGGTGGAGTCTCACGCTTACGGCAGGAAGAGTGAGTTCTTGGAAAGTTGCTTCTTTGTTGCAAAGATGTAGCTGTTGTTGAGCAGAGCTGCTGCTCATGGGAATTTCTTGGTCCTGGGGGTCAGAGGGACTGAGGCTTCAGAGGTCACTGGTCCCTGTTGGATGCGTCGCTAGTTGCAGGTTTTCGAATCAGGAGACAGGCTGGTAGAGCTGGGGCCAAAGCAGATGTCGTCTTCCGTCTTCCCTGCAGGCTTGTAGGTCAGCAGTCCTTCTTTGTAGTTCAGGTTGCAGGAATCTGATTTCCCGGGTTCTGGGGTGCCCCTAAATACTAAATTTAGGGGTGTGTTTAGGTCTGGGAGGGTAGTAGCCAATGGCTACTGTCCTGGAGGGTGTCTACACTCTCTTTATGCCTCCTCCCTGTGGGGAGGGAGGCACGTCCCTAATCCTATTGGGGGAATCCGCCAAAACTAAGATGGAGGATTTCCAAAGGCAGAGGTCACCTCAGCTCAGGGCACCTTAGGGGCTGTCCTGACTGGTGGGTGACTCCTCCTTGTTTTCTCATTATGTCCCCTGGACTTGCTGCCAAAAGTGGGGGCTGTGTCCAGGGGGTGGGCATCTCCACTAGTTGGAGTGCCCTGGGACATTTTAACACAAAGCCTGAGCCTTTGAGGCTCACTGCTAGGTGTTACAGGTACTGCAGGAGGGAGGTGTGAAGCACCTCCACCCAGAGCAGGCTTTGTTTCTGGCCTCAGAGGGCACAAAGGCCCTCACCCCAGGGGGGTCAGAAACTCATCTCTCAGCAGCAGGCTGGCACAGATCAGTCAGTCCGCACTGAAGGATTGGGTAAAATACAGGGGGCATCTCTAAGATGCCCTCTGTGTGCATTCTTTAATAAATCCAACACTTGCATCAGTGTGGGTTTATTATTCTGATAAGTTTGATACCAAACTTCCCAGTATTCAGTGTAGCCATTATGGAGCTGTAGTGGCATATTGTACATGCAGCTATACCCTCACCTGTGGTATAGTGCACCCTGCCTTAGGGCTGTAAGGACTGCTAGAGGGGTGACTTACCTATGCCACAGGCAGTATTTTGTGGGAATGGCATCCTGAGGGGGATGCCATGTCGACTTTGCCTTTTTCTCTACACCAACACACACAATCTACAATGACAGTGTGCATGTGTAAGGTGAGGGGTCCCCTAGGGTGGCACAACATATGCTGCAGCCCTTAGGGACCTTCTCTGGTCACAGGGCCTTTGGTACCACTGGTACTTTTTACAAGGGACTTATCTGTGTGCCAGGGGTGAGACAATTGTGGAAACATGGTACATTTTAAGTGAAAGAACACTGGTGCTGGGGCCTGGTTAGCAGGGTCCCAGCACACTTCTCAGTCAAGTCAGCATAAATATCAGGCAAAAAGTGGGGGGCAACTGCAACAGGGAGCCATTTTCCTACAATAGTGCACAGTCTGTTAGCTTTTGGTACAGTTTCTCACCCAATGGTTCTGTGAGTCTAAATCAGGCAGATTCTCAGCGACTGCCCTGCTTCCTGTCGGCTCAGCTGCTCCTCCTCATCTGGGCTAAGCACAAGCCAGTCATCCATGCCAGGCCCTCTCCGCAGTCACATCTGGTATGGTTGTTTGAGGTTTTCAGGAGGATTCTGTGTCTCAGCAGGCCTGGTGGTTTGTGGTGTTGTCTTGGCCGGGCTGTGTAGGTCTAGATGATTAATGCCATGTGTAGGCTGGGTTTTTCACTACAGGTGTGGTGATGGGTGGGAGACCATGGCTCAGGCCACGCCATGGTCAATAACGTTTTTTTGCAGTGGCTCAAGTCACTTGGCAAGCGATCACTCTTTGTGAGCAGCAGTTCCATGAGGACTAGAGTGAGTTTTAGTTCCTTTGTGAGGGAAAGAAGATTTAGCTTGGTGAAGATGGCGACCCAGTCTCGTCCATTGGCTGTGAGGTGATGCCATCCTTGGGAGCTGAAACGTTTTCTGAGTGTTTAGAGTTTGGTTAGCACCTAAGCGAGTGTGCAGTGTATTACCTTACTGCTGTAGTTGTAAGGCGCTTTTCATCAATGAGTTTCTGAGTGTGGCAGTAATGGGTGCAAGTGGTGTGTCTCATTGTAATCGTAAATTGGACCAGTCTTATACCACTTTGAATCCGGCTGTGCTGTCCTGGATGAATGGAAAGAGTATTATCCTTAGAAAAATAACAAACCATGAAAAATTCAGTTTATGTTCAGCATTGCTGAGCAAGCACATCAGTTTATAAATAGGCGAACTGAGGAAACTGTCCTGCTTCTTCCCTAATGCATTGTACTGGTGCAACACGTGAGAGTGGGAAGCAGTCCGTAAAATTTTAAAATCTATGAGACGTGACAGGATACTTCCAGCAACCCTAAGCAAGTCTATGACTGCACAAATATTCAAACTCTGAAGGAACTGAACTGAATCCACTAAACTGCTATGTGAGAGGACATGTGCATAAACTGAGAGTGTGAAGCAGTCTGTAAAATATTTCAAATACGTAATCTAATCAGGATTCAGGTCATATAGTAGGTTTAACTGAGATTATCCGAGCTGGCTGCACATAAAATACTTCGTTTTGCAGTAGTGTATAAGTAGAAAGATTGTGCCCCCGAATGCAAGGAATGTACTCATCTGAATAATGGAAAAAAAACATTAAACATATAGGGAAATTTCCAGTATGACTTTGGAAATATGAGACTACGATAATATAGGTAACCTGGACAGCAGCTAACGCAATGCATTGCACGGGGACAGGTGCAATATGCGAGAGAGGGAAGCATACCTTTAGAGATGTTTGTCCTGTATCCATTTTCTGAGCCTGTGGCATGCGCCGTACCTCCTTTGCTATTCACAGTAGAGATCTGTGAGCAGCAAGTAAAGACCACCACATTCAAAACAAGCATTTACAGTGCAACGGGTCTCGTGTTTGCTCATGTTAGAGCTGATTGCGTTGTAAACTCCTAACCCGACTTTTCACCTATCGGGCAAAAGTGCATTTATGTACGTAACTGAAAAAGTGAAATTAACTATGTAAAGCGCTCGACTTCTGCCAAGCGAGATCGCGCTCGTAAATTAGAGAAAAAGAAGTCCACGAGCCCGATGGAAAACAGCGAGCCTCGCATGTTTTCTGTACATGGTTGCTGCGCTAGAGGAGGGCTAACCACCGGAAAAGGCATGAAGTATGCGTGCCTTCGACTAATGAAAGCAAGCAGATTTTATTAGGAAATCCCACGAACCAATAAAAAACACTGACGTGAAGTTGACAGGGCTCCGAGCCCTTTTCTAAATACTAAAGCGTCTCGCTGCGATACGCATGCGTGAGCGCATGCAACGCAGGCTCGACCCTAAAAAGGATATTCTGTAAAATGGCACAAAAATTAGGTGTGTCAAGAGATTACTAGCGAGACTAAACAAATCTGTGACTCCAAAACTATGTAACATGCGCGCAACACATAAATCGTAGACTGGTGCAAAATGAGAGAAAGCAATGTAAACCTACGAAATGTTCCGGATGACTGCGCGGTAAACTTGTATGTGCACGGGTGGCAGTACAAGATGCATATAAAGTACTTGCAATTTGCGCAGAATTACGCACTCACTCCATACTCCACGGGTGCTGGAATACCTGTAAAAATACTGTGCATGGAAACAGATAAATTCACTTCAGTTTTGTCAGAAGAACTAATTCCTGTAACTTTAATGCTCTGGAGTCCCCACTCCGGTCAACTAGGTTAAAAAACAGACAGTTTAACCTTGGTGTACTAGTGTTTTCTATCTTCATCAAACTCTTTGTAGAAGAATAGCATTGGCAACAGAGAACGCCTTTTCCGGATGCTCAGAGATACAGTAGAATCCTTTCCATTCTCACATTAACACTTGAAATCCACAATCAAGAAGTACCCAGTCTCTCCAAGTGCATCAAGGCAGACATTTTAACATCTAAAGAAGGGAGCTTTGGCTAAATCTTCAAGGAGAACGACAGATACCATGTCTTTGAGCCCTGAAAAAAAGAAAATACTAGGGACTAAGGGCCTCATTACGAGTTTGGTGGTTGGACAACCAGAACTCCATGTTGGAAGTCTCAAAAAGACAGTCATGTTGGCAATCTTACAGACTGCCCTATTACAAGTTATACAAGCAGGACCACCAATAAAAAATAGCAGGCCACTAGCGGCATGGATATAGGTGGTCTGACCTCCTGCGCCGACAGCACCATGTCCAAACACCAAGCATGTTACAAGCACACAATCACGTGGCAGTCCCCCATGGTGGTCAGCCAATGGCAGTCCGAAACATGGTGGATCGCGGTCAACAAAGCAATAGACAACTGCACATTGGATGAATTTGAAAACAACACAGCTAACATATATTGCCACAGTGGACACCCCTTCACAGACCACAATTCCTTGCATTTCTAATGCAACACACAGAAGCCAGAGCAACTTTTTTCACAAATACTCCATAGATCAGGCACACCTTTTTTTTCACCAACTCATAGAACACCATGCATATACTTTTGTCCATTCACAGCCTTTTACACTTCCCCTCTTTAATGAGTCACTGTCACTCGTAGCTTTTTTCCATCATGTCACGTTCTAAAATTCCCCATTTTTTCAGAAGATGAGTTAAGAGTGATGGTGGATGAAATCATGAGTGGAGCCACAATTGTTTGGTCCAGCATACTCCTCTCAGTGGGAAAATGGAAATGTGGGACAGGATCGTTGACAGAGTGAACGCTGTAGGCACCACCGAGAGCACAAAGGAGGACATCAGGAAGAGGTGGAACGACCTCAGGTGCAAGGTCAATTCCCTAGTCTCTCGGCACCAGCTGCAGGCCAAGAAGACTGGTAGTGGCCCTCCCAGTACTCTTTACCTGGGAGAAGAAGGTCTTGGGCATCCTCTGTCTCATGGGCTTGACAGGAATAACTGGGGGAGTGGAGTCTGGTAAGTTACATCACAAAACATTTCACAAAAATACAATGTTCTGCATGCTCACAGCTCACCTTTTGCCACTTTTCCTGTACTCCATTCACCAGCCCAGTCTTCACTTGTCCAAAGACCCCTATTTGGCAACTCCCAGTTGAAGTATACTCACCTGGGGAGATAACATTTGTGTAGTGTGTGTAGTACAGGGACTGTCATGACTGCAACTACCAGGAGGCACATTTTCTACAACTCCAAACACCAGATCAGTGCTCTTTTCTCCAAATATTTGTGTTTGTTATCTCTCAATTGACTTGCACTCACCTGGGAGTTACCATGTGTATAGTGTGTGTAGTACAAGAACTGACCAGACTACAACTCCCAGGAGACCCTGTTCCTGTAACTACAAAAACAGCACATTGGTCAAATACACATGTTTGATAACTCTCAAATGAAGTGAACTCACCTGGGGAGATAACATTTGTATAGTGTGTGTAGTACAGGGACTGACATGACTGCTAAGGCCAGGAGGCCTTGTGTCTGTAACTCCAAACACCAGACCAGGGTTCACTTGTCCAAATCTATCTGTTAGTGAACTCTCAAATGAAGTTTACTCACCTGGGAGGATGACATTTGTATAGTGGTGGGAAGTAGAGGGAGTGACCTGAATGCAAATCCAAACAGGCCCTGTTTCTCTAACTCCAACCACCAGCACAGTGCTCACTTGCTAAAATCCATCTGTGAGTGAACTCTCAAATGAAGTTTACTCACCTAGGAAGATACAATTTGTCAAGTGGTGGGAAGTGGGGGAGTAACCTGACTGCAACACCAAGGGAGGCCCTTGCTTTATGTAACTTCAACCACCAGCCCACTGTTCACTTGCCTAAATACAACTGTTTGTTAACTCGCAAATGATGTTTACTCACCTGGGAGGATAACATATGTCACATGTGTGTAGTATAAAGTGACATGACTTCAACTCTCAGGAGGCACTGTTTCCCTATCTCCAACCACCAGCCTAGTGTGCACTTGCCTAAATACACCTGTTTGTTAACTCTCAAATGAAGTTTACTTACATGGGAGGATAACATTTGTCAAGTGTGTGTAGTATAGAGAGTAATATGACTGCACCTCCCAGGAGGCCCTGTTTCTCTAACTCCACCCACCAGCCCAGTGTGCACTTGCTTCAATACACCTGTTTGTTAATTCTCAAATGAAGTTTACTAACCAGGGACTGATAAAGTACAGATCATGCGGAGACAAGTTGGCGGCCGACTGACCGGCTGATGCGGATCTACGCCTCCACTCGGCATGCCGCTTGGATTGAGGAACGCTACCGCCTTCCACTGTGTGCTTTCCGGGGATGAGGGAAAGCACTAATTCAGCTGCGGTTTTGTGGTTCTGGATTTCTTGGCACTGTGGAGCGTAGAGCTGGGTAATAGCTGTAAAGAGTAGAGTGAGCAGCGCGAACCAGCTCACAGACGTGTGGTGTGAACCTCAGGAACTGCTTCTTGGTACCCACAGCCGCGCCGGACTTTCGGCGGCAATCGGCTGGCTTGTTATGGCCCCTAAAGTGCGAGAGCACTTAAGGATCCCCGAGTGTCATGGAGGAAACCTGATCTTGCGACAAGTATGGAAAGGAAGGATCAGAAATAACTCCACTGCTCCCAAACAACTCGAGTCAGTGACCTGGGAACAAGAGGGCAGAGTGGCTTGCCTACGGAGAAACAGCTGTTACAGGCATGTGGACTGTCACAGGAGGATGGTAGCAAAGACGTGGCTTCGGAGAATGTGGGACTACAGAACCCTGAGATGTTCAAACAGCCCTTGAGGACAAAGTATACGACTCTCCAAATATCTAGAAATGAGGTAGCGCAAAACGCCAGGATCCTAGCAAACGATAGGAATGTACATGACAGTATAACGGGCACAGCTGGGGCGGCGCAAAACCAGGAAGGAACAGGTATGACTTTGTTACTTGGGTGATCTTCGGATTAGCGATTCTGAACCCCTGCAGGGTAGTCGGCCGGCAGCTTCTCCACAGGCTGTAACTGGCGAAAGTGTTGATTTGGGGGGGTAGTCGGTGAAGCTGGATTTAGCTGTTTAAGCCAAAAGGATGAGCTGCATGAGGTTACAACTGGGGGCAGAAAGGCATCCCTGGTATCTAAAGAAGCTCCACAAGATATTAGTCGGGAAGGGGATGATGATAACCTGCAGGGTATCTCGGGAAATCCAAGGGTGCTCTCTCTGGAAACAAAAGCAACAAGAGGTGGGGAGACAGAGCAAACGGTGTGAGAAAGTAGCCTCTTTCTAGCCTTGTTACTCCCATTTTTGGCCTGTTTGTGAGTATATGTCAGGGTGTTTTCACTGTCTCACTGGGATCCTGCTAGCCAGGGCCCAGTGCTCATAGTGAAAACCCTATGTTTTCAGTATGTTTGTTATGTGTCACTGGGACCCTGCTAGCCAGGACCCCAGTGCTCATAAGTTTGTGGCCTATATGTATGTGTTCCCTGTGTGAGGCCTAACTGTCTCACTGAGGCTCTGCTAACCAGAACCTCAGTGGTTATGCTCTCTCTGCTTTCTAAATTGTCACTAACAGGCTAGTGACCAATTTCACCAATTCACATTGGCATGCTGGAACACCCTTATAATTCCCTAGTATATGGTACTGAGGTACCCAGGGTATTGGGGTTCCAGGGGATCACTATGGGCTGCAGCATTTCTTTTGTCACCCATAGGGAGCTCTGACAATTCTTGCACAGGCCTGTCACTGCAGCCTGAGTGAAATAACGTCCACGTTATTTCACAGCCATTTACCACTGCACTTAAGTAACTTATAAGTCACCTATATGTCTAACCTTTACCTGGTAAAGGTTGGGTGCTAAGTTATTTAGTGTGTGGGCACCCTGGCACTAGCCAAGGTGCCCCCACATCGTTCAGGGCAAATTCCCCGGACTTTGTGAGTGCGGGGACACCATTACACGCGTACACTGTACATAGGTCACTACCTATGTACAGCGTCACAATGGTAACTCCGAACATGGCCATGTAACATGTCTAAGATCATGGAATTGTCACCCCATGCCATTCTGGCATTGGGAATACAATTTAATGATCCCCTGAGTCTCTAGCACAGACCCAGGTACTGTCAAACTACCTTTCCTGGGGTTTCACTGCAGCTGCTGCTGCTGCCAACCCCTCAGACAGGTTTCTGCCCTCCTGGGGTCCAGCCAGGCCTGGCCCTGGAAGGCAGAACAAAGGACTTCCTCAGAGAGAGGGTGTTACACCCTCTTCCTTTGGAAAAAGGTGTCAGGGCTGGGGAGGAGTAGCCTCCCCCAGCCTCTGGAAATCCTTTGATGGGCACAGATGGTGCCCATCTCTGCATAAGCCAGTCTACACCGGTTCAGGGATCCCCCAGCCCTGCTCTGGCGCGAAACTGGACAAAGGAAAGGGGAGTGACCACTCCCCTGACCTGCACCCAGGGGAGGTGCCCAGAGCTCCTCCAGTGTGCTCCAGACCTCTGCCATCTTGGAAACAGAGGTGCTGCTGGCACACTGGACTGCTCTGAGTGGCCAGTGCCAGCAGGTGATGTCAGAGACTCCTTCTGATAGGCTCTTACCTGTGTTACTAGCCTATCCTCCTTCCTGGGTAGCCAAACCTCCTTTTCTGGCTATTTAGGGTCTCTGCTTTGGGGAATTCTTTAAATAATGAATGCAAGAGCTCATCAGAGTTCCTCTGCATCTCTCTATTCACCTTCTGCCAAAGGATCGACCGCTGACTGCTCAGGACGCCTGCAAAACCGCAACAAAGTAGCAAAGACGACTACTGCAACCTTGTATCGCTGATCGTGCCGCCTTCTCTACTGTTTCCTGGTGGTGCATGCTCTGGGGGTAGCCTGCCTCCTCTCTGCACCAGGAGCTCTGAAGAAATCTCCCGTGGGTTGACGGAATCTTCCCCCTGGACCCGCAGGCAACAAAAGACTGCATCACCGGTCCTCTGGGTCCCCTCCCAGCATGACGAGCGTGGTCCCTGGAACTCAGCAACTCTGTCCAATTGACTCCCACAGTCCAGTGACTCTTCAGTCCAAGTTTGGTGGAGGTAAGTCCTTGCCTCCCCACGCTAGACTGCATTGCTGGGTACCGCGTGATGTGCAGCTGCTCCGGCTCCTGTGCACTCTTCCAGGATTTCCTTCGTGCACAGCCAAGCCTGGGTCCCCAACACTCTAACCTGCAGTGCACAGCTTCCTAAGTTGTCCTCCGGCGTCGTGGGACTCCCTTTTGTGTCTTCGGGTGAGCTCCGGTTCACTCCTCTTCGTAGTGCCTGTTCCGGCACTTCTGCGGGTGCTGCCTGCTCCTGTGAGGGCTCCCTGACTTGCTGGGTGCCCCCTCTGTCTCCTCGTCCAAGTGGTGACATCCTGGTCCCTCCTGGGCCACAGCAGCATCCAAAAACCCTAACATCGACCCTTGCAGCTACCAAGGCTTGTTTGCGGTCTTTCTTCGTGGGAACACCTCTGCAAGCTTCTACACGACGTGGGACATCCATCCTCCAAAGGGAAAGTTCCTAGTCATCTTCGTTCTTGCAGAATCCACAGCTTCAACCATCCAGTGGCAGCTTCTTTGCACCCTCAGCTGGCATTTCGTGGGCATCTGCCCACTCTCGACTTTGTCGCGACTCTTGGACTTGGTCCCCTTGTTCCACAGGTACTCTCGTCCAGAAATCCACTTTGGTTGCATTGCTGGTGTTGGTCTTCCTTGCAGAATTCCCCTATCACAACTTCTGTGTTCTCTGGGGAATATAGGTGCACTTTACACCTACTTTTCAGGGTCTTGGGGTGGGCTATTTTTCTAACCCTCACTGTTTTCTTACAGTCCCAGCGACCCTCTACGAGCTCACATAGGTTTGGGGTCCATACGTTATTCGCATTTCACTTTTGGAGTATATGGTTTGTGTTGCCCCTATACCTATGTGCTCCTATTGCAATCTATTGTAACTATACACTGCTTGCATTACTTCCTTTTGCTATTACTGCATATTTCTGGTATTGTGTACATATATCTTGTGTATATTTGGCATGCTCATACTGAGGGTACTCACTGAGATACTTTTGGCATATTGTCATAAAAATAAAGTACCTTTATTTTTAGTATATCTGTGTATTGTGTTTTCTTATGATATTGTGCATATGACACCAGTGGTATAGTAGGAGCTTTGCATGTCTCCTAGTTCAGCCTAAGCTGCTCTGCTATAGCTACCTTCTATCAGCCTAAGCTGCTAGAAACACCTCTTCTACACTAATAAGGGATAACTGGACCTGGCACAGAGTGTAAGTACCCCTTGGTACCCACTACAAGCCAGGCCAGCCTCCTACATTGGTCGTGCAGCGGTGGGATAAGTACTTGCAACTACTTACCACTTTGTCATTTTGTAATTTTCATAAGAGAAAAATATACAAAACAAGTTCAGTGTATGTACACCTAACCAAAAAGTTTTGCTTTTCTTCTCTTACTCTATTTGCTAAGTGCTGAAAAGTACCTCTAAACTTTCTAAAAGTTTCTAAAAAGTTGAAAAAGTTTTTTTCTATTTCCTTAAAAAGTCCTGAAACTTTTTCTTTCTTTTTCTGTCCCTAAACCCTTTTCTATCATGTCTGGTACAGGTCCTACTCATGATCTGGGCAGCACAGCTTATGACAACCTTAGCTGGAAAGGTTTGAGGAGTCTCTGCATTGATAGAGGTTTAGGGGTAGGGAAGAATCCCTCTAGAGAACTGTTAATTAACATGCTCATTGAAAATGATAAGGCCTTAGCTGGCACATCTGTTGAGAAGTTAGGAGATGGTTCACACTCTGATTCTGGGGCACCCCCAGTAAGAATGTTAGATGGTATCCTTCCCAACCTGTCCCTTAGCAGACCACCTAGCATAACTGGTATTAATGTGAGTTCTCATCACAGTAGGGATATTATTCATGCAGGTCAGGTTATTAGAGTGCCAACTGTTAGGGACATTTCACCCTCTGTTCATTCACATCATTCTTCTGTGTCAAAGCATGCCCAACCCACCTACCCTGATGACAGAATGTTAGAAAGGGAGCTCAATAGATTGAGAGTGGAAGAGTCCAGGCTGAAGCTTAAACAGCAACAGCTGGCTCTGGACAGGGAATCTTTAGACTTAGAAAAAGAAAGACAGAGGTTGGGGTTAAGACCCCATGGTGGCAGCAGCAGTATTCCAGATAGTAATCTTGTGAAAGAGCATGATTCTAGGAATCTACATAAGATAGTTCCCCCTTACAAGGAGGGGGATGACATTAACAAGTGGTTTGCTGCACTTGAGAGGGCCTGTGTTGTATAGGGGGTCCCTCAAAGGCAGTGGGCTGCTATCCTATGGCTATCTTTCAGTGGAAAGGGTAGGGATAGGCTCCTTACTGTGAAGTAAAGTGATGCCAATAATTTTACAGTTTTGAAGAATGCACTCTTGGATGGATTTGGCTTAACCACTGAACAATACAGGATTAAGTTCAGAGAAACCAGAAAAGAGTCCTCACAAGACTGGGTGGACTTTGTTGACTATTCAGTGAAGGCCTTGGAGGGGTGGTTACATGGCAGTAAAGTTTCTGACTATGAAAGCCTGTATAATCTGATCCTGAGAGAGCATATTCTGAATAACTGTGTGTCTGATTTGTTACACCAATATCTAGTGGACTCAGATCTGACCTCTCCCCAAGAATTGGGAAAGAAGCAGACAAATGGGTCAGAACAAGAGTGAACAGAAAAGTTCATACAGGGGGTGACAAGGATGGCAAGAAGAAAGATGGTGAGAAATCTCAGGATAAGCATGGGGATAAGGGTAAAACCAAAGATCCTTCTTCAAATCCTAAACACTCTTCAGGGGGTGGGGATAAACCAAATTCATCCTCTTCTTCACAACCTACACACATTAAAAAGCCTCAGTGCTTTGTGTTTAAAAATAGAGGCCATAGGCCAGGGGATAAGTCCTGTCCAGGTAAACCCCCTGAGCCTACCACCACTAATTAATCAAGCTCTTGTGCCCCTAGTAGTAGTGGTACTAGTGGTGGGACTGCTGGCAACAGTCAAGCTAAGGGTGTAGTTGGGTTCACTTATGGGTCCATCATAGAAACTGGGGTAGTCAGTCCCAAGACAGTTTCTGTCACACCTAGTGGCATTGGCCTTGCCACACTGGCTGCTTGTCCCCTCACAATGGATAAGTACAGGCAGACAGTTTCAATAAATGGTGTTGAGGCCCAGGCCTACAGGGACACAGGTGCCAGTATCACTTTGGTGACTGAAAACCTGGTGGCCCCTGAACAACACATCATTGGACAACAGTACAAGCCTATTGATGTCCATAACTCCACTAAGTTTCTTCCCTTAGCTATAGTTCAGCTTAGTTGGGGTGGAGTTACTGGCCCTAAGCAGGTGGTAGTGTCACCTAGCTTACCTGTAGACTGTCTCTTAGGTAATGACCTAGAGACCTCAGGTTGGGCTGAGGTAGAGTTTTATACCCATGCAGACATGCTGGGTATCCCTGAGGAATTGTTCCCTCTCATTTCTACTGAAATGAAAAAGCAAAGGAGAGAAGAAGGCCTGAAAACTCAGGATCCTTCTCCAACAACAGGTAAAAAGGGAATCACAGTATCCGCTAACCACCCTGCAATTCAGGATACCATTCCTGTGGTGGGAGAAACCTCTCCTGGGGTGGCACCTGTTCCAAGGGAATCATCAGCTGGCATAGCTGTACTCCCTGAGGTGGAAGTACCTCTCTGTGGGATAACTCATATTGGTGAGAAAACGAACACCATTTTAGTTAACATGGAGCATCCCTCCAACCCTCCCAGAGAAACTTTAGTGCAGAAACCCTGCACTGCCTCACAACACTTAGGACAGCAGCCCTGCACTAGTGTGGAGCTCATAGGACAGCATCCCTGCCCTGCTCCAACTCAAGAGAAACAGCATCCCTGTTCTCTCTTCCAGCCATATGGACAAAGTTTTGCCCAGCTATGGCTTTACTGAGACAGCATCCCTGTCTGGCATTCTCATCACTAGAAATAGGTCCAGTGGACAATTCCCACTGTTCTAAACTAAAACTTACTGATAGAAACTCTGAAAATATATCTTCACATTGTTGCTTAGCTAAAAAACTTCAAACAGGGTGGTTTACATCCCCACAGGGAAGTAACCATATAGTGGATGATAAAGGGAGTAACCAGTCTATTGCAGAGCTACTCTCTACTTATCACCACTTAGACAATAAAGTCTCAACTGGTCAAGGTTAGCCTGATTGTCCTTCGTTTGGGGGGGTGAGAAAGTAGCCTCTTTCTAGCCTTGTTACCCCCACTTTTGGCCTGTTTGTGAGTATATGTCAGGGTGTTTTCACTGTCTCACTGGGATCCTGCTAGCCAGGGCCCAGTGCTCATAGTGAAAACCCTATGTTTTCAATATGTTTGTTATGTGTCACTGGGACCCTGCTAGCCAGGACCCCAGTGCTCATAAGTTTGTGGCCGATATGTATGTGTTCCCTCTGTGATGTCTAACTGTCTCACTGAGGCTCTGCTAAGCAGAACCTCAGTGGTTATGCTCTCTCTGCTTTCTAAATTGTCACTAACAGGCTAGTGACCAATTTCACAAATTCACATTGGCATACTGGAACACCCTTATAATTCCCTAGTATATGGTAATGAGGTACCCAGGGTATTGGGGTTCCAGGAGATCCCTATGGGCTGCAGCATTTTTTTTGCCACCCATAGGGAGCTCTGACAATTCTTACACAGGCCTGCCACTGCAGCCTGAGTGAAATAACGTCCACGTTATTTCACAGCCATTTACCACTGCACTTAAGTAACTTATAAGTCACATATATGTCTAACCTTTACCTGGTAAAGGTTGGGTGCTAAGTTATTTAGTGTGTGGGCACCCTGGCACTAGCCAAGGTGCCCCCACATCGTTCAGGGCAAATTCCCTGGACTTTGTGAGTGCGGGGACACCATTACACGCGTGCACTGTACATAGGTCACTATCTATGTACAGCGTCACAATGGTAACTCCGAACATGGCCATGTAACATGTCTAAGATCATGGAATTGTCACCCCAATTCCATTCCGGCATTGGGAAGACAATTCCATGATCCCCTGAGTCTCTAGCACAGACCCGGGTACTGTCAAACTACCTTTCCTGGGGTTTCACTGCAGCTGCTGCTGCTGCCAACCCCTCAGATAGGTTTCTGCCCTCCTGGGGTCCAGCCAGGCCTGGCCCAGGAAGGCAGAACAAAGGAATTCCTCAGAGAGATGGTGTTACACCCTCTTCCTTTGGAAAAAGGTGTCAGGGCTGGGGAGGAGCAGCCTCCCCCAGCCTCTGGAAATGCTTTGATGGGCACAGATGGTGCCCATCTCTGCATAAGCCAGTCTACACCGGTTCAGGGATCCCCCAGCCCTGCTCTGGCGCGAAACTGGACAAAGGAAAGGGGAGTGACCACTCCCCTGACCTGCACCTCCCAGGGGAGGTGCCCAGAGCTCCTCCAGTGTGCTCCAGACCTCTCCCATCTTGGAAACAGAGGTGCTGCTGGCACACTGGACTGCTCTGAGTGGCCAGTGCCAGCAGGTGACGTCAGAGACTCCTTCTGATAGGCTCTTACCTGTGTTACTAGCCTATCCTCCTTCCTGGGTAGCCAAACCTCCTTTTCTGGCTATTTAGGGTCTCTGCTTTGGGGAATTCTTTAAATAATGAATGCAAGAGCTCATCAGAGTTCCTCTGCATCTCTCTATTCACCTTCTGCCAAAGGATCGACCGCTGACTGCTCAGGACGCCTGCAAAACCGCAACAAAGTAGCAAAGACGACTACTGCAACCTTGTATCGCTGATCCTGCCGCCTTCTCGACTGTTTCCTGGTGGTGCATGCTCTGGGGGTAGCCTGCCTCCTCTCTGCACCAGGAGCACTGAAGAAATCTCCCGTGGGTCGACGGAATCTTCCCCCTGGACCCGCAGGCAACAAAAGTCTGCATCACAAGTCCTCTGGGTCCCCTCTCAGCATGACGAGCGTGGTCCCTGGAACTCAGCAAATCTATCCATGTGACTCCCACAGTCCAGTGACTCTTCAGTCCAAGTTTGGTGGAGGTAAGTCCTTGCCTCCCCACGCTAGACTGCATTGCTGGGTACCACGTGATTTGCAGCTGCTCCGGCTCCTGTGCACTCTTCCAGGATTTCCTTCATGCACATCCAAGCCTGGGTCCCCAACACTCTAACCTGCAGTGCACAGCTTCCTAAGTTGTCCTCCGGCGTCGTGGGACTCCCTTTTGTGTCTTCAGGTGAGCTCGGTTCACTCCTCATTGTAGTGCCTGTACCGGCACTTCTGCGGGTGCTGCCTGCTCTTGTGAGGGCTCCCTGACTTGATGGGTGCCCCCTCTGTTTCCTCGTCCAAGTGGTGACATCCTGGTCCCTCCTGGGCCACAGCAGCATCCAAAAACCCTAACATCGACCCTTGCAGCTAGCAAGGCTTGTTTGCGGTCTTTCTTCGTGAGAACACCTCTGCAAGCTTCTTCACGACGTGTGACATCCATCCTCCAAAGGGGAAGTTCCTAGTCCTCTTCGTTCTTGTAGAATCCACAGCTTCAACCATCCAGTGGCAGCTTCTTTGCACCCTCAGCTGGCATTTCGTGGGCATCTGCCCACTCTCGACTTTGTCGCGACTCTTGGACTTGGTCCCCTTGTTCCACAAGTACTCTCGTCCAGAAATCCACTTTGGTTGCATTGCTGGTGTTGGTCTTCCTTGCAGAATTCCCCTATCACAACTTCTGTGCTCTCTGGGGAATATAGGTGCACTTTACACCTACTTTTCAGGGTCTTGGGGTGGGCTATTTTTCTAACCCTCACTGTTTTCTTACAGTCCCAGCGACCCTCTACGAGCTCACATAGGTTTGGGGTC
This sequence comes from Pleurodeles waltl, assembly GCF_031143425.1. Classification (NCBI taxonomy): domain Eukaryota; kingdom Metazoa; phylum Chordata; class Amphibia; order Caudata; family Salamandridae; genus Pleurodeles; species Pleurodeles waltl. The sequence goes on from NC_090445.1 coordinate 549,267,891, forward strand.
CATACGTTATTCGCATTTCACTTTTGGAGTATATGGTTTGTGTTGCCCCATACCTATGTGCTCCTATTGCAATCTATTGTAACTATACACTGCTTGCATTACTTCCTTTTGCTATTACTGCATATTTCTGGTATTGTGTACATATATCTTGTGTATAGTTGGCATGCTCATACTGAGGGTACTCACTGAGATACTTTTGGCATATTGTCATAAAAATAAAGTACCTTTATTTTTAGTATAACTGTGTATTGTGTTTTCTTATGATATTGTGCATATGACACCAGTGGTATAGTAGGAGCTTTGCATGTCTCCTAGTTCAGCCTAAGCTGCTCTGCTATAGCTACCTTCTATCAGCCTAAGCTGCTAGAAACACCTCTTGTACACTAATAAGGGATAACTGGACCTGGCACAGAGTGTAAGTACCCCTTGGTACCTACTACAAGCCAGGCCAGCCTCCTACATTGGTCGTGCAGCGGTGGGATAAGTACTTGCAACTACTTACCACTTTGTCATTTTGTAATTTTCATAAGAGAAAAATATATAAAACAAGTTCAGTGTATGTACACCTAACCAAAAAGTTTTTCTTTTCTTCTCTTACTCTATTTGCTAAGTGCTGAAAAGTACCTCTAAACTTTCTAAAAGTTTCTAAAAAGTTGAAAAAGTTTTTTTCTATTTCCTTAAAAAGTCCTGAAACTTTTTCTTTCTTTTTCTGTCCCTAAACCCTTTTCTATCATGTCTGGTACAGGTCCTACTCATGATCTGGCCAGCACAGCTTATGACAACCTTAGCTGGAAAGGTTTGAGGAGTCTCTGCATTGATAGAGGTTTAGGGGTAGGGAAGAATCCCTCTAGAGAACTGTTAATTAACATGCTCATTGAAAATGATAAGGCCTTAGCTGGCACATCTGTTGAGAAGTTAGGAGATGGTTCACACTCTGATTCTGGGGCACCCCCAGTAAGAATGTTAGATGGTATCCTTCCCAACCTGTCCCTTAGCAGACCACCTAGCATAACTGGTACTAAAGTGAGTTCTCATCACAGTAGGGATATTATTCATGCAGGTCAGGTTATTAGAGTGCCAACTGTTAGGGACATTTCACCCTCTGTTCATTCACATCATTCTTCTGTGTCAAAGCATGCCCAACCCACCTACCCTGATGACAGAATGTTAGAAAGGGAGCTCAATAGATTGAGAGTGGAAGAGTCCAGGCTGAAGCTTAAACAGCAACAGCTGGCTCTAGACAGGAAATCTTTAGACTTAGAAAAAGAAAGACAGAGGTTGGGGTAAGGACACCATGGTAGCAGCAGCAGTATTCCAGATAGTAATCCTGTGAAAGAGCATGATTCTAGGAATCTGCATAAGATAGTTCCCCCTTACAAGGAGGGGGATGACATTAACAAGTAGTTTGCTGCACTTGAGAGGGCCAGTGTTGTACAGGGGGTCCCTCAAAGGCAGTGGGCTGCTATCCTATGGCTATCTTTCAGTGGAAAGGGTAGGGATAGGCTCCTTACTGTGAAGTAAAGTGATGCCAATAATTTTACAGTTTTGAAGAATGCACTCTTGGATGGATTTGGCTCAACCACTGAACAATACAGGATTAAGTTCAGAGAAACCAGAAAAGAGTCCTCACAAGACTGGGTGGACTTTGTTGACTATTCAGTGAAGGCCTTGGAGGGGTGGTTACATGGCAGTAAAGTTTCTGACTATGAAAGCCTGTATAATCTGATCCTGAGAGAGCATATTCTGAATAACTGTGTGTCTGATTTGTTACACCAATATCTAGTGGACTCAGATCTGACCTCTCCCTAAGAATTGGGAAAGAAGGCAGACAAATGGGTCAGAACAAGAGTGAACAGAAAAGTTCATACAGGGGGTGACAAGGATGGCAAGAAGAAAGATGGTGAGAAATCTCAGGATAAGCATGGGGATAAGGGTAAAACCAAAGATCCTTCTTCAAATCCTAAACACTCTTCAGGGGGTGGGGATAAACCAAATTCATCCTCTTCTTCACAACCTACACACATTAAAAAGCCTTGGTGCTTTGTGTGTAAAAATAGAGGCCATAGGCCAGGGGATAAGTCCTGTCCAGGTAAACCCCCTGAGCCTACCACCAATAATTCATCAAGCTCTTGTGCCCCTAGTAGTAGTGGTACTAGTGGTGGGACTGCTGGCAACAGTCAAGCTAAGGGTGTAGTTGGGTTCACTTATGGGTCCATCATAGAAACTGGGGTAGTCAGTCCCAAGACAGTTTCTGTCACACCTAGTGGCATTGGCCTTGCCACACTGGCTGCTTGTCCCCTCACAATGGATAAGTACAGGCAGACAGTTTCAATAAATGATGTTGTGGCCCAGGCCTACAGGGACACAGGTGCCAGTATCACTTTGGTGACTGAAAACCTGGTGGCCCCTGAACAACACATCATTGGACAACAGTACAAGCTTATTGATGTCCATAACTCCACTAAGTTTCTTCCCTTAGCTATAGTTCAGCTTAGTTGGGGTGGAGTTACTGGCCCTAAGCAGGTGGTAGTGTCACCTAGCTTACCTGTAGACTGTCTCTTAGGTAATGACCTAGAGGCCTCAGGTTGGGCTGAGGTAGAGTTTTATACCCATGCAGACATGCTGGGTATCCCTGATGTTGGAAAATGGGTTATTGGTAGGGCAGGTAGGTACCTACACCTAGCAACAAGCCACAAACCTCCACAAAAGTACAGTTAGGTCTCAGTAAATTAATCCCAGCTCTACCCTTGGTAGCTTGGCATCGAGCGTCAAGGCTTAATTTAGGAGACAAAGTGTAAAGAATTCAAATATCACAAAACAGTAATTAAATAAAACACAGGAAACAGTTTAAAAATCCAAAACCAATTTATAAAAATAGCTTATATTTTTATCTTTAAAATGACACAAAAACGATTAAAATCGGTTCAGGGGAACCGGAGATATGAATTTTTAAAGTATTATTATTTTCTAGCGCATAGAAACAAAAAGCGCCAATCGGGTCATCTGGTTGCACCAGGACCGGGACAAAGTCAAACTTTCAGGCCGACCGCGATGGAGCCCTGCTCGGATACAGGTCGCGGGAAGCCTCGGTTAAAAAGTTACCTTCTGACTTAGTCTTTATTTTGAAGTTTTTCTTCACCGGGACGAACCTGCCAGTTGGATCCGACCTCCTGGAGCCCTTGTCCGGATACGCGAAGTCGGTTTCCTCGGTGGTGATTTCTACCTTCGGACTTAGTCGTTTTTTCGAGATGAAAATCCTTCGACCGGGGTAAACCTGGATCTTGATCCGACGTCCGTGGAGCCCTTCTCGGATACGATGGCTGGAAGGTCCCGGTCAACTTTTTACGTTCGGACTTAGTCTTTTTTTCGGATGTTTTTCTTGACCGGGACGAACCACGAAGTCAGGCCGGGTCGCGGTTGAGGCAAGCCGGCTAGAATTTCCGCGTCGAGTCGGTCACTTTATGGAGCTTTTTTCTAAAATTTCTCCAATCTTTTCCAAACTTATGGGGCTTCACCCAGATGTTCTTTTAAGGTTCTTTTGGGGTCCACAGCTCACCCCAAGGGTCCAGAAGTTCTGTGATGGTCCTTGGGAAGTGCGGACTTCAACTCCCAGAGTGCACCTGGCGCAAACTCCTTTTTGGCCACTGGGCAGTGGTCAGCTGGTCACTTTTTCAGGAGTTGGTGCAGAGGACTCTGGTTAGCAATTTTTCACCTGTAGCAAACAGGGAGTCCCTCCTTGAACCAGTTGAAGCCAGGCAAAGTCCTTCTTGTGGTGAAGCCCAAGTGTGCAGCTGGTGCAGTCCTTCTGAGTGCAGGGTCCAGGTGCAGGCCAGGGGTCCAGCAGGGCAGTCCTTCTTCTTCTTTAGTTCCTTTCTTGTTGAATTCTGGAGGGGATCTGAGGCGTGGGTGCAGGTCTGCCAGTTTTATCCTTGCTCCTGGGTGAAAAGCAGGGGGGCCCTGGTCCTCCAATCAGGGACAGGGTCGTCCCCCTGTGATGACCACTTCCTGGGAAGTGTGGCAAAAATCCATCCCAGAAGGCAATAGTCTCTAAAAATCCAAAATGGATGAATCTGATTTTTGGAGGAGAGATCTGGCTGAACCCACCCACTGGTGTGGCTAAAAATCATAAACACACCCCTCTCCTGCCCTCTCCTAATCTAATCAAGGGGGCACCTAGCTGTCTGGGGTTGCAGGATGTGGGGGTGTTGCTGGGTGCTCCAGATGTCCCTCTCTGCCTTTGAAGACCAGTTTGGCAGCCCTCCCCCTTCCTGCTTCCCCATCTGCTGAGGGGAGATTCTCTCCCCCAAGCACATTCCTTTGTGTGAAGTCAGGCCACTTCACACCTCATTAAAGTAGCCTGGCAGAAGCTGCTGCAGGCTGGCCAATCAGAGCACAGGAGCAAAAACAATGCAGAGCTGAAATTGGCAACTTTTTAGGTAAAGTCTAAACTTTTTACCTGCACTAGTTATATTAAATCCAACAACTGGAAGTTGTGGGATTTATTATAACAATCAATTTGATACCAAATTCTTGGTATGTAACATTTAAGGAGACTTTAAAATTTAAAATAAAGTCTGCCCATTCTAGCCTATGAAGGCCATTTACTTCAATGAGGGAAAAACGAATTTGGCTGTTTTTACCTCACCAGGGCTTATAAATCTATTTTTATAAAGTCCCTGCTTATAGTTACATGGCACCCAGCCCTAGGGGCACATAGGGCACACCTTAGGGGTGACTTATATGTAAAAATAAGGTAGTTTAAGACTTTGGAAGTACCTTTAATTCCAAAGTCGAATTTGCATATAACTTTAATTTAAAAGCAGCCAGCAAGGCAGGCTTGCTTTTAAAATGACACTGGGCACCTCAGCAATGCACCTAGGTGTGCACCACCTATGCTGTGGTCCCTAAACCTACATGCCCTACCATATACTAGGGACTTATAGGTAGGTTAACTTAGCCAATTATAATTAGCCTAATTTGCATATCCATTTTACACAGAGCACAGGCCCTGGGACTGGTTAGCAGTACCCAGGGCACCATCAGAGTCAGGAAAACACCAGCATAAAGTGGAAAATGGGGGCAAAAAGTTATGGGGCCTCTGCAATCAGCCCCAGTTTCTCACACAACCCCCCCCCAGCCCACACGCCCAGGAGACTCAGCCCAACCCTGGGAGAGTCTTCCTGGCTTGGTAGGCGAGGAAGACAGTGAAGAAAACTGGCTGTCCCTTTGCAGGGCCTACTCTGCCTTATATCCTCCTGTCAGGGTCACTCCCTCTGGGTAGTGAAGCCATCCCAACAGTAAAAGGACCCAACTCAAACTGAAACTTCCCTCTAGGGGGGTTTTCCTCCTCTCTCTCTGCCAACTTGGGTAGTGAGGTGCCCACCTCCCCTACTCCAAACTTTGCTAGGGCAACACCTAGCTTACCCAAAGAGGTCACCCAACACTTGAGCAACCCCACCATGACCAATAGGGTCAGGGGGCCTACTTTGCTATTGGCCCTGGGGTCTGCCTCCCAGGCCAAGTACAGTGCTGCCAGGAAGGCTAGCACCCAGCAGAGGCTACTGACAGCTGTCAGTACCCAGAACCACACCCTAAGCTCTCCACTGACAGGTGGCTGAGCTGCTTTAGGGGCATCTTTGGGGTCCTGGCACCCCTCTTGCTGTCTTGAGTGGGGGGCTACCACCTCCTGTGGCAGACACCCTCCTTCCACTCTCCCTTCTGTCAGTGCAGGGGCAACACCCTGCATCTGGACAGCTGCCTGACTACTCAGGACTTCCTTGGGGTCAGGTGAGGCCTCACCAGTGCCAACATTGGGCTCCCCCCTTACTGGGGCAGAGGGCCCTTGGCTCCCTGGAACTCTCTTTAAGAGTGGCCTACCCTTCCTTTTCTTCCTTCCTTTTCTTGGGGACCCCTGTCTCCTAACTGTAGGGACTGACTCCCCAGGACTTTGGGTTGGGGGGGCGCCCTGGGCGACCACCCCATCTGTGACCAGACTCACCTCTGGGAGGTCATTGCCCAGGATACAATCTAGGGGGAGGTCAGCACTGACTACCACCCTAATCCAGTCAAGGATACCCTCCCTCTCTAGGGGCACTATGGCTACAGGTTTGGAGGTGACCTCCCCTGTGGCTATCCTGACTTTCTTTGTCTTTCCTGGGACATACATGTCTGGGGTCACTAACCGGTCACTCACTACAGTGTGACTGGCACAGGTGTCTCTCAGGCCAGTGGTAGGGATCCCATTCACTTGAATGTGGTGGAAGTGCCTACTCCCACCCTCAGGGACCACCAGCTTACCATCTGGTCCTGTCTCCCAGCACAATGCTAGGAGGATTTCATCATCTGAGGAATCCTCCTCTATGGCTACACTGGACAGCCCAGTGCTAACCACCTTCTTTGGACAGGCTGCATCTCCTCTGAAGTGACCTGTCTGCTGACAGTCAAAGCAAGCCCTACTGTCCAAGAGCTTTTTTAACCCGGGGTCTCCCTGTCTCTGCATGTCAGAGTGGGAGTGGGATTTACTCTCCTCCTTCTTAGGGTTCTGGGGTACAGAGGGAGTCTCTGTGGTGGGCTTACCACCTCCCTCCTTAGGTTTTTGGGGACCTGTCCCCCCCTTCTTGGAGTCTCCCCCCTGGGACTTGACAACCACCCTGGTTCTCAACCACTCATCAGCTGCCTCCCCTAGCTCTCTAGGGTTGGTCTGCTTAGAGTCCACTAGATGCTGGCGTAACCTTTCTTGGATACAATTGGTCAAGATGTGCTCTCTCATGATCAGATTGTATAACCCCTCATAAGTATTTACTTTGTTGCCAATAATCCAGCCCTCTAGTGCCTTTAGTGAGGTGTCCACAAAGTCAACCCAAGACTGGGTACTGACCTTCTGGGTGTCCCTGAACTTCATTCTATATTGCTCTGGGGTCAGACCAAACTTCTTGACTAAGCACCTCTTCATACTAGGGTATGAATCTGCCTCCTCCCCCCTTAAGGTCAGAAGCCTATCCCTCCCTGAGTTGGGGACCAACTCCCACAAAAGGGAACCCCAGTATTGAGGCTTAACCCTTCTCATTTGGAGTGCCCTCTCAAAGGCCCCTAGCCACTTATCTATGTCATCCCCCTCTATATAAGCAGGAACTACCCCCTTGGGTAATCTGGGGCAAACTCCCCCACCCATGGACACCTCAGCTTCTTTATCGCTGCTTCCATCTCTTTTTTCTTTGTATGCCCACTTTTTCTTCTCTAGGGCCAGCTTCTCGGCTTCCAAAGCTATGTAGGCTAGCTGGGCTTCCAGCTCTCTTTCCCTGATGGATGGGTTCTCTCCTCCTGAAAGGACCCTCTTCCTACCACTAGCTTTGGGTCTGCCCCTAGTGACTGTGTCCAGTGAGGACCGTTCCTCCTCTTCCTCACTTGGGGTCTGATGCCTTTCCTCCCCTGAGTGGTTAGAGTTAGCATCATCCTCTTTTGGTTCCTTCTCTGGAGCTTCCTCTGTCTCTACCTCTTGGGCCTCAGCCCATGCTGTCAGGGATTTAATCAGGATTTCCTTCCTGAGATTAGTGGTTGCAGGCAACCCCCTCTCAATACACAACCCCCTAAGCTGGACTACTGTCAGTGTGGGTAGGCTAGCCAGATCAAGCTCCATGGTTCCCTAGTTTTGTGTCACAAAAACTTTTTGCAAAAATTGGAAACAATAATTTAGAAAAATTACAAAAATTCAATAATTGAAATTAATCCAAATTTAAAAATTAAAAACAATTTTTGCACTAGGACAATTTAAGGGATTTTTAATTTGTTTTACCTAAAACTGTAACGTGATATTGAACACAAGTACAGGATCCCGTCGCTGCTTCCAATTATGTTGGAAAATGGGTTATTGGTAGGGCAGGTAGGTACCTACACCTAGCAACAAGCCACAAACCTCCACAAAAGTACAGTTAGGTCTCAGTAAATTAATCCCAGCTCTACCCTTGGTAGCTTGGCATCGAGCGTCAAGGCTTAATTTAGGAGACAAAGTGTAAAGCATTCAAATATCACAAAACAGTAATTAAATAAAACACAGGAAACAGTTTAAAAATCCAAAACCAATTTATAAAAATAGCTTATATTTTTATCTTTAAAATGACACAAAAACGATTAAAATCGGTTCAGGGGAACCGGAGATATGAATTTTTAAAGTATTATTATTTTCTAGCGCATAGAAACAAAAAGCGCCAATCGGGTCATCTGGTTGCACCAGGACCGGGACAAAGTCAAACTTTCAGGCCGACCGCGATGGAGCCCTGCTCGGATACAGGTCGCGGGAAGCCTCGGTTAAAAAGTTACCTTCTGACTTAGTCTTTATTTTGAAGTTTTTCTTCACCGGGACGAACCTGCCAGTTGGATCCGACCTCCTGGAGCCCTTGTCCGGATACGCGAAGTCGGTTTCCTCGGTGGTGATTTCTACCTTCGGACTTAGTCGTTTTTTCGAGATGAAAATCCTTCGACCGGGGTAAACCTGGATCTTGATCCGACGTCCGTGGAGCCCTTCTCGGATACGATGGCTGGAAGGTCCCGGTCAACTTTTTACGTTCGGACTTAGTCTTTTTTTCGGATGTTTTTCTTGACCGGGACGAACCACGAAGTCAGGCCGGGTCGCGGTTGAGGCAAGCCGGCTAGAATTTCCGCGTCGAGTCGGTCACTTTATGGAGCTTTTTTCTAAAATTTCTCCAATCTTTTCCAAACTTCTGGGGCTTCACCCAGATGTTCTTTTAAGGTTCTTTTGGGGTCCACAGCTCACCCCAAGGGTCCAGAAGTTCTGTGATGGTCCTTGGGAAGTGCGGACTTCAACTCCCAGAGTGCACCTGGCGCAAACTCCTTTTTGGCCACTGGGCAGTGGTCAGCTGGTCACTTTTTCAGGAGTTGGTGCAGAGGACTCTGGTTAGCAATTTTTCACCTGTAGCAAACAGGGAGTCCCTCCTTGAACCAGTTGAAGCCAGGCAAAGTCCTTCTTGTGGTGAAGCCCAAGTGTGCAGCTGGTGCAGTCCTTCTGAGTGCAGGGTCCAGGTGCAGGCCAGGGGTCCAGCAGGGCAGTCCTTCTTCTTCTTTAGTTCCTTTCTTGTTGAATTCTGGAGGGGATCTGAGGCGTGGGTGCAGGTCTGCCAGTTTTATCCTTGCTCCTGGGTGAAAAGCAGGGGGGCCCTGGTCCTCCAATCAGGGACAGGGTCGTCCCCCTGTGATGACCACTTCCTGGGAAGTGTGGCAAAAATCCATCCCAGAAGGCAATAGTCTCTAAAAATCCAAAATGGATGAATCTGATTTTTGGAGGAGAGATCTGGCTGAACCCACCCACTGGTGTGGCTAAAAATCATAAACACACCCCTCTCCTGCCCTCTCCTAATCTAATCAAGGGGGCACCTAGCTGTCTGGGGTTGCAGGATGTGGGGGTGTTGCTGGGTGCTCCAGATGTCCCTCTCTGCCTTTGAAGACCAGTTTGGCAGCCCTCCCCCTTCCTGCTTCCCCATCTGCTGAGGGGAGATTCTCTCCCCCAAGCACATTCCTTTGTGTGAAGTCAGGCCACTTCACACCTCATTAAAGTAGCCTGGCAGAAGCTGCTGCAGGCTGGCCAATCAGAGCACAGGAGCAAAAACAATGCAGAGCTGAAATTGGCAACTTTTTAGGTAAAGTCTAAACTTTTTACCTGCACTAGTTATATTAAATCCAACAACTGGAAGTTGTGGGATTTATTATAACAATCAATTTGATACCAAATTCTTGGTATGTAACATTTAAGGAGACTTTAAAATTTAAAATAAAGTCTGCCCATTCTAGCCTATGAAGGCCATTTACTTCAATGAGGGAAAAACGAATTTGGCTGTTTTTACCTCACCAGGGCTTATAAATCTATTTTTATAAAGTCCCTGCTTATAGTTACATGGCACCCAGCCCTAGGGGCACATAGGGCACACCTTAGGGGTGACTTATATGTAAAAATAAGGTAGTTTAAGACTTTGGAAGTACCTTTAATTCCAAAGTCGAATTTGCATATAACTTTAATTTAAAAGCAGCCAGCAAGGCAGGCTTGCTTTTAAAATGACACTGGGCACCTCAGCAATGCACCTAGGTGTGCACCACCTATGCTGTGGTCCCTAAACCTACATGCCCTACCATATACTAGGGACTTATAGGTAGGTTAACTTAGCCAATTATAATTAGCCTAATTTGCATATCCATTTTACACAGAGCACAGGCCCTGGGACTGGTTAGCAGTACCCAGGGCACCATCAGAGTCAGGAAAACACCAGCATAAAGTGGAAAATGGGGGCAAAAAGTTATGGGGCCTCTGCAATCAGCCCCAGTTTCTCACACCTGAGGAATTGTTCCCTCTCATTTCTACTGAAATGAAAAAGCAAAGGAGAGAAGAAGGCCTGAAAACTCAGGATCCCTCTCCAACAACAGGTAAAAAGTGTATCACAGTATCCTCTAACCAACTTGCCATTCAGGATACCATTCCTGTGGTGGGAGAAACCTCTCCTGGGGTGGCACCTGTTCCAAGGGAATCATCAGCTGGCATAGCTGTACTCCCTGAAGTGGAAGTACCTCTCTGTGGGATAACTCATATTGGTGAGAAAAAGAACACCATTTTAGTTAACATGGAGCATCCCTCCAACCCTCCCAGAGAAACTTTAGTGCAGAAACCCTACACTGCCTCACAACACTTAGGACAGCAGCCCTACCCTATTGTGGAGCTCATAGGACAGCATCCCTGCCCTGCTCCAACTCAAGAGAAACAGCATCCCTGTTCTCTCTTCCAGCTATATGGACAAAGTTTTTGCCCAGCTATGGCTTTACTGAGACGGCATCCCTGTCTGGCATTCTCATCACTAGAAATAGGTCCAGTGGACAATTCCCACTGTTCTAAACTAAAACTTACTGATAGAAACTCTGAAAATATATCTTCACATTGTTGCTTAGCTAAAAAACTTCAAACAGGGTGGTTTACATCCCCACAGGGAAGTAACCATATAGTGGATGATAAAGGGAGTAACCAGTCTATTACAGAGCTACTCTCTACTTATCACCACTTAGACAATAAAGTCCCAACTGGCCAAGGTTAGCCTTATTGTCCTTCGTTTGGGGGGGGGGTGAGAAAGTAGCCTCTTTCTAGCCTTGTTACCCCCACTTTTGGCCTGTTTGTGAGTATATGTCAGGGTGTTTTCACTGTCTCACTGGGATCCTGCTACCCAGGGCCCAGTGCTCATAGTGAAAACCCTATGTTTTCAGTATGTTTGTTATGTGTCACTGGGACCTTGCTAGCCAGGACCCCAGTGCTCATAAGTTTGTGGCCTATATGTATGCGTTCCCTGTGTGATGCCTAACTGTCTCACTGAGGCTCTGCTAACCAGAACCTGAGTGGTTATGCTCTCTCTGCTTTCTAAATTGTCACTAACAGGCTAGTGACCAATTTCACCAATTCACATTGGCATACTGGAACACCCTTATAATTCCCTAGTATATGGTAATGATGTACCCAGGGTATTGGGGTTCCAGGAGATCCCTATGGGCTGCAGCATTTCTTTTGCCACCCATCGGGAGCTCTGACAATTCTTACACAGGCCTGCCACTGCAGCCTGAGTGAAATAACGTCCACGTTATTTCACAGCCATTTACCACTGCACTTAAGTAACTTATAAGTCACCTATATGTCTAACCTTTACCTGGTAAAGGTTGGGTGCTAAGTTATTTACTGTGTGGGCACCCTGGCACTAGCCAAGGTGCCCCCACATCGTTCAGGGCAAATTCCCCGGACTTTGTGAGTGCGGGGACACCATTACACGCGTACACTGTACATAGGTCACTACCTATGTACAGCGTCACAATGGTAACTCCGAACATGGCCATGTAACATGTCTAAGATCATGGAATTGTCACCCCATGCCATTCTGGCATTGGGAATACAATTTAATGATCCCCTGAGTCTCTAGCACAGACCCAGGTACTGTCAAACTACCTTTCCTGGGGTTTCACTGCAGCTGCTGCTGCTGCCAACCCCTCAGACAGGTTTCTGCCCTCCTGGGGTCCAGCCAGGCCTGGCCCTGGAAGGCAGAACAAAGGACTTCCTCAGAGAGAGGGTGTTACACCCTCTTCCTTTGGAAAAAGGTGTCAGGGCTGGGGAGGAGTAGCCTCCCCCAGCCTCTGGAAATCCTTTGATGGGCACAGATGGTGCCCATCTCTGCATAAGCCAGTCTACACCGGTTCAGGGATCCCCCAGCCCTGCTCTGGCGCGAAACTGGACAAAGGAAAGGGGAGTGACCACTCCCCTGACCTGCACCTCCCAGGGGAGGTGCCCAGAGCTCCTCCAGTGTGCTCCAGACCTCTGCCATCTTGGAAACAGAGGTGCTGCTGGCACACTGGACTGCTCTGAGTGGCCAGTGCCAGCAGGTGATGTCAGAGACTCCTTCTGATAGGCTCTTACCTGTGTTACTAGCCTATCCTCCTTCCTGGGTAGCCAAACCTCCTTTTCTGGCTATTTAGGGTCTCTGCTTTGGGGAATTCTTTAAATAATGAATGCAAGAGCTCATCAGAGTTCCTCTGCATCTCTCTATTTACCTTCTGCCAAAGGATCGACCGCTGACTGCTCAGGACGCCTGCAAAACCGCAACAAAGTAGCAAAGACGCCTACTGCAACCTTGTATCGCTGATCCTGCTGCCTTCTCGACTGTTTCCTGGTGGTGCATGCTCTGGGGGTAGCCTGCCTCCTCTCTGCTCCAGGAGCTCTGAAGAAATCTCCCGTGGGTCGACGGAATCTTCCCCCTGGACCCGCAGGCAACAAAAGACTGCATCACCGGTCCTCTGGGTCCCCTCTCAGCATGACGAGCGTGGTCCCTGGAACTCAGCGACTCTGTCCAAGTGACTCCCACAGTCCAGTGACTCTTCAGTCCAAGTTTGGTGGAGGTAGGTCCTTGCCTCCCCAAGCTAGACTGCATTGCTGGGTACCGCGTAATGTGCAGCTGCTCCGGCTCCTGTGCACTCTTCCAGGATTTCCTTCATGCACAGCCAAGCCTGGGTCCCCAACACTTTAAACTGCAGTGCACAGCTTCCTAAGTTGTCCTCCGGCGTCGTGGGACTCCCTTTTGTGTCTTCGGGTGAGCTCCGGTTCACTCCTCTTCGTAGTGCCTGTAACGGCACTTCTGTGGGTGCTGCCTGCTCCTGTGAGGGCTCCCTGACTTGCTGGGTGCCCTCTCTGTCCCCTCGTCTAAGTGGTGACATCCTTGTCCCTCCTGGCCCACAGCAGCATCCAAAAACCCTCACATCAACCCTTGCAGCTAGCAAGGCTTGTTTGCGGTCTTTCTTCGTGGGAACACATCTGCAAGCTTCTACACGACGTGGGACATCCATCCTCCAAAGGGGAAGTTCCTAGTCCTCTTCGTTCTTGCAGAATCCACAGCTTCAATCATCCAGTGGCAGCTTCTTTGCACCCTCAGCTGGCATTTCGTGGGCATCTGCCCACTCTCGACTTTGTCACGACTCTTGGACTTGGTCCCCTTGTTCCACAGGTACTCTCGTCCAGAAATCCACTTTGGTTGCATTGCTGGTGTTGGTCTTCCTTTCAGAATTCCCCTATCACAACTTCTGTGCTCTCTGGGGAATATAGGTGCACTTTACACCTACTTTTCAGGGTCTTGGGGTGGGCTATTTTTCTAACCCTCACTGTTTTCTTACAGTCCCAGCGACCCTCTACGAGCTCACATAGGTTTGGGGTCCATACGTTATTCGCATTTCACTTTTGGAGTATATGGTTTGTGTTGCCCCTATACCTATGTGCTCCTATTGCAATCTATTGTAACTATACACTGCTTGCATTACTTCCTTTTGCTATTACTGCATATTTTTGGTATTGGGTACATATATCTTGTGTATATTTGGTATCCTCATACTGAGGGTACTCACTGAGATACTTTTGGCATATTGTCATAAAAATAAAGTACCTTTATTTTTAGTATATCTGTGTATTGTGTTTTCTTCTGATATTGTGCATATGACACCAGTGGTATAGTAGGAGCTTTGCATGTCTCCTAGTTCAGCCTAAGCTGCTCTGCTATAGCTACCTTCTATCAGCCTAAGCTGCTAGAAACACCTCTTCTACACTAATAAGGGATAACTGGACCTGGCACAGAGTGTAAGTACCCCTTGGTACCCACTACAAGCCAGGCCAGCCTCCTACATTGGTCGTGCAGCGGTGGGATAAGTACTTGCAACTACTTACCACTTTGTCATTTTGTACTTTTTATAAGAGAAAAATATACAAAACAAGTTCAGTGTATGTACACCTAACCAAAAAGTTTTGCTTTTCTTCTCTTACTCTATTTGCTAAGTGCTGAAAAGTACCTCTAAACTTTCTAAAAGTTTCTAAAAAGTTTTTTTCTATTTCCTTAAAAAGTCCTGAAACTTGTTCTTTCTTTTTCTGTCCCTAAACCCTTTTCTATCATGTCTGGTACAGGTCCTACTCTTGATCTGGCCAGCACAGCTTATGACAACCTTAGCTGGAAAGGTTTGAGGAGTCTCTGCATTGATAGAGGTTTAGGGGTAGGGAAGAATCCCTCTAGAGAACTGTTAATTAACATGCTCATTGAAACTGATAAGGCCTTAGCTGGCACATCTGTTGAGAAGTTAGGAGATGGTTCACACTCTGATTCTGGGGCACCCCCAGTAAGAATGTTAGATGGTATCCTTCCCAACCTGTCCCTTAGCAGACCACCTAGCATAACTGGTACTAAAGTGAGTTCTCATCACAGTAGGGATATTATTCCTGCAGGTCAGGTTATTAGAGTGCCAACTGTTAGGGACATTTCACCCTCTGTTCATTCACATCATTCTTCTGTGTCAAAGCATGCCCAACCCACCTACCCTGATGACAGAATGTTAGAAAGGGAGCTCAATAGATTGAGAGTGGAAGAGTCCAGGCTGAAGCTTAAACAGCAACAACTGGCTCTAGACAGGGAATCTTTAGACTTAGAAAAAGAAAGACAGAGGTTGGGGTTAAGACCCCATGGTGGCAGCAGCAGTATTCCAGATAGTAATCCTGTGAAAGAGCATGATTCAAGGAATCTACATCAGATAGTTCCCCCTTACAAGGAGGGGGATGACATTAACAAGTAGTTTGCTGCACTTGAGAGGGCCTGTGTTGTACAGGGGGTCCCTCAACTGCAGTGGGCTGCTATCCTATGGCTATCTTTTAGTGGAAAGGGTAGGGATAGGCTCCTTACTGTGAAGTAAAGTGATGCCAATAATTTTACAGTTTTGAAGAATGCACTCTTGGATGGATTTGGCTTAACCACTGAACAATACAGGATTAAGTTCAGAGAAACCAGAAAAGAGTCCTCACAAGACTGGGTGGACTTTGTTGACTATTCAGTGAAGGCCTTGGAGGGGTGGTTACATGGCAGTAAAGTTTCTGACTATGAAAGCCTGTATAATCTGATCCTGAGAGAGCATATTCTGAATAACTGTGTGTCTGATTTGTTACACCAATATCTAGTGGACTCAGATCTGACCTCTCCCCAAGAATTGGGAAAGAAGGCAGACAAATGGGTCAGAACAAGAGTGAACAGAAAAGTTCATACAGGGGGTGACAAAGATGGCAAGAAGAAAGATGGTGAGAAATCTCAGGATAAGCATGGGGATAAGGGTAAAACCAAAGATCCTTCTTCAAATCCTAAACACTCTTCAGGGGGTGGGGATAAAACAAATGCATCCTCTTCTTCACAACCTACACACATTAAAAAGCCTTGGTGCTTTGTGTGTAAAAATAGAGGCCATAGGCCAGGGGATAAGTCCTGTCCAGGTAAACCCCCTGAGCCTACCACCACTAATTCATCAAGCTCTTGTGCCCCTAGTAGTAGTGGTACTAGTGGTGGGACTGCTGGCAACAGTCAAGCTAAGGGTGTAGTTGGGTTCACTTATGGGTCCATCATAGAAACTGGGGTAGTCAGTCCCAAGACAGTTTCTGTCACACCTAGTGGCATTGGCCTTGCCACACTGGCTGCTTGTCCCCTCGCAATGGATAAGTACAGGCAGACAGTTTCAATAAATGGTGTTGAGGCTCAGGCCTACAGGGACACAGGTGCCAGTATCACTTTGGTGACTGAAAACCTGGTGGCCCCTGAACAACACATCATTGGACAACAGTACAAGCTTATTGATGTCCATAACTCCACTAAGTTTCTTCCCTTAGCTATAGTTCAGCTTAGTTGGGGTGGAGTTACTGGCCCTAAGCAGGTGGTAGTGTCACCTAGCTTACCTGTAGACTGTCTCTTAGGTAATGACCTAGAGGCCTCAGGTTGGGCTGAGGTAGAGTTTTATACCCATGCAGACATGCTGGGTATCCCAGAGGAATTGTTCCCTCTCATTTCTACTGAAATGAAAAAGCAAAGGAGAGAAGAAGGCCTGAAAACTCAGGATCCCTCTCCAACAACAGGTAAAAAGGGAATCACAGTATCCCCTAACCACCCTGCCATTCAGGATACCATTCCTGTGGTGGGAGAAACCTCTCCTGGGGTGGCACCTGTTCCAAGGGAATCATCAGCTGGCATAGCTGTACTCCCTGAGGTGGAAGTACCTCTCTGTGGGATAACTCATATTGGTGAGAAAAAGAACACCATTTTAGTTAACATGGAGCATCCCTCCAACCCTCCCAGAGAAACTTTAGTGCAGAAACCCTGCACCGCCTCACAACACTTAGGACAGCAGCCCTGCCCTAGTGTGGAGCTCATAGGACAGCATCCCTGCCCTGCTCCAACTCAAGAGAAACAGCATCCCTGTTCTCTCTTCCAGCCATATGGACAAAGTTTTTGCCCAGCTATGGCTTTACTGAGACAGCATCCCTGTCTGGCATTCTCATCACTAGAAATAGGTCCAGTGGACAATTCCCACTGTTCTAAACTAAAACTTACTGATAGAAACTCTGAAAATATATCTTCACATTGTTGCTTAGCTAAAAAACTTCAAACAGGGTGGTTTACATCCCCACAGGAAAGTAACCATATAGTGGATGATAAAGGGATTAACCAGTCTATTGCAGAGCTACTCTCTACTTATCACCACTTAGACAATAAAGTCTCAACTGGTCAAGGTTAGCCTTATTGTCCTTCGTTTGTGGGGGGGGAGGTGAGAAAGTAGCCTCTTTATAGCCTTGTTACCCCCACTTTTGGCCTGTTTGTGAGTATATGTCAGAGTGTTTTCACTGTTTCACTGGAATCCTGCTAGCCAGGGCCCAGTGCTCATAGTGAAAACCCTATGTTTTCAGTATGTTTGTTATGTGTCACTGGGACCCTGCTAGCCAGGACCCCAGTGCTCATAAGTTTGTGGCCTATATGTATGTGTTCCCTGTGTGATGCCTAACTGTCTCACTGAGGCTCTGCTAACCAGAAACTCAGTGGTTATGCTCTCTCTGCTTTCTAAATTGTCACTAACAGGCTAGTGACCAATTTCACCAATTCACATTGGCATACTGGAACACCCTTATAATTCCCTAGTATATGGTAATAAGGTACCCAGGGTATTGGGGTTTCAGGAGATCCCTATGGGCTGCAGCATTTCTTTTGCCACCCATAGGGAGCTCTGACAATTCTTACACAGGCCTGCCACTGCAGCCTGAGTGAAATAACGTCCACGTTATTTCACAGCCATTTACCACTTCACTTAAGTAACTTATAAGTCACCTATATGTCTAACCTTTACCTGGTAAAGGGTGGGTGCTAAGTTATTTAGTGTGTGGGCACCCTGGCACTAGCCAAGGTGCCCCCACATCGTTCAGGGCAAATTCCCCGGACTTTGTGAGTGCGGGGACACCATTACACGTGTGCACTGTACATAGGTCACTACCTATGTACAACGTCACAATGGTAACTCTGAACATGGCCATGTAACATGTCTAAGATCATGGAATCGTCACCCCAATGCCATTCTGGCATTGGGAACCGACAATTCCATGATCCCCTGAGTCTCTAGCACAGACCCGGGTACTGTCAAACTACCTTTCCTGGGATTTCACTGCAGCTGCTGCTGCTGCCAACCCCTCAGACAGGTTTCTGACCTCCTGGGGTTCAGCCAGGCCTGGCCCAGGAAGGCAGAACAAAGGACTTCCTCAGAAAGAGGGTGTTACACCCTCTTCCTTTGGAAAAAGGTGTCAGGGCTGGGGAGGAGTAGCCTCCCCCAGCCTCTGGAAATGCTTTGATAGGCATAGATGGTGCCCATCTCTGCATAAGCCAGTCTACACCGGTTCAGGGATCCCTCAGCCCTGCTCTGGCGTGAAACTGGACAACGGAAAGGGGAGTGACCACTCCCCTGACCTGCACCTCCCAGGGGATGTTCCCAGAGCTCCTCCAGTGTGCTCCAGACCTCTGCCATCTTGGACACAGAGGTGCTGCTGGCACACTGGACTGCTCTGAGTGCCAGCAGGTGACGTCAGAGACTCCTTCTGATAGGCTCTTACCTGTGTTACTAGCCTATCCTCCTTCCTGGGTAGCCAAACCTCCTTTTCTGGCTATTTAGGGTCTCTGCTTTGGGGAATTCTTTAAATAATGAATGTAAGAGCTCATCAGAGTTCCTCTGCATCTCTCTATTCACCTTCTGCCAAAGGATCGACCGCTGACTGCTCAGGACGCCTGCAAAACCGCAACAAAGTAGCAAAGACGACTACTGCAACCTTGTATCGCTGATTCTGCCACCTTCTCGACTGTTTCCTGGTGGTGAATGCTCTGGGGGTAGCCTGCCTCCTCTCTGCACCAGGAGCTCTGAAGAAATCTCCTGTGGGTCGACGGAATCTTCCCCCTGGACCTGCAGGCAACAAAAGACTGCATCACCGGTCCTCTGGGTCCCCTCTCAGCACGACGAGCGTGGTCCCTGGAACTCAGCAACTCTGTCCAAGTGACTCCCACAGTCCAGTGACTCTTCAGTCCAAGTTTGGTGGAGGTAAGTCCTTGCCGTCCCAACCTAAACTGCATTGCTGGGTACCGCGTGATTTGCAGCTGCTCTGGCTCCTGTGCACTCTTCCAGGATTTCCTTCATGCACAGCCAAGCCTGGGTCCCCAACACTCTAACCTGCAGTGCACAGCTTCCTAAGTTGTCCTCCGGCGTCGTGGGACTCCCTTTTGTGTCTTCGGGTGAGCTCCGGTTCACTCCTCTTCGTAGTGCCTGTTCCGGCACTTCTGCGGGTGATGCCTGCTCCTGTGAGGGCTCCCTGACTTGCTGGGTGCCCCCTCTGTCTCCTCGTCCAAGTGGTGACATCCTTGTCCCTCCTGGGCCACAGCAGCATCCAAAAACCCTAACCGCGACCCTTGCCGCTTACAAGGCTTGTTTGCAGTCTTTCTGCATGGGAACACCTCTGCAAGCTTCTTCACGACGTGTGACATCCATCATACAAAGGGGAAGTTCCTAGTCCTCTTCATTCTTGCAGAATCCGCAGCTTCTACCATCCGGTGGCAGCTTCTTTGCACCCTCAGCTGGCATTTGGTACTTGGTCCCCTTGTTCCACAGGTACTCTCATCCAGAAATCCACTTTGGTTGCATTGCTGGTGGTGGTCTTCCTTGCAGAATTCCCCTATCATGACTTCTGTGCTCTCTGGGGAATATAGGTGCACTTTACACCTACTTTTCAGGGTCTTGGGGTGGGCTATTTTTCTAACCCTCACTGTTTTCTTACAGTCCCAGCAACCCTCTATGAGCTCACATAGGTTTGGGGTCCATATGTTATTTGTATTCCACTTTTAGAGTATATGGTTTGTGTTGCCCCTATACCTATGTGCTCCTATTGCAATCTATTGTAACTATACACTGCTTGCATTACTTCCTATTGCTATTACTGCATATTTTTGGTATTGTGTACATATATCTTGTGTATATTTGGCATCCTCATACTGATGGTACTCACTGAGATACTTTTGGCATATTGTCATAAAAATAAAGTACCTTTATTTTTAGTATATCTGTGTATTGTGTTTTCTTATGAAATTGTGCATATGACACCAGTGGTATAGTAGGAGCTGTGCATGTCTCCTAGTTCAGCCTAAGCTGCTCTGCTATAGCTACCTTCTATCAGCCTAAGCTGCTAGAAACACCTCTTCTACACTAATAAGGGATAACTGGACCTGGCACAGAGTGTAAGTACCCCTTGGTACCCACTACAAGCCAGGCCAGCCTCCTACAAACGGAGACAGCAGAGAACGTTTTCTCCTTATCTGATCAGTCAAAAGAGTCAGATGAAGATACCTCATCGATAGAATAGATTTGGCAGAGAGCTCCGCCACTAGTATATGGTGTTCGAGCAAGCTAACCTGCAGAAGGAAACTGAAGCATCCACAGTTCAGTGATGCACGCAGCCAGAGGGGAGCCAACAGGGAAATAAACTTGGATAATAGGGGAGGAGCAGGGGAGATGCAATGGGATTATACGGCAACCCAGCAGATATATCCGAGTAATGACAATGTTGTTAATCTCCCTGTAAATCCGACGGCTGGTCCCCCAGAGCATTTAGAATCATCCTCTCTCAAGCTCATTTACAGTACAATGGTGCAACATCATGAGCAAGCACAAATGGACAGCAGGAAAGCTAAGATAGCAAACAAAGAACTACGGACTTCAATCAAAAGAGTTGCAAAATCCTGTCTTGATATAAGTGCGCGCACTACTGCAATGGAGACCCGTACTGACATACTGAAAACAGAAGCTAAGGCTGCAGTTAAGCAGTCAGCTGTGCAGGAATCGCAGATTTCAGACATTCAATGGAAACTGGAGATGCAGAAAATCAGAAATGTCGTAATAATCTTTGGATTTTGGGCATAAAGGAAGGGATGGAAGGGCAGGATACAAGGGCCTATATAGTTTAATTGTTCAAAAAGGCCTTTCCAGAATTTGTTGATCAGAATTGGGATGTTTAGATCAGAGAGTGCATCGGTTTCCACTTTTTAGGAAGAAACAGGAGGCAGGAGTTAGTGATGGTCAGAGACATCCCAGGGCCATCATTATATACTTTGGTAACTTTTTTCTTCATCTAGCCATGTTTGAAAAAGCCCGCCCTGACTCAATGATAAGTGTGGATGGGGTATTTTTGTTTTTCGACCAGATTTTGGGCATGCCACAGTAGAGAGGCGATGGCAGCTGAGGCAATTGATTGCGCCATTTCCGGGGAAAGGGACGGAGGCATATGTCCTAAGCCATGCCCGTTTAAAGACTATATATAAGGGTGCAGTGCACAATTTTACCTCAGAAATTAAGGACAGAGAATATCTGGCACAGCTGAAAGACATGAGTACTGGTGGAGGGTTAAATTGAACTCCAGAATTATGGAATTAGGAGGAAAAAGACACTTGTAGCTTAGGGGGTTGGCTGAGGTCTACAATGGGTTTATGTGTGGATGGGTAGCAGCGGTAGCTTTGAGGGTGATTTTTCCTAAGGGTAGTTATTTAGCGAGCTGGGTGGGGGGTAGGACGACTTCCATCTTGCAGACCTTGTGGTCTGGTGGTCTCACCTAGCAGGATGGGGGGGTGGGTTAAGGTAGGGCTGTGTTGTGGTGGTTGTGTTTTGGCTTATGGTCAAGGTAGAGGGGGGTTTCTTAAGGGGACACACAGTGGGGTAATGGTTCTTAATAGTGGATCTCAGGCAGGTGCAGTGTGTGGAAAGGATAAACCAGTGATACAGTCAAGGAGTAGCTTCAAATGGAGAACATGGGTCAGAAAAGCAAAGTGCGTATAGCAACGGTGAATATTTGTGGGCTTAATGATGGTAAAAAACGGCAACTGGTAAGGGAAGGGTTAAAATCCTTTGAGCCCGACATAGTGTGCATGCAAGAGCCACATATCGCAGGTTCACAGAAACATCTGTTGGAATTTCCTGCATAGAGGCTGGTGGCGTATACTAGCCAAGGCACAACTACTAAACGGGTAGCCATAATCACACATGTTAGGTCACTGAGGGTTTTAAAATGTTTCACAAAATAAGCCGGCCATTTGGTGTTGTTGGAGTGTTTGACTACGGGGTCGAAATTCACAATCTGCTCAATATACGGTTCGAATGTGGATGATCCAGAAGTGCTGGACCTTGATAACGGGGTGCTTGCGTCTTGGTCGGCTCCTGTGATAGTATGTGGTGACTTAAATATACATCTTGATAATGAATACCATATTCAAGATCAAACAATATATCAGGGGAGGAAACCCAAAGTTTTGCCTCACTACAGACACTAACACTGAACTATGGAATGGTTGATGCCTGGCAGAATAGTAGATCTTTAGAATTAAGCCATACATTCTTCTCCTTCCCGCATAAGCAATCATTGAGGTTGGACTATTTTTTTGTGTCAGCCACTTTGCAAGAGGGTCTATGGATCAAGAGATATCCAAGAATAATGTTGGACCATAACCCTCTGGTTCTTGAAGTATGTTTGGGGAGTGATGGACTTCAGACTAGGACCTGGTCATTTAATAGATGGTTGCTGGGCGATTCAGTGTATGTCCAACACATGAGGGCCTGGATCCCTGAGTTTTTGGAGATAAATTGGAGTACCGCTTCCAGCCATATAGTATGGGATAAGCTCAAAGCTGCTATTAGAGGAGAGATGCTGAAATACGCTGCTAGCAAGGAGAGGGCATGCTCTAAACAGCTGGAGGCAGCACAAGGAAAACTGGCTTTAGTTGAACTGCAGTTAGGGGATGTGGCCACAAAATGCTCCGCAATGTTGGATATTTTAAATGAAATTACAGTGGTAAAAGCTGGGATTATGAAAACATATAGAGAAACGGCAGCAGCTAAGTTCCTGGTACACCAACAGGAATTTGTGAATATAGTGAAAAAGTCAGTAAGCTACTGGCTTTAAAAATAAGGCAGAAAGCAATTTATGGTAGAATCAACAAACTTCAAAATGAAGATGGTCAATTGGTCAGCGATAACCTAGAAGTCTTAAGAGTGCTTAGGGAATTTTATCAGAAACTGTATTCACAAGAAATCTACCCCCAAGAGGATGAGGTAATTCAGTATATGGCTAATATTTCAGTGGGACAGCTGCAGGAAGGGGAAAAAATGAGCTAGAGGCCCCTGTGTCGGATAAGGAGATCAGAGTAGCTGTTAATGCTCTTCCGAGTGGCAAGGCTGCAGGCCCAGATAAGATCCCCCTCAAATTCTTTAAAGTTTTTGGGGGGGAGTTGAGGAAAGAGCTCCTCGCCCTATTTTTGGTGGTGCAAGTAGGGTCTCAACCACCTGCATCATGGGCAGAGGCGAATATGATAGTCTTTTTGAAAAAAGAAAAGGATCTGCATTTGCCGGGTTCATACCGCCCTATCTCCATAATTAACAGAGAGGCAAAAATGTATGAAAAGGTTCTAGATACCCGGTTAAGCTCAGTGATCATTAACTTAGTCTCCCCTGGCAACATGGGTTTATCCCAGGGAAAGGTACGGCTGATCATCTTAGACGAGTAATTACACTATTGGACTCCTGGAAGTGCAACGTTGCTGATGGCGGTGGTATTGCTCGATGCGGAGAAAGCCTTCGCCCAGGTGCATTGAACAATTTTATGGTCAGTTTTGCATAAAAATAGCATCTGCCCCATGTTCATCAGGGCTATTCAGAATTTATAGTGAAACCCCACAACCACTATGCAAGTGGAGGGATCAAAATCAGATCCTATTTTTATTTTGAGGGGTACAAGGCAGGGGTGCCCGTGCTCACTACTGCTGTTTGCCTTAAATATTGACCCACTGATTAGAAAATTGTTAGATAATAGGGTAATTGAGCCACTAGAATTGGTAGGGGGAAGCACTAAAATATTGACCTATGCTGATGACATCGCAGTTGTAACATCTGATGCAGTGGATGCTATAGCAGAGACAGAGCAAGAGACGGTACGATTTGGGAGGGTCTCTGGATATTTGTTGAATAAGGCTAAATGTCAAATTCGGACTAATGCCTGGATAAACATAGAGGACGAGCGCATGGTGACGCATGCTAAGTATTTAGGGGTCAGGCTGTAATCCCACTTGGATGAAGTAGTAGGAATCAATTTGGCTGCTGTTCTGGCGAATGCCAAGAGTGAACTGCGCTGTATTAGTAATTTACAGCTCTTACTTGTAGGGCGATGTAATGTGATCAAAATGATCCTCTTACCTAGGGTGCTGTATTTCTGTAGGACTATATTGTTAGAAATAGGACAGGACTGGTTTAAACAGATGGAGGATTTCACTAACAGCTTTATATGGTCCTTTTCTAAAACAAGTCGGGCTCTTCACTATTTAAATTACCAAGAGAGAGAGGGAGGTTGGCGCTCCCCAGTTTTAAGTTATATTACTTGGCGGCTGTCTTACAATATGCTCAGATGTTATATTCAACACAAAATCTCGGCAGAGCTCTGCGAGATACCCCTCCCTCCATATATACACTGATCTAGGGCGATGAGGCTGATGTAGCCTTTCTAAGAGTAGTGGAGCCCAGTTACTTCAAGGAAGTTAAATTCAAGATGATTAGGGCCGCTTTTCAAGTCTGGGCTCAGACCAAACGGAGGATGAGCATTAGACGGGTTTGTTATTATACGCCGCTCTGGAATACTCCTATGCTCCCCGGATCTTTAAGGATAAGTATTGTTTAAAATGGACTAATCATGGGGTTCAGAAACTGGGTTATTTTTTTCACATGGGCGGCCATGAAAGAGGAGTTTACCCTGGATAATAAGTTTTTTTTTTTTATTCCTACTGATCAGGAACTTCTTACTGACCATCTCCAAGCACAATTCGTGTGGGGAAAAGATCAGTCTAATGGATGTTTTGGGAAATGCAACATGTATCATTAGAAACTTCTACCCACTTTTGGTATACTCGATGCAAGACGATTTGGGAAACCTTGTCACAAACTGGGAATGGCGCATAGAGGCCAGTGAAGATGCGGTCCTGGATTCTTTAGATATGGCTCAGTGTGTGTTTCTGTCGGCTGGACCGCAAGCCCAGCACTATAAAGTATTATTTAATTTATCTTACACACCTGCCAAGATTGCTAGATGGGGAAGGTCAGAAAAAATTACTTGTCCCCGGTGTAGAAGCTCGATGGCTGACCTATGTCATATGTTTGTTAACTGTGAAAAACTATCATGCTTTGTTCGTGATATTTCAGAATTCTTTAAAAAACTTTTGAGGCAGGATGTCAGCCTAACACCTCAATTGGTGTTGCTAGGGATTGATGAGACAGACTGTAGGAACTAATAGCGTTATTTTCTTTTCCTGGCAATGTCAGTGATGCGTGGTTCTGTCGCATCTGATTGGCTGAAACCCGAACCCCCTTCTTGGAACCAATGGCTTGCATGGCTCTTGTCTGTGTATCATTTGGAAACCTGTTTATATATGATCAAGGGCACCACCTCTAAAAAAAGGGGTTTGAAAATCTGGGCCCCTTTGTCATCATGGCTCCAAAGGGTGTAGAGGATAGATTGGTAACTGTATGATTAATGTACTTGCACCTGCTTTATTTATTATAGATCAATTATTAATTGTTTGTTGTAAATGATGAAGTTTTATGATGAGATTTGGACCCTGCTGTGTGTCTAAAAACAAAAAAGTACAGATCATGCCCAAATCACAAATGTATCTGTCAACATAGATCCATCTTGACTTGCTAACCCAAGATGAAATATTTGAGGACAGAAATGATGCCTTACCAGTGTGCAGAACAACAATCCCTAAGGCCTAAAGGTGCATAACCAGAATGGTATTGGCAGCAGACGGATTCGCACTGCACTGATCACTTGAGTCAAATCTACAACAAAGACCTGGGTCTGCCTGTATCACAATCAATTAGGCTTCAAAATAGCCAGAACCATACCTTGCTTAGCCACTGTTTTGCCTGCACTGGTGGAAAGATGGCATTGTCAGGGCATATTCCCCAGTGCTAATGATCTGCGCATGTCAGCAGCTGCTTGACATCAATGGAATTGGCATGCTTTACAAATGTCATGTAAAGACAACCAATACCATGGGTACTTGACACAATAGGAGTAACAGCAAATTAACTTTGTGCAAGGTCTCTGCTTACTATAACACTAAACTGTTGGTGTATGTCACAACACACCCAGTAACATTTGTTTTACATCAACAGGTCCAGCTGTCACTGGGCACACAGAGGTCACAGAAGAGATGGCTACTACCCCTCTGGATGAAGCCCTCAGTGAAGAAGACACTCCTGGACATCTGGACATAGAGGATGGTTCTGGCTCATATGGGCAAACTGGTCTGACACCAACAGTGAGTCTCATTGTGGCTACATCAACAACTCCCAGCCCAGTTGCCTCAACATCAGGCAACCATTGCGCCCCAACCTGTGTAATTAGCACATTGTCTACCATCTTGTGCCCCCCAGTCCTGGATCCTTAGTTGCAGTGCAACACTTCTGACAATTAGGTTTCAGGACCCAGTTGAAGAGGGCACGCTATGACAAGGGCAGAGGCCTGTTGGGGGAGGGTGCATGGGATGTATTCTGTGGTCCAGCAGGGTGAGGCCACTGGGGCCTGCTTCTGGCCGGTACACCATCAGCCATGTCTTTGGGGTCTATCAGGAATCCCAAGGCGTGATGGACCAGGTCTTGACCGAACTCTGGGAAATCAAGCAGCTACAGAGGGACATGCACAGAGACATGCAAGAACAGATAGAGGCCCACAATAACAACATTGCCCCCCTAACATGGGTGCTAAGGGTCATTCACACCACCCTGAGCAGGGCTTTTCAACAACAGTCACAGTCATGACATCATACGACATTGTTACACTTATGAAAAGTAGCCGTTGATGAGATATTCCTGCAAGTCAGCCCCATCCTCTTCACCACTTTCATCCTCAGTTGGCATTTCTAGAGTCTCTCTGCAGGCTCACCCTCGCCTGCGATGTACGGGATATTCCCACACAGGGTGAGGTTGTGGAGCATGCAGCATGCCACAGTGATCTGACACACTTTCCCAGGTTAGTAGATAAGGGCTCCACCGGTCCGGTCAAGACAGCGAAATCTGGCCTTAAGGAGCCCAAAAGCTTGCTCCATTGTTCTCCATGTTTTCCATGTGCCTCATTGGAGTGGACTTCCCCAGGCGTAGTTGGATTCCCCAGTGGCGTCAACAACCAAGGACGGTTTGGGTATGCTGAGTCTCCTATCAAGGAATGAGACACAAGTGCAACAATGAATCACTCACGTGTTGATTGTAGCACCTGACATTATAAACACACAATCAGGACAGACGTGACTTACCAACCAGCCAGGCCCTCTCTGAATGCAGTGTGACATCAGCTGGGGTATGGTGCTGTTTTGCACAGTGAAGGAATCATGGGCTGAACCCAGATACTGGGCACAGAGATTTGAAATGTAGAGATCTGCCAGACAATTTGCACGTTGATGGAATGGAAGTTCATTCTGTTGTGATTGACTTGTTCAGTGGCCTGGTGTGGCACTAATCCAACATGTGTGCCATTAATGGCCTCAACCACATGTGGGATGCGGCCAAAACCATAGAAGTCAGCCATAACATTGGATAAATCCTCATGTTGGGGGAACCTGAAATAGCTGTCAATGTGTTTCAGCATTGCTAAGAGGAAATCCTTCAACACCAGCCTGAACATAGGTTGGGATATACCAGGAGAAAGGCCACTATGGCCCTCATTACAACCCTGGCGCTTGGTGTTAAAGCAGCAGTAATACTGCCAAGAGGCAGGCGGAAAAAAAATAGTATTACGACCACGGCTGAAACCGCCAACATAGACAGCCACTTTAACACTCAGACCGCCACGGCTTTACAGACAAACAGCAACTGGACTATCGCTTTGCTGATTTTCTTTGGAATCTAATTTCAGCTTTAAAGACTGCTACAAATCAACTGGGTTATATAAACTTGATTTCTGCTTCAAAGACTGCCACAATTATACTGGATTATACATCTATGGAACGGTTTCTTCTTTTTTGTTACAATAAACAATCACTTAAGCACTTTGCCTGTTAACAGTAATTTATGAAGTGGGAACTCACCTCTAATTAATCCAGACAAACAGCATGGCAGTCACCGTCAACAGTCAGGCGGAAGACAATGTACCGCCCAAACTATTATGACAGGCCAATCCGCCACCTTTTCCGGGGCGGATTCAACGCGAACAAAAACACGGCAGAAACAGGACTTGGAAGGGGAAACACTCACCTCTACACAACCCACGAGGAACCAGGACGCCATGGAGCCTGAACTTCAAATGCTACCTGCGATTGTCTTCCTGCTCCTCTACCAGGAGCACGACCAATGGCGGCGACGACCACGGTGAGTACTGCACCTACAACACAGCGGAGGGGGGAGGGAAAAGAGAGTGACACAAACACGCAACACCCCCACCCCCACCCACAACAACACACACACCAATACATGCTGAAACATTACATTTACACCCCTGACCCCTCTGGAAGAACGCAATGACAAAAGGAAATGAGTTGAACGATTGTAATCATGTAAAATCCATTAGTCAAAATTGTATATACACTATAAACAAATATGTACACCAAGAATTAAAGTCCAGGTACTGCACCAATATAGTCCGTGGACCACTGGGTCCAAAATGCATGAGCCAGGCCCACAAAAGATACCCGATCGAAACGGAGAGAACACTGCAGGGGCATCAGATGGAAAAAAACAGGCACCTCAGGGGGAAGGGAAGGGGGGCACCTCAGCCGGATGAGTGCACGATGCCAGCTCCAAGAGGCGGCTCGATGCCCATTGATGTATCCTGGGGAGTGCAAAGCCACAGTCTCTCAAGTCTCTCCAGTGGGTGGTTTGCCCACTGCTTTATCATGGGGGGTGCAAAGCCACAGTCTCTCAAGTCTCTCCAGTGGGTGGTTTGCCCACTGCTTTATCCTGGGGAGTTCAAAACCACAGTATCTCAAGTGGATAACAGTCTCCACTGGTTCTGGAGGGGGCTTACTGCCCAGAGTGCTTCATCCTGCCAAGCACAGAGGTAGTGCATGCCTATCTCCACTGGTTCTGGAGGGGGCTTTGTGCCCAGAGTGCTTCATCCTGCCAAGGACAGAGGTAGTGGATGCCTTTCTCCAATGGTTCTGGAGGGGGTTTTGTGCCCAAAGTGCTTCATCCTGCCAAGGACAGAGGTAGTGGTTGCCTTTCTCCACTGGTTCTGGAGGGGGCTTTGTGCCCAGAGTGCTTCATCCTGCCTAGGACTGAGGTAGTGGATGCCTTTCTCCACTGGTACTGGAGGGGGCTTTGTGCCCAGAGTGCTTCATCCTGCCAAGGACTGAGGTAGTGGATGTGACAGTCCACTGACGGTGGGGCAACATGGAAGCTGCCCATGCCCCTGGAACTGACCACCAGCCTCGTACGAATGACCACTGGGGATGGCAGCCATGTCTGCGGTGGTGCCACTGGCACAGGATGTGGCATGGCCGCTGGCGGTGCTCGCGGTGGGCTCAGTAGCGGCGGTGCTTGTGGCAGTCATTGGGCAGCAATGCTGGTGGCGGGCTCACTGACCTCGGTGCTGGCGGCGCTGCCATGAGCGGCGGTGCTGGTGGAGGGCTCACTGACCTTGTTGCTGGCCGCGGTGTCATGAGCGGCGGTGCTGGTGGGGGGCTCACTGACCTCGGTGCTGGCGCGGAGTCATGAGCAGGCTGCTGAAGTGCACAGTGTCTGAGGTGCTGGTGAAGGGCTCACTATCTTGGGTGCTGACGGCGGTGCCCGTGGCGGCGGTGCATGTGGCGGTGCCGGTGGCGGTCTTGTCCACCATGCAGGTTGGTGGCGACATTGACTTGCCTTTCTTTTTCAGGCCCTTCCCCACCTTGGATGGTGGCACAGCTGTCTTGCCACTCCCAACTGTTGTCTTGGCTGAGCCCTTGGTGGCAGGTGTTTTGGCCTTCTCCCTCTGGGATTTGGGCAACTTCTTCTGTTTTGGAGGTGGGGAAATGTCCTTGGACTCACTCCTTGGGACACTGGCAGCCATGTTGCTTGGCGCACTCCAGAATCCAGATATTTCTTGCACCACTGTGCCCGGTGATGTGGTGGCTGAGGTGCCGGGTTGGGACCTGGAAAGGCGGGCCCTAGGGGACGGACGGGGGGAGGTGTAGGGAAGATGTCAACATTTGAGAGGAAAAGCTTTTTTGACACACTGGGACGGGTAGATGGAGGGGGTTTGGGAGTGGAGGAAGAGGTAGTGGTTGTAGGAGGTGTTCGTATGCTGACTTTGGGTGAAGGTACATGGGCTGGAGGCTGTCGTGAGGTGAATGGCTGTTGGGTGGGTATGTGGCTGTGTTTGTGTAGTTTGGGAGGAGGGCTCACAGACACACTGGGAGAGGACACAGGGGATGTGTGAATGGTAGTTGGGGTGGTGACTGCTCATGAGCGGTGTGTGGTGATAGGTGTGCTGGTGATGGAGGTAGTGGATGAAGATGTAGTGCATGCAGGTGTGAGTGGAGACGTGACAGGGAGGGAGGAGGGAGATGTGGAGGAGGGGGACACAGTGGAGGCAGTGGATGTTGGCATGTCTGCATGGGTATGATGCTTGTGTTAGTGCCTGTGGGATGTGTGTTGCTTATGTTTGCCAGAGCCACCCTTGTGTGTTGAGATGTGTGCATGCTGGTCTGATGGTGTGCTTGGGAGAGGCTGAGGTACTGGGGATTGGGTCTGGGTGGAGGAAGTTGGAGGGGGGGAGGCTGGACACAGGGACAATGGCTGCCATCAGTGCAGAGGCCAGAGCCTGAAATGCTCTCTGTTGGGCTGCCTGGCCAGAATGAATTTCCTCCAGGTATGCATTGGTCTGTTGCAACTGCCTCTCTATACCCTGGATGGAATTCAGAATGGTAAACTGCCCAACAGTGAGGGATCTCAGGAGGTCAATAGCCTCCTCACTGAGGGCAGCAGGGCTGACTGGTGCAGGGCCTGAGGTGCCTGGGGCGAAGGAGATGCCCACCCTCCTGGGTGAGCGGCCACGGGACACACGCTGATAGGGGGGATGGCGGCTGTACCTGTTGATGCGGGTGGGAACAGAGGGGCGCACCACCGCACGGGTGCTCCCATCAGAGGAGAAGTTGGTGTTGCTGCTCTCTGCTCCTGTCCCCGCCGTGGAGCTCCCCTTGCCCTCCGTCCCACTGGTGACTTCTGACTCCGTTGTCTCGGCCTCCAGGGCCATGTGGGATGCAGCTCACTCCTGCTCCGGTGACACAGCTCCTCCGCCTGATGATGCTAATACACACAAGAACAGGGAGACCACAAAAAAGGGGGGAGAAAGAAGAAAGACATGTTCAGTGCATGCAATACCGCTACCGTTGGCGGACACTACAGACACAGCAGCCCTCTGCACTACGCCATGCACTTAGAGTTCCCTAATTAATCACAGGGACATGGGGTACATGGCCTATGCCCGATTGCTGCACACCCTGAAGTCACAGGCGCCTGACTAGGTGTTGATGGATCTTACCACTGGTGGTGTTGGGGTGCCACTTGGCCTGCCTCACAAAGGGTCCTTGCCTACACAGCTCGCCCTAGTCTAGGGGAACCCACTACCCAGCTCCCCCACCCAGACACCTCCAATGTGTGCAGAGTCAGATGGATGTGACGGTACTCACCCCCTTGTGACTGCTGTGATACCCTCAAGCACCCATCCTACTCTGTTTACTCCACCGCCAGGATCCGGAACATCATGGTGCGACGGGCACCCCTCCCAGTTGGGAGGCCATCCCCAGCTGGGCCTCCGCCGTCTTCTTGCTCCAACAGCAAATGTCCTCCCATCTTTTCCGGCAGTGGGTGCTCCGTCCATGGCGATGGCACACCAAATATCCTTCTTCCGGTGGGCGCTGACCTAGAGGAATAGTACTAGACAAAAGGAAAAACTGTAACCATACAGACCGTCACAGTCATTGGCCCATGTTCCCACCCTTGCCCAGATGCACATACACCCACCGTCCGATCATGCAGGCCTCATTCCTCCCCACCCCCGTATCTTCCATCCACACCACTCCAAACAGGCATTGCCCATACAGCATGCTCACAGTGTACTTACCTGTTTGTCTGAAGGACCGTAGAGTAGTGTGTACTGGGGGAGGACCCTATCCACTAGTTTGTCCAACTCCTCCGATGTGAAGGCAGGGGCCCTTTCCCCAGACACATGAGCCATCGTCGCTTCCAGACTGAGGTCACAGCAGCACTTGCAGTGTATGTCCTCTCCTGTGGAACATCAGGTATCAAGTGATTGAACAGACAGAAAATGGCGGTCACTTCCGCGGACGGCGTACATCGTCATAGGCTCCTGGGACCCATAGGGTCCAATGTTAACCAATGCAGGATTGCGCCGTGTTCTTTGACCGCCTACCGCGACGGTGTACAACACCAGCGCAGTTACCTCATATCCCCTTGTCCCACATTACAGGTCAGGTAGCCACCATTTCAGGGGGCCACATGGCATTAATTTTAAATGTGTCACATATCTAGGCCTTGCATACACACAGAGACAGGCACATAGCGGATTGACAAATGTGTGCAATAAAATTTTAATTTTCCTACCTCAGTGTTGGCTGACTCTGTGCTCGCTGTTCTCGTCCATATGGCACGTCCGCTGGGGCAGGTGATGAGATGGCGGCATCCTCCGGTGTCCAGACTGCTGGTGGACCTGTCGACAATGTAATAGAAACATGTTATAGTCACCTACAGATTTGATCGTGCCACAATCCGTGAACTGTGTGCCCAGTTGGAGCCAGACCTGATGTCAGCTATCCGCCATCCCAAAGGAATCCCCCCTGTAGTGCAGGTCCTGTCAGTACTCCATTTCCTGGCAAGTGGGTCTTTTCAAACTACAGTGGCCATAGCATCAGGGATGTCTCAGCCAATGTTCTCAAAGGTGTTGTCCAGAGTGTTGTCTACCCTGCTGAAACACATGCGCAGCTACATCGTGTTCCCTTAGGTGGAGGATTTGCCTACAGTGAAAGGTGACTCCTATGCCCTGGGACATATCCCCAACATCATATGTGCCATTGATGGGACACATGTGGCCTTGGTCCCCCCACGCAAGAGTGAATACGTGTAAAGAAACCGGAAGAGCTACCATTCTATGAATGTGAAGGTGATGTGTTTGGCAGACCAGTACATCTCGCATGTGAACGCCATGTTTCCTGGCTCAGTGCATGACGCTTACATTCTGAGGAATAGCAGCATTCCTTATGTGATGGGTCAACTCCAGAGGCACTGTGTGTGGCTAATAGGTGAGGACAAGGACCCTATACTGTGTGAATAGTTGTCTGGGTCAGGGGTTGTCCCTAAGGGTTGGTGTGTTGTCCCTCGACATTTGCAGGTGACTCTGGGTACGCCCAACCTGTCATGGCTACTGACCCCAGTGAGAAATCCCAGGACAGGGGCAGAGGAACGCTACAATGAGGCACATGGGCAAACTAGGAGAGTCATAGGGAGGACCTTCGGCCTCCTAAAGTCCAGGTTCCGGTGCCTCCATATGACAGGTGGTTCCCTCTACTACTCACCCAAGAAGGTGTGCCAGATCATCGTGGCCTGCTGTATGCTGTACAACTTGGCTTTGCGACGACAGGTGCCTTTTCTGCAGGAGGATGGTCCAGAAGGGGGTCTTATGGCAGCTGTGGAGCCTGTGGACAGTGAAGAAGAGGAGGCAGAAGAGGAGGATGTAGACAACAGAAACAACGTGATCCAGCAATACTTCCAGTGAGACACAGGTAAGAAGACATCACCGCCTCCCACATCTGATAAAATTGTAAGACCTATCATCTGTCTGTCACTTTCACACAGTGTATGGGCCCTGACTTGTCATTTTGCCTTTCCATTTCACAGATGTGGGTCCCACTGTGTGACCTCTGGTATGTTACCTCATGGACTAGAGCTGTGTGACAAAGGTATGTTGACAAATTAAATGGACATTGGTATTTTCCTCAGTTATTACAAATACAAATTTGTGAAAGCATAGACTGACTCCAGATTGTTTTGTGAATCAAGGGTGTTTATTTAAGTGCAAAATGGTGGAGGTGGTATTAAAGTGGTCAGGGGTGATGATGGAGGAATGTCCATGGCAGAGTCCAGTCTATTTGTCTCACAGGTGCATTGTCCAAAGGGTCATAGGAAGTGGAGCTAGGGCAGT
This sequence comes from Pleurodeles waltl, assembly GCF_031143425.1. Taxonomy (NCBI): domain Eukaryota; kingdom Metazoa; phylum Chordata; class Amphibia; order Caudata; family Salamandridae; genus Pleurodeles; species Pleurodeles waltl. The sequence goes on from NC_090445.1 coordinate 549,302,005, forward strand.
TTAAGGATGGACAGGGTGACAAAGTGGGTAAAAAACATTATGTGGAGCACACAAATATACAAGTAATTAATTGTCTAAATCAATGGATTCAAAGGACCTTAAGTCAATTCAATATAGCAGATTTTCATTTGTACACAAAACAATAATCAAATCATACGACTAGCATGTGGCAAATATTCAATAAGAAAAAAAGAAACTTTAATATGCAGAAAACAGTTATAATACAAATTGCCTCCCTTGTGAACAAATCATTTCCCAACGTTAAAAACAAACCTGTTTAAACCAAAGATTCCTTACCAAGTTCCTAAACCACATATGTCAAATATCAAGTACCAAAGTAAAAGTAAGCAGTTGAGTCTAACATGAGTTCATCCAAGAACAATCATTCTTGTGGCTGTAAAATTCAGTCAAAAAGACAATTGAGTCCAAGGTTAGTTCAAAGTTAGTTCATCCAAGAGCATTCATGCTTTCAGCCCAGTTCATCCAAGAGCATTCATGCTTTCAGCCGACACATGTTTCGTCCTGATGCGGACTTCCTCAAGGCTGATTAGACAAACAAGAAGTGATAAAATATTCTTATACATAACATAATTATAAAGTATCAATCACAATGAACATACAGTTTTCAAATAAGCTGGTACACAACTGTACCAATATAAACCTAATGTTAGTAACCAACCAATTTTCTGGTATAGGTGTGGTCCCATTCCAATGTACATATTTGGCAACAGATATGTTTATTTGTGTTTAAGCACCTTTAGCATACCTATGATAAACTATAGGAAGATGCGGCCATTTTGATGGTCATTGTTGCCACATTTATATTATATAGGGTGAAAAAATGGAACAGAAGGATGACATTCAGGGTGGTCTAATTTTTTGGCGGGGGTCTCAGCATTGTTCTCTGTCTTTGTCCTGTATCTCAGGGACCGCTTGCGGGGTGGTTCTCCATCTGCAGGGGGTGGTGTGCTAGTGTTGTGGTCCTGTCGCGGTGCCTCCTGTCCACTAGCGCCGGGAGAGGTGGTGGGCAGTTCATCGTCCAGGCTAGTGTCAGGGGCCCCTTGAGTGCCACAGTGTCCCTCCTGGTGTTCACAAGGTCCTTCAGCACCCCTACAATGGTGCCCAGGGTGGTATTGATGGATGTGAGTTCCTCCCTGAACCCCAAATACTGTTCCTCCTGCAGCCACTGGGTCTCCTGAAATTTGTGGAGAGTGGGCTCCCTGGGCCTGTCCTCCCCATGTCGCACAGCAGACCTCCCAGTTCCCCGGTTTTCCTGGGCTTCTGTCCCCTGAACTGTGTGCCCACTGCCACTGCTGTTCTTGGGGTGATGGGTTTGCCTAGGTTCCCTGTAGTGGTGAACACATTGCTGCTTGACGTGTCCTGGGGACAGAGGTATGGGCCCGCTGGGTGGGTGCTGTGCTGGTGTTTCCTGAAGGGGGAGGCTCTGTGGTGGCCTGTGACTGTGTCAGGGGAACCGACTGTCCCGAGGTCCCAGATGGGCCGGGCTGTTCATCTAGATCCAGTTGGACAGAGCTGCTGTCATCAATGTGGGCCTCTTTTGTGGGCGGAGTGGACATGTCTGGAACCTCCTGTCCGGTGACATTGGGTAGGGATCCTGTAGGGGTGTAAAGGCATGATTATTGCATCTGTGTGTGTCATGGTGTGCAATGGGTGGGTGACCCTGTACCCCAGTGCTTACATTCTTGTGTAGGACATTGTGTGATATTTGGTTTGGGGTCAGTGTGGGTATCTGTTGTGGATATGCTTTGGTGATGGGTGTCCATGCTTTGGTGTTGCATGCAGGACTTGGTGTTGGGATGGGTGGTTTGTGATAGTGGGACATATGTGAGGAGTTGGCGTGATGGGGGTGAGGGTGGGGGTATCTGATAGCATGCAGGTAGGGTGGGGGATATGGTAGTTAAAGATTTGACTTACTAGAGTCCACTCCTCCAGCTACTCCTGCAAGGCCCTCAGGATGCAGTATAGCCAAGACCTGCTCCTCCCATGTTGTTAGCTGTGGGGGAGGAGGTGGGAGTCCGCCGCCAGTCCTCTGAACTGCAATGTGGTGTCTTGAGACCACGGAATACAACTTCCCCCGTAGGTCATTCCACCTCTTCCTGATGTCATCCTGTGTTCTTGGATGCTGTCCCACTGCGTTGACCCTGTCCACAATTCTGCGCCATAGCTACATCTTCCTAGCTATGGAGGTGTGCTGCACCTGTGATCCGAATAGTTGTGGCTCTACCCAGATGGATTCCTCCACCATGACCCTGAGCGCCCTCTCAGAAAACCTGGGGTGTCTTTGCGGTGCCATGGGGTGGTGTGGGTGATGTGTGAGGTGGTGTGTGTTGTGATGTGTGGGGTGATGTTTAGGGGTGTGTGGTGTTTTGTGCGTGGATGTGTATGAGTAATGGTGTTGTGTGCCTCTGTCTGCTGGTGTGGTCTTTGCTTTTCTGTCTCTCTGCTTCTTCCAAATTTTTGGTTGGGAGGAGCAAGTCTTGGCAATTATGCATCCTGAGGGCCTCGCAGGAGTAGCAGGAGGACTGGACTCTGATGAGTCATATCTTTACTATTATATCCCCCCACCCTACCTGCATGCCATCACTAACTCCTACCCCTACCCTCACCCCATTACTCCAACACCTCACATATACCCCACCATCACAACCCACTCATCCCAATACCAAGCCCTGCATGCAACAACAATGCATGGACATACATCACAGACCTGCATAGACACCCATCACCAAAGCATGTCCAAGAGAGAGACTCACCCAGGGCACACAATCACCACTCACACAAGGGCCAAGGCGATAGTGCAAGCACAGTAATAGAGGAAAACACACCCATTGCACAAGATGGCACACACAGATATAATAACAATGCATTTACACCCCAACAGGTCCCCTACCGAACGTCACTTGTCAGGAGGTGCCAGCCATATCCAGTCCCCCCACAGAAGAGGCCCACAGTGATGACAGAAGCTCTGCACGCCTGGATCAAGATGCCCAGCCTGGCCCATCAGGGACCTCTGGACAGTCGGTTCCCCTGCCACAGTCCCAAGCCACCACAGAACCTCCCCACACAGGAAACACCACCACAGCACCTACCCAGCGGGCCCATGCCACTGTCCTCAGGACATGTGAATCAGCAGTGTGTCCACCACTACAGGGACCCATGGCAAACCCACTAACCCAAGACAATCAGGGACCTGGAGTCAGTGGCATTGGGCACACGGTTCAGGGGACAGAGGCACAGGGCAACAGGGAAGCCGGGAGGACTGTTGTGCGACAGGGGGAGGACAGGCCAAGGGAACCCACTCTCCACGAGGCACTCTCCAACATCATGGGAGCATACCACCATTCCCAGGAGACCATGGGCACGGTACTGGCCAAGTTTCAGGAGACCCAGCGGCTGCAGGAGGGACACTACATGGGGATCAGGGAGGACTTGAAGTCCATTAACACCATCCTTGTCACCATTGCAGGGGTGCTGGCAGACATGGCCAACACCATGAGGGAGACAGTGGCATACCACCAGGCCCCTGACACTAGCCCAACCGATGAACAGCCTTCCACGTCCGCTGGTGCTAGTGGACAGGAGGCCCCGCCACAGGACCAACAGTCCACCAGCACCCCACACACTGCAGAAAGAGAACCACCCCGCAAACGGTCCCTGCGATCCAGGCAGAAGACAGAAAACATTGCCAAGACCCCCACCAGGAAATAAGACTCTCCTGAATGTCACACTCCTGTCCCACTCTGTCACCCTGTCCATCCTTGAACTGACATTGCTCCCCTTTCTATGCCTCATTGGACAATGCACCTGTGATACCAAGAGTCTGGACTTTACTATAGACCTTCCTCCACCATCACCCCAGCCCCTCCACATACCCCTATACACATTAGCCCATAAATAAACACCCTTGAATCACAAACCAATCTGGAGTCAGTCTGTTCTTTCACAAATGTACAATTAAAACATCATGGACTAATATCAATGTAAATGTTCATTAGCTCAAACCATTGTATGACAGTTGTTGGGCAGCAGTAAATATGGCAGAAGGCAGAATGAGGTACCCAGATCTGTGAAATGGAAAGCCAAAGTGAACTGTCAGTGTCCATAGACAGAGGGTAAGAGGCTGACTTATACAATGTCCTACAATAGTCAGATATGAGAGGAGCAGTGCCAGTCTCTTACCTGTGTGCCACTGGAAGTACTGCATGATGATGTCAGTTCGGTTGTCAATATCTTCTTCCTCTGCCTCCTCTTCATCACTGTCTACAGGCTCCACAGCTGTCACAAGACCATCATCAGGCCCATTCCCCTGCAGAAAAGGCACCTAGTGTCGCAATGCCAGATTGTGCAACATGCAGCATGCCACGATTATCTGGCAAACCTTCTTCGGTGAGTAGTATAGGGAGTCACCTGTTAGATGGAGACACCGGAATCTGGCATCAGGAGGCCGAACATCCTCTCAATAATCCTCCTAGTTCGCCCATGTGCTTCATTGTAGCGTTCATCTGCCCTTGTCCTGGCATTCCTCACTGGGGTCAGTAGCCATGAGAGGTTGGGGTAACCAGAGTCACCTGCAAATGTCGAGGGATATCTGTTAGACACACACTAACCCTTCGGGACAACCCCATACCCAGACACCTATTCATACTGTGTGGGGACCATGGCCTCACCTATTAGCCACACCCGGTGCCTCTGGAGTAGGCCCATCACGTAAGGGATACTGCTATTCCTCAAAATGTAAGCATCATGCACAGAGCCAGGATACTTGGCATTCACATGAGAGATGTATTGGTCTGCCAAACCAATCAGCTGCATATTCATAGAATGGTAGCTTTTTTGATTTCTGTACACATGTTCGTTTCTGAGGGGTGGGACAAATGCCACATATGTACCATCAATGGCACCTATGATTTTGGGGATATGTCCCAGGGCATAAAAGTCCGCCTTCAGTGTGGGCCAATCCTCTACCTGGGGGAAAACGATGTAGCTGTGCATGTGTTTCAGCAGGGCTGACAACACTGGGTCAACACGTTAGAAAACATTGGCTGAGACTTCCCTGATGCCATGGCCACTGTACTTTGAAAGGAGGCACTTGCCAGGAAATGGAGCATTGACAGGACCTGCTCTAGATGGGGTATTTCTGTGGGATGGCGGATAGTTGACTCCAATTGTGCACACAGTTCTTGGATTGTGGAATGATCAAGTCTGTAGGTGAAAATTATGTGTCTGTCTTCCATTATTGACAGGTCCACCAGGGGTCTGTACAACGGAGGATGATGCCATCTCATCATCTGCCCCAGAGGGTGTGCCCTATGGAGGAGAATGGTGAGCAGAGGGTCATGTAGCACATAGTTTGCACAAGTGTGTTTTCAGTAGTGTGATTAAATCTGTGTGTGTCATTGTTTGTCCATAAATCTGTCAAATAGTGCTGTGACGCAGTTAGGTGCCATGCCATATGCCCCCCTGAAATGGCGGCTGCCTGACCTGTAAGGATGGACAAGGGAAAATTAGGTAACTGTGCTGGTGTTGTGCAGCATCGCGGTAAGCGGTTGAAGACCACCGCACAATTTAGCATTGGTTATCATTGGGCTCTATGGGTTCCAGGAGCCAATTACGATGTACGCCGGTGGTGACGGTATGCACTGCCGCGGACGTGACCGCCATTTTCTATTGCTTCACTCACTTGATACCTGACCTTCAACAGGAGAGAACCTACACTGCAAGTGCTGCTCTGACCTGTGTCTGGAAGCGACAATGGGTCATGTGTCTGGGGAAAGGGCCCCTGCCTTCACTGTGGAGGAGTTGGACAAACTGGTGGATGGGGTCCTCCCCCAGTACACCCTACTCTACGGTCCTCCAGAGAAACAGGTGAGTACTCTGTGAGCATGATGCGTGGGCAATGCCTGTTTGGAGTGGTGTGGATGGAAGATACATGTGGGGAGGTGGGCTGAGGCCTGCATGTGAGGATGGTGAGTGAATGTGTGTCAGGGCATGGGTGGGAACTGGTGGGAAATGAGTATGATGGCCAGGACGGGAGAGTAATTTCCTTTCATCCTGTACCTTTCCTCTAGGTCAGCACCCACCAGAAGAAGGGTATTTGGCGTGCCATCGCCAAGGAAGTGTGGACCCTGGGGGTCTATCATAGACGGAGTACCCACTGCCGCAAGAGATGGGAGGACCTGCGCCGCTGAAGACGGCAGAGGCCCAGCTGGGGCTGGCCTCCCAACGTTGAAGGGGTGCCTGTCGCACCACGAACGCCCTGATGTTCTGGATCCTGGCGGTGGCATATCTAGAGTTGGATAGGCACTTGAGGGCATCACAGCAGCCACAAGGGGGTGAATACAGTGTCATTCAGCTGACTCTGCACGCTTTACAAAGTGTCTGCATGGAGGATGTGGGCTGTGGGTTTCCCTAGGCCAGGTCGTACTAGGTAGGATAGGTCCCTTGTAAGGCAGGCTCTGAGGCACTTCAACCCCAATAGTGTTAGTGGGCATCTACAACTAGTCAGGTTCCTGTGGGTTTCAGGTGTGCAGCAAATGGTGTTAGGCATAGTACCCCATGGGCAGGTGATTTTCCTACTAACTTTTAGTGCATGGCCTAGTGCAGAGGGCTGCTCCCTGTGTGTTGTGTCCCCCAACTGTAGTGGTGTTGCTGGCATTGACCATGTGTCTCCTCTGTCTCTCCCCCCCCTTCTTGTTTTGTTACCCTGTCCTTGTGTGAATTAGCATCTTCTGGCGGAGGAGCAGAGGCACCGGCGACAGAGGGAGCTGCATCCCACATGGCCCTGGAGGGTGAATCTACGGAGTCTGAAAACACCAGTGGGACGAAGGACGAGGGGAGCTCCACAACGGGGACAGGAGGGGACACCAGCAACAGCGACTCCTCCTCTGATGGGAGCTCCCTTGCGGTGGCGGGTACCTCTGTGCTCACCGCAACAACAGGTACAGCAACCACCCCCTCTACCAGCACTGCCCTCCCAGCAGCCCCTTAGCGTGTTTCCCGTGCCCGCTCACCCAGGAGGGTGGGCATCTCCTTCACTCCAGGTATCTCAGGCCCTGCCCCAGTCAGCCCTGCTGCCCTCACTGAGGAGGCTATTGACCTCCTGAGATCCCTCACTGTTGGGCAGTCAACCATTCAGAATGCCATCCAGGGTGTCAAGAGGCATTTCCAGCAAACAAATGCATACCTGGAGGGCATTCATTCTGGCGTGGCGGCCCAACAGAGAGCATTTCAGGGTCTGGCCTCAGCACTGATGGCAGCCATTGTCCCTGTGTCCAGCCTCCCCCCTCCAACTTCCACTACCCAGACCCAATCCCCTCTACCTCAGCCTATCCCAAGCACACCTTCCGACCAGCATGCACACACATCAACACACAAATTTGGCTCAGGAAAACATAAGCACCACACATCCCACAGTCACTCACAGAAGCACCATACCCATGCAGACACACCAACATCCACGGCCTCCACTTTGTCCCCCTCCTCCACATTGTCCACCTCCCTCCCTGTCTTGTCTCCACTCACACCTGCATGCACTACATCATCTGTCACTACCTCCATCACCAGCACACCCATCACTGCACACCGCTCATGTGCAGTCACCACCCCCACTACCATTCACACGTCCCCTGTGCCCTCTCCCAGTGTGTCTGTAAGCCCTCCTCCCAAAGTACCCAAACGCAGGCACACATCCCCTCAACAGCCATCCACCTCACAACAGCCTCCAACCCATGCACCTTCACCCAAACTCAGCAGACGTACACCTCCTACAACCACTTCCTCTTTCTCCACTCCCAAACCCCCTCCATCTTCCCATCCCAGTGTGTCTAAAAAACTTTTCCTAGCTAACTTTTCCCTCTTCCCTACACTTCCCCCCCTGGTCCTTCCCCTAGGGCCAGGATGTCTATATCCCAGCCCAGCACCTCAGCCAGCAAATCTGCATCTGCTGTGGTCCATGCTATTCAAGGACGGTCTAAGGGGGCACCTGTCAGAGCTGCCAGTGTGCCACCGACGGACAAGAAGGACCACCCATTTACACCACCTGCAAAGGTCAAAAAGGGGCCGGCTTCCAGCAGGGGACAGTCACACCACCCACCCTGCAAGGGCACGCCCAAACACCGAGTGGACAGTGTCAAGGTCTCTGCAGCAACTGTCAAGATGGGGAAGGGCCAAAAGGCACATCACCTCTGGGCACAATGTCACCTGGTGAGGGGCTGGTGACCACCAGATCATTCGGAATGGCAGCCACATGCACCACAATCACCACCGCCACTCCGACCGCCACCTGCACTGCTGCTACCCCAACATCAGTTGGCAGCATCCTCCCCAAGGATCAGCCATCCGAGGCTGCCAGAGACAGTATGGTATCTACATACAGTGCAACTGTCACTTGCACCACGGCCAGCACTGGCAGCATCTCCACCGCAGCCACCGCCTCCTGCCCCACCATCAGCACCACCACGTCAACATCCGATGCTACTCTGTCGGCCGTCAGCAACATCCCCAGTGTGCAGCCGTCAGAGTCTGCAGGTGACGTCCTGGACACTGGACACCCCACTTGAGACACCACCTCCAGCACTGACATGAACCAGCAATTGGCAGCCTAAGTCGCCACAGGATGGAGTGTGGGTCTGCCTCCATGGAGTATCATGCTACCTGTTCCAGGTACATCGCATGGCTGAGACACCCAGGTGAGACAAAGTCTACTGCCACACCCCAAGTGCTGCATCACTGGGCACAAAACCCCATCCAGAACCAGTGGAGAAAGGCATCCACTAACACAGTCCTTGGCAGAATGAAGCACTCTGGGCACAAAGCCCCCTCCAGAACCAGTGGAGAAAAGCATCCACTAACACACTCCTTGGCAGGATGAAGCACTCTGGGCACAAAGCCCCCTTCAGAACCAGTGGAGGAAAACATCCACTAACACAGTCCTTGGCAGGATGAAGCACTCTGGACACAAAGCCCCCTCCAGAACCAGTGGAAAAAAACATCAACTAACACAGTCCTTGGCAGGATGAAGCACTCTGGGCACATAGCCCCCTCCAGAACCAGTGGAGAAGGCATACACTTGAGAGACTGTGGCTTTGCACTCCCCAGGACCAGGCAGTGGGCAACCCACCCACTTGAGTGACTTGAGAGACTGTGGCACTGCACTCCCCAGGACCAGGCAGTGGGCAACCCACCCACTTGAGAGACTGTGTCTTTGCACTCCCCAGGACAAGGCAGTGGGCAACCCACCCACTTGAGAGACTTGAGACACTGTGGCTTTGCACTCCCCAGGACCAAGCAGTGGGAATGGAGCCCCCTCGAGGAGCAGTGCCGTCGTACCATCATCCGGCTGAGGTGCACCCCTCCCCTCTCCCCAGAGGTGCCTGTTATTTATTTTCGACCTGATGCCCCTGTAGTGTTCTCTCCGTTTTGAGGCAGGTGTCATGTGTGGGCTTCACCCATAATTTCTTTGCCCACTGCATGGGCATCTGCAAGGGACAGTGTACGGCCTTCTGTACATATTGTAAATATTTGTATATACTGGTTTTTACAATCATTTACTTTATCTGCCTGTTTCTAATATATGAAAGATTTGACTCAATTGCTTTTGTCCTTGCATTCTTCCAGGGGGTTATGGGGTGTATATGTAATGTTATTGCATGTATTTGTGTGTATGGTGTTGTGGGTGAGGGTGGGGGTGGGGATGTTACGTTTTGCGTGTGTGTGTCACTCTCTTTTGCCTCCTCCCCTCCCCTGTGTGCTACGTGCAATACTCGCCGTCGCCGCCGCTTCCTTCTTTCCACTTTGCTGTGTATTAATAGATACAGCAACATGGGCAGGACCTGTAGCTCGGGCTCCATGGCGTCCTGGTTCTTCGTTGATTGTCGAGAGGTGAGTGGTTTCCCTTCCAAAGACTGTTTGTGCTGTACTTTTGATGACGTTGGTACCGCCCCAGAAATGTTGGTGGATTGGTGCCTTGTAATAGTGTGGGCGGGACATTGGCCCTCATTCTGACCGCCGCCCGCCAAAATCTGGCTGCCGAAAGACCGCTCTGCGGTCAAAAGACCGCAGCGGCCATTCCTACTTTCCCTCTGGGCCGGCGGGCTCCCTCCAAAAGAGCGCCCGCCGGCCCAGCGGGAAAGCCCCTGCAACATTGAAGCCGGCTCCGAATGGAGCCGGTGGTGTTGCAGGGGTGCGACGGGTGCAGTTGCACCCGTCGCGATTTTCACTGTCTGCAAAGCAGACAGTGAAAATCCTGCTGGGGCCCTGTTAGGGGCCCCCTGCACTGCTCATGCCAGTGGCATGGGCAGTGCAGGGGCCCCCTGGGGCCCCACAACACCCATTCCCGCCATCCTGTTTCTGGCGGTGAAAACCGCCAGAAACAGGCTGGCGGGAAGGGGGTCGGAATCCCCATGGCGGTGCTGCAAGCAGCGCCGCCATGGAGGATTCCCCCAGCCGGGGGAAATCCGTCGGGAAACCGCCGGACCCGGCTGGGAGACCGCGGCTTTACATCCGCGGTCAGAATGCCATGTGAAGCACCGCCAGCCTGTTGGCGGTGCTTCCGGCATCCTCCACCCTGGAATGAGGGTCATTGTCTTCATCCTGTCTGTTGGCGGTGACCGCCGCGGTGTTTGTTGCTACTGCCGTGGCGGTCAGAGTGATGGCGATTTTTGCTATGGTCGTGATTCCATTTTTTTAACCGCCGGCCTGTTAGCGGTATCACCGCCACTTTAACACCGACCGCCACGGATGGAATGAGGGCCTGTGTCTACGGTGTACATTTCCATGCCAAATGTGTAGCATATCTGAGCAACATTAGCACTACTTCCATGACTCCACTGGGACATATTTGAATTGATGAAGTGTACATTCTTGATATGTTTCCAGTGTGACATGAGTATTTCCATGTTACCTTCTCCAGGCTATTGTACCATTGTCAGCAACATATTCTGGGAGCCTCATTTCTTAATGTTGTGTTATTGTGTGTGTGACAAATAGATGTCTGTATTACCTTGTTTGAGATGTATGGGAATGAAGTTTGCATTGGCCTACTATTGTATGACAACAGGTAAGTGATGCATGCTCCAGGAGGAGCATTGAAGGTGATGTGGTCTCCTACCTATTCAATGTCTACTGTGATTGCACAACTACAGCCATGCAAATGTAGTTGTCTGAGATCCTGATTTTCCTGTGGGAAACTATTGACAGTTCAAATGGCATGCATGCATAAGGCATGGTACTTGTATGGGCCACTTCGGTGGAGTTTGTTGCTGGGGCCCACTTGACATCATGGTAATATTTGCTAATCACATCTGTTGTTAAAGTGTGATCATGGACATGTGATGACCCTATTCCTCTTTGTATTTGCAGCACCAGCCCAGGGAAGTAAAGGAGAGAAGGCACAGCCAAATGGGAGAGCATCTGGCCACAGGACCTTGGGTCAAGACACCTCCAACACAGAGGGAACCAGTGGCCTGGAGGGTGAGGGGAGAACCATGGAGCAGAAGGGATCTACATCATCATCATGTGATTCTACATCTAGTGGCCACTCCCTGTTGGTTGTGGACCAATTGGGACATACTTCACTACCATCCTTGTCCGCCACCCCAGTTCTGTCTCCACCCTCCCTGTTGCTTCCCACCCAGTTTCCCGTGCCTGCTTACCCAAGAGGGTGGGCGTCTTCTTTGCTGCAGGCACCTCCACCCCTGTTACCACTGCTGCCCTAAGCAAGTGAGGCTATTGACCTCCTGAGGAATATCTCTGTGGATCAGACTGCCATTGTGAATGTCATCCAGGGGTTGGTCTGCCAACTTTAGCAGACCAATGCTTTCCTGTCTGGCATACAGGGATCTTTTCAGGCTCTGGCACCCTCGCTGATAGTAGCAGGTCATCCCCCACCTTTCTACGCCTCTCCACCTCCCTCTTCCCAATCCAAATCCCCCAGTCCCCTACCTATCCCAAGCACACAGGCAGATCTGCATGCACACAGCTCAACACACAAAAGCAGCACACATAAACACACCACAAAAAACCCGGGCATGCAAGCACTCAACAGACACACACACATACAACATCAGCCACCACTTCCCTAAACACCCCCATCAGCCCATACACGACATTGAGCATACCCACAGGCACCACCACAATAGGCAGTGACATACCCACCATACCTGCAGGCACCACCCCAACAGACACACTGACATCCACCAAATCCATCATACCTGCAGACACCACCCCAACAGACACACACACACACACATACACCACTACAAGCATACGCACAGACACCGCCCCAACAGACACACACAGATCCGCCACTCCCCCATCACCTAGCACCTCCCAGCCACACCAAGACACACAAATGCCGACACTCACACACGCATGAGACACCACCCAAACAGAAGCATACCTCACACATGCACACACCCAAGACATCCACACAGACACAATAGGCAACCAATCCCTCTACCTCCAAATTCTCACCCCTTTTGGTGACCGTCCCCATGTTTCTAAGCAACATTTTTTGAGCTTGCTCTTTCCCCTGCTCCCTCCACCCCGTCCCAAACCCAGGAGACTCTAACCCACATCCCAACCCATTCATTCCACCTCCAAGTCCTCCCCAGTCACCCCTGCCCCTCTACAAGCACCCACACCTCTTCCCCCTAAGAAGAAGCTCACCCCTCCTAAGAAAGAGTCCACCCCTCTCAAACTCAAACCCACCTTCCCAAACCTGCCCCCCCTGCACAAGGATGATCGCTGGGGTGCCTGCCTGCCCACTTGATGCCCCTTCCTGTGAAGGTTCCCTGGCAGTAATTGAAGTCAAGAGTTGGCACAGTACTGTGCATTGAAAGACTAATGGACTGGACAATGGCCTTGGACATTTTGCCATTACTTAAACCCAAACAGTTGCTATTTAGAATACACATCTGTCCCGTCATTACTTCTCTACCTTTTTGTTGTTACTGAGTATCTTGTATTGTCTGCCTACAGTTTTGTGTGTTTCAGCCTGCTTGCTGACCCATTTGCTGATGTATGCAATATCTGAGTTTGTAGGCAGTGCTGGTGTCAACCAAGACAAAGGTAGATGTTGACTGTATGGATACGTGTTTGTTAATGCAATTGTGGTGTAATTACATTGTGTTCTGTTTGGTATGGTAAGTATTTCATCTTGTGTTGTCCAATGTGGGTATGTGTGGTGTTAGACTTGTCCCCTCATATGGATTGTACATTTGTCTCATGTGTAGGAGCTCAAGTTTTGCTTGTGCAGACATAGAGGGTGTTCAATTGTGCTAGCTTCCTTTGCATTTGGTTGTGCATATGTCAATTTTGCTTGGTGTACCTTGCAGCTACTTCATCTAGATGTTTGATCCATGCAGTTGCTGTTGCATGTGATTTCTTGACTTGCACTTACACATTGTGCAGATAGGCATGTCACTTGTCTCTACTATTGTTTGTCCCTGAGACACCTGAAGGGCCCGTTCCTGTGCAAATGTTGTTTTAGGGGCATGTGTAAAGTGTCCCAGTGCAGCTTCCTTCTCCGAGTGCTCCTGATGACCACATCCCTATCGTGCACGTATTGTTTGCATAGTGAGCTTTGTATATTTGTCTCTCTGCCTATTGTGCATCACATTGTCCTTCAATTATGTTGCAGTGTGGGTGATGTGTGAGTCAATTGCAGGGCTGTTTAATTGAAGTGGTGTTTGTGTTCCATGTAACATCCATACATATATGTGTTAAATGTCACAGCAGTCCATGGCATGTGAGGAATGTGAGGGTGTCAGTTGTATTGGTAGATGTGATGTTGCTGTGTTGTTGGTTTTGTGTGACACAATGTTGTGTACATTTCACTGTCCCTGTGCCTGAGATGGTCAGACGTATGTTTTTGTGTAGTGTTATGGTGCAGTGTGAGTGACCTGCCCAAATGGGGCATTTTGTGGCTGTGAATGTATCCTTCTATGTGAATGACTCCTACTGTGGACACACTAACAGGCATACTTGGTGCCCACAGTGTGACCCCATATCATGTGGCTGATGGCAAAATGATCTGTTGTTGAGTGTAATGACACAGGTAGGTGTGTACTTACGGGCAGTTGCATCCATGGCGGCATGGATTTTGGGCTCCTTCGATGATCAGCAGCAGCAGCAGGACATGTGTGATGGGCTCCATGGTGTCACTGGACATGTTCGGCTGCCTTTGTGTGAGTTGCTCTCTCCATACTCTCTGCTTCTGCCTGCTGAGAAGTGGTGGTTGGACCACCACTGTCACATTGGTGGTGTGCAACCTCATAATGTGCCAGGCAGAGACATTGTCTCCGCTGGGCTGTTTGTGGTGCCTCAAGACTGCCGTGGTCTGTGCTGCCTGGAGGTGCCTATGGGACCACGTCCGTCTTTGCTCCATAAGCCTGCATGACTCGTAATACAGTTGTCTGACCGCTGAGCGAATGGCGGTCAGACTGCCGCCCTGACATCGCAGTGCACGGACCGCCAAACTTGTAATGAGGCCTTAAGTGATGATTCAAGCCTCAAAACTGCTGGAAATTGAGCTATTAATTTCAGTGTGGGGTACCCCTACCAACCTAATAATCACAGAGAGGTTTAGGTCACTTAACACAGTGCTATATAAATCTCTGCTTAACCCATGGTAGATAGGAAATAAGCAGCAGCACAATTCCCTGAGAAATGTGTGCTAAGTTGAGTACTTACTAACATCATTAAAGTAAGGAACATAGCACAACTGAATTTTGAAACAAATTCAGAAATGTGAAAACAAATTAGAAGCTAAAATGGTTAAAATCAAATAAAGGGGAATGAAGATGTGGATTTTTTAAAGTTTTAACTACTGAAGTGCTAAGAAAACATACATTTGCCAATGAAAGTTAACTGTAGTGGTTGACTGGTCATAGGGTTTTACCTTGGGGGTTTGTTACTTTCCTGGTTCTCAAATCCTTCTGTGGGGCAGGCAAGATACTGAAGTTAGTTAGAGGACTTGGAAATCAAATAACTCATTGTGAAGCTCTCACTGAAGTCTTCTGTTTTGGTGCTAAAAGCTCCAAGTGAGGAAAAATAAGATTTTGTAGTCTCCAAAAGTGGTACGTTGCTACAGTATCTTTACTGCTTCACTCTGATTACAACTTTTACTTTCAGAACTAGTAATTTTTTTGGTTCTCAAAATCATTTCAACACATCAGGGCTGAGCGTTGCAGCCAGGGGGCTTTATGAGGCCAAACTTCTTCACTGTGAGGTCTAGCAAAAATCTTATCCTTTGTAGTAAAAATCTCTAAGTGGGACAAAACTCGAATTCATGACCACCAATCTTGGATTAACCTGAGCACTTTACTGCAGTCTTCCATAAGTTGAAAATATAAATAAGACCCAAACCTTCTTTTTGCAGCTGTGCTTCCAGTCCAGGGATTTTTTCAGAATGTGGTGATAAAATGCTACTCTTATCCTGAGCAATAACCACTGACTGGAGAATTCCCTATACCCTACATGGGCAACTTTCCTAAGAAAAGGGAATCTTCTTGTTGAGCTCTTCCACTCTCCATTTAGTGTAACCTTCCTAGTGTCTCTTAGGATGGCACTGGCTTTCTCCCCCTTGCAGGAACCCCATATCCCTTTTCAGACTGACCCTTGAAGACGTGAGAGTATATTCCCTTTCCTTTATTGGATCCGGAGTTCTGCCTTGTAATGGATACAGACGAATGTATGAAAGGGCTCTGAGGTGATTTTTTTTCTGTTCCAGAGATGTGTGTTTGTATGCATATAAGTATGTATGAGGTGTCAGTATTGCCAAAGCCTAACCAGAAAGGCAGTGTAGCACTGTACAGAGTCAAAGCATATAGTCAACGATTAGCTGGTTACTGGAATGTGGTTGCATTGTGATGTTGTCTACTTTAGTAGTGTTGGAGTAGTCCTTATGGTTACGGGGATGCTGTACCAGATCTTGGGTGCATAGATGGAAAATGTCTCCTGATTTGTTTGTTCTTTGTTCCACTTCTTAGCCTCGAGCATAAGGGTGGTCTAACTGTGTGTGTGCTGAGAGCCACGGAGATGGTGAGCTTGTCTGCAAGATAAGCAGGGTGCTGGTCGCTGATGGCTTTGTAAATTTTGCAGTTGGTTTTGAAGATGGTGCAGACCAGCAAAGGAGCCAATACAGTCTTATCAGAATGGGGGTGATGTGATCATATTTCTTCCAGCCGGGGAAAAAATGCTCTGTGGCAGGTAAAGTAGGTTTATTAAGGGTGCCAGTGTGGAGAGTGGGATGCCATGTGAGAGTAGGAGTACTTAAGCAGCAATTTTAAAATCAGTTCCTGAAAGGGAGAGCTGGTACCAGGTTTTCTTTGTTTTTTGGCAATGTGTTTTTTGAGGTTGAAGTTGGTATCTAAAGTCAATCCAATTGACTTCCCAGTCGATTAAAGCTGTATATCAAAGCCATGTACGTTCATATTATTGAGCCAGTTTAAAGTATTGTTTTCACAACTTTTATCTAAGTCTACCTGTTTTCCAAATAAAGCTTAGTTGAAATGTATTGAGAATCTATTAACACATAAAAACATTACATTAACTTGGTTAACCATTTTCACAATTATTTGTATTGGTGATTGATTACACTATTTCTGGCTTGGTGTTCTTGGCAAATAACTGGAACTCTGACTTAGTGGCTTTGAGTTCGGTTAGCGGGCTGGACATGCAGGTCTGGAGAAAGTGCAACCAGTATTAGATGCATTCAATGGCTAACGCAGAGGAGACTCTCAAGTATAGTTATGTATCATCCCTTTGATAATTTCAATTGATATAAAGAGCTGTTGTCAAAGTCCATTGTTTTGCCATTTTGTTTCTTTCTCGTACCAGATGATGCATCCCTGCTATGTGGTCAATGTTTATGCAACTTTAGCCTCTGTAGTCCCAGAGACAGCTGCCTTGTCTTTCATGTAGTTAGTCATTCAACCTAATCTATGATTTCAATTTCAATTACTGGAATGGTGGCATCTAGTCAATCTGAATTTAACTTATCTTGGCTCTCAGGCAGCTCACAGTACATTTTCTGAAAGTTGCCTTTCCATTACACAATAATATAGTCTCACCATTGTATTTGATTTGCGATAAAAAGTAAGAACATTGAATTAATTTTCTATTTTGCCAGGCTGTTATGAAAATAGAATTTTATGCACAATTGGGCATGTTAAGGTGAAAATGGTACATGGCTACCAAGGAACAACAAATTATTGGCAACCTTTCACAACATACTTTCCCTAATAGTTATTATATCCCACTTTATACATTTAACATAGAGCTCCGTGAGTGTCAAGATGCACTAACCTTGCAACCCAGATCCCATGGATCTTCTCTGAACCTACAGTCAACCTTCCATTGCAATTATGTAGGTTAGAAGTAGATTGAGGCAAATGTGACAAGTGAGAGAAACATAGACATTGGATATAGTTAGATTGTTACACTGTCTTGTTGCACACTTGGACTTGATCTGTACTGTAGAGTCAAGAGAATCATTTTAGTAACATTGTTTTATCGACGTTGGCAACTACTTGTTATATCTGACACTGAAAGTTTCTGGTCTTCCCACTCTCTTCTCTGGAATGAAACACAATATTTTACTGAACTGCAATATAATTAAAGTTTTAATAATGTTTGCTGAAGAGGTCCATTCAATATTACATATTGCTAATTATATTCAAAGTAATTAATAACTGTAATATGAAAATGCTTTTGTTAATATCATGTGGTTTGCCTAAAACCTTCAATAATGTTATGCTTACTCTACTCAACAGTATAATTAAAGTCAATATGATAACTGTAAATAAGACTCGGAATTAATAAATTGTTTCCTAAAAAAGTTACCTTCAGTATTAAGCAACAGCCCTCTGTAAATCTATTTGCATTCAATGTGATGGTAAATAAATGTAATATAAGCATGCATTTATTAATATCATGTGGTTTTGCCTACACACTTCAGTAATTGTATGCTTATTCTAATCAATAAATTGATATCATATTTCTGTTGACAACATAATAGAGGGGCCTATTCACAAACAGCATTAGGTGTTATGTAAAGTAGCACTACCCTCATACTACAAAAAACTATGCACAAACCTATGGGCAAAGACCTCTGTTTCTCCTACATTTTCTGAGTGAAGACATTCTCACTTGTAGTTACACGTTTCAGTGGTAAGCTTGGGAGAACCAAGGGGGAGTAGCTGGAAAATGGGAAATTCTTAACATTAAATTAGAAGGATTTTTAGAAGTGCAAGGAGGGGTTGTGCAAATGACATGCTAATACAACCATACAGCCACAAACGTGTAACTCCATTGTTATTCACAAACTACATTTCCTAAATTACTACAGCCATAATGTGTACAAACAGGTGTAAATGTACTCTGGACCAGCCGTGGAGTAAGTCAAGCACCCCAATATTGCTACTCAGAGATAGTGCAACACACTCCTATAGAAAACAAAGTGTATATATATATATATATATATATATATATATACATATATATATATATATATATATATATATATATATATATATATATATATATATCTTCAAACAAAGATGGTCTAAAGGTTGCTGGGTGGTGCACTCCACTGCCGGTGCTAGTGATGGAGAAGACCAATCTCGAAGAATACAAATCACCAAAAAGTATTCACTGCACTCCATGAAGTTTCAATAGTGCCTATTTATTGATGCCAAACTAACAACCACCAACGCGTTTCAACTCCCCGAGGAGTCTTGTTCACAGTGAATGAGTCCCTTTTCCCTTTTGCTATTTATACCCCATAGTGCTTCATTATTTACAATGCATTCTGGATAATGTAGTTTACAATTAAAAAACATTTATATGATTTTCCTAATTTTAAATACAATTACTAAGAAATAAAAATAAAAATAACGAAAACAAATACATGAAGTAGTGCTTATAAAACTATTTACCCTGTAATATAATGCTTGTTGCGTATGTTCTCCTCTAATATACAATTTCATTCAATTTCTAATTTATAGCTTAATACTATTAATGTTTGCCACTAATCGTTTACTATATTGTGTTTAACAAAAAAGCTGTACACAAATGACACACATTTCCCTGTAAATAATGAAGCACTATGGGGTATAAATAGCAAAAGGGAAAAGGGACTCATTCACTGTGAACAAGACTCCTTGGGGAGTTGAAACGCATTGGTGGTTGTTAGTTTGGCATCAATAAATAGGCACTATTGAAACTTCATGGAGTGCAGTGAATACTTTTTGGTGATTTTTATATATATATATATATATATATATATATATATATATATATGTATATATAGGGGTATGGGGAGCTCCGCTTCACTGGCGGAGCTAACAGAGTTTTGGAAGCAACTATAACTCATGCCCTAAGGTAACTATAACACGCTCCAACGCCATGCACAGTTTTTTCATCAAACATTTTACTACAAATATTACATTGATATTATCAATTAGCAGTGCATGTCCACGGCGCGAGTTATAGTTACCTTAGGGCTGAATTATAGTTACTTGGTCTAACTAAATATAACTGGTGACTTTCTATGGTTTCGTATGTTTAAAATGTGAGCCTAACTATTGCGTGTCTGTAACCTTTGGTTTTATAAGTGAATTTCTATGGCTTATGTTAATTCTATTTCCTAACTAAATTGTTCCTGTAACCTGTTTTTTTCAGTGAATTTCTATGGTTTTTCTAAAGTAAAGTAATTTTCTTTACTAAACGTTAATCTAACCACCGACGAGCATGGCAGTGGATGGCCTCAGGGCCTGGCCACAGCCAACCTCTTTACCAACCAAACCCTGCAAGTCCCCAACTCCATGGAGATCTCGGCTCTGGGGACCCCATCCCCCTGTGTCTGGCCCAACAATTATTATTTTTTTAAGTGGGGGGCTGCACAGCCCCCTTCCCCAGGCTGATCGCTGCTCCAAGAACCCCCTCCCCCGGGGCCCAGCCTAGTTATTAATTGTTTTCAAGGGAGGGGGCTACACAGCCCTCCTTCCCAGGCCAGTCTCAACTCTGGTTACTCCATCCCCTGTGGCCAGGCCTAATTATTATTTTTTAGGGGAGGGGGACAGTGTGCCCCCCATTCTCCATGGATGATCTCGGCCCCAGGGACTGCATCCCCCAGACCCCAGCCCAAACACTATTTTTAATTTTTTAGGAGGGGGGCAGCATACCTTCCCCTCCCCAAGCCAATCTCGGCACTGGTCAGGCATTCCAAAATGTATTTTTTGGGGGGAGGGGGGCCACACTGCCCCTCCTCTCCAGGCCGATCTCGGTGTCCAGCCTAAATATTTTTTATTTTTTTTAGCGGTGCAGGGCCATGTGGCCACCCTCCCAAGGCCGATCTTGGCCCTGGGGACCCCATTTCCTGGGACCAAGCCTAATTATTCGGTTTTTTTTGGGGGGGGGATGGGGTCCTATCACCATGGCCGATCTTGGCCCCGAGGACCTCATCCCCTGGGGCCTGGACATGTGACCTGGGGGCTCCAGTCACAATGTTGGGGATTATAGGGTGAGCCTGAAGGCCCCCATGGTCTCAGCTGACTCCTCAGCTCCTGGTGGAGCCAGCATTGCTGTCACAGAGCTGGTCTGCGAGGGTGCATAGAATTAAATTGCAAAAACCTTGAGAGGTGGCTGTGGGGGGGGTGGTTCGGCCCCCTGCATAGAATTTGATTCAAGCCCTGGCAAGTGGCGTCCCCGGGGCTGGGGGGGCATGCGTCCCCCACATAGAATTAGATTCAGGCCTCACAGAGGTGGCAGCCCCTGGGGATGCCGGGGTGAATGGATGGCCCCCCCTCATGACTTTTGTATTTAGCCTCTGAGAGGTGGCAGTTCTCAGGGATATGCGGAGGGCCCGTGTGAACCCCCCTTGCTAATCATGAAA
The DNA here is from genome assembly GCF_031143425.1 of Pleurodeles waltl. NCBI lineage: Eukaryota > Metazoa > Chordata > Amphibia > Caudata > Salamandridae > Pleurodeles > Pleurodeles waltl. The sequence continues at coordinate 549,322,922 of NC_090445.1, forward strand.
GCCCTGGGGAGGTGGTGGTCCCCCGTGCTCCCTGGGGGGCAGGTTGTCCCTCTTGAATTATGTTAGCAATGCCCCTGGGACTTGGCCCTCCAGGTGCTTCAGAATTACCAGCACAGGAGTCCGTTTTTGTTTAATTTTGTCTGGTTCCACGAATCCGCCATGATTTCTGGCAAAAATGATTTAAAAAATGCTTTTTAGCCCTGGGGCAAAGGGCAAAGGTACCCCAGTACCAGAGCTAAGGGTTCAGGGTGTCAGTACCCTGACCCCTTTTGATTTTTTATTTTGTTTTTTGTGGGACTTTTTTTGGCTGAATAGCTAGAATGGGATCTCTACAAATAATAGAAGTTACTTTTTCATAACTTTAAGTTGCTTTCCCACCATAGAAAATTCACGATATGATTCAAATCCACTGACTGTAGGACTTCAAAGAGGTTAGAATGAAAAACTTCAGTATAAGCTGCAAATCCATGGAAGGATCTAAAGTGCTCTAATGACGATGATAGCAGAAATAAATTATCTGGAAATCTTTATACAAACAGATTTTCCCTCAGAATACTTTTCATTAAGTACAGCCGATCTGAATTTTTGTTTATTGAAGACGGAATTCTCTGGAGAAATACAAAAATCAAGGCAAAAAGATATCCCAAAAGGGTTCCAGCCTTTTGGGTGATCTGGGAGTCCTGAGAGGAGAGAAGCAATCAGCTCAACATGTTGATACACTTTATTGTCTCTCTCTGTAGAAGAGGCTTCTATCGAAGAATTATTCTCCACTGCCTAGATACCAATAGCATAGGCTAACTCTTCTAGTGCCTGTAAAGGTTAACATTGCGTTTGGGATGCTGAAGAATCTGCTAACACAAACTGCTTTCTTCTACCGGGGACAACACTTTAAGAACTCAGAAGATCCTGTAAACTGCAATTAACATTTCGCAATTGTATTGCAGTAGCCACAAAGGAATAATGTCATTTACTGAGCTAAATACGGGAATTGTAATTAAAAAACCTTGCGGAATCGCCAAAAGCATGTAGTAATCAAACAGCCCATAGCTGCATTTTGGCAAGAGAAACAGCATACACAAGATTGCCATTTAAACTGTAATTCACAGACAGTGCCCCAGTGTCTCACCTGAAACATCTCTTAAGTACAGACAAGATACATCTGAGTCGGCAGCCTCTTTGCCTGGTAGGTGTGTCCTGATGAGTGAAAACCTTGCCACAATAAACGTCCGGTTGTGGGGTGGTATTGGATGTGATTTTGCCCATTTGTCAGGAAATTAAGGTGTTCCCAAACACTCTTCAAGCCTCTCCTTTTTCTGCCTGAGAAGGCTCCATGAAGATGCCAATTATCTCAGTATGGGAGGACAGAAAAACACAGTAGGACCCCAAACCTATCAGTATAAGTTTAGAGTCCTGCTGGGTTTTTCTGCACTTACCACAAACCAGAGGTATCTTTCGTTAAAGTATCATGTGAGGATATGAAAATACACTTATATGAGATACTTAGATCAACAGTAATCCATTTTTGATTCCTGGTTTCATGCTTATTGATTTCTTAAAGTCAAGGACAGGGAAGCCCTTCTGCAACCTTCTTCCCAAAAAATGTTATGACACAGACTCCCTGTCGCAAAATCTGGCATTATGACATACTTAGACTCAGCATGTTGAATCTCTCGCACAACAGCCGACTTACTTACTAGATATGAGGGGAGGTATTAATCTGGTGCCACTGCCTGGGGCCAAGGACGATCATTCGGTAGAACTGACCCTTTTAATCATTTCCAATGCTAAAATACCTGAAATAGACTCAAAGCAAGGCATTTTGGAGGAACCAGAAAGAATATTTGGCCAGCAAGGCTGTACTCTCTATGGCATAGAGGAGATTTTATTCTCCATAGAAGAACACTTCTTAGTTTGAACCTCATGACCATTTGGTTTAGCCTGCTGATTCCTGTGCAAGAAAGAGTACCTGTGCAGGAGCCGATGGTAGTGAGACATTCAGGAAATGATAGGGGTTCGATCCTGAACTGTAAACCCTCCAGCATAGTTCTTTTCCTTGAATATCTGATCAAGTTTGTACTTGGGCAGTACCCCAAACAGCATGGTACCTGGTTTCTTGATAATTGAGAAGAAAATAGCAAGACTGTGTTCTTTTGAGCTATGTAAGTATGCCTGAACCAAGGATTAAGGAAAATTCAGACAGGTCCCCTGGCTCATGATGCAAGATAAAAATGATCTTGATGTCTAAATAGTGTCCAGGATGACCAATTCGGTCAGAATTTCAGGATATCAACTCAAGACAAATTTGCATACAATTAAACTTAACGGAATTTATTTACATAGACATTTGTTCTACTAAATATATGGTATGGATCTGATTTTGCATTCAGCATCTGTGGTCTACCCGCATCTAAGGCCAGATGAGGTAGATATAGCATCTGCTTTCCAGTACAGCTTTATATTTTGAACATTTATCACTGACATGAACATCTCACATAGATCTTTCTCATCTGCACTCTTACAGTGCACAGTTAGCCAAAATAGAAAGTCTTCCTGTGAGACTTCTTATCATGGGCTTGATCTACATAGTTTTCAGAATGTTCTCATCTCCATCAAAGAGAACAAGACGGAACTTGAACATAACCTGGAAATGGAGGTTTTCACTTCATGCTTCAATCTGATTGAAGTGTCTCGTGCTCACAAGACAGACAACATATTCTCAACTATTTTTGAGGACCCAGGCACATATCAAAGGAGATGCAATGGCTCAAGCCCAGCAGATAATCAGCAGTGTCCAGGCACACAGTTCTAGGAGACATAGAAGATTTCAAGAAGAAGCTGGGTGTTGCTGGTCTTTTTACTGACTCTGTGATTAGGTAGACAGGGCCAGGATGTCCAGCATTGAGGCTGAGGGTTTTGTCTTGAAGGTATCTATGTCATTAATATGGTGTAGGACATAATGTAGAAAACTATCTTGTAGTCACAGACCCTGCAATCTGCGGTTTTGCATTTGCAAAAGGGAATTATAATTGTTATTGAACCCTTTTCACACATCAGACATGTATGCAAATGCAGTGAAAAGACAATAATCAGAGACCAATGCTCGAATATGGCTGGCATCTGATTACAAAGGGAGGGCTTTCCATTTAGGAATCAAGTTTGATTACTTCATGGAGAGCTGGCAATGGTACAGGGGACCACTGCAAGCTCACCCTACTGTGTTACCAAAATGGAAACATTTTTTATTAAAAGCAGCACCTGTCAAAGGATACAGGTTGCTTAAAAAAAAAAAATCCATTTGGGAAAGCAAACGCAGAGATACTGGTTGTCAGAATCCTATTCGGAGTGCTACAGTGCGAGCAGGAGTTACTAGGACCATTGGTGGGGGTTGAGGCCTTTCACTACTGATTTTCCAGGGCCTGGCCCACTATGGATCTTGAAGAATTGGATTAAGTACCCATTCGTCACTTGACTCTCAGTGGCAGCAAATGTTGAGCAGTCAAATGCTTCTCGGGGAGAGAGACACGGAGGCGGGTGAACAAAGGTTTACACTCAAAATATGATGAGAAGCAGCAATAGATGATTGCAAAGTCACATACTTTCTTATATGAAAAAAATAGTTTTAATATACCACCACAAAGTAAAATACAGTGTTCACTAACAACCCACACAGTACCCTGAGGTAAGGGCTCTAGTGTTTCATAAACCGGTCCCTGAGGCCCTCTCCTCTCTATCTAGCAGTAGTGGTTATTACCCATTCATTTTAGACGACATTCAGATTAAGCCCCATTAGTAGTCCGAGTCTCAGGAGCCCCACTCCGACTCTTGATTAAAGTCAAAAGTGTCCAGGGCCACAGTGCTATTTGACAAGCAAGTTGTTCCAGGGCTGTCTGGCCCAAATGTCAGTCTTAAATGTGCATGCAGGATCCCAGCAACTGGAGTCTCAGAGCACATCTTTTTCAGGGGCGCTGAAGCTGCTGTGGCTGCCTCTGTAACTCTTTCCAATGTGGCCTTGGAGGGCTGCAGTCGGGTGTCCTTCAGTACCTCACACAGGGACCTGCAGTGGCTGTGGAGTTCCCGATACTTCTCTGATGTTTGGTAAGTTCCTTGGGTTCCTTCTCATGGATAGGGAGGGTGCAACGATCGTGGTGCTGGTCCTCAGTCATATCTTAGGCCAACTCAGGCCACCATAGTGGCCTTCTTCCTGCGTCAATAGTCTCAACCAGTCAGACCACACTTCTTGCTTTGTTCTGGTGGTGCCCTCCACCTGGGCAGACGGGTCACTGTTCCACCACTGTGCACAGGCTACAGTCCAATTGGCACAGCCACAAACTTCACGGTGGCCCTACTTGTTATGTGTGGTCTCCAGCATGATACTACAAATGGTCTATGACCAAGTTGGCACAGCAGCAATTTTCACAGTAGCCACCCCTGGCATGCAGGTCACCAACCTGGTCTATGGCCTGGTCAGCATGTCAGCAATCTTCATTGTGGCCTCACTTAGCATACAGGGTCACTAACTTGATACCACAAATGGGCTATGGCCAGATTGACAAGGCAACAATCTTCACTGTGCCCCAACCTGGCATATGGGGCTACTGACTTGGGACTGACTTGGGACTGCATACAGGCAATGATCCCTTTGGTTGATGACAGTCGTCCTTTTCTGCCAACCAGGTGTTGATGACTTTTCCCAGAATGCATGCAACAACACAATCGGTGCAGCAGCGGTCTTCTTACACCCTCTACTGGACCTTGTTCTCTCCAACACTCTCATCTCCTTCACAGGACACACTGGTGTTGGCAAGCAGGCAGGCACTAGATCCCCAGACTCCAAGGGCAGATGGTCTTGGATTACCAGGATGATGTCCCCTCATCCACTGGGAGACTAGCAGGCCTTGGCCTCCCAGTCCTGATCACAAGAAGAAGTCTTGCAGAGATTGTCCTCCTCACACAGCCCAAGCAGCTGCTTCAGAGTTAACAATTTCTGGGGTCTCAAGCTCCCCTTCCTACAGTCCATTTCAGGACACCCAATGTGATTTAGAGTCTGAGCATTCGAGGTTTATGTTGGGAGTCTGCTTCCTTTTGAAGTGCCCTCTCCTCTGTTCTGTCTTCTGTTCTGTCTTCTTCATGAAAGCAGTCTGTCACAGCAGAAGTGACCACAAACCTGATAGCTCCACAACACAGGCCACGGGAGTGACTCTAGGTTCACACATGGATGTCAGCCACAGTGACAAGTGTATCTAAGGATGTTCCCAGGGCATCAGCCTCATTCTTCATGGTTTTTAATCAGCCCCACCTCCTTCCCTAGATGTCCCCAAGTCCCTTTCCAGTGACATCTCTCTGAATCAAAGAGTACCCTTCGAAGTGTACAAAGAGCCATGCTCTCCCTTCCTCTAGTGTGTCCCACCCAGCTTATAGGAATGCAGCTATACACAAATCTATCTGAGTGAATCATCTACCCCCTCTCCTGATGTTCCTCCAGTCAGTTCTAGGCCTCCAAAAATGGAACTCATCCATGTACTGTATCACAGGCACACATAAAACCAGTGTTAGAAATGGAATCTTTGGTTGGCCATCGGGTTACCCCTTTTCCAAGCAAGGACCATCACTCTTGTAAGCGTAAAGGAGAATCATTCTCAGTTAACCCCCGCCCACCACCTTGGTAGCATGGCACGAGCAAACAGGATTAACTTCAGAAGCAATGTGTAAATTATTTGTACCAACACACACAGTAATACAGTGAAACACTACAAAATGGACACCACACCAGTTTAGAAAAATAGGTAATATTTATCTAAATCAAACAAGACCAAAACTACAAAAATCCAACATACACAAGTTAAAATATGAATTTTCGAAAGAATAGGAGTCTTAAGCCCTCATTACAACCTCAGTGGTCTTTTCAAAAGACCGCTGAGGCTGCAGGAGCCAGAATACCGGCAGTGACAGTGTTACCGTCCGATGGCCCAGCGGAAAAGTCACATCAACATTGCTGCAGCTCGTAATAGAGCCGGTGGCAATGCTGATGTGCAGCGGGTGCAGTAGCACCCGTCACACATTTCATTGCCTGAAATTCGAGCAGTGAAGTGCGCAACAGGGCTATGCCTGGGGACCCCTGCACTGCCCATGCCAAGCGCATGGGCAGTGCAGGGGCACCCAGGGGCACCCAAGTCCCCCTTACCGCCAGCCTTTCCATGGTGGTTTTTACCGCCATGGCAAGGCTGGCGGTCGGGGACTCATAATCCCCAGGGCAGCGGTGCTTTCACAGCTGCCTTGGGGATTATAGTGGAGGGGCCGGCGGTATGGCCCTGGCTATAGCGCCGGTCATAATAACTGGCAGAACATCACCAGCTTTTTGGCGGTGTTACTGCCAGTTTACCACCGTCCGCCAGGGTCATAATGAGACCCTTAATCTTTAGAAAACAGTGAGAATACTGTTGTTACACAAAGTACCTGGTTAGCATCAAAAACAAAGCTGCACGGGTGAGCGTGCATTGGAAAAGGCCAGCAATGTGTCAATTTCACACTCACAAGCGAGACCGTGCATCGTTCCTTCTCCAATTGGGTCTGCGTCTGTCGTTTCCTCTCTCCCACAAGAGAGCGATGCATTGGTTCCCCAGCGGGCACCTCAGGTCTGGGCAGGCTTTGCATTGATTTTTCACACTCAGTGATGTTGTGTTTGAAATCTGGTTGCACTATGTCAGGAAACCGTGTTGCATGGGCCTTGCGTCAGTTCTCCACAGCTAGCGGGTATTGCGCGTCAGTTCTCCAGCCACGATGCGTTGATCTCCTAGCCGCAATGCCCATTCCCCTTCTTCATAAGGCGACTCCATAGTTGAGGATGAGATCTTTCTATGGCAAAGTGTGTGGAAACTGAAAACAGTGTATTAAACCTTTCAATAAATTAGTAAACATATTTTTATGCTAAATATTAATTTAATTAATTTCAAATATGTATTTTAAATGTAGAACAACATTACAGAAATCTACAGCACTATTAATTTAATATTGAAATAAATCTTTAGGCTCAAATCTTTTCTTGGTATTACATAACAGAGTCCATCACCTACAACCAACCGTGGGCCAGGTGCGTTGCATTACTGGTTAACATTGCAACAGATTCTCCCACAGACCCCCACCCGAAGGATATCCTCCCATTCTGGCATTCCTCTTCTTGGTACCTTACTACTTGGCCATCTACTAAGCTTGGTGGATTTAAAGCTTGTTGTTATATCTGTGCAAAGGATGACTTTCTATGACTTTGAACTGAAGATTCTTTGGGGGTCATTCTGACCCCGGCGGTCAGAGACCGCCGGGGCCAGGGTCGGCGGGAGCACCGCCGACAGACTGGCGGTGCCCCGCAGGGCATTCTGACCGCGGCGGTTCGGCCGCGGTCAGACAAGGAAAACCGGCGGTCTCCCGCCGGTTTTCCGCTGCCCCTGTGAATCCTCCATGGCGGCGGAGCGCGCTCCGCCGCCATGGGGATTCTGACACCCCCTACCGCCATCCTGTTCCCGCCAGGAACAGGATGGCGGTAGGGGGTGCCGCGGGGCCCCTGGGGGCCCCACTTTGTATTTCAGTGTCTGCTTTGCAGACACTGAAATACGCGACGGGTGCCACTGCACCCGTCGCACCTTCCCACAACGCCGGCTCAATTCTGAGCCGGCGTCATCGTGGGAAGGTTGATTTGCCCTGGGCTGGCGGGCGGCCTTTTGGCGGTCGCCCGCCAGCCCAGGGCAAATCCCAAAATACCCTCAGCGGTCTTTCGACCGTGGAGCGGTATTTTGGTGGGGGAAGTCTGGCGGGCGGCCTCCGCCGTCCGCCAGACTTAGAATCACCCCCTTTATCCTCCTTTAAGGCTGAGCACTTTGTGTTGCATTCACCAGCATAGCAGACCGATGACGTGGTATAAGATGTAGAATTCTAAGCTAAGTAGGTTGGTGGGGTTTGCAATACTTTTTGGATACAATAGCAACAAATGTTTCCCAAGCGGTGATGAAGGTCTCATGGTTCTTTTCTATCTAATGTGAGGATTTTTCCATGGCTAGTGTAGTCCACATCTTGGAGGGCCAACCTTCAGATGTGGGTGAGGAACTTGTGTTCCATCTGCCAAGACAGCTTGTACAACAATTGTAGAGCACTGGTAAGTTCTTTCCCCTCAATGACCTATATGTCATTTCCCCTGGAAGTGGGGAACCCAAATGAATAGTGCATTGATCTCATTTGATGCATATGTCAAAAGCCATTTCCAGATCTTCCAAACTGTATTCCAAAATCTTGCCAACTTGAGGCAATGCCACCAGTGCATCAGTGTACCTGGTGCACCACAACCACGCCATTACGACTTATCCTTTAAATATAACAAATTAAGTATTTTTCTACCAAAATTTAAATGAAAAATTTCTCACCTAAAGTTACAAAAAAAATCCATCCACTTTATTATGCATTAATAATTATTACAGGTGTTGTACAAAATCAATTAAAAGTACTTTAGTTTTTTAATAACAAGTAATGTTACATTAATTTAAAAATTCAAAAAAGGTTGTTAATATATTTTATAACTAAATTAAAAAATATGGTTTAATTTATGATTATTTAACATTATGATATATTGATTTGTATTGTATACTATATTAAATAATTGTATTTGATTCCCATGGGGTAATATTTTAAGTCTGTACCTCCATTATTTAGGGATGGTGTTGGCAGTGTATGGTGTTGGGCTTACTACTGTTTCTTTTTTGACAGCAGTAACTTACACTTGTATATTTGCCCCACCCGCTTTTACAAGGGGTGGAAACATGTAAGTATGTACTTACAGTAGCGTTATACTCGAATGTTGTTAATAGCAGATAGTGGTAGTGTTTCTCAAAGGTGTAGGAGTAAATTACATGTGTACATTACTCACAAATATGATACTTGTGTAAGTAAATAGCTCCATGCATATTTTTAAAGATATTGCGATGATCTGTTTTTCACTTTTAAAATAATGACTTACATACTGAGAGTGCTTCAGGTCTCAAGCTGGGACCTCATACCACTATAAATAGTACATACGTCATCCACTGTGTCAACCAGAATTCACTTCTGGTAACCATCTGGTTACACATACAGACATCTGTAGTTATCATATTAACCAACTGATCTTTCATAATGTAAAAAAGGGCACTTCCCACCGATTATTTTGACTTGCATATATTTTTCACCCAAGGTCTGTGTATGAATGAAGGCAGAACATTTTGTTCCTTTTAGCCCTGTCTCTGGACCTCATCCAAACACTCACTGACTCTGCCCTCTTTGCACACAGTTTCACAGTCCCCATGCTTCAGCTGCTGGTTTTGGTCCATGTAATGTAGTAACGTTGTCTGATAGAAGATAATTTTTGGGGTGACTACATTGCAAGAACTCCAATAAAACATGCATAAAAGATGATAAAATAACAAAGGTTTGAATGAAAAGTGAGAAATATGAACAATATCGTAACTGTTATCCTGCGGTCTGGAGCATTGATGTAAGCTTACCTGATCAATTTACAAACATATTTTTTAAGTCATCAATATAACACAAAATGTGAACCTCCTAAAACATAGTTATTCTCTTGCAAATAAAATCGGTTATGGATACAACTTAACAATAACATTTTTAACATAATGTCATGCAAATACACATCAAGCCTTATAAAAAGCAGCAGACGTCTTCTAGCAATTACAGTCAGATGTTTCTTCAGTGGTAAATTATTGGAGCACCAAACCATAATGCATAGGAAATACAACTGTTTCTTAAAAGACTGACATTGGTTTTATAGACCTCGGAAAGATAAAAGTTAGAATGTGGTTGTACTAATGATACACACGCTTATGCCACTTATAACACCAGGGCTGTATTGTACTTTGTGCCCTGGGGGCTCAAAAGGCATGTGCGCCTGGGACAAAAGGTGTTACAAAAGGGGCTGCAGATACTTGTGCTTCCTCTTCTTTAATATTGATAACCTGGGACACATCTAGAGCCAGCACTATCATGGGAGAGTGTTACCTCATTTGCATGGGGATGTGGCCTCATGAAAATGAGAGAATCACTTTGCCTCTGCACCATTTTAGGGATGTTGTCACAAAGGCAAACATGCCCTTGGAAGGCGCACTAAAAGTGTGCCAAAAAAAAGGTGGTGCGCTTTCAGTATGTGTCTCCTAAAGGCAGCCCTATGGAGGGGAGAAGTGGGGCACATCGACACCCCAGACATCCCCAGACAGGCAGGTTCAGTCACTCACTCAACCCGCTTGCAAGGGGATCTCTCTCCCCTCTTCAAAATGCAGGTGACATGCCACTTGCACTGTGATACACAGAGTGGCTTTAAAGCAGCCACTCCATTTTTCACTTGAATGTGCTGCCCCGATGACAGCACAAGTTTGCAGCAGCCCTGGGGCAGCACATTCTTTGTAATATGGTGCACTGTTCCTAATTGTGCCTTGAGCACCTTTTGAAAGATGCACTATGGTGCAAACAGGGAAAGTGTGCTGTATGTGTAATATAGCTCCAGGGCCCATATTATACAAGTGCTCTGGGGCACAATGTGTGTGCACCCACTTTGTGTGTTCCCAGTACACTTTGGCATACAGAAGGGACCGCAGATGCTTGTGCGGCCCTTTCTATAATATTGATAGTGCAGGCGCACATGTAGCACCAGTGTTATCTTGAGATGCATTCCCTCATTTGCATGCCGGTGTGGCCTCATGCAAATTAGGGAATCTCTTAGCCTTTGGGACCCTGCCATATTATGGATGATGCCCCAAAGGCAAAGAAGCCATCAGGTGGTGCACTGACAATGCAGCACAAATGTGTGGCGTATTGTCAGTGGCCCCCCTGAGGGCAGCCTTCTGGAGGGGACAAAAGGGGTCCCATGGATGCCCAAGATATCCCCCCGCAAGCAAGTGCAATCACTCACTGCACCTGCCTGCAAGGGGATCTCAGCCCCCTCTCTAAAGTGCAGGCAAGTAACACCTGCACAATTAAACACGGAGCAGCTGATTAAAGCAGCCACTCCATATTTCACTGAATGCACTTCCCTCAAGGTTGCCCCAAGTTTGTGGCTGCCCTAAGCGCAGCACATTCATTGCAATCTAGCGCATTGTTCATGTTTGCACCCGGCACACTTGTTTAAGGGTGAGCTGTGGTTCAAACATGAACAATGTATCTGATATATAATACAGGCCCAGGTGCGTAATCCCAGTGAGATATGTCAGCCAAAGGGTTAACAATATCACTACGTCACTCTTTCTTGGCTCCTGTAGCTTACTGACAGTTTCTGTATAAAAAAAATGATGTTTGCTAATTTTGTTATAGAACCTTTAGATATGAATATTCATATGTGTTATTTGCTAGTGAATTGTGTACATTGGAGATTTCCTTGAACAGCAGGCAAGTTTAACTGCCACTCAAACACAGAAATTAAAAAACCTAATCCCTTATGCAAATACATTTATTTTACCATAAACATTTGGAGAACTACGCAAATATAGAGGTCATGTTTAACAAACGAAGAATGCTTAAAATAAGGAATGTCATTATACAGCAAACTCTAGGAACAATTCGTACCCTAACCACCATGCATTTCATTTGAAATTTCAATATTGAATTATTGCGTGAGCTAATGGTGCACATAGTTCAGCAAAGTATTGGCATTCACACAAACAGTCCTTAAACAAATTAGAACTTAGCATTAGTTTAGGCATCCTTAAACACTAAAGATATTTTGATGCACCTCAGACAGCTAAAGTCAGCAATCAGGGAAGGGTAATGAATACCTTCAGTTACACTTTTGAAACGTTTTCAAGCCTCCTTTTAGAAAATGTTACTGCCCTTATCTCACACTCTACAATTATTCTTGTAAATACCTACTCTATCTAGGAGATATTTTGGGTTTAAATAATTGCAATAGTCATTTTCACCGCTTATAGTATTCCATCTCATTCAGATGGTTTGTTTTTACACAAGCGCTGTGAAGCAGCAAGAGGCGGCGTTAGTGCTATATTAATAAACAAATTAGTTAATAGCTGCAAGCTTGAGTTAGATCACAAATGCCTCAGATACAGATCAATGCTTTAAAGGAATTACTGCAAACAAAAGTACTAAAACACACAGATTGGTGTTCCCTGCGCACATTACTAATATGGTAAAGAGATAATGGATTGTTGAAATAGTCATGCAATAAAAAGGATTTCGTGTCATTGTTTACGTAGGCCTCTGCAGGGATTTACTGTGATGCTGCTTCTCTTCTTCCATGGATGCGCACGTAGAGCAACCTCTGGGTCATATTTACAGTACATAGGAAGTGCAATGACCCAAATTGTGATTTTTACCGAGTTTCAATTAGGAAATCACAGTTCCTAATGTACAAAATAAAGATTTAAAAATAATGATTCATAATGGGTTAGCAAACAGACCTACCTCATTAATATTAATGAAGTACATTGAAATTTGTGACCAATTAGGAATTGCAGATATCACAGGGATGGTGGACTGCTGTGGTCAGCAAGCCACCATGTCTGTGATTGCTTTTTAATAAAGTATTTTTTTCTTTTTTTTTAAATGTGCCCATTTAGCAGTAGACGAAAATGGGATACTTTTAAAGGAACAAAAGTAAAGGAAACTTTTAAGTTTCAGTTTTAAGCATAGGCAGTGGTCCTGTGTACCACTGCTTGCTCTTAAAAATATTAGTTTCAACATTCACAAAAGGGAAAGGGTCCCTTGGGGGAAATGGTTATCTCCTCCTTTGAGATGTTGGTTACAATGAATGATTTGCAACTGTACTATAGTTGCAGAACATTCATACATACCACTGCGATTTTGTATCTGGAAGGGACGCACTTAACTCAGCCCTTCCAAACACTGAATCACCAACACAAATTGTGATTCGGTAACTTGTTACCAAATCGCAATTTATCACTAGTACGTCTGCAAAAGTATTTTTGTGGTCAAAAACTGCCCAATTCTGCAAATCAAGCAGTTTCCAAACACAGAAATGATTTGTACATCTGGCCTTCTGTGTTTTTACAATGCACTTAATTAAGCTTCCACAGAAACACTAAGGCCCTCATTACAACCCTGGCAGTCGGTGTTAAAGCGGCGGTAACACCGCCAACAGGTCGGTGGTAAAAAAAATGGGATCACGACCACGGCGGAAACCGCCAACATAGACAGCCACTTTAGCACTCCGACTGCCAACAAACACCGCAGTGGTCATCGCCAACAGACAGGCGGAAGACAATGTACCGCCTACTGTATTATGACAGGCCAATCCGCCAGCTGTTCTGGGGTGGTACCAACGACATCAAAAGCACGGCAGAAACAGTCTTTGGAAGGGAAATCACTCACCTTCCGACACTCAACGAAGAACCAGGATGCCATGCAGCACGAATTTCAGGTCTTCCCCATGTTGTTGTATCTACTAATACACCAGGAATTTGAAAGAAGGTGATGATGACCTTGAGTACTGCACCTAGCACGCAGGGGAGGGGGGGAGGTAATAGAGAGTGACACACACACGCAACACCCTCACCCACAACACCATACACACTAACACATCCAACAACATTACAGATACACCCCGTTACCCCCTGGAAGAACGCAAGGACAAAAGGAATTGAGTTCAATCAGTGATATTTTGGAACATGCAGATATAGCAAATGAGTATAAAAAATCAGTATATGCAAATATTTACATTATGTACAGAAGGCAGGACACTGTCCCTTTTAAATGTCCGTGGGCCCAAAATCCATGGGCCAAGCTCACACATGACTCCTGCCTCAAAATGGAGAGAACACTGCAGGGGCATCAGGTCAAAAACACACAGGCACCTCAGGGGGAAGGGGAGGGAGGCACCTCAGCCAGAAGATGGTACTACGCCACTGCTCCTCGAGGGGGCAACATGCCCACAGCAATGTCCTGGGGAGTGCAAAGCCACAGTCTCTCAAGTGGTTGGCTTCCCCACTGCTTGGTCCTGGGGAGTGCAAAGCCACAGTCTCTCAAGTGGTTGGTTTGCCCACTGCTTGGTCCTGGGGAGTCAAAGGCACAGTCTCTCAAGTGGTTGTTTTGCCCACTGATCGGTCCTGGGGAGTGCAAAGCCACAGTCTCTCAAGTGGGTAGTTTGCCCACTGCTTGGTCCTGGGGAGTGCAAATCCACAGTCTCTCTAGTGGATGGCTTCTCCACTGCATCTGAAGGGGACATAGTGCCCAGTGTGCTTCATCCTGCCAAGGATTGGGTGAGTGGATGGATATCTCCACTGGTTCTGGAAAGGGCATGGTGCCCAGTGTGCTTCATCCTGCCAAGGATTGGGTGAGTGGATGCATCTCTCCACTGGTTCTGGAGGGGGGCATTATGACCAGTGTGCTTCATCCTGCCAAGGATTGGGTGAGTGGATGGATCTCTCCACTGGTTCTGGAGGGGGCATGGTGCCCAGTGTGCTTCATCCTGCCAAGGATAGGGTGGGTGGATGCATCTCTCCACTGGTTCTGGAGGGGACATAGTGCCCAGTGATGCAGCACCTGGGGTGTGGCAGTTCCCATTCTCTCACCTAGGTGTCTGAGGCACGAGAATTTCAGGGAACAGGTAGCATGATACTCCATGGAGGACGAGCCACACTCCACCCGCTGGCAACTTAGGCTGCAAACTGCTGGTAGTGCCAGTGCTGGTGCCTCATGTGGTATGTGTAGGGTCCAGGACGTCTCCTCCAGCCTCGGACGGCTGCCCACTGGGGATGCTGCTGATGTCCGATGTAGTGGCACTGGCTGGGCATGTGGCGGTGCAAATGGCAGTGCAGGTGGCGGTGGCTGCAGCGGTGTCTGCGGAAGAGATGCTGCCGGTGCTGCCCGTGGTACAGGTGTCTGTAATAGTGGAGGGAGACACCAGGCCATCTCCAGCAGCCTCGGACGGCTGCCCACTGGCGATGATGCTGGTGACTGTAGTAGTGGCAGCGGTGGTCCAGGGGGCGGTGCAGATGGCGGTGCAGATGGTGGTGCAGGTGGCGGTCATTGCGGCGGTGCCTACCGTGGTACAGGTTGCTGGCCTGTCCGGAGAAATGGTGGTCACCAGTCCCTCACCAGGAGGCTCCATCCTCTGAGGTGACTTGCCCTTTTCTTTTGTGTCCCTTCCTCACCTTGGTAGTCTCTGCTGGGACAATGGCACTGTCCTCTTTGGTTTTGGATGAGGCCTTGCTGGGTGGGTGGTGTGTCTTCTGCCTGCCGGCCCCTTCTTTACCTTGGCAGGGGGTGGAATCGGGTGGTCCTTAGCTTCGGTAGGTGGCACACTGGCAGCTTTGACGGATGCCCCCTTCGAGCCTCTTGGACTTGCAGGGACCACAGTGGACACCAATTTGGTGGCTGAGGTGCTGGGCTGGGCTCTGGACATCCTGGCCTTAGGGGAAGGATGGGGGGGAGATGTAGGGAAGAGGTCAATGTTAGCCAGGCAAAGTTTCTTTGACCCACTGGGACGGGAAGATGGGAGTGGAGGAAGAAGTAGTGGTTGTAGGAGGTGTACGTCTGCTGAGTTTGGGTGAAGGTGCATGGGCCGGAGTATATTGTGAGGTGGATGGCTGTGGAGTGGGTGTGTGCCTGCGGTTGTGTACTTTGGGAGGACGGCTCACAGACACACTGGGAGAGAACACAGGGGATGTGTGCATGGTTGTGGGGGTGGTGATTGCTTGTGAGGGGTGTGTTGTGATAGGCGTGCTGGGGATGGAGGCATTGGCTGATGATGTAGTGAATGCAGTTGTGAGTGGAGACAACACTGGGAGGGAGGTGGACGAAGAGGAGGGGGGGACACAGTGGAAGAAGTGGATGTTGGCATGTGTGCATGGGTATGGTGCTTGTGTGAGTGCCTGTGTGATGATGTGTGGTGCTTCTGTTTTCCTGAGCCACTTTTGTGTGTTGATGTGTGTGCATGCTGGTCTGAAGGTATGCTTGGGATAGGCTGAGGTAGAGGGGATTGGGTCTGGGTAGTGGAAGTTGGAGGGGGGAGGCTGGACACAGGGACAATGGCTGCCATCAGTGTTGAGGCCAGAGCCTGAAATGCTCTCTGTTGGGCCGCCACACCAGAACAAATGCCCTCCAGGTATGCATTTGTTTATTGAAAATGCCTCTCGACACCCTGGATGGCATTTAGAATGGTTGACTGCCCAACAGTGAGGGATCTCAGGAGGTCAATAGCCTCCTCACTGAGGACAGCAGGGCTGACTGGGGCAGGGCCTGAGGTGCCTGGGGCAAAGGAGATGCTCACCCTCCTGGGTGAGTGGGAACGGGAAACATGCTGAGGGGCTGCTGGGAGGGTGGTGCTGGTAGGGGGAGTGGCAGCTGTACCTGTTGTTGGGGTGGGCACAGAGGTATCCGCCACCGCCAGGGAGCTTCCATCAGAGGAGGAGTCTCTGTCACTGGTATCCCCTCCTGTCCCCGTCGTGGAGCTCTTCTTGCCCTCCGTCCCACTGGTGCTTTCACCCTCAGTAGATTCACCCTCATGAGCCATGTGGGATGCAGCTCCCTCCATCGCTGGTGCCTCTGCTGCTCTGCCAGATGATGCTAATGCACACAAGGACAGGGTGACAAAACAAGAAGGGGGGTGGAGAGACAGAGGATACACATGGTCAATCCCAGCATGACCACTACAGTTGGGATACACAACACACACTGAGCTGCCCTATACACTAGTCCATGCCCAACCACTCACTAAAGTAGTCACCAGCCCATAGAGTATAATGCCTAACGCTAGCACCTGCACACCTGACACCCACAGGACCCTGCCCAGTAGTGGTAGGCCACTTGTACCATTGGGGTAGGGGTGCCTCAGAGCCTGCAGACAAGGGACCTATCCTGCCATGATCGCCCTGGCCTAGGGGCACCCACAGCCCACATCCCTCACCCAGCTAGTTCATAAAGCACACATAGTCAGCTTTCTGAAATGGTACTCACCCTCTTGTGGCTGGTGGGATACCCTCAAGCGCCCATCCAATTCCGAATAGGCACCGCCAGGATGTGGAACATCAGGGGGGTCATGGTGTGATGGGCACCCCTTCCACGTTGGGAGGCTAGCCCCTGCTGGGCCTCCACTGTTTTCTTGGTCCAGCGGCGCAGGTCCTCCCATCTCTTCCGGTAGTCGGTGCTCCGTCTGTGATAGACCCCCAGGGTCTGCAATTCCTTGGCAATGGCACGCCAAATACCCTTCTTCTGGTGGGCGCTGACCTAGAGGGATAAGACAGCAGAAAATGTAAATACTCACCCGTCCAGACCATCATACTCATTGCCCACCAGTTCCCACCCATACCCTGATGCACATACACTGTCCACCTCTCATGCAACATTCAGGCCAGGACGCCTCAGCTCCCCCCTACATGTGGCTTACATACACAGCACTGTCTACATTCATGGCCCGCGCATCATGCTGACGGTGTATTTACCTGTTTGTCTGGAGGACCGTAGAGTAACATGTACAGGGGTAGGACCCCATCCACCAGTTTCTCCTCTGCAGTGAAGGCAGGGGCCCTTTCTCCAGACACTCCAGCCATTGTCACTTCCAGACTCAGGTAACAGCAGCACTTGCAGTGTAGGTCCTCTCCTGTTGATGGCCAGGTAGCAAGTGAGTGAATAGCTAGGAAATGGGGGTGACGTCCACGGCGGTACGTACCGTCTCCGTCGGCGTACATCGCCATTGGCTCCTGGAACCCATAGGGCCCATTGATAACCAATGCGCAGTTGCGCGGCTGTCTTCGACCGACTACCGTGACGCTGCACAACGCCAGTACAGTTACCTCATTTCCCCTTGTCTTTACTCACAGGTCAGGCAGATGCCATTTCAGGGGGCCACATGGGATGCCACCTAACTGCGTCACAGCACATATTGGCACATATACTGACTCTAGATTACACACACTGCTTCTGTGACATTAATGCAAACACAGTGGTGCTGTATATGTGGTAAATGACCTTAGGCTCACCATTCTCTTCCATAGGCTACAACCGCTGAGGCAGATGATGAGATGGCGGCATCCTCCGGTGTACAGACCCCTGGTGGACCTGTCGACAATGGAGGACAGACACATTATAATCACATGCAGACTTGATCGTGCCACAATCCAAGAACTGTGTGCCCAGTTGGCGCCGGACCTGATTTCAACTATCCGCCACCCCTCTGAAATACCCCCTCTGGTGCAGGTCCTGTCAGTGCCCCATTTCCTGGCATGTGGCTCCTTTCAAACTACAGTGGCCATTGCATCAGGAATGTCTCAGCCAATGTTCTCTAACGTGTTGACCAGAGTGTTGTCAGCCCTGCTGAAACACATACACAGCTACATCGTGTTCCCCCAAGTGAAGGATTTGGCCACAGTGAAAGCTGACTTCTATGCCTTGGGACATATCCCCAACATCATTGGTGCCATTGATGGTACACGTGTGGCATTTGTTCCCCCCCGCAGACATGAACAGGTCTACAGTAATAGAAACAGCTATCATTCGATGAATGTGCAAATGGTGTGTTTGGCCAGTACATTTCCCATGTGAATGCCAAATATCCTGGCTCTGTTCATGACGCATGTATCTTGAGAAATAGCAGCATCCCTTATGTGATGGCCCAACTCCAGAGACATCGGGTGTGGCTAATAGGTGAGGCCAAGGTACACACACATTATATGTAGGTATCTGGGTATGGGGTTGTCCCTAAGGGTTAGTGTGAGTCTCACTATTGTCCCTCGATATTTACAGGTGACTCTGGTTACCCCAACCTCTCATGGCTACTGACCCCAGTGAGGAATGCCAGGACAAAGGCAGAGGAACATTACAATGAGGCACATGGGCGAACAAGGAGGATAATTGAGTGGATCTATCGCCACCTGAAGGCCAGGTTCCGGTGCCTCCATCTGACAGGTGGATCCCTGTACTACTCACCGAAGGAGGTGTGCCAGATCATCGTGGCATGCAAATGTTGCACAACCTGGCATTGCCAGGTGCCTTTCCTGCTGGAGGATGAGCCTGGGGATGGTCTTGTGGCAGCAGTGGAGCCTGTGGACAGTGAGGAAGAGGAGACAGATGAAGAAAATTTGTACAAGAGGACAAACATTATCCAGCAGTACTTCCAGTGACACACAGGTACGAGACAGTAAGTCATCTGCACATTTCAGTATACTTTAGGACATTGTACATGGCATCCTCTTACTCTCTGTGTATGGTCACTGACTGTTCCCTTTGGGTTTCCTTTTTTCAGATCTGTGTACATTTTTCTGGCTTCTGCTATATGTACTGCTGCCCACCAACTGTCATACATTGCTATAATTCAATGAACATGGACGTTGCAATGCATTGAGAATGTTGTAAGAATCCATCTTTCCATTCATTACACTGACTCCAGTATGGTTTATATTTCAATGGTGTTTATTTTTGTGCTAAATAGTATGGGGGAAGGGGCAAGGGGCTGGGGTGATGGTGGGGGACGATCATTGGTAGAGTCCAGTCTCTTGGTATCACAGGTGCATTGTCCAATGGGGCATAGGAAGGGGAGTAATGGCAGTTCCAGTTGGGCAGGGTGACATAGTTGGACAGAAGGGTGACAATCAGGAGAGTCTTATTTCCTGCTGGGGGTCTTGGCAATGTTCTCTGTCTTCTGTGTGGATTGCAGGGACCGTTTGCTGGGTGGTTCTCCTTCTGCACGGGGTGTGGTGCTGGTGCCCTGTTGGTCCTGTGGCAGAGCCTCCTGTCCACTAGTGCCGGTGGAGGTGGAAGACTGTTCCTCAGTTTGGCTAGTGTCAGGGGCCCTTTGTTGTGCCACTGCCTTCCTCATGGTCTTGCCCATGTCAGCCAGCACCCCTGCAATGGTGACCAGGATGGTGTAGATGTTTTTAAGGTCATCCCTGATCCCCAGGTACTGTCCCTCCTGCAACCGCTGGGTCTCCTGCAACTTGGCCAGTACTGTGCCCATGGTCTCCTGGGAATGGTGGTATGTTCCCATGATGTTTGAGAGTGCCTCATGGAGGGTCAGTTCCCTTGGCCTGTCCTCCCCCTGTAGCACAGCAGTCCTCCCAGCTTCCCTGTTGTCCTGTGCGTCTGTCCACTGAACCGTGTGCCCACTGCCACTGACCCCAGGTCCCTGCTCGTCCTGGGTTTGTGGGGTTACCTGGGGTCTCTGTAGTGGTGGACACACTGCTGATTCACGTGTCCTGGGGACAGTGGCATGGGCCTGCTGGGTGGGTGCTGTGGTGGTGTTTCCTGAGGGGGGAGGCTCTGTGGTGGGTTGGGACTGTGTCAGGGGAACCGACTGTCCGGAGGTCCCATATGGGCCAGGTTGGCCATCGTGATACAGGCGTGCAGAGCTGCCGTCATCACTGTGGGCCTCTTCTGTGGGGGGACTGGATATAGCTGCCACCTCCTCTCCGGTGACGTTGGGTAGGGGTCCTGTTGGGATGCAAATGCATTGTTATTGTACCTGTGTGTGCCATCTTGTGTGATGGGTGTGTTTCCATTATATAATAGCGGTTTCCCTGTTGCATTGCCCTTGTGTGATTGCTGATTCTGTGGGCTGGGTGAGTCTCTCTACTAGGCATGCTGTGGTGATGGGTGTCCATACATTGTTGTAGCATACAGTGCTTGGTATTGGAATGTGTGGGTTGTGATGGTGGGGTAGATGTGAGATGATGGGAGTGAGAGTGAGGGTGGGGATATGTGTTGGCATGCAGGTGGGGGTGGGGTTGAAAGTAGTAAAGTTGTGCCTTACCAGAGTCCAGTCCTCCTGCTACTCCTGCCAGGCCCTCAGGATGCATGATCACCAAGACTTGCTCCTCCCATGTTGTCGTGTGGGTCCACTGCCAGTCCTCTGTACAGCAATCTGGTGCCTTGAGACCATGGAATGCACCTTCCCCCATAGGTCGTTCCAACTCTTCCTGATGTCATCCCTTGTTCTTGGGTGCTGTCCCACAGTGTTGACCCTATCCACGATTCTTCGCCATAGCTCTATCTACCTTGCAATGGACGTCTGCTGCACCTGTGATCCGAATAGCTGTGGATCTACCTGGATGATTTCCTCCACCATGACCCTTAGCTCCTCCTTAGAAAACCTGGGGTGTCTTTGGGGTGCAATGGATGTGGTGTGAGTGACATGTGTGAGACTGTGAGGGGTGATGTGTGGGGTGATGTGGTGTGTGCTGTAAGGTGCGTGGATGGTGTATGGGTGATGGTGTTCTGTGTCTCAGATTGAGCGTATGATCCTGGCTTGTGTCTCTCTCTGTTGGCAATTTTTTTTTCATTGAAAGGGTTGTGGGTAATGTGGCTGTGTGTTTTATATTGGATTGGGCGTGTGGGTGTGGTGTGTGTATGTGTGTCAGGTGTGTGTGTATTTTGAATTGTCCAATGTGGTGAAGTTTTGTAAGTGTGTACATATTATGAGCACTGCGGTATGTGCCGCCAATGGTTTACCGCAGTTGTAAGACTGCTGCGTTGATTTGTGGGTTGTGATACTGTGGGCGTATTCCTGTTGGCGTAACAGTATGGGTTTTGGTACTGCCAGTTTATCACTGACCTTTGGTGTGGTGGACTTGTGTGAGTGTCTGTATTGTGGCAGTATTCTCTGTGTGGGTCATAATACCAGTGGCGGATAACCGCTGCGGGCAAGGTATCTTGGTGGCCATCAGCACGGCGCTAGGCAGCATTTACCGCCAGGGTTGCAATGAGGGCCAAAAAGTATAAAGGCAAGTTGTGGTTTTGAGGATGTATTGTAATCTTAGGTTGTCAACAGTTACATAGCGTATGGACTCAAAGCACTTTCAGTGGTCTTAGAACTTTTACATGGTTCAATTCAGATTGTTATGATGTATTATGGGGGTGTTGTGTTTTGATCGTATCCTTGGGTAGGTGGCTTTGTGCTGTTCAATAAGCTGTGACTGTAAGGTGCTGGTGTTTAAAGGTTAAAATTCTGCCAATTATTGTCAGTAAAGTGCTGTTTGGTCCAGTAATATCGAACTATGAGATGTATCCTATGTGCTGTAGATGTAAGTTAAGTGTTTTGTCCACCGTGATCTGTTGGGTGTTAGTATATCTTATGCTGTGCGGGGAACTATTGTAGTGAGCATGGTGATATCTAACGTTTAGGCCTGTACATGATGTGCGGATGTATGCAAAAAGGTCTTTCATTGGCCTTTTACTTCAGAGACTACGGCTGCAGGACCACCTATCACTCAAAAAGGGGGCTTGTCAGGGTTTCCCACCAGCCATTGCTTTGGGTCCGTAATGGAAAGTGGGCTCACTGCGCATCCCTGACTCTGAAGGCACACGTGTATGAGTATGAAAGGCCTGGGTCAAGGGAGAAGATGTAGGGTGAGTTTGGGTACTGTGCAACACAATTATCAGAATTACAATAGATATGTGAATGTTCAGCCAGAATTGAGGGCACACAGCACTTTATTATTAAATCAAAAATATAATAAAATAATTGCAATACCAACGCCCATTAAAATTAAAATGAAATGAAGTACTGAACACAATATACAGTAAACAAAGCAACACAATTTAGTACATTCAGTATGGTGGTATATTTGTTATGTTAGTGAGAGATAGAATTTCCAAGTTGTGGTTCTCAATGAAAGTAAATATATTGGGGATTTTTGTTTTATTCCAGATTGAGCACTTATCATGCTCAGTTTGGAATTGAGAGTGGCAGATGGGTTTCCTTAAAAGTTGGTCGAGAAAGATTATGGCCCTCATTATGACATTGGCGGTAAATCCCACTTACCGCCCTGCTGACTGCGCCAACATACCGCTGCCGTGGCGGATATCCGTTCACCATATTATGACACACACCAATTCGCCACTATTCAGTCACATACACCAAAGGTCAGTGATAAACTGGCTTTATCAAAACCAACACCGTTACGCCAACAGAACAAAGTCCACAACATCATGACCCACGAATCATCACGGCGGACATTCAATGGCAGTAAACCATTGGCGGTACATACCACTGCGCTCAAAATACACACACACATAAAAAACAATACCACATTGGTCAATTCAAACTACACACACCTGACACCCATACACACACCACACCCACACACCCACATCACTATAAAACACACACCCACATTACCCACAGTCCCTTTCGAATACAAACAATTGGCACTAGACAGACACCACGACCACAGACAAGATCAGAGACACACACCACCATCACCTTATACACCACCCACACACCTCACAACACACACCCCAACACATCACCCTACACACCCTCACCCACAATACTCACACAACACCCATGCCACCACAACGACACCCCAGATTCTCTGAGGAGTTGCTAAGGTTCATGGTGGAGGAAATCATCTGGGTAGAGCCACAGCTATTAGAAGCACAGGTGCAGCAGATATCCATTGCTAGGAAGATGGAGATATGGCGGAGGATTGTGGACAGGGTCAACACCGTGGGACAGCACCCTAGAACAAGGGATGACATCAGGAAGTGGTGGAATGACCTACGGGGGAAGGTACGTTCCATTGCAGTAAGACACCAGCTCGCAGTAGAGAGGACTGGCGGTGGACACCCACCTCCTCCCCCACAAATAACAACATGGGAGGAGCAAGTCTTGGCAATCATGCATCCTAAGTGCCTGGCTGGAATAGGAAGAGGACTGGACTCAGGTAAGTCAACTCTTTACTAATTTCACCCCCTACCTGCATGCCATCCCAAAACCCCGCCCTTACACTATCTCCCATCACTCCACCACCTCCCACACACCCCACCATCACAACCCACTCATCCCAATGCCAAGCCCTGCATGCGCCACCAATGCATGGACACCACTCACAGACCTGCATGGACACCTATCACTAAAGCATGCACACTAGACAGAATCAGTTAGCCCACCACATAACAACTCACACAAGGTAAAGCTGCCAATGCAATTACAACCATAGAGGGCAACACACCCATGCACAATATGTCACACACAGAAACAATAACACTGTATTTACATCCCCACAGGTATCCCAGCCAATGTCACCAGAGAAGAGGTGCCAGCAACATCCAGTCCCTCCACAGAAGAGGCGCACAGTGATGACAGCGACTCTTCTAGCCTGGATCTGGATGTCCAACCTGGCCCATCAGGAACCTCCGGACAGTCGTTTACCCAGGCACAGTCACACACCACCACAGAGCCTCCTCCCTCAGGAAACATCACCACAGCACCCACCCAGCATGCCCATACCTCTGTCTCTAGGACATGTGGATCAGCAGAGTGTCCACTACAACAAGAACCCCAGGGCACACCACAAACCCAAGACAATCAGGGACCTGGGGTCAGTGGCAGTGGGCACACTGTTCAGGGGACAGAGGCACAGGACAACAGGGAAGCTGGGAAGACTGCTGTGTGCCAGAGGGAGGACCGGCCCAGGGAACCGACTCTCCAGTCGCTCACTGAGATTATGGGAGCATACCAATATTTCCAGGATACATTGGGCCAGATGCTGGAAAACGTGCAAGAGAACAGGCGGCTGCAGGAGGGAGAGTACCAGGGGATCAGGGAGGACTTGAAGGCCATTAACACCACCCTGGTCTCCATTGCAGGGGTGCTGGCAGACATGGCCAACATTATGAGGGAGGCAGTGTCACACCACCGGGCCCCTGCCACTAGCAAGACTACTGAACAGCCCTCCACCTCCGCCTCTGCTAGTGGACAGGAGGCCCTGCCACAGTACCAACAGGCCACTAGCACCACTCCCCCTGCAGAAGGAAAACCACCCCACAAACGTTCCCTTGGATCCAGGCAGAAGCCAGAGACTATTGCCAAGACCCCCGCCAGGAAATGAGACTCTCCTGATTGTCATCCTTGTGTCCCACTCTGTCACCCTGTCCACCTTGAGCTGCCATTGCTCCACTTCCTATATCCCTTTGGGCAATGCACCTGTGCTACAAATAGACTGGAACTATACCCTGGACTTTCCTCCATCATCACCACAGCCCATTGCCATCTCCATTTTTATGGAGTATGTCAAATGATTTAAGTAGTATTCGCTTAACAAGGTTTAAACATTGCAATTCAACTGTAGAGTAATGTTTACATAGGACAGACCAGTAGTTGGCTGCAGTGAACACACCAGGAGTGATAGTGTGGTACCAATATCTGCAATAAGAGTTGCCAAAGGGTACAGTGAGTGGCCATAGAAGAAGAAAATCACAGCCTGCCAGTGACAATGTGAAACAAAAAACTGGCAATGAAATGTGAAGTTACACTGTCTTACCTGTGTGTCATTGGAAGTATTGTCTAATCACTGCAGTTCTGTTGTCCTCATCCTCATCCTCTGCCTCCTCACCTTCACTGTCCACAGGGTCCACTGCTGCCACACAGCCATCTCCAGCCTCCTCCTCCTGCAGAAAAGGCACATGGCATCTCAAGGCACGATTATGCAACATGCAGCATGCCACAATTATCTGGCAGACCTTCTTGGGTGAGTAGCACAGGAATCCACCAGTCAGATGGAGGCACCGAAACCTGGCCTTCAGGAGGCCAAATGTACATTCAATGATCCTTCTTGCTCGCCCATGTGCCTCATTGTAACGTTCCTCAGCCCTTGTCCTGGGATTCCTCTCAGGGGTCTGTACCCATGATAGGTTGGGGTAACCGGAGTAACCTGCAAATATCAATGGACAACTGTTAGCCACACACTATCTCTTATGGCCCACACCAAATACCAACATCCACTGGGTGGAAACCAGGGCTCACCTATTAGCCACACAGTGTGTCTCTGTAGTTGAGCTATCACTTTTGGGATGTTGCTATTCCACAGGATAAAGGCATCATGCATCGACCCAGGATACTTAGCATTGACATGGGAGATGTACTGGTCCGCCAAAAACACCATCTGCACATTCATCGAGTGAAAACTTTTTTGATTTCTGAAGACCTGTTCATTTTGCCGTGGGGGGTAAATGCAATATGTGTTCCATCAATCGCCCCAATTATGTTGGGGATATTTCCCATTGCATAATAGTCAGCCTTCACCGTGGGCAAATCCTCCACCTGGGGGAAAACAATGAAGCTGTACATGCGTTTAATCACGGCAGCCAACACTCTTGTCAGCACTATTGAGAACATTGGCTGTGACATTCCTGCTGCCAATCCCACTGTCACTTGGAAAGAACCAGTTGCCAAGAAATGGAGCACAGATAGAACTTGCACAAGAAGGGGGATCCCAGTGGGGTGACGGATAGCAGATTTCAGGTCAAGCTCCAGTTGGGCACACAGCTCCGTGATTGTGGCCCTGTCAAGTCTGTAGGTGAGGATAATGTGCCTGTCCTCCATTGTTGCCAAGTCCACCAGGGGTCTGTACACAGGGGGATGTCTCCCTCTCCTATTCATCCTCAGCGGTTGCAATCTATAGCGCAAATGAGTATGGAGCCGGGCATAAACTGTACATTGTAGCCACTACAGTTCAATGCATGATGTGAATTTTAAATGTATTAGTTGCATATGTCCTGTATGTACAATTGTGATCTGTGATGCAGTTCTGATCCATGCACTGCTGCCCCTCTGAAAGGGCGTCCGCCTGTCCTGTATGGAGGCAGAGGTGGAACTGAGGTAATTCCGCTGACGTTGTGCACCGTTGCGGGAAGCGGTCGGGATCCGCCATGCAACGCCTCATTGGACAATATTGGGCCCTATGGGGTACAGTGGCCAATGGTGATGTACGCTGGCTGTGACAGTATGTACCGCCGCGGACCTCACTGCCATTTTCTATCTGTTCACTCACTTAATAACAGACCTTCAATAGGAGAGGACCTCCACTGCATGTGCTGCTGTGACGTGTGTCTGGAACCTACCATGGCCCGTGTGACTGGGGAAAGGGCCCCCGTCTTCACCTCGGCAGAGTTGGAGAGACTAGTGGATGGGTTCCTACCCCAGTATGGACTACTGTATGGGCCTCCTGACCAACAGGTGAGTACACTGTGAGCATGATGCATGGGGCATGAATGCATGGAGTGCTCTGTGTGAAGGCCTCATGTGGGGAGGGTGGTGGATGGGCCTTGGGCAGCGTGCAGCATGTATGTTGGGCGATGTCTGTACGAAAGGGGATGGGAAGGGCTATGGTGGACCATGACTATAAGAGCCAGGATGGTCTAACTAATACCTTTCCCTGTGTATATTTCCTCTGCAGGTCAGCGCCCATGAAAAAAAGGGTAGATGCCGTGCCATCGCCAACGACGTGCGGACCCTGGAGGTCTACGGCAGGTGGAGCACCCACTGTCGGAAATGGTGGGAGGACCTGAGACGCTGGGCACGGAAGACAGTGGAGGCCCAGCTGGGGATGGCCGCCCAATGAGGAAGGGGTGCCCGTTGAACATTGACCCCCTGATGGCCCGCATACTGGCAGTGGCCTATCCGGAACTGGATGGGCACTTGAGGGCCATTATTACAACTTACTCATGATGGGGTTGTATCCGGGTGGGGGATGGGTGCCCCTAGACCACCCTTGACATTGCAGAGTAGGTCCCTTGTTGGGCAGGGATCTGATGTGAAATTCCTCCAACCTAGCTATTAGGCATCCACTACTGGGCAGGGCTGTATGGGTCCCAGGTATGGTGCAGTTGACGGTATGTGCCCCTCCCCATGCCCTGGTGACTAGCATTGTCACTGGTAGTGCATTGCATAGTGTGTAGGGCTGTTCCCTGTGTGTGAGGGTGCTGTGTACGCCAACTGTAGTGTTGGTGCAGCCATTGACCCATTGTATCCTTTGTCCCTCCCCCCCCTTTTTGTTTTGTCATCCTGTCCTTATGTGCATTAGCATCATCTGGCGGAGTAGCAGAGGCACCGGCGATGGAGGAAGCTGCATCCCACAGGACCCAGGAGGCAGAGTCCACTGACGAGGAGGGAACCAGTGGGACGGAGTGCGAGGGGAGCACCACAGCGGAGATTGGAGGGGACAGTTCGGACACAGATACCTCCTCCAATGGAAGCACCCTGGTGGTGACGGACACCTCTGTGCTGCCCTCCCAACAGCTTGAGTTGCCTGTGCCCGCTCACCCAGGAGGGTGGGCATCTCCTTTGCCCCAGGCACCTCAGGCCCTGCCCCAGTGAGCCCTGCTGCCATGAGTGAGAAGCCTATGACCTCCTGCGATCCATCTCTGTTGGGCTGTGAACCATCGTGAGTGCCATCCAGGGGCTGGCAACCCAATTCAACAGACCAATGCATTTCTGGAGGGCATGCACACTGACTTGGTGGCCCAACAGAGATCAATCCAGGCTCTGGCCTCCTCTCTGATGGCAGCCATTGTCCCTGTTTCCACCCTCCCACTCCAACGTCCTCTACCCAATCCCATTCCCCTCAACCTCAGCCTATCCCAAGCACACAGGCAGATGAGCATGCACACAGGACAACACACAAGAGTGGCACAGGCAAACACAGGCACCACACTTCATCCCAAAGGCACTCACGCAAACACCATCCAGATGCAGACATAACAACATCCACTGCCTTCACTGTGGCCCCCTTGTCCTCCACCTCCCTCCCACTTGCATCTATACTCACACCTGCATGCACCACATCCTCATCCACTACCTCCATCACCAGCACACCTATCAGAACACACACCTCACTAGCAGTCACCAGCCCAACACCTGCGATCTTCATCCTGGAGACGATGGAGTGAGTGGTTGCCATACCCACTCGTTCTGAAGGGGGCATCGTCAGTGCTTAATTTGTAAATTAAGAGGTGCCGGTGCTCAAAGTCCTTCTCTTAAACATGAGGCTGCTGTAATTAAATCTGCAAGCACTGAATGCTGAGGCAGCGTAATCCTGAAGCCATCTCGGACCTCTTCAATCCATTTACGGCCACCCCTGCCCCTTCAGCTCATCCTGCAACTTTCTACTTTCTCCCTTTATGACACTTTTTAGTTTTTCCTTCTTCCGTCTTCCACATATGTGTCTTTTGCTCGCAGCAAATGTTTGAGGCATAAGAATAAGCCCAGGCCCTCCCAAATAAGTGCCTGTGCTCAGCACCGGAAACAACAAGTACAAATTAAGCACTGGGCATCGTGCCCTGTGATCTTCATCCTGGAGAGGATGGGGTGAGTGGGTGTTTCCCCACTGGTTCTGGAGGGGGCATCGAGCCTGTGATGCAGATCTTGGGGAGTGCAAGGTCACAGTCTATCAAGTGGGTGTCATACCCACAGGATTTGCAGGGGGCAGGCCGCACAACAGCCCATGGACGCAGGACTACAGACTGTCCACCGAGGGTGATGCCTGCTCAGTGGTGGTGCTGCTGATGCTGCTGCTGGTGGTGGGAGGAGGCTCCAGCCCATCCCCTGCAGCCTTGGGCTGCTTCCCACTGCTGGTGGTGGTGCTGGTGGTGGTACTGCTGGTGGTGGGAGAAGGCTCCTGCTAATCCCCTGCAGCTTCGTGCGGCTGCCCACTGCTGGTGATGGTGGTGGTGCTGCTGCTGGTGGTGGTGGTGGTGAGGGGATGATCCTGGCCATCCCCTGCAGCCTCCGACGGCTGCCCACTGCTGGTAGTGGTGCTGGCAGTGGTGCTGCTGCTGCTGGTGGTAGTGGTGGGGGAGGCTCCTGCCCATCCCCCGCAGCCTCGGATGGCTGGCCACTGCTGGTGGTGGTGCTGGTGCTGCTGCTGCTGGTGGTGGGGGGAGGCTCCTGCCCATCCCCTGTAGCCTCAGACGGCTGCCCACTGCTGGTGGTTGTGCTGGTGGTAGTGGTGGTGCTGCTGCTGCTGGTGGTGGTGAGGGGAAGCTCCTGCCCATCCTCTGCAGCCTCGGACGGCTGCACCATCATGCATGGTGGTGGGGGCTCCGACTAAGTCCCATCACCAGGCCCCTTGTCCTTTCTGCCTGCTGGTGCAGGCCCCTTGCCCTTCCTGGCAGCAGCTGGGGATTGCTCCTTGCCCTTCCTGGCAGCAGCTGGGGATTGCTCTTTGCCCTTCCTGGCAGCAGCTGGGGGTGGCACCTTGACCTTTATGGCAGCAGTTGGGGAGGGCTCCTTTCCCTTCCTGGCAGCACTTGGGGCAGGCATCCTTTCCGTGTGGCTGCCTGGTGCCCAGGATTCTTTCCCACCACGAGTTGCTGTGGACACTACTGGGCCCGTGGGCTGGTTGGCTGAGGTGCTTGCCTGGGTTTTACCCACCCTGGCCTAAAGTGAAGGACAGGGGGAGGGGCATGGAATAGGTCAAGGGTGGAGAGGAAAAGCTTTGTAGGGACACTGGGGCTGGAAGAGGGTGAAGGTTTGGGAGTGGAGGAAGAGGGATTGGTGGTAGGAGGTGTCTGTCTGCTGTGTTTTGGGCGCAGGTGCCTGGGCTGAATGCTGTAGTGAGGTGGATGGCTGTTGGGTATCTGAGTGCTTGTGTTTGTGTACTTTAGGAGGAGGAGGCACAGACACAGTGGGAGAGGATGCAGGGGACGTGTGCATGGATGCGGGGGTGGTGATTGCCAGTGAGGGGCGAGAAGAGATGGGTGTGATGGTGATGGAGGTTGTGGCTGAGGATGTAGTGCATGCAGGTGTGATTGGAGACGCTACTGGGAGGGAGGTGGATGACGAGGTGGAGGGGGACACAGTGGAGGCAGTGGATGTTGGGGTTGGTGTATCTGCATCTGGATGGTGCTTGTGTGAGTGCCTGTGGGATGACGTGTGGTGCTTGTGTGTGCCTGAGCCACTTCTGTGTATTGATTTGGGTGCATGCTCGTCTGAAGGTGTGCTTGGGATAGGCTGGGGTTGAAGCGAATGGGACTGGGTAGAGGAAGTTGGAGGGGGGAGGCTAGAGACTGGGACAATGGCTGCCATTAGGGAGTTGGCCAGAGCCTGGAATGATCTCTGTTGGGCTGCCACACCAGAGTAAATGCCCTCCAGGAATGCATTTGTTTGTTGCAAATGCCCTGCCAGCCCCTGGATGGCATTCACTATGGTTGACTGCACAACAGAGATGGATCGCAGGAGGTCAATAGACTCCTCACTGAGGGCTGCAGGGCTGACTGGGGCAGGGCCTGAGATGCCTGGGGCGAAGAAGATTCCCACCCTCCTAGGTGAGAGGGTACGGGAAACACGCTGAGGGGCTGCTGGGAGGGCGGTGCTGGTACGGGGGTAGCAGCAGTACCTGTAGTTGGGTTGGTCACAGAGGTGTCCGCCACCACCAGGGAGCTTCCATCGGAGGAGGTGTCGCTGTCCGAACTGTCCCCTCCAGTCTCTGCTGTGGTGCTTCCCTGGCCCTCCGTCCCACTGGTGCCCTCACCGTCGGTGGATTCAGCCTCATGGGCCATGTGGGATGCAGCTCCCTCCGTCGCCGGTGATTCTGCTCCTCCGCCAGATAATGCTAATGCACACAAGGACATGGTGACAAAACAAAGGGGCAGGGAAGAGACAGAGGATACACTTGGTCAATGCCAGCAACAACACCACCGTTGGCGGC
Source organism: Pleurodeles waltl (assembly GCF_031143425.1). Lineage (NCBI taxonomy): Eukaryota > Metazoa > Chordata > Amphibia > Caudata > Salamandridae > Pleurodeles > Pleurodeles waltl. Next base: position 549,354,340 of record NC_090445.1, read on the forward strand.
GTACACAACACATAGGGAACAGCCCTATGCACTATGCCATGCACTACCAGTTACAATGCTAGTCACCAGGCCATGGCGTACAATGCCTAACGCCAATAGCAGTACACCTGAAATCCACGGGACCCTGCCCATTAGTAGATGCCCAGTAGAATATTTGGGGTTGGAGTGCATCAGACCCTGTCCATCATGGAACCTACCCTGCCATGTTCGTCCTGGCCTAGGGGCACCCACAAACCCACATCCCCCACCAAGATAACACCTCAACACACACAATTTTCTGATTCTGAAACTGTACTCACCCCCTTGTGGATGCTGTGATGCCTTCAAGCGCCCATCCAACTCCAGATAGGCCACGGCCAGGATGCGGAACATCCAGGGGGTCAGGGTAGACGGGCACCCCTTACTCGTTGGGAGGCCATCCCCAGCTGGGTCTCTGCCGTCTTCATTGCCCAGCGGCACAGGTCCTCCCACCATTTTCGACAGTGGGTGCTCTGTCTGTCAAAGACCCCCAGGGTACACACATCCTTGGCGATGTCACACCAAATACCCTTTTTCTGATGGGCACTGACCTGCAGAAAAGGATACATAGAAAAAGAGATTGGTCATACCGTCCGGCCTGTTACACTCATGGCCCACCATATCCCTCCCATCCCCTTACGCACAGACATTGACCTCCATACATGAGGCACTCTGCCCAGGACCCCTCAGCCACCCCCCCTTACACAAGGCTTACACACACAGTACTCCACGCATTCATGTCCCATGCATCGTGCTCACAGTGTACTCACCTGTTGATCTGGAGGACCCTAAAGTAAACTGTACTGGGGTTGGACCCCATCCACCAGTATCTCCAACTCCTCTGCATTGAAGACAGAGGCCCTTTCCCCAGACATTCGAGCCATGGCCGCTTCCAGACACAGGTCAGAGCAGCACTTGCAATGTAGGTCCTGTTGAAGGTCAGGTAGGAAGTGAGTGAACAGATCGAAAATGGCAGTCACGTCCGTGGCGGTGTGTACCGTCACCGCCGGCGTACATCACCATTGGCTACTGGAACCCATAGGGCCCAATGATAACCAATGAGATGTTGCACGGTGGTCGTCGACCGCCTCACGCAACAGTGCACAACGTCAGCGGAATTACCTCATTTCCACTTGTCCCTCCACACAGGTCAGGCAGCCGCCATTTCAGGGGGGAACAGGCCATGGCACCTAAGTGCGTCACAGCAGACATAGGCACATTTACGAAACTACACGTTCACATACTGTTTCTGTCACAAAATGCAAGGCATTTTACTCAGAGGACATGTTTGAATATGACCATCTGCTCACCGTTTTTCACCTTAGAGTTCAACCGCTGAGGATGAATAGGAGATGGAGACATACCCCCTTGTACAGATCCCTGGTGGACCTGGCAGCAATGGAGGACAGGCTCATTGCCCTAACCTACAGACTTGACAGGGCCACAATGCAAGAGCTGTGTGCCCAATTGAAGCCAGACCTGATCTTAGCTATCCGTCACCCCACTGGGACCCCCGTCTTGTGCACGTCCTGTCAGTGCTCCATTTCTTGGCAAGTGGCTCCTTCCAAGCGACAGTGGCCATGGCAGCAGGGATGTAACAGCCTATGTTCTCAATAGTGCTGACCAGAGTGTTTTCTGCCCTGATGAAACACATGCGCAGCTACATCGTATTCCCCCAGGTGGAGGATTTGGCCACAGTGAAGGCTGACTTCTATGCACTGGGACATATCCCCAACATCATTGATGCTATTGATGGTACACATATTGCCTTTGTCCCCCCCCCCCCGGGGAAATGAACAGGTGTTCAGAAATCGAAAGAGCTTTCACTCTATGAATGTGCAGATAGTTTGCCTGGTGGGCCAGTACACCTCCTATTTGAATGCAAAGTAACCTGGGTCTGTGCATGATGACTTTATCCTAAGGAATAGCAGAATCCCATATATGATGGCTCAACTCCAGAGGCACAGGGTGTGGCGAATAGGTGAGCCCATGGTCCACATCCAGTGTCTGTTGGTAGATGGGTGTGGGTTTGGCCCTAAGGGTTAGTGTCTGGGTAACAGGTATCCCTTGATATTTACAGGTGACTCTGGTTACCCCAACCTGTGATGGCTACTGACCCCAGTGAGGAATGCCAGGACAAGGGCAGAAGAATGTTACAATGAGGCACAAAGGCGAACAAAGAGGATCATTGAGCGCACCTTTGGCCTCTTGAAAGCCAGGTTCAGGTGCCTCCATTTGACAGGTGGATCACTGTGCCATTCACCAAAGAAGGTCTGCCAGATCATTGTTGCATGTTGCATGTTGCACAACCTGGCCTTGAGACGCCATGTGCTTTTTCTGCAGGAGGATGAGGCTGGAGATGGTCATGTGGCAGCGGTGGAGCCTGTGGACAGTGACGAAGAGGAAGAGGATGTGGACAACAGAACAACTATGATACACCAGTACTTACAGTGACACATAGGTAAGACATTGTAACCTCACCTTCCATTGCTGTTTTGTGACTTGAATTTTCTCTGGCTGGCTGCTGTTCCCACTACAAATGCCACTTATTGTACCCTTTAACCTGTCTACTTGCAGATATTTGTGCCCTCCTGGGCTCCTGGTGTATTGAATGCAGCACATTACAGGTCATAATTATGGGCATCATTTCGACCCTGCGGCCGGCGGAAAGCTGGCGGTAACACCGCCAACAGGCTGGTGGTGTTCTGCCAGCTATTGTGACCATGGCACAATAGCCACGGCCATACCGCCGGCCCCTCCAACATACTGCCCCAGGGATTATGAGTTCCCGACCGCCAGCCTGGCCACGGCGGTAAACACTGCCATGGAAAGGCTGGCGGTGAGGGGGACATGGGGTGCCCCTGGGGGGGCCCTGCACTACCAATGCACTTGGCATGGGCAGTGCAGGGGCCCCCAGGCATAGCCCCATCGCGCATTTCACTGCCCGAATTTCGGGCAGTGAAATGTGCAACGGGTGCTACTGCACCCGCTGCACATCAGCATTGCCGCCGGCTCTTTTACAAGCCGGCAGCAATGTTGATGTGACTTTTCCGCTGGGCCAGTGGACAAGTCATAGTAGGGAGCCAGGAATACCGCTGGCACTGGTGGTATTCTGGGTCCCGCAGCCTCGGCGGTCTTTTTAAAAGACCGCTGAGGTTGTAATTAGGGCCTATGCATACATCACTGTACAGTTTATTTGCAATGCCTACTGATTGTTAAACAACTACATCCTTAAATCATTTGTCATACTCCATACTTGTTTTTTCCAAGGGCGTTTATTTCAGTGCTGATAAGTAAATGGGATGTGCAATGGGCTTGGGTGATGGTGGAGGAAAGTCCAGCATAGGGTCCAGTCTATTGGTATCACAGGTGCATTGTCCAAGGGGGCATAGGAAGGGGAGCAATGGCAGTTCAAGGTGGACAGGGTGACAGAGTGGGACACAAGGGTGACAATCAGGGGAGTTTTATTTCCTGGCGGGGGTCTTGGCAATGTTCTCTGGCTTCTGCCTCGATCGCAGGGATCGTTTGCGGGGTGGTTCTCCTTCTGCAGGGGGTAGGGTGCTGATGGCCTGTTGTTCCTGTGGAGGGGCTTCCTGTCCACTAGCGGCAGCAGAGGTGGAAGGCTGTTCATAGGTGTGGCTAGTGTTAGGGGCCCGTTGGTGTGCCACTGCCTCCCTCATGGTGTTGGCCATGTCTGCCAGCACCCCTGCAATGGTGACCAGGGTGGTGTGGATGCCCTTCAGGTCCTCCCTGATCCCCAGGTACAGTCTCTCCTGCAGCCGCTGGGTCTCCTGCAACTTGGCCAGTATCTGGCCCATAGTCTCCTGGGAATGGTAGTATGCTCCCAGGATGTTGGTGAGTGCCTCATGGAGAGTCGGTTCCCTGGGCCTGTCCTTCCCCTGTCGCACAGCAGTCCTCCCACCTTCCCTGTTGTCCTGTGCCTCTGTCCCTGAACCGTGTGCCCACTGCCACTGACCCCAGGTCCCTGATCGTCCTGTGTTTGTGGGGTTGCCTGGGGTCCCTGTAGTGGTGGGCACACTGCTGATTGACGTGTCCTGAGGACAGTGGTATGGGCCCACTGAGTGGGTGCTGTGGTGGTGTTTCCTGAGGGGGAGGCTCTGTGGTGGGATGGAACTGTGCCTGGGTAACCAACTGTCCGGAGGTCCCTAATGGGCCATGTTGGTCATCGATTTCCAGGTGTGCAGAGCTGCTGCCATCACTGTGGGCTTCTTCGGGGTGGGACTGGATGTTGCTGGCAGCTCCTCTCCAGTGACGTTCTGTGGGGGTCCTGTGGGTATGTAAATGCAGTGTCATTGTTACTGCGTGTGACATCTTGTGTATGGGTATGTTTCTCTCTAAGGCAGTTTTGGCTTGTGTGAGTTGCAATTTGGTTGGCTAAGTGATTGTCACTACTGTGCATGCTGTTGTGATGGGTGTCCATGCAGGGCTGTGAGTGGCGTCCAAGCATTTTTGTTGCATGCAGTGCTGGGTACTGGGAGGGGTGGGTTTTGATGGTGGGGTGTATGTGAGGTGGTGGGGTGATGGAGTGAGGGTAGGGTTGAGGTTATGTGATGGCATACAGGTAGAGGTGAAAGAAGTTAAGGTTTGTCTTACAAGAGTCCAGTCCTCCTGCTACTCCTGCCAGGTCCCCAGGATGCATGATTGCCAAGACTTGCTCCTCCCATGTTGTTAGTTGTGGGGGAGGGTGTGGTGGTCCACTGGCAGTACTGTGTACTGCTATCTGGTGTCTTACAACCACAGAACACACCTTCCCTAGTAGGTCGTTCCACATCTATCCGATGTCATCCTTTGTTCGTGGGTGCTGTCCCACGGCATTGACCATGTCCACGACTCTCCACCATAGCTCCATCTTCCTAGCAATGGATGTCTGCTGCACCCGTGATCCGAATAGCTGTGGCTCTACCCTGATGATTTCCTCCACCATGACCCTTAGCTCCTCCTCAGAGAACCTGGGGTGTCTTTGTGGTGCCATGGTTGTAGTGTTTGTGGTGTGTGTGAGGGTGTGTGGGGTGTGTGGGGTGATGAATTGGGGTGTGTTCTGTGAGGTGCGAGGATGGTCTATGGGTGATGGTGTTCTGTGGCTCTGATTCTGTGGGTGCTCCTGGCGTGTCTCGCTCTCTCTGTTGTAAATTGTTTGTAGTGGTAAAGGGTTGTGGGTAATGTGGGTGTGTATTTTATATTGGTGTGGGTTGTGGGTGTGGTGTGTGTATGTGTGTCAGGTGTGTGTAGTTTGTATTAACCAATGTGGTGTTGTTTTGTATGTGTGTGTGTGTATTTTGAGTGCGGCGGTATGTACTGCCAAAGGTTTACCGCAGTTGAATGTCCACCGTGGTGATTCATGGGTCATAATGCTGTGGGCGTATTTCTGTTGGCGTAACTGCATGGGTTTTGGTACCTCCATTTTATCACTGACCTTTGGTATGGCGGACTTGTGTGTGTGTCTGTATAGTGGCGGATTTCTATGTGTGGGTCATAATACGCGTATCGGTATACCGCCGCGGTATGTTGGCAGCAGTCAGCATGGCGGTAAGTGGCACTTACCGCCAATCTCATAATGAGGGCCCTGTTCGGAAAACTTATGTTTTAAGCCTCGGATCTCAAAATCTTGTGTATTGGGGAAGGCCTAACAACAAAGGTGATTAGTGCTGGTGGGAAGTATTGATTGGTACATTTGGTTTATTAAATGGATGCAAGGCAGTGTTATTAGTTTTGACATGTGGGGGATCTTTTTAAGGGATGTAGTCATAGGTTTCTTTGGAAGCCCTTCTCAAGTCACTGTCCAGAGGTAAGGGAGTAATTGTATTACGTCTTTGACTTTAGTGTACTTGGACTAGAATGGGATTTCACCACAGTCAAGGCCATCAGCATCCACACAGTAGACTAGCAGAACTTTGAGAGGGGCATTTCGGTTTGTTCATAGCTAGGAGGGGATTGGAACCACCAATTGCAGCAGTGTCAATGCAAAAAAGGTATTAAGAGAAAGAGTCACCATAAAAATGGTCCGCATCTGCTCCAAGGCTCAATTTATAGAGGAGGGCCAGAATGTAGCTTCTGTGGGTGCATCTATGCACGCCATGAACTATGAATTTGTTGCCACTTGTGTGGGCTTTTTCAGAGGGCGTCAAGGAGCATTACCTCAAAGACTACAGGATGAGAAGACCAGCTGACGTTATCCCCTAAAAGTGAACCGGAGAGGCCATGTAAAATGTTGTCAAAAAAGAGAAGACTAGAGTAACATTAGGGGTCAAAGGAAAAGTGTGGGGATGGCACTGCTGTACAGCTTCTCAGGGATTATTGTCATTAGAGATAATGAGCTCTTTTGATAGTAATATACATTCTCTTGTTCAGTCAAATAATACCTTAGTATTAACAAACTCCCTAAAAAGGTTGCCTTGTTTTCTGACTCAAGGCTGATTGCTGATGTAGTTCTGGTTGCTGATTTAAGTATAAGGATACTTTGTACCCTGCAGCATAAGTGAAGATCTTCCAAAATGTGCTGAGTGCAGGCACGTTTCTAATTATGTATACACCGAATTAGATATGCTGCGCCCAGGGTTAGAGCGCACAGTATAAACAATGGTCCCAGGTTGTGGGTAAACAATGTGGTATTTTTATGAGAGGTCAGCAATTTGCTGGACTGTTGTTGATTCTTTTTACAATTGCTTGAAACGTGAAATGATCAAATGCATTGTAAAACAGAAAAATCAAACAACCATCAACCTAAGGCAAGGTATTTACTTGTCATGGTAAATGCCTCATGTTCTGAATGTAGAAATTAAGAATGAGTTATAACATGCAGAGTTGGTATTTACATTTCAAAAATCTGCATGCTTTCCCTTTTTTATAGGCCTTAATTTACGTAGCTTTGAATTGCCATAATCTATTAGGGGAATTCTTTGAGAGTGTGATAATTAATTCAAAACTCATTATTTGTATCCTCATGTAAACTCCTCAGTGCGCAGGGATCAGAATCTAGCTCTGAACATGTAATCCTAATTAAGCTATAAACACATTTCATAATTTTCATTTATGATTTTAAATCTGAAATAGAAGGCTTTGGTGCAAGCACCCATTTCTGTAGGCATTTGAGTGGACCATTTCATGGTTAGAGGGCAGTGATTAATTTGAGCTGGTGGTTGCCAGTGGAGGCCACAGGAACTCATTTTGGGAACCAGGATTTATTTTTCTGCAACAGCCATTTACCAGAGCAAGAGATGAATACAACACACAAAATATAAATATGGAGGAAGAAAATGACAGAAAAAAAGGAGAAAGCAGGAACCTGCAAAAGAGAGAGGGTAGTGGATTAAAGAGGCATAAGGCTGATTCAAGATTATGGGTGCACAAACATGTGATTACTCCGATCCGGGCTTCTGAGCAGAGCTTTGGCACTGGCACTCTTTCTTTTATAAATTAAGCACTAGCACAGGGGCTAGTTTCAGTTTTAAAAAGTCCACATTTAACTGCTTCAGGTCCTTGGACAGAGCTAAGCCTATCATTAAAGATGGAAGCTCAAGTGTTAGCAGGCTCGAAAAAATCCTAATCCAGAAAAAACTATTTGAATCATTATTTTGAGGATAACTAGCTTTGCTTCGCTGTCAAAATCGCTGGTTTCCCCCGCATGCATCACACTCTTCAACAAAATGTACGTTGAACCAGCCAGCTTAGTTTGTCAAGCATATTTATATCTACAGTCTAAAAACTGTAATTTTGAAATATGGGTCTTGGCAGCCCGTTCTTATTCGTACAGGTTTTCTATCTAATTGTTAAGGGTACCTTTTTGTTGTGCGCCGTTTATAGACACCACCTTCAGTAGGGAAAGTGGGAGATGCTCCCACTCTTCCTGGCTGGGCCATCTGCGTCTCCATATGCAATAGTGAAGAAGAGGAACTAAATTTAACAATTCATTGGCACCACGTTTGAGATTCTGAACCCCGCAGATGGCATACTAATACCTGCATTTGAAGCCGCTCCAGCCTTTTAGCAGGTAGCCGTCCATGTTACTCACCACGACAATGACACCAAATATTTCTTTAATGGGCTTGAATCAAAAACCTGCAATATTTTTCATGAGCCTATTCTATCTTGCTCGGAATATGTTTTATTGAATCTGAATGAAATCAGAGCACGAACAAACAGCAGAAAGCGGAAAAATGCAGTAATTACATTCAGCCCTATAGCAAGTGATTATCAATAGCACGGATTCCGAGGACATCACTAACAGCATCAGGACAGACAGTCATTATTATAACTATAGACAAGACGTAAGGTCATGGTTTACGCATGAGGGTGGCAGCATCATGACAGCATCACACCTAAGGTCATGTCATTTGAAGTCAACATTATGATTAAATGGAGTTAGCGAGGTGTACCTGTCTAAGCAAAGGACTCTTCATGATTGGCATTCTGCATTGCTAAATTGATCTTTGTCACGTGGGCAGATCGTTTCACACGAAAGACAATCTGTCAGAGGTCAGAGATTTAAAAATAGCGATGTTTAATTGAGTACCAACCTTTTTGAGTGTAGCTTGGCAGCACTGACCTTAAGTGATGACGAATGGTACACAGACAGGATAGGCTCAGTTCATTAATTGGTTACTCTGAGTACAATATTTGATTGGACAGAAGTTGTGTGCTTCCACCAAGAGTAGTGCACTCTTATTAGTTCCATTATGATATGTTGTGTTATGACATGTTACATTATGTGTATTTCTTAAGTGAACCATCACCCATGAGGGTATCCTGGTGCTGAACAGGTGCGTGTGCCCAGCAGCTCAACCTAAGGAGGGTTGGTTAATTGAAAAACCAGGTCTTCAGCTTCTTGTGTAGTTCACGAAGAGAGGAGGAGGCTCTGATGTGGGGGGGGGGGAGGTCGTTCAATGCTTTAGGAGTTCTGTAAGCATTTCCCTTACTCAATATGACTGTTGCATTAATGTAATGTCATTGGCGGCACAAAAGAAAACCCTTGATAATGTGACAATATTTGACCCTTACACTTGCCATCTCTGCCTTGCTTCAGCAATATCGGTACACTCCAGTTAAGGTGATGCATTATTCAGTAAAAGATGATCCACTTGTCCCATCAGTTTTCCATCTCCGTCGGGTTAGTCTCCACCACCTCAGTGCAACGTGCACCCCTGTCCACAGGAGCACTCCCTTTCTGGAGCCCAAACCAGCAGAGGCAGGTGTTGGGGGGAACAATGACTACCTTCTTTGCTTGTTATAATCTGTGGCAAATGTATGTGAAAACAGGACAAACTGCCAGATGTTTTGAATCTGCTTACCACAGAATTTTAAAAATCTCGAATTAAAAAAAAACTCACTCACCAATGGCAAATGAGAGTAACATCAATGGAACTTTCCATCGCCCTACACCACTCAGTTAATTTTAAAAGTACGTTGTAGTCTCAAGAGGTATCAATCTACTGCAGCAGAGCTGCTGCTGTTTGTGCAACAGCAGAGCTGGGGGACACAGAGATGTGCATGATCCCAGGAGCTGCTTGCACCATGCACACAAGCAGCTGCTTGAGCATGAGGTTCTAGGAAAAGACTGGGGCTAGATGGATGAAGATGGGTGCACTGGGCTGGTTTTGAGGTGTATAAGTCAAAGCATCTCTTTCCAGTGTCTTTAGCAGTAGTCACGGTAACGCTTGGGTATGGTTGTGATTTTGTGGCCGCCCCCTAAAGTAGTATGAGCCCCATTGACTTTGTGGAGTTAACTGCAACACGTAAATATATTGCTTCTTGGTCAAAGTCAGATTAAAACCAACCACAGCGCTCTGCAGAGTTCTGTTTCTTACTCCATGCCTGCTTCACACACTAGATGCCCCTGGATTTAAGCTGCGCATACTGTATTTTATTTTGCACAACTCCCAGGGATATCTAGCCCCTCATACATGACGATGTCAGTGCTGTGGTAGCTGCAGACTTGTGAACTAGACCACCTCTCCATCTTGCAGCACTCCCCAGTGTACAAATAGCTCTTTCCTTCTTGTAACCCTCGGTAACTGAAGCGCTCACCCTGCTTCCCTACCATTCTGTCCCCATTCCACTGCCTCACTTCCGGTATCTCCAAAACCACTAGCTGCAGCTTTTTTCCCGTTCCCTCCCCTGAAATCTCTCCATCTCACCTAGTTTCTCTGCCAATCCACCTGTAGCCCTTGCTTTACTATGGTTCTCTGTCCCTCACTCTCGCTTCTGTGGCCACTGGAGCCTCCTGCAGTACTCCTGATTGCTCTCTTACATTCAGCAGCCTTTGACGGACTCAAACGCCCACCTCACACTAGAAGGCTGCAGCCTTCCATCCCTCCAACAGCCCTATACCTCTCACAAGGTATCTGGTCCCTTCAGCATCTCTGAGCCCTCAGACAATCTTTACTCCTATTTCTGCCCTGTCTAATACTGCATTTATCATCCTGTAAGACGATCTACCTTTTGCAGCCCTCAGTCCCATCAGCAGCATTGACCCAATGTTCAGCTCTTGCCTCCACTTTAACATGTAGTGTTGGGTCCCTCTTGCATGTCTTTGCCCTCACCCTTCGGTTGTGGGGTGTCCTCCAGACAGATGGCTATTGTGGTGTGAGATCATCGCTTCAGATTTGCTACTAACCCCCAACCCTGAAATCTAGGCTTCGGACTTTGCGCCAGACCTTTGGCCATGGGCCAGCCTGGGAAATAGTCACAGTTTAAGCCAATGAGGCAGTTTGGTTCAAGTACCAAGCAGAAGAAATTATCACTTCGACTTAAGGATTTTAGTGGCAGGAGTGAAAGTTTACTTGAACATTCTGAAAGACATTGATGACACCGACTTCCCTGAAGAGAGCCTCCCTTGCTCCAAAACATAACATCCTCTAGGGCAGAGAGTTTCAAAATATGCACTGCCCGTTTTTATAGGGTTGGGGTGGTGCCCATTGGAACTCATTTTTGGGGACCATCACTTGTTTTTCATCATGTGATATTGACCACGAAAAAGAAAGAGAAAAACACAAATGGGAAAAAACGAAGAAAAGAAATTATGGAAAAATAGGCACAAAGGAACACAGTAAGGACAGTTGAGAGTGAGACAAAGGGCCAGAGGGTGTCTGGAAGTTGATTAAAGAGGCCTGAGGTGACCTCAACACTATGGTGGTCATTTTGAACATGGTAAAACCGCCAGCTGGCATGGCGGGCCACACCGCCACATAAAGAACACCTTGAGGCAGCCTGGCGGTGGTCAGAATCATTATCCGACAGGGCAGTGGTGCTTCCCTTCGGATAATGATCCCTAATCCTCCAGCCTTTCCCTGGTGGGAAAGGCTGACATAGGGGGTGACCCGGGGCACCCCTCGGGCCCCTGCACTGCCCATGCACCTGGCATGGGCAGTGCAGGGGCCCCTGTGCAGTGCCCCATCACGCAGGTCACTGCCCGATTTTCGGGCAGTGATCTGCACGATGGGTGCAGCTGCACCCGCCGCACAGAGGCATTGGCGGCGGCTCCATGTGGAGCCGCCCTCAATGTCCCGGCCAGGCACTCCTCTGGGCCGGCGGGAGGAAACAACATTTCCGCCCGCCGGCCCAGAGGAATGTTCTTAATACAGCCGGCGGGGATCTGGGGTCGCTGCCGGTCAGTGTTTTGACCACCAGCATGAACACAGCGGTTTCGACCGCCGTGTTCATTATGAGGGCCAATGTAGTCTTCGTTTTTGGTACGGCAATTACTAATAGTGGTGCCGGAAGAAAGCTTTGGGCACCGTCAATTATTTTTTACAAAGTAAGCAGTGGCCATCCGTCCCCCTCTCTCTCCACAGCACACTTCTGCTCTATTGCTTCACAAAGCAGTAGTCTTCTTATCCTGGGACGAGTACAGAAACTTGACTGGATTGGCGCATGGAAGCCATATAAATCGAATTGGCCCTGATGGGAATCTGCTTTCAGGTGCTTTGTGGTGGGAGGGCTGGTGGGGTTTCCCCTCTCCTTTCAACTATAAGATGCATACGATATCTCAATGTGAGCACATTTTGTAAACTACTAACATTTGCTAATGAAGCAGCAGTGTGTCATATTGTGTAATAACAGTTGGGCTATTAAAATATTTCCCTTACGTCCTTGTTGTAAGAGCCCTCTAATAAATACCACCAAGAGGCCCATTGCAATGAGCATGCTTTACTAAACACACTTATTATGTTATAGTTACTCACATAACTTCCAATAGGTCTGTGGATTAGTATATCGCTGAAGTGTGTAACCCTAAAATCAAATGATGCTTTGTCAGCATTTTGAAATGTAAGCCCTAAATATTTTTCACCCAGATTCTATTGTTATACTGGTACGTTGAGAGAGATCAAATGTTATTAATATATTAGTGGCATAGATGTTAGCATATGGTGATTAATTAACCTATATTTAAGGCCTAACAGAGAAAATAACGAGTTGTAAAATGTGCCCGTATGAATTATGGTGAACCATGTGGCCACCATTCGTAATAAACACTACATTTTATCATGAGATTTTGCATTTATGTTAAATGAAGGACTAATGTGAATTAATATTAAAAGTGTTATTGAAAGAATGGAATAAATATAAATTAATGAGACATATTTACATCTGTGCAGAAAAATAAATGCACGTTTAAAATCAGTTCTAACATGTTATAAATAATGTCTGAAAATTAAATAATATTAAATTGTAAAGTGCACAATAGGTTTATTAATGCATTAAGCGTATTTATGTTTATTAGGCTTTCTTAGAGTGACTAGGCCTGAAAGATTTATTTTGCAGTAGTAATGGAAAATCACTTGTTTATTCTGTCCCCTATGACCTGAATTATTTCCCTAGGCTATGTGATGTTGACTGTCCTATTGTATTGAATGCAAGAAACATGTTCAAGAACTAACAAAGTTGCATTGTTTGTTCTAGCTGCCCAACAAGACACTAAGGCCCTCATTACGACTCTGGCGGGCGGCGGAGGCCGCCCGCCAGATTTCCGCCCTCCGTAATACCGCTCCGCGGTCAGAAGCCCGCGGAGGGTATTATGAGTTTTTCCCTGGGCTGGCGGGCGGTCTCCAAAAGACCGCCCGCCAGCCCAGGGAAAAACTCCCTTCCCACGAGGATGCCGGCTCGTAATAGAGCCGGCGGAGTGGGAAGGTGCGACGGGTGCATTTGCACCCGTCGCGTATTTCACTGTCTGCCAAGCAGACAGTGAAATACTTGTAGGGGCCCTCTTACGGGGGCCCCTGCAGTGCCTATGCCATTGGCATGGGCACTGCAGGGGCCCCCAGGGGCCCCGCGACTCCCCCTCCCGCCATCCGGTTCCCGGCGGGAGAACCGCCAGGAACTGGATGGCGGGAGGGGGAGTCGGAATCCCCAAGCCGGCGCAGCAAGCTGCGCCGGCTTGGAGGATTCCTGGGGGCAGCGGGAAACCGGCGGGAGACCGCCGGTTTCCCTTTACTGACCGCGGCTAAGCCGCCGCGGTCAGAATGCCCCGCGGGGCACCGCCGGCCTGTCGGCGGTGCTCCCGCGTGCCGCGGCCCTGGCGGTTCTATACCGCCAGGGTCGTAATGAGGGCCTAAGGGCCATATTTATACTTTTTGATGCAAAACTGCGCTAACGCAGTTTTGCGTCAAAAAAATTAGCGCCGGCTAACGCCATTCTGAAGCGCCATGCGGGCGCCGTATTTAATCAATGACGTTAGCCGGCGTTAGCAGCCGGCGCTGCCTGGTGTGCGTGGAAAAAAACGACGTACACCAGGCAGCGCCGGCGTAGGGGGATATGGGGCTTGGGTGTCAAAAAATGGGGCAAGTCAGGTTGAGGCAAATTTTTCGCCTCAACCCGATTTGCGCCATTTGTTTCGACTCCCAACCCCCATAGAAATGACTCCTGTCTTAGCAAAGACAGGAGTCATGCCCCCTTGCCCAATGACCATGCCCAGGGGACTTCTGTCCCCTGGGCATGGTCATTGGGCATAGTGGCATGTAGGGGGGCACAAATCAGGCCCCCCTATGCCACAAAAAAAAATAAAAAAATGACTTACCTGAACTTACCTTAATGTCCCTGGGATGGGTCCCTCCAGCCTTGGGTGTCCTCCTGGGGTGGGCAAGGGTGACAGGGGGTGTCCCTGGGGGCATGGTAGGGCACCTCTGGGCTCCTACAGAGCCCACAGGTCCCTTAACGCCTGCCTTTTTCAGGCGCTAAAAAACGGCGCAAAAGCGGCCGTACGTCATTTTTTTTGACCCGCCCACTCCCGGGCGTGAATTTTGCCCGGGAGTGTAAATACGGCGCACATGCCTCGGAGTCAATTTTTTAGACGTGAACGCCTACCTTGCATATCATTAACGCAAAGTAGGTGTCCACGCTAAAAAATGATGCAAACTCCATGGACTTTGGCGCTAGACGTGTCTAACGCCAAAGTATAAATATGGAGTTAGTTTTGCGTCGGAATTGCGTAAAAAAAAACTACGCAATTCCGGCGCAAACGGAGTATAAATATGCCCCTAAATTCATGATTCTTATGTGAAACAGGTTTTGTTTCATGAGAGAAAACTCTCAAGTTATAAGTAACTAGGAGAATTAATATTTTTTCAGAACTGTGTGAAATCATTCGAATGACAATGCATTTTTGCTGAGAAGATTTGGAATAGTTGCAAATTCAATGGTGCCATCAACAGTCATTGGCACTAATATGATGTTTAGAGTGTGCCCATGTGGAGGACCAATGGATGGATGATGCATACTTCTAATTAGTGAGGAACTTTGAAAATTGTGAGATAGTTCTTGAGAGGTCAGTCCTAAAGAGTTCTACTGTCTCTAAGCTGTCCAGAACCCTGTTGAGTCTGCTCTCACACTCTGTTTCTTTAAGTACTCAGATGAGTTTTTCTCATCTTAGTCTTCATTGCCCTATTCTGTTATTCGATTCAGTATTAATTTGTCCAACTAATTATGAACTGTTAATCTATCCTATGTGCAGCCCGTGTTCTGCACTGCTTTAATGCTGCTGTCAACGGAAACCGGAACAAGGTGACTGCCCTGCCTAATGAACTATTACTCTCTGCCGTCCCATGAGGGGAGGTATAAATAAATGTGGCTTCTTGTTTTCTTTTCAGTTATATAATTACACCAGAGTATTTTTATAGTTTGTTACCCTAGTTAGATGGTTTTCCAAATTATTATGTCTTTCTTTTATTTTTGCTTTTGCCCACATGCGTTAGCCCATTCCCACACATGAAAGTCTAAATTCTTTTTAGTGATAGGAATGGCCAAGCAAATGAAAATCTGAAATCTGAAATTGAATGTTAAACTGTATTTTGATGATTTACTGATGTCACCATCATCTGAGTTGAAAATGGATAATGATAGTTTAGAAATGGGGTATTTGGGTGGCAGTCAGGTTATCCCCTGTCCAAGCAAGGACCATCACTCTAGTCAGTGTAGGTCACACACAATCCAAATTATCCTGTGCCCACCCTCTGGTAGCTTGGCACTGAGCAGTCAGGCTTAACTTAGAAGGCAATGTGTAAAGTATTTGTGCAATAAAACATACAATACACAATATAACACCACAAAAATACACCACACAGTGTTTAGAAAAATATGTAATATTTATCTGGATAAGTGCAGGTCAAAACGATTAAAGATGAAATAAGCAAATGTAGGGATATCACTGAAAGTGATGTCAAATGTCTTAGAGTTGAAATATTACTGTAAAAGCAATAAAAAGTGTCTTAAGTTCCCTAGAAACAAGTGTCTCTTGCAGAGCTAAGTACCTGGTTTGCGTTGAAAAACCCATGCAAGGGACCGCAGAGGAGGAAGTGCGTGAAAAACTGTGAGTGTGCGTTGGTTTCGCCCCTTTGCGCACGGACTCGCATGGTTATTTTCCACGCGGGAAAATCGTTGCACCGATTTCCGGTGCACTGACTTGGATCCTCTTCGGGTTGCAGGGTTTTCAGATGCCCCGGGGACAATGCGTGGAATCCTGTGCTTGCGGAGCGAAGTCACAGGGGCTGCGTCATTTCCGGTAGGCGATGCGTGGAATTTTCTTCCACACAGCCGGCGCTGCGTCGATTCCTCTCAGGAAATTGGACGGCGTTGATCTGAGTAGCCTTCCGTCGATCCAGTAGGGCCATGTGTTAAAGTTCTGGTCGCGTCGCTTGCGCTGCGTCAATCTTCTGTCGCGAAGTCGGGGCTGGGTCGTTCCGGCCTCGGTGTGCAGTGAATTTTTCACTGCGAGCAGGCTGTGCATTGTTCTTGGCAGGCGGTGCCTCGAATTTTTGCTGCACGGGGATTTCAGCTACAGGAGATAAGTCTTTTTGGTCCTGAGACTTCAGGGAACAGGAGGCAAGCTCTATCCAAGCCCTTGGAGAGCACAGCACAGCAAGAGAGCAGCAACACAGCAGGGCAACAGCAAGGCAGCAGTACTCTTCAGAAAGCAGTAAGGTGAGTCCTTTGGCAGCCAGGCAGATCTTCTTGTCAGGGTGCAGGTTCTGGTTCAGGTTTCTTCTCCAGGAAGTGTCTGAAGTGGAAGGGCAGAGGCCCTGTTTTTATACCCTTTGAAGTGGGGGAGACTTCAGAGAGTGGCTAAGAAGTGCACCAGGTACCCTTTCAGTTCAATCCTGTCTGCCAGGGTCCCAGTAGGGGGTGTGGCAGTCCTTTGTGTGAGAGCAGACCCTCCACCGTCCCAGCCCAGAAAGACCCATTCAAAATGCAGATGCATGTAAGTGAGGCTGAGTATCCTGTGTCTGGGGTGTGCCTGAGTGAATGCACAAGGAGCTGTCAACTAAACCCAGCCAGACGTGGATTGTAAGGCACAGAAAGATTTAAGTGCAGAGAAATGCTCACTTTCTAAAAGTGGCATTTCTAAAATAGTAATATTAAATCCAACTTCACCAGTCAGCAGGATTCCGTATTACCATTCTGGCCATATTAAATATGACCTTCCTACTCCTTTCAGATCAGCAGCTACCACCTAAACAATGTATGCGGGCAGCCCCAATGTTAGCCTATGACGAGAGCAGGCCTCAGTATCTCAAAAGTGGAGGGAGGCAGGCAAAAAGTTAGGGGTGACCACTCTAAGGCTGTCAGGTCTAACAGTGTGCCTATGGTTTTCATGTATGTTTATAACTTAGGCCCTCATTACAACCCTGAGGTTGGTGATAAAGTGGTGGTAATGCTGCCAACAGGCTGGCGGTAACTACTGCCAAATTATGACCATGACGGTGAGAACTCAAATAGACAGCCACTTTACTACACCGACTGCCAGGGCGGATACAACAGCCACCACGGCGGTAGCCACCTACAGCGAGGCGGAAGTCAGTGTTCCGCCCACCATATTAAGACACATCAATCCTCCACCTTTTCCAGGGCGGCACCAACAACATCAAAAGCCTGGTGGAAATACATCACAGAAGTTAAAGGACTCACCTTTGGAGACACAGGGAAGAACCACGCCACCATGGAGCATGAGCTTCAAATATTTCCTATGATATTCTGCGTCCTTCTCCACCACGAACACCAAGGCCAACGCCGGCGAAGATGACCACGGTGAGTGCAGCTGCCTAGCACACAAGGGAGGGGGGAGGAAAAAGAGAGTGACGCACATGCACAACACACCCCCCCAAAATCACAGACACAATCAGCTGCAGTAATAAAACATATTTACCCCGTACCCCTGAGGAATAATACAAGGACTACAGGAATATATTAAAGTGACTGTAATAATAACAACACAGTAGAAATATGAAAAGTCAATCTCAGAATATATACATATGTACAGTTCAAGGGACACTGCCCAGTCCACACTGTGCGTAGGCCACAGGGCTACAGGCCAAAGTCCAGGGCCCACTTGTCACCTGCAACAACACGGAGAGAACACTGCAGGGGCATTAGTTGGAAAATAGGCAGGCACCTCAGGGGGATGGGGAATGGGGGGGGCACCTCTGCCGGCAGATGGAACAAAACCACAGGTTCTGGAGGGGGCAACATGCCCTGTGGTCGATCCTGGGGAGTGCAAGGCCACAGTCTCTCGAGTGGGTGTCTTCCCCACTGGTTCTGGAGATGGCAACATGCCCTGTGTTTGGTCCTGGGGAGTGCAAGGCCACAGTCTCTCAAGTGGGTGACTTGCCCACATGCTCTGGAGGGGGCAACATGCCCTGTGCTTGGTCCTGGGGAGTGTAAGGCCTCAGTCTCTCAAGTGGGTGACTTGCCCACATGCTCTGGAGGGGGCAACATGCCCTGTGCTTGGTCCTGGGGAGTGAAATGCCACAGTCCTCAAGTGGATGACTTGCCCACTGGTTCTGGAGGGCGCCCTGTACTCTTGATCCTGGATAGGCTGGGATAGGTGGGTGACTTGCACACTGGTTCTGGAGGGGACATCATGCCCTGTGCTCTTGATCCTGGGGAGGCTAGGGTAGGTGGATGGCTTACCCACTGGTTCTGGAGGGGGCATTGTGCCCTGTGCTTGGTCCTGGGGAGGCTGGGGTAGGGGGTGGCTTACCCACTGGTTCTGATGTGGGCATCGTGCCCTGTGCTATTGATCCTGGGGAGACTGGGATAGGTGGGTGGCTTACCCACTGGTTCTGGAGGGGGCATCATGCCCTGTGCTCTTGATCCTGGGGAGGCTGGGGTAGGTGGGTGGCTTACCCACTGGTTCTGGAGGGGGCATCATGCCCTGTGTTCTTGATTCTGGGGAGTGCAAGGTCACAGTCTCTCAGGTGGGTGTCATACCCACTGGCTTTGCAGGGGGCAGGCTGCACAGCAGGCCATGGAGGCAGGACTACATACCGTCTGCAGGCAGTGACAGCTGCTCAGTGGTGGCAGTGGTGCTGGTGTTGGGGGGAGGCTCCAGCCCATCCCCTGCAGCCTTGGTTTGTTGCCCACTGCTGGTGGTGGTGCTGCTGCTGCTGCTGCTGCTGCTGCTGGTGGCAAGGGGAGGCTCCAGCCCATCCCCTGCAGCCTCAGATGGCTGCCCACTGCTGGTGGTAGTGGTGGTGCTTGTGGTTGTGGTGGTGATGCTGCTGATGGTGGTGGGGGGAGGCTCCTGCCCATCTCCTGCAGCTTCGGATGGCTGCACAACCATGGTTGGTGGTGGGGGCTCTAGCTGAGTCCCTGCACCAGGCCCCTTGTCCTTTCTGCCTGCTGGTGCAGGCCCCTTGCCCTTCTTGGCAGCACTTGGGACAGTCTCCTTGCCCTTCCTGGCAGCCCTTGGGGCAGGCTCCTTGCCCTTCTGGGCAGCACTTGGGGCAGGCTCCTTGCCTTTCTGGGTAGCAGCTGGGGCGGGCTCCTTGCGCTTCCGGGCAGCAGCTGGGGCAGGCCCCTTGCCCTTCCGGGCAGCAGATGGGGCAGGCACACTTACTTTGAGGCTGGCGCCCTGGATCCTTTCCCACCACGAGTGGGTGTGGAGACTAGTGTTCCGGTGGACTGGGTGGCTGAGGGACTTGTCTGGGTTTTTGGCACCCTGGCCAGATGTGAAGGATGGGGGGAGGGTTAGGGAAGAGATCAATGTTGGAGGGGAAAAGCTTCTTAAGGACACTGGGGCAGGAAGAGGGAGAAGGTTTGGGAGTGGAGGAAGAGGGAGTGGTTGTAGGAGGTGTCTGTCTGCTGTGTTTGGGTGCAGGTGCATGGGCTGGATGCTGTTGTGAGTTGGATGGCTGTTGGGTATCTGAGTGCTTGTGTTTGTGTACCTTGGGAGGGGGGTGGACAGACACAGTGGGAGAGGACAAAGGGGACGTGTGCATGGCTGTTGTAGAGGTGTCTGCAAGTGAGGTGTGTGTTCTGCTAGGTGTGGTGATGATGCTGGTAGTGGATGAGGATGTAGTGCATGCAGGTGTGAGTGTAGATGCAACTGGGAGGGAGGTGGAGTAGGAGGAGGAGGGGGACACAGTGGAGGCTGTGGATGTTGGTATGTCTGCAACTGTATGGTGTTTGTCTGAGTGCCTGTGGGATGAAGTGTGGTGCTTGTGTTTGCCTGTGCCACTCTTGTGTGTTGTCCTGTGTGTATGCTCGTCTGCCTGTGTACTTGGGATAGGTTGGGGCTGAGGGGAATGGGATTGGGATTGGGAAGAGGAAGATGGAGGGGGGACGGTAGAAACAGGGACAATGGCTGCAATCAGCCCCTGGATGGCATTCACAATGGTTGACTGCCCAACAGAGATGGATCTCAGGAGGCCAATAGCCTCCTCACTCAGAGCAACAGGGCTCACAGGGGCAGGGGCAGGGCCTGAGGTGCCTGGGGTGAAGGAGATGCCCGCCTTCATGGGTGAGCGGGCACGGGCAACTCAATGAGGGGCTGCTGGGAGGGTGGTGCTGGTACGGGGGTGGCGGATGTACCTGTAGCTGGGTTGGACAAGTGCCTGCCACCAGTAGGGAGATCCCATCGGAGGACGTATCAGAGTCTGTATTGTCCCCTCCAGTCTCCGTCATAGTGCTCCCCTCACCCTCCGTCCCACTGGTGCCCTCAGTGTCAGTGGACTCTGCCTCCTTGGTCCTGTGGGATGCAGCGCTCTCCGTCGCCGGTGCCTCTGCTCCTCCACCAGATGATGCTAATGCACATAAGGACAGGATAATAAAACAAGAAAGGGGGGAAAAAGACAAAGGATACACTGGGTCAATGACTGCACCAACACCACCATTGACATACAGAGCACCCTCATACACAGGGTACAGGCCTACGCACTATGCATTGCACTGTGATATTGCTAGCCACCAAGGCATTAGGAGGAGCACACACCGCCAACTGCAGCACACCTGGTACCCACGCAGCCCTGACCAGTAGTGGATGCTAACAAGCTAGGTAGGCAATATTTCCCCTTCAGACCTTAGCCACCAGAGGACCTACGTTGCTATGTCTGGCCTTCCCTAGGGGCACCCACTGACACACACCTGCCACCTGGATACCACCCCTTCAACCGTTTCCTTCAATGATGGCCACTGTACTCACCCCTTGTGGCTGCTGTGATGCCCTCAAGCGCCCATCCAGCTCTGGATAGGCCACCGCCAGTATGCGGTCCATCAGGGGGGGTCAGGGTTCGACGGCAACCCCTACCTAATTGGGTGACCATCCCCAGCTGAGCCTCCGCCGGCTTCTGTGCCCCGCATCTCTGGTTCTTCCACCGTTTGCGACAGTGGGTGTTCCGCCTGCCATAGCCCACCATGGTCCGCACCTCCTTGCCGATGGCACGCCATATACCCTTCTTTTGACGGGCGCTGACCTGCAGAGGCAATACAGACAGGAGTACACCATTAGACAAACAGTCCAGCCTGTAACACGAATGACCCATCATACACGTTTCCATCACTATTGACACACATATAGCCCAGCACTCAATGTGTACTCAGCCAAGAGGACATCCCTCCCCCCTTACACAATGCCTTCACACACACCTCCATACATTCATGCCACATGCATCGTGCCCTTTGTACTCACCTGTTGGTCTGGCGGCCCATACAGCAGTCCATACTGGGGTAGGACCCCATCCACCAGTCTCTCCAATTCCTCTGAAGTGAAGGCTGGGGCCCTTTCCTCGGTCACAAGGGCCATGGCAGGTTCCAGACACAGGTCACAGCAGCACATGCACTGCAGGTCCTCTCCAATGGAAGGTCAGGAAACAAGTGAGGAATTAGATGGAAAATGGCAGTCACGTTCCCTACGGTGCATATCGTCACCTCCAGCATAGATCATCATTGGCCACTGTACCCCATAGGGTCCATTATTAACCAATGAAGAATTGCACGTCGGTTCACGACTGCCTCCCGTCATGGCGCACAACGTCAGCGGCATTACATCACTTACACCTGTCCCTCCACACAGGACAGGCGGACGCCATTTCAGGGGGGGCAGGCCTATGGAATAATGCTGCGTCACAGGATAAATAGGCACATACTTGACAAATCACACTGTCCCATAACATGTTTATAGATTGCAGACCACTGTTGTGGCTCCATTGTTCACTTTGTGACAGCCTCCTCACTCTTTTGTCCCTTAGATACCTACCGCTGTGGATGAATAGGAGATGGAGACAGACCCCCGTGTACAGACCCCTGGTGGACTTGGTTACACTGGAGGACAGCCACATTATCCTCACCTATAGACTGGACAGGGCCACAGTCAGAGAGCTGTGGGCCCAATAAGAGCCTGACCTGATATCTGCTATCCGTCATCCTACTAGGATCCTCCCTCTTGTGCAAGTGCTATCAGTTCTCCATTTCCTGGCAACTGGTTCTTTCCAAGTGACAGTGGGCTTGGAAGCAGGAATGTCACAGCCAATGTTCTCTATAGTGCTGACAAGAGTGTTGTCTGCCTTCATAAAACACATGTGCAGCTACATTGCATTCCCCCAGGTTGAGGATTTGGCCACTGTGAAGGCTGGGTTTTATGCAATGGGACATATCCCCAATATAATAGGGGCGATTGACAGAACACATATTGCATTTGTCTGCCCCTGCCAGAATGAACAGGTGTTCAGGAGTTGTAAGAGTTTCCACTTGATGGATGTGCAGATGGTGTGCTTGGCGGACCAGTATATCTCCCACGTCAATGCTAAGTATTCTGGGTCGGTGCATGATGCCTTTGTTCTAAGGAATAGCAGCATCCCAAATGTGATGGCCCAACTACAGAGGCACAGAATGTTGCTAATAGGTGAGCCCTGGTTCCCACCCAGTTTATGTTGTTGTATGCCTTTGGTGTTGGCCATATGGGATAGTGTGTGGCTAAATGTTGTCCCTCAATATTTGCAGGTGACTCTGATTACCCAAACCTATTGTGGCTGCTGACCCCTGTGAGGAATGGCAGGAGAAGGGCAGAAGAACATTAAAATGAGGCACATGGGTGAACCAGAAGGATAATTAAAAGGACTTTTGGCCTCCTCAAGGCCAGGTTCCGGTGCCTCCATCTAACAGGTGGATTCCTGTGCTACTCACCCAAGAAAGTCTGCAAGATAGTGGTAGCATGCTGCATGTTGCACAACCTGGCCCTCAGATGCCATGTCCCTTTTCTGCAGGAGGAGAGGACTGGAGATGTCCCTGTGGCAGCAGTGGACCCTGTGGACAGTGAGGTTGAGGAGGCAGAGGATGAGGATGTGGACAACAGAACATCTGTAATCTGTCAGTACTTCCAATGACACTCAGGGGAGACAGTGCAACTTGACATTTCAAAGACTTTGGTTGTATTCTGTGTGGCATTGGCATGCTGGTATTTCCCACTACTATGCCCACTTACTGTTCCCTCTGGTTATTCATTTTACAGATGCTGGTGATTTGACAAATACTCCTGGTGTGATCACAACAGCCGGCTACAGGTCATTAATTCTATGTCCATTCTATGTACAGTTCATTTGCAATGAACCTGTTTCAATCAATACATATTTGAAATACATGACATATTCAAAATCGATTTATATCAGAGGGTGTTTATTGTAGTGCTAATATATAGAGGGGAAGTGCAATGAGATGGGGTGCTGATGGAGGAAAGTCCAGGGTATTGTTCCAGGCTGTTCGTAGCACAGGTGCATTGTCCAAGGGGACACAGGAATGGGAGCAAAGGCAGTTCAAGGTGGACAGGTTGACTGAGTTGGACACAAGGGGGACAATCAGGAGAGTCTCATTTCCTGGTGGAGGTCTTGGCAAGTGTCTCTGGCTTCTGTCTGGATCGCAGGGAACGTTTGCAAGGTGGTTCACATTCTGCAGGGGGAGGGGTGCTGGTGTCCTGTGAGTCCTGTGGCGGGGCCTCCTGGCCACTAACGGTAGCAGAAGTGGAAGGCTGTTCAGATGACTGGCTATTGGCAGGGGCAGCTGGTGTGACACTGCCTCCCTCATAATGTTGGCCATGTCGTCCAGCACCTCTGCTATGGAGATCGGGGTTTTGTTGATGGCCTGCAAGTCCTCCTTAATCCCCTGCTACTGTCCCTCTTGCAGCTGCCTGTTCTCCTGCACGTTGTCTAGGATCTGGCCCATCGTGTCCTGGGAATGTTGATAGGCTTCCAGGATCTCTGAGAGTGCCTCCTGGAGAATCAGTTTCCTGATCCTGTCCTCCCCCTGGCACACAGCAGTCCTCCCAGTGTCCATGTTAGCCTGTGCCCCTGTCCCCTGAACGGTGTGCCCACTGCCACGGACCCCAGGTCCCTGATTGTCTTGTGTGTTCTGGGGTCCCTGTACAGGTGGGCACACTGCTGATTGACGTGTCCTGGAGACAAAGGTTGGGGGAAGCTGGGTGGGTGCTGTAATGTTAGTTCCTGATGGGGGAGGCTCTGTGATGGTCTGTGACTGGGTTTGGGTAACCGGCTGTCCAGTGGTCCCCGATGGGCGAGGTAGATCGTCCAGATCCTGAAGATCAAAGTTACTGTCATCATTGTGGGCCTCTTCAGTTGGGGGACTGGATAATGCTGGCACCTCCTCTCCGGTGACATTGGCTGGGGTACCTGTGGGGGTGGAAATGATGTGTTATGGTTAATGTGTATGACATATTGTACATCCCTGGCTTCCCCTCCATGGTTGGTGTTGCCCTGCCAGCTTTTGCATGTGTATGTTGGTGTATTGTGGTTATGTTAGAGTCCCAATGCTGTGCATGCTTTAGTGATGAGCGTCTATGCTGGGCTGTGTGGGGTGTCCATGCATTGGTACAGCATGCAGGGCTTGGCATTGGGAATGAAGAGATGTGATGGTGGAGTGTGTGGGATGTAGTGGAGTGATGGGACTGAGGGTGAGGGTATGTGATGACATGCAGGTACGGGGTGATAATAGCAGAGAGTTAACTTACCTGAGTCCAGCCCTCCTCAGACTCCAGCCAGGCCCTCAGGATGTAGTATTACCAAGACTTCCTCCTCCTATGCTGTGAGTTATGGGGGTCCACCACCACTCCTCTGGATAGCGAGCTAGTATCTTGCTGCTTTGGAACCTATCTTCCCCCGTAGGTCATTCTACCTCTTCCTGATGTCGTCCCTTGTTCTGGGGTGCTGTCCCACGGCGTTGACCCTGTCCACGATTCTCCGCCATAGCTCCATCTTCCTGGCTATTGATATCTGCTGCACCTGTGTTCCAAATAGCTGTGGCTCTACCCTGATAATTTCCTCCACCATGATCCTTAAATCCTCCTGAGTGAAACAGTGGTGCCTTTGTGGTGCCATGGGTGTTATGTGATGTGTGTTGGTGAGGGTGTGTTGGGTAATGTGTTGGGGAGTGTGAAGTGGGGTGCATGAGGGCTGTATGGGTGTATGTGGTGAGTGTATGGAGTTGTGTCAGTGGTCTTGGTGTCAGTCTTGTGCCAATGATTTGTAATCGTAAAGGTTTGTGGGTAATGTGGGTGTGTGTTTTATAGTGGTGTGGGTGTGTGAGTGTGCTGTATGGGTGTCAGGTGTGTGTTGTTTGAATTGTCCAATGTGGTGTTGTTTTGTCTGTGGGTGTCCATTGTGAGCGCGGAGGTATTTACCGCCAATGGTTTACCGCCGTTGAATGTCTGCAGTGTGATTCGTGGGTCATAATGTGGTGGGCGTTGTTCTGTTCTCTTAACGGTGTGGGTTTTGATACCCCCACTTTATCACTGACATTTGATCTGGTGGATTTGTGTCTGTGGCTGAATTCTGTTGGATTTGTGTCATAATATGGTGAACGGATATCCGCTGCCACGGTGGGAAGTTGGTGGCCGTCAGTGTGGCGCTAAGTGGGATTTA
Organism: Pleurodeles waltl; assembly: GCF_031143425.1. Taxonomy (NCBI): domain Eukaryota; kingdom Metazoa; phylum Chordata; class Amphibia; order Caudata; family Salamandridae; genus Pleurodeles; species Pleurodeles waltl. The sequence goes on from NC_090445.1 coordinate 549,380,007, forward strand.
CTGCCAGGGTCATGATGAGGGCCCACAATTCCTGTCACCTATCAGCACAGACAGTTATATTGCTGGATTTCCCATGAGCCTTCTACCCAGGAAATGACATCACTGGTTTCTAACCAAAACTGTCATCAAAAGAAGAAGCCAAGCAAGAGGACTTCTTTTCCTATTTCACATCTACACAATAGGTGACATCTCTGCCTTTCCATCACCCATCCTAACATGAAGGGGCATCTATGCATTTCACCTCATCCATCTGCATAGTAAGTGACATCACTGCATTTCCCACCATCCATTGGCACAGGAAGTGACATCACAGATTTCCCACCAAAGCTGTCTTTGATGAAGATGCTAGGCAAGAAGACTTCATTTCCTATCATCCATCTGCACACAAATGATATTACTGAATTTCCCATCATATATTTGCACAGGAAGAGATGTTGCCAGTTTCCTGCCAAAACTGTGTTTAGAAAAGAAGCCAATTTAAAGGACTTCAAAAAAGTCAAGCTAGAGGACTTCATTGTCCATCATCCATATAGAAACGAAGTAACATCACTGCATTTCCCATCATCCATTGGCACTGCACTTCTCATTATCCAGCTGTACAGCAAGAGACAACACTTCCTGACTTCTCCTTACAGTCAACTGTTCAGGACGTCTACAACAAAGCATGAACACAGACCAGGGTACTGCCTGTTTGGACTTGTTAGAGCCAGATGGGGACCTGGGCCAGAACCCCTGTTGCATTGAAACTTTCAAGGTTAAATAAACTCATGTGCATCCCCCAGTAACATATACCTCTAATCCACTCAATTACACCCAGATTTAGATGACCCAGACACTCACATAGCATTTACATAACACATAGAGCCAACTATTAAAAGTACCACTAACTACCACACATCTTCAAACTAAAGAAAACACATTCTTTAACATTCGGCAACACTGAACACATGCACTTCCTCATCCACATCAAGAACAACTCCACCCTCAGAGGTACACTAATCTACAGACCACCCGGACCACGCCCTGCCTTCTGCGACACCATCGCCGACAGCATGAGCCCGTATGCCCTCACCTCCACAGACTACATCATCCTCGGTGATTTCAACTTTCACTTAGAAAACCCACAAGACCACAACACTACCTCCCTCATAGACAACCTCAACAACCTCGGACTCAAACAACTGGTCACCGCACCCACCCACTCAGCAGGACACATGCTGGATGCAATCTTCACCTCAAGCCAACACATAGCCTACACCCACACCACCGAACTCCTCTGGACAGACCACCGCTGCGTCTACTTCTCCGTCACCAAACCCCCCACACACTACCATCAACACACCGCACCCTACCGCCTGTGGGACAAGATCCCCACAGAACGACTAAACTCCCAACTGGCCCATAACCCCCACCACTCCAACGACCCCAACGCAGGAGCACACAACCTCTCCAAATGGATCACTAGCTGCGCAGACACACTAGCACCCCTCAGAAAACACATCACCACCCGCCCCATGGTTCACCCCTGAACTCCAAGACTCCTAGCGCAAATGCCGCCAAGCTGAGAAAATATGGAGACTAGAACCCTCCTCAACCAACTTCTCCACCCTCAAAACCAACATTCGCACCCATCATTAACTCATACGCACCGCCAAAATAAATCACAAGACACGCCTTGAAAACAACTCCCAAAACAGTAAAGAACTCTTCACCATCATCAACGAACTTGCCAAACCCAAAGCCAGCAACATAGACCCCACACACACACAGCCCCTATGTGACGCCTTTCCAACCACTTCCTCCACAAAATCCTGGACATCCACAACAGCTTCATATCACACACACCCACCACACATACCCCTCTCTCACCCAACTAAACCCTCACTCAAGACCCCCCCACCACACTATCCACATGGACCCCTACCACACACGAAGAAACTGAAAAAACCATGAACTCCATCCACTCCGGTTCCCCCTCCGACCCCTGTCCACACCGCATCTACAACAAAGCTAGCCCTACCATCGCCCCCATACTCTACAACATAATCAACTCCTCTTTCGACTCCACCACCTACCCAGACCCCTGGAAGCAGACGGAAATTACCGCTCTCCTAAAAAAAAACAAGCCGACCCGGAGATCCTCTCCAACTACCGCCCCATCTCCCTCCTCCCGTTCCCCACCAAGGTTGCAGAGAAATTAGTCAACACTCGTCTATCCCACTTCCTCGAAGCAACCAACACCCTTGACCCCTCACAATCTGGGTTACGCAAGAACCACAGCACAGAAACTGCCCTCATCGCATGCACTGACGACATCAGGACCAAAGTCGACAAAGGCGAGACCGTCCCACTCATCCTCCTAGACCTCTCCGCAGCTTTTGACACCGTCTGCCACCACACACTCCGCACACGCCTCCACAACATAGGAATCCACCACAAAGCCTTAGACTAGCTCTCCTCCTTCCTCACCAACCGAACCCAGAGAGTCCGCCTCCCGCCCTTCCACTCCAACACTACCAAGATCACCTGCGGAGTCCCCCAAGGGTCCTCCCTCAGCCCCACACTCTTCAACATCTACATGATCCCCCTAGCCAACATTCTCCGAGCACACGGAATCACCATCCTCTCATATGCAGATGACACCCAACTCATCCTCTTCCTCACCCGCAACCCCACCACCGCCAAAACCAACCTACACACCGCTCTCCTAGACACCGCCAACTGGATGACCACTAACCATCTCAACCTCAACTCAAACAAGACCGAAGTCATCATCTTCATCCCCAACAAAACCACATGGGCCGACTCCTGGTGGCCCACCGCCGTAGGCCCCGCACCCACCCCTGCAACCCACGCACGCAACCTCAGCATCATCCTCGACTCCTCCCTCTCCATGACACAGCAAATTAATGCTCTAACCTCCTCCTGCTTCCACACACTCCGCATCCTAAAAAAATCCTTCAAAAGGATCCCTCCAGAAACCAGAAAGACAGTCACCCACGCACTCATCAGCTGCAGACTGGACTACGGCACTGCCCTCTACACCGGCACCACACCCAAACTCAAACGCAAACTCCAAAGAATCTAGAACACAGCCGCGCGCCTCGTCCTTGGCCTCCCCCGAAATGAACGAATCTCACCACACCTCTAATCCCTACACTGGCTCCCCATAGACAAGAGAATCACATTCAAGATCCTCATCCACGCACACAAATCCCTCCACAACACCGGCCCAACCTACCTCAATGAAAGAGTAAACTTCCATACACCCACTCGCAACCTCCGATCAGCCGACCTCGCCCTAGCCACAGTCCCCCGCATCCAGCACACCACCACAGGAGGCAGGTCTTTCTCCTACCTCACCCCCAAAACCTGGAACTCCCTCCCCACTGACCTTCGCAAAACCAAAGACCTACTGGTCTTCAGAAAGAACCTCAAGACTTGGCTGTTCGACCAGTGACTCTCCCTGCCCCCCACGCCTTGAGACCCTCATCAATCAATCAATCAATCAAGAAATTTATAAAGCGCGCTATGTACCCGTGAGGGTTTCAAGGCACTGGGGGGGGGTGGCTGCTAACGGTCGAAGAGCCATGTCTTGAGGAGTCTCCTGGGTGAGTAGCGCTCTCTACAAATTTCTTTGATTGATTGATTGATTGACATCATATATGATGTTCTTTGGACCCCTGTCTCATGATATTACTGAATTACTGAACCTTTCATCTGCTTTCAATAGAATCGACTATCCCATACTCATATGCATACTTTATTTGTGAAGGGGATTCTCCAGCACTGCCCTTCAGTTGTTCTCCTCCTACCTTTCCACTGACACCACTTTGTGAACATGGGCACCTCCAGGTCACATAAGATCCCTATTATGTGTGGTGTTACCTAGGGCTCCATGCTGTCTCCTGTCATCTTCAACCTTTACATTGAGCTGCTTGGTGCTTTACACAAAGGCAAAAGCATTAAGATTCACTCTGTCGATGATACACATCTCTATTATTAGACCTGGAGGCCCACAACCTACCTTAAACTTAATCCAACCGAAACAGCATTCCTTTTTTATAAACCATAATGGCTTTGAACAGCACCTGTCACCGAATGTCAAGTCATTTGGGTTCATCCTGGACCCAATCTCACCCTCAAGTAACACAGCAAAAAAAAAGACAGCCTGGTACTACGGGCCAGATGTAGCAAAAATAAAAATTGCGACTCGCATTTTGCGAGTTGATGCGACTCGCAAAATGCGAGTCGCAATATGTAATGCCAGAAAAAAAAACAATCCGATTTTGCGACTCGCAGCCGGACTCGCAACACAGTGTGCGAGTCCGCAGATTGCGAGGTCGCTTTTTGCGAGTGTGCAAAAAACGAACTCGCAATTAGCGAGTAGGTGTCGCAAATTGCGATTTCCTTGAAAATTGCTTGCAGGTGCAGCAGAACACTCCAGAAACCACACCAGAACACTCTGGAAACACTTCCTGGCACATGATGATGGCATCACAGCCAGGAAGTTTACAAATACACCTGGGAGGAGGGAGGACCACACCCTTTTATAACTGCCAGTCTTCACACAGAACAAACAGCAGCTGCCATGGAGGGAAACCCAAGAAAGAGGAAGCTCAAATTTTCTGAGAGGGAGCTGGAGGTGCTGACAGAGGAATGCTGTCAGCACCATGATGAGCTTTTTGGGAGAGCAGCCCTCAATGTCCCTGAGGCCACAAAAAAACTACTCTGGCAGGACATTCAGGATAAAATCAATTCCCTGGGTGTGAGCCACAGGACAATCGAGGACATTAAGAAGAGGTGGTATGACCTCCGCTCCCAGGCCAAGGAGAGGGTGGCAGAAAGGCTCCGGGAGATGAGAGGCACAGGAGGGGGACCATCATCTGTGCCACCACCCACACCCCTGGAAGAAAGGGTGGAAGGAACATTGGACCAGGAGGCAGTGTGTGGATTTGGGGACCTGGACACCTCAGAGCCCTGCACATCAACCGGTGAGTACCATGTGATAAGCCTGTACCCCTATCAATGCCATACCCCCACCCACCATGTACACAGGTGCATGCACAACCAAAAGACCTCCATTTCAGGGTAGAAATTGCCAGAATGATGCATTATGGGAAATGTAGTCAAATAGGCAGTTCATAGGCAAATGTTTATTAGGATGTGTGCAATAGATAGTAGACACTGACAGTCTGTTCCCCATGTCCCACAGGTCTCCAGCAAGACACCCCCAACACCCCAAGCACCCAGGCCCAGGAGGACACCCCAGGACCCGCCAGCACCCCCACCTGCACGGTCAGCAGCATCCCTGCAGTAGCATCACCTGCTGCAACAATCACGCCAGAAGCTGCCCCAGCAACAGGCAGGGAGGACACAGGTGGGAGCACAGGGCAGCCACCGCTGCGCAGGCGTCGCAGGACAAGACCATCTGGGCTGCAGTCTGCATCCGGGATACTTCCTCCAACCACCAGTGAGGCACATCTGCTGCGTGGTCAGCGCCTGCAGAACAGAATTTTGGGCAGGATCAGTGGTGTGCTGCACCGCTTTGTGCGAAACAACCATGCAAACATGCAGCACCTCAACAGACGCATGGACATGATGTGCCAGAACACTGGGGACCTTGCCCTTACCATTAGGGAACTGGCGGGAGGACTGCTGGCCCAGGCAGAGGCTGGGCGGCGCAGAGATCGGCAGATAATGCACCGACTGGACAGGATGGCCACATCCATCGGCAGGCTCGCCATTAATACAACAGGCCTGTCGAGGAGGACAGTTGGGCTGCAAGTAGAGATGGGCCATTTTGCTGGGGATGTTGCCAGGGGCCTGGGACGTCTCACCCACATAATCGAACTTATGGAGACACGGGAAATGTCGAGGGCCACAGGGGAAACACCCCAAGACAGTGAGGAGGGCTCAACAGTGAGCAGTGTCTCTGCCACTGACAGCAGGGTGCTCAGGAGTGGTAGGCAGAGCACCACGGACTCAGCAGGGACCAGCCAGGCTGGCAGGAGGGGCAGGAGATCATAGATAACACCCAGGACCATTAAATGTGGCACATGGCGTTAATGTGCCACATGACTGGTTGGCATTTTCCTGCCCATGGACAATTTCGACTTGTATATAGTTTCTTAATTACAGTAATAAAACAGTTATTTTTGTTCCACTTAACAAATGGAGTTTTTGGTCAATAGGTGAGTATGGTGGGAGTTGACACGTACCGTCCAAAATATTGTGTTGCAATGTGGTCCGTCTCAGTCTGCCTTGATTAGCTATACTCCTATCCCCATGATGGCGATGTGGTTGTTATTGCTCTTCATCATCCGGATCTGGGTCTGCAGGGGTGAGAGGTAGCCCACGTCGGGTGGCTATGTTGTGGAGGATGGCGCATGCGACCACAATTTTGAAAGCGGTAATGGGGGTGTATTGGAGGGCGCCTCCACTGTGGTGGAGGCATTTGAATCTTGCCTTCAGGAGTCCGAAGGTGCGCTCTATCAGGTTCCTGGTCCTCTTATGCACACTGTTGTATTGCCTCTCTGATTCAGTGCTGGGTGTGAAAAACTGAGTCATGATCCAAGGCCTGAGAGCATAGGCACTGTCACCTGTTGGGCACAAAAGTACACTGTTAGGAAGTCCAGATAGTCGTGCACAGTGACCTGTGTGTATGTCTGCAAGTGTCTATGGCTCTACCTAGGAGGTAACCGTCTCCGAATTCCCCACGTTCCAGGCGTCGATGTATCCCACTATGCCTAAAAATGTATGAGTCATGGGTACTGCCTGGAAACTTAGCTACGATGTCCGTGATGACATAATGGGCATCACAAACAACCTGTATGTTGAGTGAGTGGGTACACTTTCTGTTGCGGAAAATGTGTTCCAGACTTGCAGGGGGGCATATTTGAATGTGTGTCCCATCTACACACCCTATGACATGGGGAAAGTGGGCAATCCTGTAAAAGTCCAGCTTGGTGCTGTTCATTTCTGCCTCATTCCTTGGTAAGTATATGAAGTGAGACATGTGCGTGACTAAGGCATCTAGGAAGGCCCTGAGGAACCTTGACACTGCACTTTGGGATACCCCACCTGCCACAGCAATGACCCCCTGATAGCTCCCTGAGGCCAAGAGGTGCAGTGAGCATAGTACTTGCACATGCGTAGGAATGGCGCAGCCACGCAGAGTCTGGTGTTCTAGCTGTGGTTTGAGTAAATCTATTAATTCTAGAATGGCTGCGCTGCTAAGGCGGTATTTGTCATAGATCTCCTCTTCAGTTTGCTGAAAAAGAGTCTGTCTGGTTCTATATATCTTCTCCTGTCTGTGGCCCCTCCTCCTCCTCTGCTGGGCTGCGTAGACTCTCCTCCTCACTGCTATCAGGTATATCTCCGCCATCTTGAGTAACCCAGATGGCTTCTGGGTCCCCTTTTATACTTTGGTAATGGTTACTACCTGCTCTGAGTTAGTGGTAAATGGGACATGCAAACTGGGCTTTTTGCGACTAGTCGCAATTTGCGAGTTGCAATTGCATAAGGTTTGCGACTCGCAAATTGCGACTTGCTATTTGCGGGTCGCAAAATGGGGTCGCAACGGATGCGACTCGCAAACGGGTCCCATCGCTTTTTGCGAGTCGGAAATGGGCTTTTTGCATCCCATTTCCGATTTTGCACTGTCGCAAATTGCGATTCTGCCCGTTTGCGAGTCGCAAACCTTTGCTACATCTGGCCCTAAATCTTCTTTCTAAAGAAAGTCAAACCACTGCTATTTAAGCGCATGTTCTATTTCATCTGGATGGTGGTAACGCCCTACTCCATTGCCTCCCAGACTCCACACTGGCATAAGGCAGCACATCTCATCTAGGGACTGAAGAAAAATGATCACATAATCACCCTTTTATTGGTGGAATTCCAGTGGTTTCCCTTGCCACTCTGAACCATCTTTTAAAGCAGCTGCATCATTTACAATGCAATCACAACCAGCACCCCTGCTTATCTTGCAGTCAAGCTGACCATCTCTGTTTGTTCTCGGCAAACACACAGTCAGGAAACAATCAGATTGCAGATTAAGAAGTGTAAAAAATAAATTTAAAAAAAGACAGCAGGTCTTTTCAACCTGTGCACACTGGATCTGGAACAACACCCCTGTATCCATCAGGACCATCCTAACACTGCTCCAATATAGGAAACAGTTGAAGACTCACATCTTTAAAGAACACTACATCAAAATGTCTGCACCAACAAAAATAGTTACATAATAGACTTTTAGTTTTAACTATTTATGGGCATGTTCTGTGTTGTCTACACATAAACTTTGTTTTTCATTTCCAAATCAGTAGTACTGGTGAGCAATATTCCCTCTAATTATTCTTCCTGATGTGCAGCAATAGAATGTTTGTGTGCACTCTTTTCTTACTTGTGTGAACAACCAAGTGATGAGATGTGCAGCTAGGCATGTCGATCACAACCACTTAAAGGTAGATAATAAGTACTGGCAAGCCAATGGGTCTGGCTTTAAAATTAAAGTTACTGACCGGTTTAGGCACTGAATAGGTCATCATACATGCACTCTTGTCACTCATCCTTGCACTTGTGCACCAACTAATAACCTATTAATTCTTGCATTTGCCCACTTGAACAACCACAATACAACATTTACACCAATCCACCCACACATGCAAGATAAATTAAAACAAAAGTAGAAAAAAGAAAACATGCTATTGTTTTAAGATCACACATGTATGCTTGCAATAACACAATTAAACAAAGAAGGTGGAAATATTGCTTGGTATTGTACATAGTGGTGTATAGTTACAGCTGACTCCATGTTAGAACTGTGCTGGACATCCTGCAATAATAAAGACAATGATACAGTATGAATAATATCATTCCACCAGTGGTGAGTCATTGGTGTACTTAATAGTGTCAACAGTGCTGCATGCTGGCATCTGTAAATTAAATACTGACCTATACCATTTAAAGGCAGAACAGTTGTAGTGCTAAATGGGTAAAAGTAAGTTTGAAGAAACATAGGTTAAATATTGTGGGCCTAAAATGCCCTCATATAGAGTTAAAACGATCCTTGTATGAAATATGAAAGTCAACACCTTAAGGAATGGAATGATTTACTTTGAACAGGTATCCCTCATAGTTCATTCTGTGAAAGGTGACATCAAGAACTAGCTGGCCTTCACACTTTTGCAAGTTTGTAAGCTTTCCTCTATGAAATGCTTGAACTGGTCAAAGTGACAAATGAAGGGCATCTGTCATCAGATATGATTTTGGAAATTCTGTTTTTTACAGTTGGTGTGACTGTTGCATAAACTAGAACTCAAGAACAGATAACTTATTTAAAGGTTAGCGGTTGTGGGGCATCCTCCAAAAATGTCAGATGCCCGGCTAATCTTGTGGTTAAGAGGTAAAGGAATCAGAGGGTTTCTGAAGGTGGAGTGTCACATTTGACTTCTAAGGCGTGAACCAGTGATCAGCAGCCTGTTCATGCGTGTTATGTTGGTCCTGGGCACAGGGTAAAAACTCTCTTAACATCAACTACACTATTTTATTTTACTCACAAATATTTGCACTTTGAGAGTTTACTTGAGTAAAACAAAAAAGCATGCTGACTGGGGCCAACAATACATCAGGGGCCACAAGAACAAAGGGTTTTAGTTTTCTCAAACAGCGAATCTGGATGTTTGCAACCGCTAAATAGCCTTTTCGATGTACTAACCCTATTTTGCGATTTGGTGTCCTATTAACGAATCGCAAAATAGGGCTTGCGAGTCGGTATTAGGAAGGGATGTGTTAAGGGTGTCCCTTCCTAATAGCGAGTCGCAGGGGAGTTTAGGAATATGGTCGCAAAAGAATCCCTTACCCTTTGTGAATGTGGGCGCCAACATTTTTTTAAGATCAGGCAGTGGGCCCAACGACCACTGCCTGCTCTTAAAAAATGAAAAGGGAACTTTTCATTTTTCAATTTGAAATGCATCCCATTTTCCTTTGAGGAAAACAGGCTGCATTTGTTTAAAAAATGCGTTATGAAAAAGACAATCACAGACATGGTGGTCTGCTCACCTCAGCAGGACACCATTCCTGTGATGACAGGTCATACCCAATGGGTCGCAAATTGCAACCTGCCTCATGAATATTGATGAGGTAGGTCCATTTGCGACCCCTTGTCTGAGACACTATTTGCAGTTCCCACTGTTGTACATCTAATTTTGCGACATTCTAATTGAGAGCCGCAAAAAGTCACAATTAGGAACTCGCAAAATTTAGCGATCATACATGTGGCCCCAGGTGGGTTATTGCACCAAAGACTTATAACATAGCATTTCTATGGTCAACTGTCAGCTGTTATCTGAGCCCCTTGCCTCGAGTTTAGCCACAGTTGAACTGTAGAAAGGGACATCGGCTTCTTGGATTCTATGCTGCATTTGAAAATTAACAGTCGCAGGTCAGACCCACATGGTTGATAGTCCTCTGCATTCCACAAGCCACAACTTTGGCCCAGTGGTGTAATGAAACTGGAGGAGGCCACCCTGCAGAGAGCATGGAGGGCCCCAACTTCCAGACTCACTCAGGCTAGGTGCTGTGCTACAGTGGGCCCCTGGAGCTCAGTGGCCCCCGCACCATGCGGGCTGCAGGGGCCTTTGTTATGCTACTGCTTAGGCCTGATTCACAAAGGTAAAGTTACACTTCTGTATAAGTTATTTGTTTTGGAATTCACAAAAATGCATTCTAATAGTAAGTTTATAAGTGCATAGGCTCCGCAGTCGGATACAATATGCCTATCTTTTTATGTGCAGCATTATCCGTCCTGACTTGCAAAGTCTCCACACTCATAAACTTACTATTAAAATGCAGTGTTGTGAATTCCAGAACAAGCATAAACTTACACACAAGTGGAAGTTTACCTTTGTGAATCAGGCCTCAGGTGCTACTAAATCTCAAAATTTCTGATGACTGACATCCTTGATTGGTCAGATATTATGTCAGGTAGTTTTTGTTTTATCACTTTACTCCTAAAGTGCCATCTTTAAACCATATATCAATAAGCTGAGTAACAGCGGCAGTTTCTTTATTGGCGTGTGGGGCTGTCACCCCCTGTTTTCATTACTGCTCCCGGAATGCGGACAGGCTCCTTATCAAACATTTACTTATTTTTTATTTAATCCTCCCGTGTGCCCCCCCACCCCCCATCCTCCTGCGCAGCGCCCCGCCCCTTCAGCGTCTCGCGAACCGTGACTGCCAATGGCAGTGAATTATTTTGACCCGAAAGTTTTGTACAGGCTCAAGGGTGTGTCTGGAAGTGCCTCTTGCAGCCGATAATAATCTGGCCATTGACTTTTCATTTGGACTGCTAATTCTCCCAGATGGTGAATTCCTGCAGTAAAGTATTAGATCCCAGTTTGAAAACACTTGAGTGTATTTGAGATATTAAGGTAAAAAAAAAAAAAAACTTTATATGCTTACATACTTTCCAAACACATTATTACATCATACTGGCACAGAGACGCAATTCAGTGAATGGAAAAACAACATCTCTTGTTATCTTAGTCTGCATTTCTAACAATCACCAATAACACTATCAGACACTCCAGAAGAAGTCTTTCATCTAATTACTCTGTAGAGAATGGCATGGGCCCCTATGTTTGCAAAGGAGTGGATTAAACCACTCCGCCAGCCTGTCTACTGATCACTATCATGAGTTAACGCATGGTTTTCAAGGAGTACTTGTGGAAATGAGCAACACAGCAACCTTATACGAAGAACACAAACACCACACAGTGTTCACTGCAGAACAAGCATTCCCAAAATCCCAAAACACACTTTTCTACCAACAATCGTTAGGGTTGGTTTGGGATCAAAAATAGGCCCGGACTAATGGGCCGGCCACCAGAGATTAGGAATAACACCTTCGTCCCGTTGGTAAAAGGAAGGTAACAACAGAGGCCGCCCAGGCCCCTACAGGGATGCCGGTGCCATCTGAAGAGCACAGACATAGCCCAAGGCCAAATCGCCCACCGCACTGGCCAAAAAAGCAGCGGATAGCTGCCTGCAATTTAGGCACCGATTTCCCAATCCGACCCTACCAGTCGTTAGCAATCTGCTTTGGTATATCAACAAAGAGGGCAAGGACAGCAGAGAGGTTGGAAGTTCGCACCTCCACATGTAACAGTAGTATAACTATTTATTTAGAACTGTAACATGTCATTCTTGTAGCTTTTATCTTTTTGTTTTGGTTTCCATTAGAGAGAATGGATACTGAGAACTGTTATTGTATTATTGCCCAGTTATATTGTGAGAGATGACAAAGGCCATGCTTGCTAGCACCATAAAGATATTCACTTTGGAATAGCTGTCCATGATATCTGAGCTCATTATTACATTCCGGGCCTTATGGCCCACTAGGAGAAACGGTTCTTTGAATGTATACAGGGGTCAAGTGCAACTAATTAATGATGATGAAGTCAGTTCTGGGTGTATATATATCGGCTGTAACTTTGTGGCCAACTGGCCATTAGCTATTTGCAAACACTTACGTGCAGATGAATCATTTACCTACGATGTAGACAAGTGAGCGCATAAAATGAGACTGCTTTTCTACCCGGTTACAGCGCGGACTCGATTTAAATAGGATCGAAGCGTTCAGATATTTTTTATTTTTCTTTGAGTTTTTGCTTCAGTTTGATGTGGAGAGGATAGAGGCCCTCATTACAAGTTTTATGGTCCAAGGACCTCCAGGGTAGAGGTGGCAGTCGCACCGCCACAGGCCCAGCAGAGAAGACCGCCATTTTATGACCATGGCGGTGTTCCCAACTGGACACAGTCAATACACCACCAGTACCGTCAGTGCAGACCGACAGCCGCAGCTGGAAGCAGGCATCTCCAGTCCGGCGGGGACCATGTTACCGCTGAGCATATTACAAGGTTGCACACTGCCAGGATTTTTGGCGCGGTCAGACCGTTACCATAACCCTGGTGGAAATGAGGCATATAAAAGGGAACACTTACCGTCAGGAATAAGAACATGTTCAGAGCCGCCATGAAACCAGAACTTGAAGTCTTCCCACTGCTTCTGATCGCCCTGCATCTTCGGAACCGGCGATGACGAAGAGGACAACAACCATAAGTAAATACACCTAGCACACACTGGAGAGAAAGGGATTAGTACACATGCACAACACACATGTATCTGAAACATGCCATCATGCACACACAACCCTGCTATAGGACAAGACACATATACACAACACCACAGTGGCACACATCATCACACTTGCAACTGTACAAATGCATTGCCAACCCATGATACACATACACACAACAACACAGAAAGATATGACACAACCACACAACACTACCACACACCCACCCACACAATGTTCCTAATTAAACACCATGCCCACACAACACACTACACAGGAAACCTTGCCAACACCATACACATGGACAGACACACAACAAGCATGCAATGGCACAAAACACCACCACAACACAACACTTACAATCCACAACATAGACCACAGACATGCCTAGAATCACACAATCATCATCCCACACAAAACACATCAATTGCACAAGAGCCAATTTCCGACCCACACACAAACATGCATGCCAGCCACCACAGCTCGCGCAACCAACACACCCAACACACACAAACAAATTCACACAAACACCATGCAGACGAGATGAAGGAAAGGCAGGACAAGTATGTCACCATCGACTCCAACATAATGTTGAGCACGATATATTAAAAGTTTCACAATAAATTTCAAAATATACAAACAATAAGGCCATTAGCCAGTCCATGAATATTTGTGTGCAGCACACATATGGCACATATTATTGCCCCAACTTGACTCCTGACTGCAAGATATACCTCCATATGGCAGGGTCAACAATGGGACAGGCAGGCACCTCTGGGGTGATGGGGTGGTGCTGGAGAGAGGGGTTTGGGCTTGGGAGGTGGGTCCTTGGGTTTGGATTTGGCTTTGGAGGGGGTTTTGGTTTGGATTTGAGTGGGGTTGACTTATTTGCAGGCAGAGGAGCATGAGAAACACCAGGGGGGCATGAGTGGAGGCAGAGATGGAAGGGCTGGACTTGGGCAGGGACACAGGGTGCTTCAGGGAGTAACAGGGTGGGAGAGTGTTAGGGGTCTGGGGAAACATTTTTTAGGTACACAGGGGCATCATGGGAAAAATGTTTGGGAGTGGAGGGAGTGGGAGTGGTTGTCAGATGTGTGATTGGGTATAGGTTTGGGTGCAGGTGCGTGCGTGGAATGCTTGTGTGTGCTGGGTGTAAGTTGGGTGGGTGAGTGCGGGTGTTTAGGTGTCTTAGGAGGAGGGAGGGAGGAGGTTCTGGGAATGGCCATGCTGGATTGGTGACTGTGTGTTGGGGTGATGGCTGCAGGGATGATGGATGTGCTGCATGTGGGGGTGTCAGTGGTTGTGGTTAGTGTGGATATGGTGAGTGGGGTGAATGTCTGCGGGTCAGCTACTGTGGTGTCTGTGGGTAAGATGGGAGAGTTGGATGGATAAGGGAGTGCTTATGTACTGCCAGCAGGTGTGAGTGGTGTAGTGGGTGTGCTGGAAAGGGGCCTGGGGGAGTCTGTGTAGGGAGTGGGTGTTGCCATGTATGCATATGTGTGTTGTCTGGGTGCATGCCGGTGGTGGGCCTTGTGGTGATTGTGTTTGTCATGTGCAACTGTGTCTGTTGGAGTGGATGCCTGCATGTGAGAAGGTGTGCTCTGGATGTGTGTAGGAAGAGGGGTTTGGGATCTGGATGAGGTAGGTGGAGGGGGACGGAATATATAGGGACACTGGCTGCTGTCAGGTAGGAGGCAAGAGCCAGAAAGGATCTCTGCAGGCCAGCTAGAGCACAGTGAATGCCTTCCAGGAATGCATTGCTCTTTTGAACCTGTGCTGCCAGTCCCTGGATGGCATTCGCAATGGTGGTCTGACCCATAGAGGTGGACCTCAGGAGGTCAATAGCCTCCTCACTGAGGGCAGAAGGGCTGACTGGGGCAGGGGCAGAGATGTCTGTGGCAAAGGAGATGCCCACTCTCTTTGGTGAGTGGGCACAGGCCACTCGGTGGGAAGCTACTGGGAGGGTAGTTGTAGTAAGGGGGGTGGCGGACACAGATGGTGCAAGAGTGGTCCCTGATGGGTCTGTCCACTAGAGGAAGAGTTTGATAATAATTTTGAAGAACCTGTCTCCCCAGTGGCACTTCCCTCTCCCTCTGTCCCACTGGATCCTTCGGCCTCGCTGGATGAAGCCTTCTAGGTCCCGTGAGCTGCCGCATCTCCACTCACCTGTGCCCCTTCTCCTTCTCCAGATGATCCTGATGCACACAAAGGGAGAGAAAGAGAGAGGGGAGCAAAAAGAGAGGTAGAGAAACTTTCAAAACATAACTCTCATTGACATATATGAACATGTACACACTTTACATCTCATATCAGGGAATGCCATTGCCTATGCACTCCTAGACTGCCAATACGTATTGCACATGCAAAGCTGTAAGTCTTAGTTTACATCATATCTGCACACAGCTAGGAATATGGACACATGGAGACTGTGACTTTGCTGTACTACTAGGATTTGCCTAGAACATATGACAACTCACATGGAGTCCGTAAGTTGTCACATCAGTTAGGTCCCTGGGCCATCATCTTAATTAGTAGCACTCCATTTTAGTAAAGCCTAGTCCACACACTGACATCTAAATGAGCAGCACTTGCTGTACCATCAGACCTAATCTTAGAACCATTAGTAGTATTCCATTGTAGTGTCACAACACAGCCCTGAACCCAGAGGGTGAGGCATGATTGAATAGTCAGCTATCAGTCCAATGCTCCCGTCCCAATGGGGCCCTTCTTATGGAGGCGTGTTAAGCCAGACCCACACACAGTCATTGGCAGCTACTGTACCATGCCAATGCAAACACAGTTGCAGTAGGGGACTTACATAGATGGAATAGCATTGACAGCTCTGATACAAAAAGGGAATAGTTTGGAGGTGGTCAGACAGAATGAATAGGTTGTCAAAACAGGCCCACCCATGCCAAGTTTGGAAGTGCACTTCACTAGCACCATTGCCTTGTCACACCTACTACATGGTTACCCTGGCTTGTCTCCATGGTGCCAGTGGCTTGGGTTCCTGTGAAAGGAGTGGAAGAGTGTTACCTGGTGAAGGTGTGATTGGTTGTCTGTTTGTCTGATGCATACAGTGGCTTAACTTGATTCCCACTTATGACAATGACAGATGCAGCACTGCAGGCATTGTTTGTGGTTTGTGAGTGGGATGACACATTACACTGTGAGATGGGGTATGGGGATTGCATTGCTGTCATTGCCATGAGTTTTCCTCATTGCATGCATCCAATTGGTGTGGGGTGTGCAAGGGTTGTACATGTTAGTGTCGTATTGTACAGTCCCATTAACAGGTATTGTAGTGGCTGTGCAGGTGCACTGTGGGAGTCGTGATTGTTATTGGCATTGCTATCTGTGCACTTTGGTGGGACTGTGCGGTCATTGTGTTCTGGGTGGTGGTGTGTGTTGTATGCAAAGCTGCAGTGTGTGGTAGTTGGTGGGGTGGGGGGTGTTTGATTATGTGTGCTGTTTTGTGATGTTTTTGTGCTGTGGCAATGTGTCTATTGTGTAGCTAGTGCAGTGGTGTGGTGTGTGATGCGTGTGTAGTGTGATGGTGGCTATGGTATTGAAGTGCTGTGTCTTCCATGTGTGCACTCCTCTCTGTCAGTGTGTCTTTCTCTGGATGCAAAGGATTGTGGGTGTGTGGGGGGGTGCTATATAGTGCAGTAAGCAGGTGTGTGTGGTGTGAGTATGTGTCTTAGGTGTGGGGTATTTGTATTGTCCAATGTGGTGGTGTGTTCTGACTGAAGTGAGTTTTTGGGCGCGGTGGTTTGGACCGCCAATGGCTTTCCGTTGTGCAAAAACCTCTGTGGTGATTTGTGGGTCGCAATAGGGAGGATGGTGTATTGTCGGCGAGGCGGTGCTGGTGGTGGGACCGCCTCTTTCCCACCCTCAGTTTTCCTGGCGATGTCGGATATGTGGCTTTATTTTGGCAGTCTTCATTGTGGACTCTTAATACAGTGGGCAGAATACCGCCAACACTGGCTGTCTTTTGGCGGCTGTAACTGCGGCGGTCTTGCCAAACGACTGCCAAATTCGTAATAAGGGCCGTAGTATGAAGGCAGAAAGGACAAATTACGAGATGATAGACCTGGCATCCTTAGAATGGTTTCCCCTGCCTGCTTGCCTCTACCTCCTGTATATTTGACTGTGTGTTGAATTTTATTTTCACTGGTTTTTGGTACTCTGGGCACTTTACCACTGCTGATGAGTGCTAAAGTGCAAGTGCTCCCTGTGCAAATTGTGACTATGATTGGTTATCCATGATTGACATATTCAATTTATTATTGAGTCCCTAGTATAGTGTACCATGTATGTCCAGGGCCTATAAATCAAATGCTACTAGTGGGCCTGCAGCACTGATTGTGCCACCCATATGAGTAGCCCTGTAATCATGTCTCCGCCCTGCCATTGCAGTGCCTGTGTGTGCAGTTTTAAACTGCCCTATTGACCTGGCAAGTGCACCCGCTTGCCAGGCCCAAACCTTCCCTCTTAGTACATGTAAGGCACCCGTAAGGTAGGCCCTAGGTAACTCCAGGGGCAGGGTGCAGTGTATTTGAAGGGTAGGACATGTACTGATGTGTTTTACATGTCCTAATAGTGAAATACTGCCTAATTCAGTTTTCACTATTGCAAAGCCTGTCTCTCCCAAAGGTTAACATGTGGATTGCCTTTAAATTCCTTTTAAGTGTAATTTCCCATTGGGAGCAGAAAGAGATATGGAGTCTGGGGCCTCTGTAATCACAATTTAAGAATACATCTTTTGGTAAAGTTGGTTTGTAGATTTTTTGTTTGAAAATGCCACTTTTGGAAAGTGGGAATTTTCTTGCTTAACAACTCTGTATCTCTGCCTGGCTGCTGAATACACGTATGGGTCAGACTGACAGTTGGGCTGTTTGTAAAAATCACTCTAGACCACCATCAGAAAGGGAGCTGAGTTGTGTTCTGCATATCCTGAGGGGTCTTCCTGACCTAGAGTGGTGGGAGGAGCTGACACTTGCACCTGAATAGGGCTGTACCTGCCCTTACACAAGACAGTTTCCAACCCCCTAAAGTGCATCTGGAGATAGGAAAGGAGAGGCAGGGTCTTGTGCACTAAAAAGACTTTCCTTTGAAGTTTGCCTGCTTCAAAGGAAGAAATAAGTATAAGGTTTGGACTGCTGACCCCAGAACTTTTGAATATTTCTCGATCAAGAGGAACCTCTGCCAAGGAGAAGAGCTGAAGAGCTGTGAGGATGAGTACTGCCCTTTGCTGTGTGTGCTTTAATGGGTTTCCCTGAAATTGCTGCTTCTGCTTTGAAGAGGACAAAGACTGGACTTTTCTGTGTATCCTGCTTGTGAAGTTTCTCCAAGGGCTTGGACTGAGCTTGCCTCCTGTTAAGAAGTCTCAGGGACAGCAAAGACTTCATCTACCAGCCTCTAGGTTCTCATGCTGAGGACCCTGGCTCACCAGGGAGTGTCCATTCCAGTTCCTGGGCCCTTGGGAGTGAAAACTGTCCCAAAAACAAGACAAACCAGGTACATCGACTCCAGACGACTCCAGAACCGGTACCTCTTCTGGCTCAACCTGCACCGAAGCCAGGTCCCTGCTGGTGTACAGTGACCAAGACTGACCCCGCAGGCCCGCCGCTGCTGCAACGCCTCTGAAGTACCACGACATCGTGAGTCCCGAGCGCCGTGTCACCAATGTCCGTGACACTCGACTCCATTGCAGGGCCTGAGGCCCCGCGGTGTAACTGCGACCCCAAGAGGCCACCCCATTGCATCTTGACCCACTGGATTCATCGACCCGCCACATCGTAAGGAACCTATGCCTCACCACCGATGCTGCATCACCTCACCTGCAACCATAAGGAACCAGCGCCTCACCTCCCCGGTAGCAATAGGAAACCAATGCACACTGGCTCCAGCAACGCCTCACCTCCCAGACTCCGTGCAGGGTCTTAGTTTGATTTTCAAAGGTACTGTACCTGGGGTTAGTGCGACTCTTTAACTGGCGCCACCCTACCTCACAAGAGTCGTCGGACTGTTAGGAATGAATCCGTCAATGTCGTCATAACAGTTCCATTTGGAGCTGTTGTGTTTCTAAGAGCTTTAATGGGATT
The DNA here is from genome assembly GCF_031143425.1 of Pleurodeles waltl. Taxonomy (NCBI): domain Eukaryota; kingdom Metazoa; phylum Chordata; class Amphibia; order Caudata; family Salamandridae; genus Pleurodeles; species Pleurodeles waltl. Next base: position 549,399,253 of record NC_090445.1, read on the forward strand.
TAACCTTTAAAAATAATTCACATCTTTGCCTGTGTATGTTGGACTGTGTATGTTTACTAAGATAAATATTGGCTATATTTCTAAACTGGTGTGGTGTACTTTTGTGGTGTTTTCACTGTGTTACTCTGCGGGTGAGTACAAATACTTAACACATTGCCTCTGAGGTAAGCCTGACTGCTCATGCAAAGCTACTAAGGGAGTGAGCAGGGGTTATCCTAGGAGTGAGACTAGGTGTGAGTGTCCCTACTTGAACAGGGTGTAAACTGACTTGCAACTAGAGACCCCATTCCAAACACTGGTGATCAGCGGTGAGGATAGGACTTGTATTTGCACTTGACATACAGTGAGTGGTGTACAATACTGTCTTAATGCAGACCATTAAGTGACTAAATACTGCTTTTTCCTTTTGTTTTGTTCTGCTTTCCTGAAAGTTTGCAACTTTTTGAATCTGATCCACAATCATGTCTCAGTCTGGTGAGCCATCAGTTGGAGCAGCAGAAACCGTGTTTGAGTAGTAGAGGTACCTACACAGCACCTCAGCTCAAAAAGTTCTGTAAGGAGTCCAGTTGTCCTGTTAAAGGCTTCAATTGGAAGGAGGAGATGCAAAAGGCACTAAGGGCCTGGTTGGCAGCAATGGAGGAAGACGGACCCATAGAGGAGGAGAATGTTGTTGTGGATAGAGAGGAGCAAAGCATGCATGGAGACATGGCCTGCCTTGAGGAAGGGCATCCTCTAAGGCAGGCAGCAGTGTCTCTTCTAAGGGGATGACCCCAGAGGAACTGAGGGACAGACAAGTAGAGAAGAGGCATCATTTGGAGCTCAAGAAGCTCAGGTTGGAAGCAGAGAGCAAAAGGTTTGAAATTGAAACACAAGAGGGGGCAAGGACCCTTGCTTTGGAGGAAAATAAATTGCTTTGGCACATGAGTGGGGTATGAGGGAGCTGCTCAAGGCCAAGCAGGTCAAACTCAGCACGGATGGTGGCAGCATACTTCCAGTGCAGTTTGAGAGGAGGGTGTACATTTCCAAGGATTTGGTAAAGCATTTCAAGAGGGAGAATGACATACACTTTTGGTTTAAGGTGAATGAGTTAGCTCTCCACATAAACGGGGTCCCTGAGGTACACTGGGGGGGCAGGTCTGTGGAAGCATTTTAAGGTTCATGTAGGGACACCTTGACAGCCCTAGGGGATCCTCAGGGGCTCACCTACTCTACCATGAAGGACGCCCTATTTACCAGGTATGGTCTCAGCCCAGAGCAGTACAAGGAAAAGTTCAGGACCTAAAGGAAAGTTATTCCCAAACTTTGGTAGAATGCATTGATTCTTTTCGCAGAGCACTGAATGGCTGGGTGAAGGGCAGTAAGGTAACAGATTATGAGGGGCTGTACAATTTGATGGCATGGGAGCACTTGTATAGTATTTGTTTTCCAGAGCTGTGCCAGCACCTGATTGACAGCAAGTTGACTGACTTTAGGAAGCTTGCCTAGGCGGCGGACCGCTGGGAGAGTTCCAGGGTCCACAAGAGGTATGGGAGAAACTCCCCCAAGGGTGGCAGGGTCCCCATCAGAAGAGGGGGGCAAGGGTAAACAGAGGGAGATATCTAAAGGGCCACAACCCAGTTCCCAGGGTAAAGATTCCTGTCCCCTAGGTGAGAAGAATCCTTGGGTATCTACAGGGAAGCCTGCACAGAAGGGTCCTCACAAGTGTTATGCATGTGATCAGGAAAGTCACATGAGGGGGGACCCCAAGTGTCCCAAGTGGACACCGACACCCACTAGTGCACAGTCATGGGGGGTTGCTCAGTGTGGCACTTGGGGAGGAGTTGGTTCCAGGAGAAGGGTGGGAGCCAATTGAGATGACCCTGACTCACTAGGGGACAGTGAGATGGTCTAGAGGACCCTAGTGAGAGAACACTAAGAAGTACAGGCAGAGGGTGACCATGAATGGATCATGGGTGGAGGCTCTGAGAAACATAGGAACCACTTTGACTACTGTAAGGTGTTACCTGGTATCTGAAGAGAAGGTGGTACCCAATGTGTTTCACCAAGTAGTTGCTGTAGACAACTCCGAGTGCCAGTACAAGGTGGCACAGGTTCCCTTTGAATGGGAGGGGGTCTCAGGTTCATTGAGGGTAGCTGTGAGTCCAATCATGACTGTTGATTGTCTGTTAGGTAAAGACCTGGAGGATTCCCCTTGGTGTGAAGTGGAACGTAGGTCACACTTCGAGATGGTGGGTCTGCCTGAGTGGGCATGAGTGACCACTCAGTCTATGGCAGCCAGTAATGGACCTGGACCCTGAAAGAATGACCCAGGTACCTGCCAGGAAGAGGATGGTAAAGGGGCACGGAAAACCCACCCCAGAAGTTCCCATGGTTCAGGAGGAGGCTGAACCTGAGAGGGACACCCCAGAAACTGCAGGGGAGCAAGTGGCTGAACTAGGGGTAGTGCCTGAGCTGACCCATTGGCAGCAAGCAGGGGGTCCCACCAGGGAGGAGTTCTTCAGAGGCACAGAGAACATGCCCTTCTCTTGAGGGTCTGCATTAGCAGGCTGCAGACCAGGCGGCTGGCAAGGAGTCTGGATCACACTGAATCTATTGGGAAAATTGTCTCCTGTATGGTGAGCCTAAGGTTGCTGAGCCTGATGCAACCATGTGCTGCTGGTACCTGAGCACTTTAGAACCTTCCTACTGGGGCTGGTTCATGAAGTGCCTTTGGCAGGACATCTGGGGCAGGACAAAACATTTGATAGGATTATCTCCCACCTTCACTGGCCCCAAATGCACAGGCACTCTGATGCACATTGCAGGTCTTGCCAGACTTGCTAGGCAAGTGGCAAGAGTGGGGGGGGAATTGCAAGGCTCCCCTCCAACCACTCCCAGTCATGAGCCCCCTTTTTGAGTGGGTAGGGATAACATTGTGGGGCCTCTGGACCCCAAGACAGCCATGGGCAACAGGTACATCTTGGTCTTAGTAGACCATACCACCCGGTTATCGGAGGCTATCCATTTCAGGTCAGTAACGGCACCCATAGTGGGCTGGGCATTGATGGGGATCTTTTCCCGCATTGGGTTACCCAAGGAGGTGGTATCCGACCGGGGTACCAACTTCATATCCATCCATTTGAAGTCTCCACCCATTTGAAGTCTCTGTGGGAGGAGTGTGGGGTGACCTACAAGTTCACCACTCCTTAATACACCCAAGGAATCTGGTTGGTTGAAAAGCATGATTATTGGTCTGTCAAGACACCATGAGATGCAATTGCCATGCCTTCTGTTTACATACATGGAGGTAACTGCAGAAGGGACTTGGTTTTTGCCCTTTTGATCTGCTGTATGGGCACCCTGTGAAAGGACCTCTGAGTCTGGTGAAAGAAGGCTGGGAGAAAGCTACCAGTAACCCCCCCAGGATTTATTTAGCTACATGCTGGCCTTCAGAAACCAGACTGCACGCTTCAGGAAGCTCGCACAGGAGAACCTGGAAGCAAGCCAGGAAGACATGAAACGATAGTACGACCAGAATGCCACTCGGGTTGAGTTTCAGCCTGGCCAGAAAGTGTGGGCAATAGCCCCAGTGGATCCTCGCGCTCTCCAGGACAAGTGGACTGGTCCTTTGGAGGTGGTGGAGCGCAAGAGTGATGTCACTAATCTGGTGAACTTGCAGACTCCCAGGAACCCTTTGAGGGTCCTAAATGTGAACCACCTCAAACCACATTTTGAGAGGTCCGAACTGACTATATTGTTGGCAACAGATGATGGAATGGAGGAAGAGAGTGAACCTCACCCTGACCTCCTGTCTGTTCAAGAAACAAATAGGTCTATGACAGTTGTGAACCTCTCCCCAACATTGACCTTGGAACAGCAGAGGAACTGTCACCAGTTGGTAGGACAGTTTGCATCTCAGTTTTCCTTGACCGCAGGGGTCACTCATTTGTGTACCCATGATGCAGACACTTGGGACAGTCCACCTGTCAAACATAAAATCTACAGGGTGACTGACAAGGTCAGAACCAGCATCAAGGACGTGGTCTCCAAGATGTTTACATTAGGGGTGATAGAGTTCTCCAGGAGTCCTTAGGCCAGCCCAGTGGCATTGATGCCAAAGGCAAAATTCGACTTACTGGGGAGGGAGGAAGGAAGCTGGGGTGGAAGAGGGTGGGGGGACGACAGAGATTCCTTAAAGACTCCGTTCAGCTGAACAATTGAGAAGAGTTGATTATGCTGGAAAAATATGTATTCCACTATAATTGTATGATCATTTAGTGGTTGAAAATATCAATAAAAATGTGTTTAAAAAAAAAAAAGACTGCTGCCCCAGGTGCCACCCCTGAATTAAGATTCTGTGTGGACTGCACTGGACTCAACACCTTCACTAAGAGTGACGCTCACCCCAACCCCAGAGCTGAGATCATAGATCGGCTAGGAGCTGCCAAGTTCTCAGTAGATTTGACCTATCATCTGGGTACTGGCAGATTACCTTAATCGATAGGACCAAAGAGAGGTCAGCATCTTCAATGCCAGAGGGGCACCACCAGTTCCGTGTCATACCCTTTGGATTGAAGAATGTCCCTGCCACCTTTTAGAAGTTAGTCAACCAGGTCTTGGCTGGGCTGGAAGATTTCAGTGCCATCTACCTGGATGACATTGCAGTGTTCAGCTCCAACTGGGAGGATCACTTGCATCTCCTCGGGGTAGTGTTGAAGACCCTGCAGAAGGCAGGTCTCCCTATTAAGGTCAGTAAGTTTCAAATAGGGCAGGGATCTGTGGTCTACCCGGGACACCAGGTGGGGAGAGGCCAGGTGGCACCCCCACAGCCCATATTTGATACCCCTCTAGCTTGGGAACCTCCCAAGACACAGACAGAGGTATAAGCCTATTTAGGTTATTACAGGAGATTTATCAAAGGCTATGGCACCTTTGTTGCCCCCTTGACAGAGCTGACTTCCAAGAAGCAGCCCAAAAAAGTGATCTGGACTGAGGCTTGTCAGACTGCTTTTGATGCCCTGAAGGCAGCCATGTGCATGACGCCCATGCTCAATGCACCTGCAGCACGACATCGTGAGTCCCAAGTGCTGTGTCACCAACGTCCATGACACTTGACACCGCGGCAGCGTCTCTGGCCCCATGGTGTGGCCACGACCCAGAGACGTTGTCCCACCGTGTCTTGACTCACCAGATTCATCAACCCCGTCAGATCATCAGGAACCAACATATCGCCACTGACGCCTCATCACCTCCCCTGCAACCATAAGGAACCAACCTCACCTCACCGGTAGCAGTAAGGATCCAACGCCACACCAGCTCCAGCGGTGCCTCACCTCTCAAACTCCGTGTACCTTCTTTGTTTCATCATTTTCATAGGTATTGTACCTGGGGTCCGTGCGACTCTATGACCACTGCCGCACTCCCTCACAATGGGGGTAAGACTGTGGGGAACGACTTTGTCAATGACGTCGTGATAGTCCCAGTTGGAACTGTTGTGTTCGTAAGCACTTTATTGGAGTTTAACATTTAACAATTCATGTCTTTACCTGTGTATGTTGGATTTTGTCATTTTGGTCTTATTTACTTAGCTAAATAATGGCTATATTTCTAAACTGGTGTAGAGCACTTTTGTGGTGTTTTCTCTGTAACTGTGTGTGTGGGTACAAATACTTAACACAGTACCTATGAAGGTAGCCTGACTGCTTGTGCCAAGCTACCAAGGAGGTGGGCAGGGGTTATCTTAGGAGTGTGACTGTCTTACCCTGACTAGAGTGAAGGTCCCTACTTGGAAAGGGTGTAAACTGACTGCCAACTAAAGACCCCATTTCTAAGATGAGGATACTCCAATTTGTAGAGGGTAAATTGCCTTGAGCATGTGAGCGCCTCGTATGGAATCTCTGTTCAAGCAGTGTAGATATTTTTAAAATAGGACAGTGATAACTTGTGATTAGAGGCAAGCTTGTATTGGTGCCATTTTTAATAGGCCAGAGACTGTGGGAAATACTTACTTTCAGACAGCACTGCAGTGGCGGGACTCGGTCAGCGGAGCGTTCAGAATCAGACCGGTGTCTAACTTATCTACAATGCAGACTTGTTCATTTCCACTGGGATATAATGAACTGTTTTGCTGGCATAGAGCCTGGCATACATTTCTTGAGGGGCACAGCCCAGTCAGAAGGATGAAATAGTGGGAAAATAAGCAATGCTTCCCACAGCTGAGATGAAAGTGTAGTTTCTTGCTGCAATTGCAGTGAAGGTGTGGGTGGCTCCGGGACAGAGTGGCTTCTTTGAACTGTGGGTTCCCTCGTCAATAATCCTGACCATTGTTTTGGCACAAAATACTTGTAGTACGCTCTTAAACAAAAAATAAACATGTAAAATCTGTTCGCTTTACACAAGCCTGCATTGCCAACAAAAACTGTTCCAAACGTCCATTTGTTAAATGTTCTCGCTGGAATTGTGACAGTGACACCATTAAATATACGGACCCCTAAAATAACAGCCATTATTATCAGCTGTAACATTCCATTTCTATTCACACAGAAACCAAAATAAATACTCACCTATTAAAAAAACTTGGAAGCGCCTGCCTCCCAATATAAATGACAGAGCTTCTTTTTTCTCGAGCTCTAAAGGAACCTCTGAATATTCGAATATTTCATTTTCAAGAGTTTAAAGATTTCCTGACACTGAATTTTGCATGAGCTGCATACCTGCAGGTAGTGTGAGGTCAGTGAGTGGGGTCGTTATTTGCAGCTAGATTTTCTGAAGCTCCTTTTCTAGGTTCCTATATCATTCTTTTCTCAAATCAGGGGTGAAATCCCTCAATTATGTGTGTTCTTGCTACAGTGTTTTTACTCTCCATTTATCAAAGCCATGGATGTCCAATCCAGGCCTAGTGGGGGCTGGGTCCATGTCACATTTACAGTATCATCACTCACTTAATAAATGAGTCCCATTCAGGTCAATTGTGTGTACATATATCTTGTGTTGATATCTTCAAAACCCGGAATGGGTCTGGTTTTGCTGGACCTGCTTTTGGCACCCCTGAGAGAAGGGCCTTTGCGTGACCATAAGGTGTAGTATTGTTGTGTTTATAGTGTGCCCACTTCATCCCACTGGTCAGTTCCAATTTCACAATTGCTTTATTAACTTACTTGCTTTCTCATATTTGTTTGAAAATGCATCATTTGCCCACTTTATTTCAAAATTTTCTCAGGAAGCGAAACCACCCAGAATCCACCTTATGTCAGTCGGGCTCACTTGCTATGCTTGCTCGCCACAGGGTACTCCTCGTGAACTTTTATGCCCCACCACTTTCAAATGTCACCAGCCGCCACTGCTGAATACTGTTAGACAACACTTGCTCTGTATAATCTGGCCACAGCTCTGGCATATGTGGCTATATAAAGGTATAGATTTCCACCCGCATGCTGCACAAATGTTCAATGTTTGCTTTCACAGCTCTTAAAGTAGTGCAGTGGAATTCTCTCTTGCAGATATGAAATCTCTAGGTGGGGCAATAAAATCAACCAGCCTTATTTGTCTTTTGATAATTTATTTATAAGATGACACATATAGGATAACCATCAATTACCCTTAGAGGTCGCCACAAATCTTTGGACTCAGATAGGAGTGTGATAATGTCCTAGCAATAAACATTAACCCCATCAAACCAAATAACATCACTTTCAATTTTAGAGTCAGTAATTTATACCTACCATGACCTATGTGGCAATGAATCACCACACCATTTTAATAAAGTTCAAACATTTATTGCCCTTTAGATTAACAATGCTAAGATCACGTAAATTAAACACAAGACCAAGCGATATAAGTACAAGAATAACAGAGGCTGACCAAATCTTCAGAAGAATCTTAACTTAAACAGAATATTTATCATTAAACATTCTAGAACCACAATGTAGAATAACAATAACAAATGAGCAATAGAAATGAAATACATGTAGTTATCACAATTGGCCCCTCCCCTGTTGCTATAAAACAATAATAAACATAGTTTATTATTGTTTTATAGTAAAACGTTTGCAGCTGCTGCTGCTGACGGTGGAGGGGGGGATGTGTGCGGAGTAGCCGCCCCTGGTTAATGCACCTTACACGAAGTACCTATAGAAGTCTCTGCTCAAGCATAACAACCTAGTCCTCACCAGTACCTTTATTTTTAGTATATCTGTGTATTGTGTTTTCTTATGATATTGTGCATATGACACTTGTGGTACTGTAGGAGCTTCACTCGTCTCCTAGTTCAGCCTAAGCTGCTCTGCTAAGCTACCTTTTCTATCAGCCTAAGCTGCTAGACACCCCTCTACACTAATAAGGGATACCTGGGCCTGGTGCAAGGTGCAAGTACCCCTTGGTACTCACTACAAGCCAGTCCAGCCTCCTACAGAAAGCAACTGATGACTTCCTACAACGAGAAACTGCGGACATGCATGATTCCACACCTGATAGGGTGTATAAAGTAATGCTACAGTTAGAAGGAGATATTAAGCACACAATTGACGCAATCTTTTGGGACTGCGCCATTAACATATATGATGTATATTCTACTGGCTGAAAGAGATTGGCCACCTAAATTTGTCTGTACCTGTCCATATGGGGAAGATGTTATCAAACTTTCTTTCTTGCCTCTTGTTCCAGAGGAGCTTGCAGAATCCTATGCCATCGATTGGGCATTGGCGCAGGCACCCGCGTTAAAGTTAAATCGCAACCACGTAGGGTGGGATAAAGATTTCCCCTATCATGCAATCCCTATTAAAAATCAACTCCAACCTCAACCCCAATATCCAATAAAACATGATGCTAAAGCACCCGTGAGGGAAATACTCACACAACTAGAGTACCAGGGCTAAATCAAACCCTGCCTCTCACCAATGAATAATCCATTATTCCCAGTAGCTAAACCAGACCATTTGTACAGAATAGGCTTAGACTACAGGCATTTAAACTGAAAGTTTTACTCATTGAACTTGAGGCGCTTTATTCGTTGGGCAGAAGCACCTTGTTTATTGTTCATGAAGCACTTTGATTATTATACATGAAGCGCTTTATCCTTATGCCAGAAAGCGCTTTCACTTGTCTTATCTGAAGTGCTACACTCGTTATGCTAAGGGGCGCTTTTACTCATGTGGTCCGAATCACTTTGATTGTTGTGCCAAGGGCGTTTTACGCACATGGACTGAAGCACTTTGATTCCTGTGCCAAGGGCGCTTTCTTCATGTGGACTGAAGCGCTTTGATTGCCGTGCCAAGGGTGCTTTACTCATGCAGACTGAAGCGCTTTGATTGCTATGCCAAGGGTGCTTTACTCATGTGAACTGAAGCGCTTTGATTGCTATGCCAAGGGCGCTTTACTCATGCGGACTGAAGCGATTTGATTGCCGTGCCAAGGGTGCTTTACTCATGCGGACTGAAGCGCTTTGATTGTCGTGCCAAGGGCGCTTTACTCATGCGGACTGAAGCGCTTTGATTGCCGTGCCAAGGGCGATTTACTCATGTGGACTGAAGCGCTTTGATTGCCGTGCCATGGGTGCTTTCTTCATGTGGACTAAAGAGCTTTGCCCGTTGTGCTAAGGGGCACTTTACTTCTGTGCTCCAAAGCGCTTTGATCGTCGCACCAAGGCTGCTTTACTCTGAAAACTGAAAACTCTTTGCTCGTTGTGCTAAGGGGCACTTTACCTTTTGGAAGTAACAACTCCCTTCAAGATTGGGCTCATCAAGACTTGACCACTACGAGTATGACCTACTCATATCTGTATTCACCATAGAAACAAGGATACTCCGATTTGCCGTCAATCTGCCATGCAGGAAATCTGCTCTTCTTCAGAGGAACCCCCACGAGGTCTGACTGCATTGAAGTCTTCAAAATAGTGAGCAACGTGCTTGGGTGTGGCTGGGCTTTATAGGCCTGCCACACCCCAAGATGTCTGCTGCCTCTAAAAACATGGGAATTGTAGTCCCTTCACAGAATAGCACTGAGAAATGCATCTTGTCCACCAATGTCCTGACCCTGCAGCTACATGAGCTTTACCATAGGTCATACGATGCTGAAGGCCACTCTTGGAACAAGAGGGGATGACAAGTGGTGCGCATAAAGCGCCGCGAATCCGCGCAGCGGAGTTTCGGGCCGGACCTGGACCGCGCACAGCCTTATTTCTGATGTCGTGTGACTTCAATAAGGCACAACATAGACCCTTTAGCATTGTCCTATGTAGATGATATCTATCTCACGGATGATGAATTACTGCAACATTTAAGACGGGTAGCCCGAATTGCTGTGGGATTTGCTAAGTTTGGCTACAAATTCAATAAAAAAAAAAAAGCCTTTCTTAGCATCCTGTTTCTGGGATATAAGCTAGTGATTGAAGGAAAGAGCCGAGCACCAAAATTCTTGGAAAAATACGCACAGTTACAACCTCCAAATACAATTATAAAACTTCAATCCCCATTGGGTTTTCTAAATTTTGGCAGAACTTACATTCCATATTATGGAACATGCATAAAACCATTATATGACTTAATACGTACTGACTTTTCAAGTACATTTTGGACAGTCGAACACACACGCATTCTCAGAGCTTTGCAAACAGACATGCGTGCAGCACAACAATTATACACAAGGGACAACAAAACACATTTGGTCATCAGAGTAATTGCTGGTGACATTAGTTTCAACTATGTAACTTTCAATGAGGGCGAGACAGTCCTGATAGCATACAAATCACATTTGTACTCAGCAGCAGAACAACGCTTTGCTCCCACTGAGAAAATTCTCACTGCTGTTCAGATGGCTGTCATTAAAAAAAGACCTCTAGCCCAAGGCAAACGCATTATTGTTGTCTCTCCAATTCCAGACCTTGAGGCTGTTACCAAAGCTAGCGTTCCAAACGTGAAAAAGCATTACATCCACATTGGATTCAGTGGGCCAGGTCTTTGACAACCACTGATATAGACTACATTTTTGGCCCAAAATTACAATCAAAAGAATGTTTGCAATATGAACTAGAATACCCAGTTCCTGCAAATACACTGCCTATTGATCAATAACAAAGAGTCATGTACACCGATGACTCAGCACAACCTGCAATTGGTACAAAACATCAATACTCAGCTGCTTGCACAGTCGTAATTGGCTACATGGAGGATAATAAATTTTGTCCCCAACACACATTTACACAAACCCTAGGGGATTGCACAGCACAATTAGCAGAGCGAAAGGCTCTGGTGATGGCACTGGAACATACGGATCCTGCACAGTTAACACTGATTGTTTGTGATTCGTACTACTGTGTCCAGTCTTTCAATGAATACCTGCATTACTGGCGCCAGAATGGGTTCAAATATTCTAAAGGCAACACCATTAAACACAGGCTTCTATGGGGGAAAGTAGCGGATCTGAAGGAAACGCTACCAAAAGTCCATGTTTTACGTACATTCCCAACAAAGATATAACATCAGAGTTGATTAAAGTAGCACATGAGGGGGTAGCATATACCCATGCTGGTGTGCAGCTACACTATCATTGTTGCAAGCACGTTATTGGTGGCCAGGTCTATACAAACAGGCCAAGCAGTATGCCCTTTGTTGTGACATCTGTCAACAAATTAAGGGGTCCACCGTCAAACACCCACCATAGACACCCCTCCTAATTTCCAACAAACAATTACAATGTGTGTACTTGGACCATTGTGGTCCCCTAACACCGGATAGTGCATACAAATACATTTTAGTCGCTGTCAACTCCTGCTCCAGATTTCTATGGGTGTGGCTACAACGCTCGGCTGACGCTCTGACTGTTATCTAAGATTTGCGAGTCTTTATCAGTACATATGCAGTTGTGGCTTTCTACTCGGACCAGGGCCCTGCTTTCACCTCCTGGGCATTCAGTGATCCCATGGCTTCGTTAGGGGTCCAACTCCATTACTCGTCTCCATTTCATCCCTACGGAAATTGTGTTGTGGAGCAACAAAACCGTGATTTAAAGCAGTCCTTAACAGCCAGAGTCTTAGGTATGGGTCGCAGTTGGCTTTATCACCTGTATGGAGTCCAGAGAGCACTTAATAATCTGCCTAAAAGGTCACTGGCGGGGTCGTACTTCATAAGCGCGCCTGTTCGGAACTCAAATGTATGTTCCAGATGTTGATAGTCCTGGTGTGGAGGCAGCAGAAACACCCTTTGAAATAAATGAATGTGTCACTGTCTTACAGGAATTACAACAGTTACTTCTTATCCTGCACCGGTCCCAGTTGGAATACACGGTACCAGAACTGTCTTTCTACCACAGATGGCTGGTGCTAAATAAAAACACTTTTTATCTATTGACAATGTCAAGTTACACCATGTGGCCGATCCTGCACAGCAGACCAAGAGGAACAGCCAGTAGTTCGCGAATCCCTTTCACTACTGGTCAAGACGTCCCTCTACAAGTTGTGAGCAGCAACACTGATACCTCCCTGAGCTTGGGGAGGGTGGAAAATGATCTCGCATTAGTTACACTGACATCTGTTATAACAAATAATACAGAAATAACTGATCGATTTGACACAACTTCAACACAGATGGATGGCGTCATTTATGCTGAACCACCGTGCGAAACCCCCACCGGTTCTCCACCTACAAACACGGCTCCAGCCTTTGCATTAACTGCTTCTGGATACTTTGCCGACGTCAACGACACTTTTTTGGACTCATTCACCTCTTCCATATCTGAACTGTCAAAAACACATAAGATAATAAACTGGCTTTAAACAAATTACTTTATTCTCCCATGGAACTATCTGTGGTTTTCCTTGACTGTACTAGCTTTCCTCCTTTGGACTGGTTCTGTCATAACATTCTTTCCATTAATACAGAGGCCCTCATTACAACCCTGGCGGTGGGTGGTAAAGCGGCGGTAAAACCGCCAACAGGCCGGCAGTAAAAAACATGGAATTATGACCATGACGGAAACCGCCAACATAGACAGCCACTTTAACACTCTGACTGCCACGGCGGTACAAACAGCATGGCGGTCACCGCCAACAGACAGGTGGAAGACAATGTACCGCCCATGAGAGGCCAATCCACCACCTTTTCCGGGGCGGATTCAACGCGAACAAAAACATGGCGGAAACAGGACTTGAAAGGGGAAACACTCACCTCTACACAACCCCAGAGGAACCAGGATGCCATGGAGCCTGAACTCCAAATACTCCCTGCGATTGTCTTATTGCTCCTCTACCAGGAGCACGACCGACGGTGCCGACGACCACGGTGAGTACAGCACCTACGACACAGGGAAGGGGGGAGGGAAAAGAGAGTGACAGACACACGCAACACACAACACCCCCACCCTCACCTACAACAACACACACACCAATACATGCTGAAACATTACATTTAGACCCCCCAACCCCCCCTGGAAGAATGCAAGGACAAAAGGAAATGATTGTAACCATTGTAATCAATAAACATCCATTAGTCAAAAAATTATATACAATATAAACAAATATGTACACCAAGATTTCAAGTCCACGTACTGCACCTATATAGTTCGTGGACCACGGACCCAAAATGCATGGGCGAGACCCGCACAAGATACCCAATCGAAATGGAGAGAACACTGCAGGGGCATCAGATCGAAATAAAACAGGCACCTCAGGGGGAAGGGAAGGAGGGGCACCTCAGCAGGATGAGTGCACAATGCCAGCTCCACGAGGGGGCTCCATGCCCATTGTTGTATCCTGGGGAGTGCAAAGCCACAGTCTCTCAAGTCTCTCCAGTGGGTGGGTTGCCCACTGCTTTATCCTGGGGAGTGCAAAGCCACAGTCTCTCAAGTCTCTCCAGTGGGTGGGTTGCCCACTGCTGCATCCTGGGGAGTGCAAAGCCACAGTCTCTCAAGTCTCTCCAGTGGGTGGTTTGCCCACTGCTTTATCCTGGGGAGTGAAAAGCCACAGTCTCTCAATTCCCTCCAGTGGGTGGGTTGCCCACTGCTTTATCCCGGGGAGTGCAAATCCACAGTCTCTCAAGTCTCTCCAGTGGGTGGTTTGCCCACTGCTTTATCCTGGGGAATGCAAAGACACAGGGGGTCATTCCTACCCTGGCGGTTCGAGACCGCCAGGGTAGGGGACGGAGGAAGCACCGCCAACAGGCTGGCGGTGCTTCTGGGGCTATTCTGACCGCAGCGGTAAAGCCGCGGTCAGAAAAGGGAAGCCGGCGGTTTCCCGCCGGCTTCCCGCTGCCCCTGTGAATCCTCCACGGCGACGCTGCAAGCAGCGCCGCCATGGGGATTCCGACCCCCTTCCCGCCAGCCTGGTTCTGGCGGTTTTCACCGCCAGAACCTGGCTGGCGGGAACAGGTGTCGTGGGGCCCCTGGGGACCCCTGCAGTGCCCATGCCACTGGCATGGGCACTGCATGGGCCCCCTAACAGGGCCCCACATTGATTTTCAGTGTCTGCTTGGCAGACACTGAAAATCGCGACGGGTGCAACTGCACCCGTCGCACACCAGCAACTCCGCCGGCTCCATTCGGAGCCGGCTTCCTCGTTGCTGGTGCTTTCCCGCTGGGCGGGCGGGCGGCCTTTTGGCGGTCGCCCGCCAGCCCAGCGGGAAAGTCAGAATGACCGCCGCGGTCTTTTGACCGCGGTACGGTCTTCTGCCGGTTCCCGTCAGGCGGACGGCGACCGCCGCCCGCCAAGGTAGGAATGACCGCCACAGTCTCTCAAGTGTCTCAAGTGGGTGGGTTGCCCACTGCTTTATCATGGGGAGTGCAAAGCCACAGTCTCTCAAGTCTCTCCAGTGGGTGGTTTGCCCACTGCTTTATCCTGGGGAGTGCAAAGCCACAGTCTCTCAAGTGTCTCAAGTGGGTGGGTTGCCCACTGCTTTATCCTAGGGAGTGCAAAGCCACAGTCTCTCAATTGTCTCAAGTGGGTGGGTTGCCCACTGCTTTATCCTAGGGAGTGCAAAGCCACAGTCTATCAAGTCTCTCCAGTGGGTGGGTTGCCCACTACTTTATCCTGGGGAGTGCAAAGCCACAGTCTCTCAAGTGGATAACAGTCTCCACTGGTTCTGGAGGGGGCTTCGTGCCCAGAGTGCTTCATCCTGCCAAGGACAGAGGTAGTGGATGTCTTTCTCCACTGGTTCTGGAGGGGGCTTTGTTCCCAGAGTGCTTCATCCTGCCAAGGACAGAGGTAGTGGATGTCTTTCTCCACTGGTTCTGGAGGGGGCTTTCTGCCCAGAGTGCTTCATCCTGCTGAGGACTGAGGTAGTGGATGTGATACTCCACTGACGGTGGGGCAACATGGAAGCTGCCCCGGCCCCTGGAACAGACCACCAGCCATGTACGGATGACTACTGGGGATGGCAGCCATGTCTGCGGTGGTGCCACTGGCTCAGGTTGTCGCGGGGCCTCTGGTGGGGATGGCGGCAGTGTCATTAGCGGCGGTGCTTGCGGCGGTAATTGTGGCGGCCTTACTGACTGCGGTGCTTTTGGCTGGCTAACTGACTGCTGTGCTGGTGGCGGTGTCAGTAATGGTGGTGCTGGTGGCTGGCTCACTGACCGTGGTGCTGGTGGCGGTGTCAGTAATGGCGGTGCTGGTGGCGGGCTCACTGACCGCGGGGCTGGCGGCGGTGTCAGTAGCGGCGGTGCTGGTGGCGGGCTCACTGACTGCGGTGCTGCTAAAGGGCTCTCTATCTGGGCTGCTGGCGGCGGTGTCCTTGGCGGTGGTGCATGTGGCAGGGGAGTGCAAATCACGGCGGTCTTGTCCGCCATGCAGGTTGGCGGCGACGTTGACTTGCCTTTCTGCTTCAGGCCCTTCCCCACCTTGGATGCTGGTGCAGCTGTCTTGCCACTTCCCACACTTGTCTTGGCTAAGCCCTTGGTGGCAGGTGTTTTGGCCTTCTCCCTGCGGGATGTGGGCAACTTCTTCTGTTTTGGAGGTGGGGGAATGTCCTTTGCCTCGCTCCTTGGGACACTGGCAGCCCTGTTGCTTGGCGCACTCCAGAAACTGAGTATTTGCTGGCACCACTGAGCCCAGAGATGTGGTGGCTGAGGTGCTGGGTTGGGACCTGGAAAGGCGGGCCTTAGGGGACGGACGGGGGGGGAGGTGTAGGGAAGAGGTCAACATTTAAGAGGAAAAGTTTTTTTGACACACTGGGACGGGCAGATGGAGGGGGTTTGGGAGTGGAGGAAGAGGTAGTGGTTGTAGGAGGTGTTCGTTTGCTGACTTTGGGTGAAGGTGCATGGGCTGGAGGCTGTTGTGAGGTGCATGGCTGTTGGGTGGGTGTGTGACTGCGTTTGTGTAGTTTGGGAGAAGGGCTCACGGACACACTGGTAGAGGACACTGGGGATGTGTACATAGTAGTGGGGGTGGTGAGTGCATGTGAGCTGTATGTGGTGATGGGTGTGCTGGTGTTGGAGGTAGTGCCTGAAGAAGTAGTGCATGCAGGTGTGAGTGGAGACATGACAGGGAGGTAGGAGGGAGACGTGGAGGAGGGGGACACAGTGGAGGCAGTGGATGTTGGTATGTGGGCATGGGTATGATGCTTGTGTGAGAGCTTGTGGGATGTGTGGTGCTTATGTTTGCCAGAGCCACCCTTGTGGGTTGAGGTGTGTGCATGCTGGTCTGATGGTGTGCTTGGGATAGGCTGAGGTACTGGGGATTGGGTCTGGGTGGAGGAATTTGGAGGGGGGAGCCTGGACACAGGGACAGTGGCTACCATCAGTGCAGAGGCCAGAGCCTGAAATGCTCGCTGTTGGGCTGCCTGGCCAGAATGAATGCCCTCCAGGTATGCATTTGTCTGTTGCAACTGCCTCTCTACACCCTGGATGGCATTCAGAATGGTAGACTGCCCTACAGAGAGGAATCTCAGGAGGTCAATATCCTCCTCACTGAGGGCAGCAGGGCTGACTGGGGCACGGCCTGAGGTGCCTGGGGCGAAGGAGATGCCCACCCTCCTGAGTGAGCGGCCACGGGACACACACTGAGGGGCTGCTGGGAGGGCGGTGCTGGTAGGGGGGGTGGCGGCTGTAATGGTAGATGCGGTGGGCACAGAAGGTCCCGCCACCGCAAAGGAGCTCCCATCAGAGGAAGAGTCGGTGTCGCTGGTCTCAGCCCCTGTCCCCGCCGTGGAGCTCCCCTCACCCTCCGTCCGACTGGTGAATTCAGACTCCGTTGTCTGGCCCTCCAGGGCCATGTGGGATGCAGCTCCCTACTGCTCCGGTGGCACAGCTCCTCCGTCTGATGATGCTATTGCACACAAGAACAGGGAGACCAAAAAAAGGGGTGGGGGGAGAAAGAAGAAAGACATGTTCAGTGCATACAATACCGCTACCGTCGGCGGACACTACAGACACAGCAGCCCTCTGCACCATGCCATGCACTTGGTGTTCCCTAATTCATCACAGGGACATGGGCTACATGGCCTATGCCCGATTGCTGCACACATGGAAGTCACAGGAGCCTGACTAGGTGTAGATGGCTCTTATCACTGGTGAGGATGGGGTGCCACTTAGCCTGCCTCACAAAGGTTCCTTGCCTAAAAAGCTCACCCTAGCCTAGGGGAACCCACTGCCCACCTCCCCCACCCAGACACCTCCTAATGCGCGCAGAGTCAGCTGAATGGGAGTGTACTCACCCCCTTGTGGCTGCTGTGATGCCCTCAAGCGCCCATCCAACTCCGGATACGCCACTGCCAGGATCCGAAACATCAGGGGGGTCATGGTGCGACTGGCATCCCTCCCACATTGGAGGCCATCCCCAGCTGGGCCTCTGTCGTTTTCTTGCACCAGCAGCGAATGTCCTCCCATCTTTTATGGCAGTGGGTGCTCCATCTGTGGTGGACCCCCAGGGTCCGGACATCCTTGGCGATGGCATGCCAAATATCCTTCTTCTTTTGGGCGCTGACCTAGAGGAATAGTACAGGGGAAAATGTAACACTTTTACCGTCCAGACCGTCACAGTCATTGACCCATAATCCCACCCTTGCCCTGACGCACATACACTCACCGTCCGATCATGCAGGCCTCATCTCCCCCGTATCTTCCATCCACACTACTCCAAACAGGCATTGCCCATACAGCATGCTCACAGTGTACTCACCTGTTTGTCTGGAGGACCGTAGAGTAGTGTGTACTGGGGGAGGACCCCACCCACTATTTTATCCAACTCCTCCGATGTGAAGGCAGGGGCCCTTTCCCCAGACACATGAGCCATCGTCGCTTCCAGACTGAGGTATCAGCAGCACTTGCAGTGTAGGTCCTCTCCTGTCGAAGATCAGGTATCAAGTGAGTGAACAGAGAGAAAATGGCAGTCACGTCCGTGGCGATGCGTACCGCCACCGCCGGTGTACATCATCATTGGCTCCTGGGACCCATAGGGCCCAATGCTAATCAATGCAGGATTGCGCCGCGGTCTTCGACCGCCTACCGTGACGGTGTACAATGCCAGCGCAGTTACCTCATATCCCCTTGTCCTACATAAAGGTCAGGCAGCCGCCATTTCAGGTGGCCACATGGTATTATTTTTAAATGCGTCACACATATATAGGCGTTGCACATACACAGAGACAGGCACATAGCTTATTGACAAATGTGTGCAATACAATTGTTTTTTACTTACCTCAGTGTTGGCTGACCCTGTGCTCGCTGTTCTCATCCATAGGGCACGTCCGTTGGGGCAGGTGAGGAGATGGCGGCATCCTCCGGTGTACAGACAATGTCGACAATGGAAGAGCGACATGTAATAGTCACCTACAGATTAGATCGTGCCACAATCCAGGAACTGTGTGCCCAGTTGGAGCCAGACCTGATGTCAGCTATATGCCATCCCACAGAAATCCCCCCTCTAGTGCAGGTCCTGTCAGTATTCCATTTTCTGGCAAGTGGGTCTTTTCAACACTACAGTGGCCATTGCATCAGGGATGTCCCAGCCTATGTTCTCCAACGTGTTGTCAGGAGTGTTGTCTGCCCTGCTTAAACACATGTGCAGCTACATCGTGTTCCCTCAGGTGGAGGATTTGCCTACAGTGAAAGGTGACTTCTATGCCCTGGGACAGATCCCCAAGACCGTAGGTGCCATTGATGGGACACATGTGGCCTTGGTCCCCCGCAGGAGTGAACAGGTGTACAGAGACCGGAAGAGCTACCATTCTATGAATGTGCAGATGGTGTGTTTGGCTGACCAGTACATCTCCCATGTGAACGCCAAGTTTCCTGGCTCAGTGCATGACGCTTACATTCTGCGGAATAGCAGCATCCTTTATGTGATGGGGCAACTACAGAGGCACGTGTGTGGCTATTAGGTGAGTACATGGACCTTATACCGTGTGAATAGTTGTCTGGGTCTGGGGTTGTCCCTAAGGGTTAGTGTGTGTCCCTCGACATTTGCAGTTGACTCTGGGTACCCCAACCTGTGATGGCTACTGACCCCAGTGAGAAATCCCAGGACAAGGGCAGAGGAACGCTACAATGAGGCACATGGGCTTACTAGGAGAATTATTGAAAAATCATTTGGCCTCCTGAAGGCCAGGTTCAGGTGCCTCCGTATGACAGGAGGTTCCCTATACTACTCACCAAAGAAGGTGTGCCAGATCATCGTGGCCTGCTGTATGCTGCACAACATGGCTTTGCAATGACAGTTGCCATTTCTGCAGGAGGATGGTCCAGAAGGAGGTCTTGTGGCAGCTCTGGAGCCTGTGGACAGTGAAGAAGAGGAGGCAGAAGAAGAGGACATAGACAACAGAAACACCGTGATCCAGCAATACTTCCAGTGAGACACAGGTAAAAAGACATCACTGCCTCCTACATCTGATA
The DNA here is from genome assembly GCF_031143425.1 of Pleurodeles waltl. Classification (NCBI taxonomy): domain Eukaryota; kingdom Metazoa; phylum Chordata; class Amphibia; order Caudata; family Salamandridae; genus Pleurodeles; species Pleurodeles waltl. Next base: position 549,419,041 of record NC_090445.1, read on the forward strand.
AAATTGTTCGAACTATCATCTGTCTGTCACTTTCACCCAGTGTATGGACCCTGATTTGTCACTTTGCCTTTCAATTTCACAGACGGGGGTCCCACTGTGTGACCTCTGCTATGTTACGTCATGGACTAGAGTTGTGTGACATAGGTATGTAGACATTAGATTGGACATTGGGTTTTTCCTCAGTTATTGCAAGTACACAATTGTGAAAGCACAGACTGATTCCAGATTGTTTTGTGATTCAAGGGTGTTTATTTAAGTGCAAAATAGTGTAGGGGGTTGTAAAATGGGCTGGGGTGATGGTGGAGGAATGTCCATGGCAGAGTCCAGTCTATTTGTCTCACAGGTGCTTTGTCCAAAGGGGCATAGGAAGTGGAGATAGGGCAGTTTAAGGATGGACAGGGTGACAAAGTGGGAGAGAAGGATGACATTCAGGGTGGTCTCATTTCTTGGCTGGGGTCTTGGCATTGTTCTCTGTCTTTGTCCTGGATCTCAGGGACCACATGCGGAGTGGTTCTCCATCTGCAGGGGGTGGGGTGCTGGTGTCATGGTCCTGGTGCGGTGCCTCCTGTCCACTTGCGCCGGCGGAGGTGGTGGGCAGTTCATCATCCAGGCTAGTGTCAGGGGGCCCTTGTTGTGCCACAGTGTCCCTCCAGGTGTTTACAAGGTCCTTCAGCACCCCTACTATGGTGCCCAGGGTGGTATTGATGGACTTGAGTTCCTCCCTAAACCCCAAATACTGTTCCTCCTGCAGCCGCTGGGTCTCCTGAAACTTGGCCAGTACCGTTGCCATCGTCTCCTGGGAATTATGGTACGCTCCCATGATGTTGGAGAGGGCCTCATGGAGAGTGGGTTCCCTGGGCCTGTCCTCCCCCTGTCGCACAGCAGACCTCCCAGTTCCCCGGTTTTCCTGGGCCTCTGTCCCCTGAACCGTGTGCCCACTGCCAGTGCCCCCAGGTTGCTTCTGTTCTTGGGGTGGTGGGTTTGCCTGGGGTCGCTGTAGTGGTGGACACACTGCTGCTTGACGTGTCCTGGGGACAGAGGGATGGGGCCGCTGGGTGTGTGCTGTGGTGGTGTTTCCTGAGGGGGGAGGCTCTGTGGTGGCCTGTGACTGTGTCAGGGGAACCAACTGTCCCGAGGTCCCAGATGGGCCGGGCTGGTCATCTAGATCCAGTTGGACAGAGCTGCTGTCATCACTGTGGGCCTCTTCTGAGGGGGGTTGGAAATGTCTGGAACCTCCTGTCTGGTGACGTTGGGTAGGGGTCCTGCAGGGGTAAAAAGGCATGATTATTGCATCTGTGTGTGCCATCGTGTGCAATGGGTGGGTGATCCTGTACCCCACTGCTTACATTCTTGTGTAGGACCTTGTGTGATAATCGTTTTTGGGATCTGTGTGGGTATGTGTAGTGGACATGCATTGGTGATGGGTGTCCATGCTCTGTTGTTGCATGCAGGACTTGGTGTTGGGATGTGTGGTTTGTGATAGTGGGACATATGTGAGGAGTTGGAGTGATGGGGGTGAGGGTGAGGGTGGGGGTATGTTATAGCATGCAGGTAGGGTGGGGTATATGGTAGTTAAAGATTTGACTTACCAGAGTCCATTCCTCCAGCTACTCCTGCGAGGCCCTCACGATGCAGTATAGCCAAGACCTGCTCCTCCCATGTTGTTAGTTGTGGGGGAGGAGGTGGGGGTCCGCCGCCAGTCCTCTGACCCGCAATGTATTATCTTGAGACCACGGAACGCACCTTCCCCCGTAGTCGTTCCACCTCTTCATGATGTCATCCCGTGTTCTTGGGTGCTGTCCCACTGCGTTGACCCTGTCCATGATTCTGCGCCATAGCTCCATCTTCCTAGCTATGGTGGTGTGCTGCACCTGTGATCCGAATAGCTGTGGCTCTAACCGGATGATTTCCTTCACCATGACCCTGAGCTCCTCTTCAGAAAACCTGGGGTGTCTTTGCGGTGCCATGGGGTGGTGTGGGTGATGTGTGAGGTGGTGTGTGTTGTGATGTGTAGGGTGATGTTTAGGGGTGTGTATTGTTTTGTGCGTGTATGTGTATGAGTGATGGTGTTATGTGCCTCTGTATGCTCGTGTGGTCTTTGCTTTTCTGTCTCTCTGCTTCTTCCAATTTTTTTGTTGTACGGGTTTGTGGATAATGTGGGTGTGTGTTTTATATTGTATTGCAGTGGTTCCCAACCTGTGGTCCGGGGACCCCTAGGGGTCCACGAAGCCTTCTCAGGGGGTCCGCGAGAGCCTAGAAAATTAAAAAATATTAACAAATATTGACAAATTAGGTCCCCAGCTTCCAGTAATGACTCAGGCAGGGGTCCCCGGATTTCCATGATGATTCAGTGGGGTCCCTGGGTTCCATTACTGTTAAAGTGGGGGTCCACAGAAGTCAAAAGGTTGGGAACCACTGTTGTATTGGATATGTGGGAGTGGTGTGTGTATGTGTATCAGGTGTGTGTATTTGTAATTGTCCAATGTGGTTGTGTTTTGTATATGTGTGTGTATTTTGAGCGCGGCGGTGTGTACCGCCAATGGAATACCGCAGTTGAAAGACCGCTGCGTGGATTCGTGGGTCGTAATAGTGTGGGCGTCTTCCTGTTGGCATGACGGTGGAGGTTTTGTTATCACCAGTTTATCACTGACCTTTGGTGTGGCGGACTTGTGTGGGTGTCTAGATTTTGGCGGCTTCCGAGCTGTGGGTCATAATAGCTGTGGCGGTCTTCTGCACGGCGGTAAGTGGGATTTACCGCCAATGTCGTAATGAGGGCCATAGTCATTTTCTTCCTGAAAGATCAACAGTTGAACTGGTGGATGAGGTCCTAAAACCCCATTTTTCTTCTCACAAGGTCCGCAGAGACTTGTCTTTTGTGAATATATCCACTATACCAATTCCTGATGGGATTCTTTGGGATAAAGTAACATTTGATATATATACGACCTGACAGAGGTGATTCAAATACCATACGTATTTAAACTTTTGATGAATGATGTAATAATACCCAGAGTTGTTTCTGATGACTGGGATGTGAAAACAGTTGATGCTAGGATGACTGAATTGCAGTATTATACTGTATTTGAAAGTGAAGATGTTTATCAATCTAAAGAAAATTATGGTAATATGTTTTGCTATAATTATTATGGACACCATTTCATTCACAGAGCAGGTACCCCGAATACTATTTTTAATTACACACAATGGGAACATTGTCCAACTCCACCACAAGAGAGTTCCAAAACATATTCTGAAAAGTTTGCATATTTCTCTGGCCACAATGTTAAAAATGCTGAGCCATATTATTTTTAATTGCCATCAATGGAAAATGTACAAATATTATTGACAAATACAACATTTATTTATTCAGATTCCTTTGTTTCCCGGTTGGCTACAGGAGGCTCTGAATATTGTTTGAAGTCGATTGACTTAAAAAGTATGTGGGGAACAAGAAATTGGCAAAGAAGGGGAAAGGAAGCTTCATTTAGAGCATGCCTGATACCTGTTCAAATGATATTTTGAAATTAAACTGGACAACAAACAAGTTGTTTAGGCTTAGCAAAAATTAAGGAATTGAATGCGCCCAGAATTCCTGCCCCTGCAAAATTTCACAAATGGCAAACATATATAAATGCAACTGAAGATCAGCTCGATGAATCGATCCAGAATGGCACGTTTAATGCTTCACTGTCACTTCCTAGAGGGTGGGTATTGTGGCCAATAGATACCAATGGGTGTCATAAACATTCTATAAACTCCACTGGGGTTTTAGAACTAACAGACTGGACCCTCGCTATGTATCATCCGAACATGTAGGTATAATAACAACATACAGTGTAGGGAAACTATGCCAGCAATGGTTGAAGAGTTCCTCACTAGATGCTGTCAGAGAACACCTCAGTCTCCTGTCTAATAACACTGACTTACAGGATTTCCTGTTAGGCCCCAGAAAACAATGCAGAAAGCGCTTCTTATATGCAGTATATAATGAAATGGAAGCTTTCCCAACAAGAAGCTGCTGCCCGGTTAAGGCAAATAGACCAGGAAAATTTATAGAAGGCATTAGCTGTTGTAGATAATGGATTAATACCTTGTCCGACCGGATGTACACTTTAAACTACATTGTTTACTCTGCAATAGACATAATACAAAGTGATATGTCTTATTTACACCATGGACAGAGTCAACTAAGGTCCATTATGCAGATGGGTTGGACACTTCAAACATTGAAGGCAGGTCGCGTTCCCTGGCAACACGTTAGCACAAGGGACATATTTTCTACATTTAATTTAAAGCGACAACAACAACTAATGGCTAAGAAAGAAGTGATTTATGTCATGTTAAACATCAAAAAGTTAGAAAAGCTGCCTTTTACTGTGGCTGAAATACCATCTGCTGAATGGTTAATACATGGGATCATTAATCTACTTATTTTAACACTCCAATTCACACCCTGCTTAAGCACATTGAATTGGGCAGATATGACAGGCTGGGAGATAGTTACATCCATGAGGTGTGGGATCTGTCCTTCTTGTACAAATGTCTCAGTGGCTTGAAAGAGGTCTTTCTTAGCAGAAATTAATGTGAGACTTCTGTCAGCTATTCGATGGGGCATGTAACGCTTCGGCAGCGAACCTAGCTTGTTATCTGAAGGGAGTTCCAGTCCCCTTAATTAGACCTGCGTTCCAGGTGCTTTCAAATGGCAGCTATGTTCTCCTCAATAGTGAAGACTGTTGTGAGATGCAAGCCGGAATAGTTCATGTTGTTTCGGTCTCTAAGATTGTTACATGCTGCTGGAATGTACTCTTTCCTCCCACTAGACAAAAAGAGGTAGCTGGCATTTGGCCCCATACTGCTACTTCTAATGTGAATTTTGACAAGTTGAGCAGACTCAAGGCTTTATTGTTCCAAAAAAATGTGGTGCTCACATCTGCACACGAGACCTACGCACTTCAGGTGGCAAGGTCATCAGCAGAGGTACAGTCACTTTTAAGCACCAACTTTCCAAGACACTATGGTGAGCTCTTGGGACGAATATTTAATGCATCCAGTATGACTGGAATCGCAAATTTCTTTAAGGCTACTGGTTCTGGTTTCATTCATACCTTCTCCTCTGTATTCAGTTTAATACCATCAGTCATCCACTCAATATTCTCCAGTCTTTTCGGGGGATTTCCAATAACTTTGGTTATAATAGGAGGCATTGTGCTATTGCTACTTTTTTCTACACAATGGCTTTCCCGTCGCAGCAAGGAGAAATGAAAGCTCTCCCACCAACGCAGCTGTGTTGTGAACGAATCATGCAGTACTTTGGAGCAGCACTCCTGGAGCAATTGGAGTGTGACTGGTCTCTGTCATTCAGACCGGTTTTGCATTGTGTGCAGCCTGTGTTTTGGTGCCTCTGGTGCTCATTCCAACATGCACTGACGGTTTGTCTTTCTAGCTCTCTTTCATTGGAAGCTAATCTGCTGATATTCTCGCTGAGGGCTCATTACCAGACATGCACGTTGAGGGTGCGTTTGCTACGGGAAGCTGCTTATGAGTTGCCCGTCCTGGACGATGTGGCTTTGAACTCATTATTGTGCACACCACGGAATGCTGCTGCCTTGGCTAAAGCTCAGGCTATGGAACACAAATGCTCCTTGGTCCTTCTTGGCGATGCATTTCCTACTTTAACACCTGCCGAAGTGGAAGATTTCCTGTCTTCAATTGTCCCAGATTCAATTCGCAACTTCCAAGATTACTCTGACTCTTGAAATTTGGCCTTTTTTATACCACAAGTTAACATTTCAAATTGTTCTTTTGTACATGCTCGAGTGTCTTTTAACTTCTCATTATTGAAATTTTTTATGTATATTTTAGGTTGAATTTTAGTAGCTGTTATACATAATAAGGCTTTGAACCACCTTTGAACCGGCAATGGTGCTGTGTCACCATTTTAGTTATAGCTCCATGCACATTATTTTAGCACACTAGGCCTGCCGCTGTGCACTTTAACCTAGATATATTTTATTCAGCTTTGTTTATTATTTTAGCAATAGCCACATTTACGGTCTTGTTTATTTCTCTCTCTCTAGCTATTCTTTGCCTAGGCCAGCACTGGGTTCTTAAACAAGACATTTCTTTCACTCTGTGCTTCTCTCAAGGCTGCAGTAAGATAGGTTGCCAGTAAAATGTGGTAACGCTTTGACTCTGGTATTCATAGAAGCATACACATCCTTACGTAGAGACATTTTCTCAGAACATCAATTGTTTTATTATAAAAACACTTCTCTGTCCAATACACCTTATAGGGAGATTACAGCCAGATGACCACGACTGTATGCTGATCGCTGAACGCTTCACTACAGCTGCTTATGCAGATTTCAGGCCTTTGCTCAGGTATGAGGGATGATGTCTTCCCAGGGGAACCTGAAGGGCAGAACTAGAGCTTAACATGCTGTGCTCTAATGTGGCCTAGGTAGGAATAAGTCTATTGACTCCAGTCACAACATGGTAGCGTTATTTCTATGCTTTACTCTCCTTGTCACAATTTTAATTCTGTCAAGTTTTATCATCAAGGTTATTGCAGTACATGCTTTATTGTCTAAGATGAAGTTGCTGCATTAAAACCTTATTGAAACATATACTGTCTCTACTTGTCCTTGTATATGTCAGACTAATGTAACTGAGAGAAACGGATGAGATCTGAGTGACCATGATTTCCCTGAGGAGTCAATTGTGTCATGCGCTCAGCTGCCCAATCATCCCTGCTTTTGGGTGGAGATGAGACACTGCTAATTAGCCAGAGCAAAAAACCCAGATTGGGGCGACAAGCGTCACCTGTAGTGGGTTAAGTCTCAGTCTCCGACAACGCAGGCGATTCTGCCTCTCAGATCCAGTAGTCTCATTAGAATAATGAGAGCTTACGTGACACCCTCAATGGCCCGATCACATGTGGCATGCATCCCATGGTATAGAATCCAGCCTTCACAGTGGGCAAATCATCAACCTGGGGGGAATGCGATGTAGCTGCTCATGTGTTTGAGCAAGGAAGCCAAAACCCTTCCAAGCACATTCAAGAACATTGGCTGTGACATTCCTGCAGCCAAGTCCACAGTCACGTGGAAAGAACCAGTTGCCTTGAAATAGAGCATTGACAGTACCTGCACAAAAGGGTGAATTGCTGTTGTGCCACAGATAGCAAGTATTAGATCAGGCTCCAATTGTGCACAGCTGAGATTGTGGCCCTCTACAGACAATAGGTGAGTACGATGTGCCGGTCCTCCAGTGCAGCCAGATCCACAAGGGGTCTGTACACGGGTGCTTGCCTCCTCCTCCTTCTATTCCTCCACAGTGGTTGGTATTTAAGTGAACCAAAAGTAAAATGGGTGTGACTACAGGACCTATGGAGACATCGGATTTGTCTAGGTGTGTACCAGCAGTATGAAATGGCAACACCTCTCCTGTATGCAGGGAAATGTGGAAGTGACCTCATTCTGCCGGCGTTCGGCCTCATGGCGGTAGACGGTCTGCACCACCGTGCAATTCCTCCTTGGCTAACATGGGGCTCTAGGGAGTACAGGAACCAATGATGATTAACACCGGCGGTGATGGTGCTATTTTCTTTCTACAACTTCACTTGATTCCTGACTTTCCACGGTGATACATCTCCATTGCAAGTGCTGCTGTGACCTGTGTCTGGAACCTGCCATGGCCCCTTGCCACAGGAGAAAGAGCCCCAGCCTTCACGTCGGAGGAGTTGGAAAAGCTTGTGGATGGGTCCTACCCCTGTATGGGCAGTTGAAAGGGCCTCTAGACCAACAGGTGAGAACATCATGGGTACATTGCATGAGACATAGCTGCATGTAGATGTCTGTGTGTGCTAGCAGTGCTGCATTTGGAGGGCATATGGCTGCGGGCAATGTGAATGCAAAGGAATGGGTTGTGTGTGCTTGAAGAGGGGCAAATGCAGTATGTAAGCCATTTGTGTGACAGGCTGGATTGTCTGGTTCATGCTGTCCTTCTGACTGTGTTTCCTCTGCAGGTCAGCGCCCATCAGAAGAAGGGTTGTGAAGTGCAATCGCCAAGGATGTATGGACCCTGGGGGTCTATAGCCAGCAGAGCACCCACTGCAGGAAACAGTGGGAGGACCTGTGACGCTGGGCCCAGAAGACCGCAGAGGCCCATCTGGGGACGGCCTCCCCATGAGGGATGGGTGCCTGTCACACCCTGACTCCCCTACTGTCCTGCATACTGGTAGTGACCAATCCTGAGTTGGATGGGCACCTGAGGACAGCACAGCACCCACAAGGGGGTGAGTACAGAGTGTGTGGTGTCTTGTCTTTGTTGCCTGGCATGGGATTTGTGTGCAAGGTTCTAGTCAGTGGATACCCCAATATGCCAGTTTAGCCATTCCTACGTGGTCCTGCTTAGCTATGTAGGGTAGTTGCTAGCATACCATGGAAGGCAGGGCTTAGTTGGACCCAGTAGGTGTGCAGATGGTAGTGTTTGGGTTCTTTCCTGCTGTAGTTCCTAGGCAATGGTTTGTCACTGTGGTCCATACTGCACAATGTAAGTCCCAGGGAGTGAATCTGATGTGTATTTCATCTGTGTTGTTGTTGCTGTGATTGACCCTGTACTCTCTTTCTTTCGCACCGCCGTCTCTCCTTTTGTCATCCTGTCCATGTGTGCATTAGCATCATCTGGCAAAGGAGCACGGGCACCAGCGAGTGAGGGAGCTGCAGCCCAAAGGACCCGGGAGGCAGAGTTCACCAACGCCGAGTGGACCAGTGGGCTGGAGGGCGAGAGGAGCACCACGGGGGAGACTTGAGCTACATCTACAGAGTCAGATTCTTCCTCTGATGGAAGCTCCTCTGGGACTACCCCAACTACAAGATCTTCCGCCACCCCCGTACCGGCACTGCCCTCCCAGTCAGCCCAGCTGCGCTCAATGAGGAAGCTATTGACCTCATGAGATCCATCTCTGTAGGGCAGTCAACCATATATGAATGCCATCCAGGGGCTGGCATCCCAGATGCAGCAATTAAATGCCTTCCTGGAGGGCATTCACAGTGGCTTGGTTGCCCGACAGAGATCATTTCATGCTCTGGCCTCCTATCTGATGGCAGCTAGTGTCCTTGCTACTTCTGTCCCCCCTCCAACTACATCTTCCCTTTCCCTGTCTCCTCTCCCTCAACCCATCCCACGCACACATTCTGACAAGCCTGCACCCAAAACAACAGACATGACTCACACAGACAAACACAGGCAGCACACTTCACTCCACAAGCACACACACAGCCAACACACAAATCACATTCAAAAACAGCCACTGCCTCCACTGTCTCCCTCCTCCTTCCTCACAGTCACATCAGCACTCACAACTGCATGCACTGCATCAACAGTCCCAGATCCTACCACCTGTACAGCCTTGCCCACATTCACTACAACAGCAGACGCGCAGACATGCACCCCACACACCACATGCACAATCACCACCATCACCACCTTATGCAACATATCCATCTCACTTGCAGACACCACCACAACATACATCCACATGTCCAGTTTGTCCTCCTCCACCCTGTCTGCCCCCCTCCAAAGACACATAAACGCTCCTACTCAGACACCCAATAGCCATCTACCTCACACACGCACACTGTCCATGCACCAGCACCCAAGTCTGGCACACCTCCTCCTCCTATTACCACTTCCTCTGCCTTCACTCCCATTCCTCCTCCCAAACCCCACACCACTGGTCCTAAGAAGCTTTTCCTTTCCCACCTTGACCTCTTCCCTACTCCCCCGTCCTGCACATAAGAGGAAAGTCCCTTCACCCCAGCCCAGTCCCTCCACCTCTCATTCCACTCCTGTTTGTCCCCCTAAGATTTCCCCCGCCACTAAGGGGAACAGGAGTGGCACTCTGGCCCCCTGCCCCAAGGCCACTCATCTGCTTCCTACTCAGAAGGGCAAGGATCTGCCCCCTCCCAAACTCAAGCCCAAGGGCCTCCCCTACCAAGAACACCCCCCAATCCTGATAGTCTGCTATGTCATAATATGGTGGGCGGATCCTTGTCTTCCGCCTGCCTGTAGGTGGCTACCGCCGTGGTCAATGTTCGTACCACACTGGCAGTTGGGGTTTACATTGGCTGTATATGGGAGGGATCACCGCCATGGTCATTATTTGGCGGTCATTACCGCCAGCCTGGTGACTTTGCTACCGCCATCGCTGGTGTGGTGGTCACCTGACCGGCAATGTCATCATGAGGGCCTTTATGTATTGTGACAGCCACGTTGTAAAGCCAGACCTACAAAGTGAATATTCATTGTGTCTATGATGCTAAAACTTTAGAGGGGAAAACATATGAAATATATTTAAATAGTAAGCCTGGTTTTAATGTTCCTTTTAAATATTGTCATTCTTTAGATCATGTTTTTTCTGGCATATTTTACTTCAGTCTGTCGAGTTTCCATGCAAAGGTTTAAGTTTTGTAGTCCGATGTGAAAACAACTAACAATGGCGGCCAGTAATTTTAGGATGGAGGGGAGCGGGCAGGAAGCACTCTCACACTCATTCATTCACACATGCACGCATATCAATTCACAAGACATCAACATTTTCCTTCAGCCTGGGAGGTCCCAGGAGGGTTGGAACTGCTGCCTGCCAATGAAGGAAGGCAGCAGTCCCAACTTCGTCTCAGAGTGGGATGGGGTTAATAAGACTTCTGACCCCACCCCACTCTGTGACGAGGTGTCACTGATTGACACTCGCCCTGGGCGCTTCAAAGCTTAAACCTGAAGTGCCCAGGTTGAAGTCAATCGGTGACACTTCCCCTCGTCACCGAGGGGGAGGTTCTTAAGGCACCTTTGCTGAGCCGAGGAGGTCACGTCCATAGGAGCTGTGATCTCTTCAACCCAGCAAAGTTCAGCTCAGGTAGCCAGGAGTTTGCGCAAATCGCGCATGTCTCACTCCTGGCTGCCTGAGCTGAACATGAAGAGTGTCTGTCAGGCTTACCTTTGTTCAGCCTGACAGGCACTCTTCATGAGGGGCAAAAGGTGGTGGTGGGGGGGTGACCCCTCCGCCCTAAAGGATGGGCCACGGCTGACAACTAATACTCCACACCTTGTTTTAACTAATGTAAGATGTGCTGTTTGTTGACTGTGGTGATTGCTATCGCTCCTATAGGAAAACAAAAATAAGTCCACTATTCATCTTGCTTTTACCATATCTATTTTAACAAATGTCATAGAAACCCTAATGGAATATTTTTTCTATACGGGTTGCTTGATGTGTTCTCAGGTCAGCCTAGTGTCAAGAATTAAAAGCGTCATTACAAATAAGAACATGATGCAGTGCTTTTCAGCTTGGCTCTCTATAGAACACAAGGCTCTTCTTGTTCTGAAGGAGTGTTGTTTCCTAGGTGATACTTAGCCAGGGTCTTAGGCACTTCGTGGATTCAGCTACAGCTCAATAGTATGGTGTCCCTTGACCCAGGTTATAATGTAAGCCAGCAATCAAACAATCAAGTTATATCATAAGTTAGACTAATATATCTACTTCCATTCCTTCACCTATTATCAATAAAATAAGACTCATACCAGGTGCGTCCATATCATAATTGTAAATAGTGTGGATTCATAAGTATCCCATGTGTTTTTTTTTATTTTGATGGCAGGAAATATGGGGAGGTTCTAGGTCCATGGTTCTGGACCTCCGGCAGTGATCCATCTTCAGGAACCAGGTACCTGTGTACTAGTAGCCACTAGCATTGTTTCACAGATCCTGAGTCAATATTGTGATTTCACTTTAAGACCTACATGGGTTTGCAAGCGGCATGAACAGTTCATATCATCATTGCTTAATCTCTGACTTACTCTCAGTTTCACCTGATTCTTGATGAAAAGCAATTCTCACTGCATAACCTATTCTTCCACAAATTAGTCTTCATAAAGACAAAGCTTCAATAACTTTTCTCATCTACCCAAAATTCCCCCCATGAAAATCTTACTTTGCTAGGAGCTACAAACGCTTTGTACTAAGACAGTCTTGCTCAACCAGACCAATCTGGATCCTCAGTCTATCTGCCTATAAATATTAAAAACATCAGATGATCATCTTTTCTTCAGGCTTGTGCTGTTGTATCAGACAGGCAGATGCTTTTAAATTCTGGAATTTGCGCCCAACCCTTTTGTTTTAAGCTTCTCGTACACTTCACAAGAGCCCTTTGTTGGATGATGGGGCATCCGTTATGTGGTCTGCACAAGTAATGGGTCCGCACTCAACCACCACTGGGAACCAAACATCCCATGGTATGGGCTAATAATCACCATTCACAAGCACACAAAAATAACACTCAGTTAATGATTGTGCAGTCTGATTTTTCTTTTGAAAAAGTTATTGTACATTTATTACACACACATTACTCAGTACTATGCAACAATTTACAATTATACGCAAGCTGATGGAACTACATTTGGATGACATTGTGTAATCATACTTGTTTCTCCCAAAGGGAGATATAAACCAACAACCCACATGACGGAACATTCACTTGCATTCGAATGCAATATTTGACTGAAACTTGGAGTGAGAGCAACTAATACTGGCAATAAAGTGCATCTACTTTGATCACTTGTGGCTGTCAGTCTCATTACTCAAATAAGCATCAACAAGGAACATGTCTAGGCAGGTTAGAGTGGTTTGCGCTGTTAGTATTACCCTCTGCATGATCTACGCAGTCTACCCACACCCCTAAAGAGTGTGGGCCAAGGTTCATCATATTCCACATTGAAACATTCAACATAAAAATAATGCACAGTTGACACAGTCCCTAAAGGACATCACTTGGTTGATAATCATTATGTAATACCATATTTCACCCACAGAGGGTGCCTTTCATATCACCCAACACAAGTCCTATCATTTTCCACAATGCTGCAGCCATCCATTTTGAATAACATTTAGCATAAATACTACCATTTTAACCATAGTTCCTAAAGGATTCTAGTCTTGTAAGAATGCTTGAAATTACTGCCTTTCACCCCTAGAGGAAATTCACCATTGTAAAAATCCATTCTTATCACTATTTAGGCCACAAGGACCGCAGTCATGATCTTCAACCCTAGAGGGCACAGTTCAACCACCCTGAAACAAAGGTTCCAGTTGAGGCTGGCTTGAAAACACATTAAAACCCTTGAGGGATTATCATTTCCAAGTCCCCTGAAACTGAGGGTGAGCATATTTGATAACTTCTTGGGGGGAGGCTGCACTCCTCCTGCCGCTACACTCACAAGGTTGATGATTTTGGTGGTGACCCCGCTCTCCTAGGGGTCACCACCATGCCAAATGAGTGGTTTTTGCCCAGGGATGTGGGCCAGGGCCTGCAGGGCATTATGGGACGCTCCCTCTGGCGCATGCATAACCAATGGTCATCTCTCCCGCTGCTCTGGGGAAAGCCACTGCAGCCGGTTTCTTCGTTGTGCTGAGGTTGGATTGGGGGGTGTCTGGTCCCACCCGGACACCCTGCGGCCTCTATCCATATCTGAAAACAGCTCAGGGAGCCAACCGCCGGCTGCTCTCAGCAGCTTCCCACCCGGCCAGCACCTTCATGTGCTGCCATGGGAACCGGCTCTGTACTTGGAGTTTGCCCGCTCCCATGGGCAGACGCGTGTGGTGCTGCGGCCAGTCTGGCTGCATGGGGGAGTGCGGCTACACTCCCTCCTTCTCTGGCCATCAGGGGCTCCAGGATTGGGTCTGGGCCCCCCTTCACCTTCACGAGGGTGGGACAGTGTCCCCTGACTTTGCTTTGCTGCGGGCCCAGGTATGGGGTCTGAGGTCGCTCTTTTCTTCTTCATGGGGGTGCAATGACAGCCCCAAACTTTGCTTCACTGTGGGGTCCGGGATGTGGTCGGGACCCCTCTCTTCATCTTCTCGAGGGCGCAACAGCGTCCCCCATCTTTGCTTCACTGCAGGGCACCAGGATGGGGTACGGGGCCCCTCTCTTCATCTTCGCAGGGGCAACAGTGTCCCCAGACTTTGGTTCTTGGTGGGGCACTGGGATGGGTTCTGGGGCCCCTCCCTTCATCTTTGCAGGGTTCATGACGGCATTGCCCAACTTTGGTTCTTTGTGGGGCCCTAGGATGGGGTCTGGGGCACCACCACCTCACTTTCTAGGGAGTGTGACGGCACTCATTTATGTCTACATTTTCACTGGGGATGCGCAAAGGCACTCTCTGGCTCCACTATTCTTTGAGGGCAGCCCCAAGGCCCTGGCCCACCCTAGGGCAGGAATCCAGATCAGCGGCGGAGACCCATGCACTTCATCGACTGACAGAGGTCAAAGGTTGCCAAAATTTGGAGGAAGATACCTTGGGCTCCTGGGGGCAATTCTCGACAATCTTTGGCTCCATTTGCTTCCGGTGGCGAGCCCTTGCCACCTGGAGCACTTTTCTTAGGTCCCCTAGCATATACTGTTCCCAGCTCAGTAGGGAGCCAGTCCCAATGCCTCCCTGCACCAGCCTTCCATCTGGGTGCCTACCTTTCTTCTGGGCAGCGTGCTTTTTCCCCCAACTGGGAGCCCAGTCTTTCCCCCAACTGGTCCTCAGGGGGTGCGAGAGGATCAGCTTACCTGGTCCTGGTGTATGCCGCACTAGGTCTGGAGTCATTCAGGGCTGAGGCCTTGCCCAAGTGGGCAGTCAGGGGGTTGTTCTTTCCAGTTGTCCATGACGCCCGTCTTCAGTCCCAGTATTCTGCAGAGAAGCACAAGCAAGAGAAAGAGTCCTCCCCTGTGCAAGACCTCTTAGGTGGGGGCAGAGGTGTCCAACAGGGCTTCGCCTCTGGCCTATCCTGACATGCCACATCACTTCTCCGCCTCTGTCCCAACCTTTCTGCACAGTCTTCTTGGATAGTCAAAATGGGGTTATCAAGGAGTCAGTTGCCACATGGGCGTTGAGAGACTCAGCCCCACCTCCCTGACATTCCTGCCAGGGCTTCTCCCAACAATTCCTCCAAGGAGCTCCTTCTCGTTGAGGAGCCTGAGGCAGGCCCAGTTCCTGGTACGGAATGACAGCTGGCAGATTGATGTAAGGCCCTGCTCCTCTAGTGGGACAGAGCAATTATTGGCCCTAATCCTGGGCCTTAAAGGGGAAATCCTTCAGAGTCAGAGAAAGATGACATCCCTAGATTGCCCATAAGCTGTACAGATATGCCTTTGTAACCTACTGCACTATTGTTTTCATACGGGTTCCAGTGTACATTGGTGTGACTCTGGAGTCTGTGGACCCTAGGGAACTGGAGTTGTGCCCCAGGCAGCCTTTCCCATTGGCATATACTGGAGTGTCACTACAATGAAGACAATAAGCACACTGACTGTCCCTCCCATGTGTACACCCATCTCATAAGGCCTACTCACAGTCATCACCCACTCTGCATAGTCCCTTCTGCACCAGGCTACCTAAGTGCAGTTCTTGGGCTGCGCACACCAAGAATCCTCCCCACGCAGCCCTCACACAGGTGCACACATGATCACTTGTAACCGGCCCTGGGACTCCTACCCCTGCTGCATCACAGAAGCCTTTGCTTAACAAAGCAGCACCTGCAGTAAAAAGGTGCAGTCCATTTTATTATGAGTTTACTGTGGGTGAGTCTCAAAGTATGAGGCTCCCTCACAGTAAAAGGTAAAAAAACAGGTGATCCAAAAGCAAAAAATCAGGGTGAACCAGATAGTCAGAACTCTTCTCTCACACCCTTCATACGCTCTCCCCGAATTAAACAGTACGCTAAAGAACTTTCTTTTCGTGAGTTTGGTGAATTTGGTCATTATGAGGATATTATATCATCACTAAAGGTGTGGGGTAGTAGGAACTGAGGGTGGGTCTGGGTCAATTCCCTCAGTGCACCGTGGTAGGATCGCTTTAGATTCTGAAGTGGGGAAGTCATGGTGGGAAAATGTCCAAGTAAGGGGGTGCTATGTAGTTCTACTAGTGGAAGGGGGAGTTCCCTTACGGACTAGGTGGTCTCACACACATAATAGTGTCTTGCTTCATCATTTGACCACCTAGCCCCACCCAAGTAAGATGATACTACTTGGGCGGACTCAACCTCTTGGTTAAAAGAACCAGAGGGAGTGCTGAAATTAGACTTACTGGATAATTAAAGAGATCCAGATGGGGTGAAAAATAAAATTACCAAGCAAGTCACCAATTACTACTGCTAGTTTTAATGAGGGTGTATGCTGGTAAGGTTAAGAACATGGGGGAACAGAAGGCTCGTTAGAGGATAATGTCTCTTAGAGTCTAAAAAGGAATACATATGACCAACATGTTTCTGCCCTCACTAAGTGCTGGTGGGTCAGGGGCATTCGTCAGCGTCGGAGCACACGCAATAAGTGAGGTGCTCCAGGTGAAAAAAATATATATATGGCCTACCTGAACAGGTAGTTCACGGTGGGGTAGGTCTAAAATAGCTGATAAATAAACCACAGATTATTACAAGTGAAAAAGTGGCAAACCACTGCACACAACACAGCACAAGTGATAGTGTATGGAGGAAATTCACACACACATGCAAACGTGACCTACCCCGTAGTTGGGGGTGATTTGCCTCTGGTCTGGCTAGTGCCGGCAGGGGTTTTCCCTTGTAGTCACACTCTAAGGAGATTAAGGGTTAAACGTAGAGGACAAGAAAGTAAAGCAACAGAAAGAGGTAGAACCCAGTAGGAGAGAGGAAACAAGAAAATAAACCAGCTCACGGGGGAAAAACATTATTATATATATGGGGAACAGGGGAGGTGGAGGGAGGCAGGAGAAAAGCAAGGACAAGCCAAGTTTGAGAAAAGTGCAGAAAGAAGGAAAAAGAAAAAGAGAGAAAAAAGAAGTAAAAGGAAAGGAAAAAGATATGCAATGAGAAAGGGGAGAGGAGGGGGTGGAGGGATCAAAGTGGGAAACTGGAGGCAGGTGGCAGAAGGGAGGAAGATAAAGAATCAAGGGGGCCCGAGGGCCCAAACTTACCACTCCAAAGAGAATACCATGGGGGGGTACCTACATGCCGGAGCCAGGCCGCTCTGGTACTGACTAGATGGCTGGCCTGGTACTTATGGTAGCCGATAGCCAATCGATGTGAGGCAGGGGGCGGAGTCGAACCCCAATTACAAGGTGGATCAGGTGTGTCTGGCGTCGTTAAAGCTAGGCATACTGATTCGTCTTTTGTTTCCCGGCCCGCCCATAGGCCGGCCGTACCCTCTGTAGGGTTAGTGCCAGGTCGGGGACTGGGGGCGGCCCTCCAGGGCCCGGAGTGACACGCCCGGCCGCGGAACCCCTGGGGGATGGAGTCCCGCGGGGTAGGCCGCGCCCGGACGTGGTGTGGAGGAGCGAGGTGCTTCCTCCATGCGATAGCAGGATCGCGTAGTGGAGCGTCCAGTGATGACGCGGCGCAGACAGCGCGGCGCGTCGTCACACGCTCAGGGACTCTGGGAAATGGAGTCCCGTAGAGGGTGCCCGGTCATCCGGCGGGGATGACTGGGAAGGACGGAAAAAAGGCGGAAAAAAAGAAGGGGCGGAGGGGTGGTGGGGAGGGGGGAGTGAGGGGGGAGAGGGAAGGGAACGAAAAGGGGAAAGAAGGAAAACAGGAGAGAGTGGGAAGGAGAAAACAAAGCCGACAGAAGGAAAAAAAGGGGGGAGAGCCAAAAAGAAGAACGGAGAGACCAAAAGAAACAGAGCAAGAGAGAAAAGAAGGGAAAAGAAAAAGAAAGAAAGAGGGAGGGAGGGAGAGTAAGAGAAGGAGAGTCAAGGAATAAAGAGGAGAAGAATAAGGGAGACACAAGAAAGAGGCAAACATGAAAGGGAGGAAAGAGGGGAGAAAAAAGGGGCATTAGGCCATAAGGGTGCGGGGAGAGGCGTGAAAGAAAAACTAGAGGAGACTGGAATGGTAGGTGCAAACGGTAAGAGAACAGAAAAAGAGCAAGAAGGGGGGGAAAGGAGAGGGGGAGGGGGGAAGACAAAAAAAAAGGAGAGAAGGAAAGTGTGAAGAAGGGGAATGTAACAATAGTGATACTATCAGGGGAGGAAGGGACTTCTCAGGAGGACAGTGATGCTTTACTGAGAGAAGGACAGAAAGGATATCAGGTCGTGATTACCATCATGGTGTATTTCAGGACGCATGGAAAAAGGGATCGTCAATGAAGTTAACTGAGGCAGGATGGGTGCTAGGGGGGGATTGTGCGGGGTCTCTCAATATAGAGAGAAGACCATATTGGTATCTGGTAGTCAACCTAAGGCTGACCATTGAATGTTATCATTCAATCCTATAGTGTCCGTTCGCAGCCTCCATATCCATCTCTGTTCGTATAGTAGGAGTTTCTGTTTGGCATTGGTTGTCGTCGGTTTCAGTTGGTCCAGTATCACCCACTGCATGAGATCGGGATGGTGATTGTTAGAGCTGTAATGCTCTGTGAGTCTTGTGGCATCTCTTTTGCACCGGATGGTGCTCCTATGCTCGCAGATGCGTGTGCCCACTCTTCTTGTCGTCATCCCAATGTACTTTTTGTCACAGGGGCATGTGATCATGTACACCACATTTTTACTGTTACAGTTTGTTAATTGTCTAAGTTCCCAGGGTGTTCGTAATCCCAAGTCAAATGTAAGGGTCTTTTTGGTAAAGGCGCACACACTGCAGCTGCCGCATGGGAAGTGTCCTTTTGGGGGAGGAAAATCCCAGAGGGTCTTTTGTCTGTTTGTGGTGGGGCTTACCCATGGGCGGGTATGTACGATCATATCCTGGATACTTGTTGCCTGTCTGTAGGCGTTCATAGGAACCTGAAAGGGAATGAGGATATGTCTGCTCTACATGAAGGCTGAACATGCATGCCCTACATCTTACCCAATCGCTAAGTCTGAGCTGTGTTGGTGGACTAATGATTTATATGCCGCAGATCACACCAAAGTAGACTACATTAAGATGCTCTTTTATGAACAGCACATGTATTGACTTAACACTAAGCCTTTGCACTATTATTCCGTAAAGCTTCAAGATGTGGCATGTATAATCTCATTGTGGACCCATACCTTATACACAGAGGGACTGTTCATATAAGAACAGTCAACAGTTTAGGAATCATCTCAGAGTAGTGAAACATGACACTGGCAAACAACATTTTTAATTACGTCCCTTTGGAGATCCATGTTGAATTGATATCCTCACAAGGAGCAGAAGTGGACCAGGGCACTTAAACACAGAGCAGGTCACTGTCTGGGAGTGGCGTTGACAAAAACAGGGTGAAATATAGGGGTGGGCATAACTCCAATTTGGTGTAGCATAATTAAGCAAAATTACCCTAAATTTATGAGAGATTCTGCATAATTACGCAAGAAGAGTAATTCAACATTTAGCTATATCTACTTAACATAAAAATGCCCCCTCACATTCAGAATGGGCCAGACCGTGCATTTTGCACTAGGAAATAGTGCAAAATGCAACTGAACAAAAATAGCAGGGTGATTCTTCTCCTAAAGTAATCCCATCATTTAGTTCTTCTTTTCTTGCTTAGATTAAAAAAGCACCCTTGCATCCATAATACACGCGTGGGTGCATTTTGAACTAAGGAAATAGCGCTAAATACAAAACAACTCAGACGGCAGCTTGAGCCGCTGCTCATGCTCACTAAAGTCATTTTTTATGCTTATTTCCACCCCAAAATGCTTTTTGTTGGACTTTTTAGTTTATGTAGTGTCATCCTGAATCTTTTTGCCTCCTGCCTCCTATTTTTTCTGACCTGTTGCTGTTGGCTTTTGAACTCTGAGCACTTTACCACTGCTAACAAGTGCTAAAGTGCATATATTCTCTGCGTAAACTGTATGTAATTGGTTTATCCATGATTGGCATATTTTATTTACTAGTAAGTCCCTAGTAAAGTGCACTAGAGGTGCCAGGGCCTGTAAATCAAATGCTACTAATGGGTCTGTAGCACTGGTTGTGCCACCCACATAAGTAGCTCTGTAATCATGTCTCTGACCTGCCACTGCAGTGTCTGTGTGCAGTTTTAACTGTAAATTTGACTTGGCAAGTGTACCCACTTGCCAGGCCTAAACCTTTCCTTCTCTTACATGTCAGACACGCCTAAAGTAGGCCCCAGGTAGCCCCAAGGGCAGGGTGCAGTGTATGGTTAAGGTAGGACATTTAGTAATATGTTCTATATGTCTAGACAGTAAAATATTGCTAAATTCGTTTTTCGCTGTTGCAAGGCCTGTCCCTATCATAGGTTAACATGGGGGCTACCTTTAAATCTGATTAAAGTGTAGATTCCCTTTGGGAGTGGATGGACATGTGAAGTTTGGGGTCTTTGAGCTCACAATTTAAAAATACATCTTTCAGTAAAGTTGATTTTGAGATTGTGTGTTTGAAAATGCCACTTTTAGAAAGTGAGCATTTTCTTGCTTATACCATTTCTGTGACTCTGCCTGTTTGTGGATTCTCTGTCTGGGTCAGTTTGACAGTTGGGCTGGTTGCAACTCACACTAGACAGTGACACAAAGGGAGCTGGGGTGTACCCTGCATATCCTGATGAGCCATCTGTGCTAGGAGGGAGGGAAGGAGTGGTCACTCACACCTGAAAGGGCTGTGCCTGCCCTCACACAATGCAGTCTCCAACCCCCTGGTGAGTGTCTGGGGCCTGGCCTGGGCAAGGCAGGAATTCACACTCAAAAGAGACTTTACTTTGAAGTAGGCTTACTTCAAAGGAGAAATTGGGTATAAGAAGGGCACCCAAAACCACAGACTTTAGAACATTTCTGGAAACTAAGAGGAACCTCTGCCTGGAGAAGAGCTGAAGAGCTGAGAAAGAAGAGCTGCCCTGTCTGTGACTATGCTTTGTGGCGCTATCCTGCAGTTACTGCTTCTGCCAGAGTAAGAGGGCAAAGACTGGACTTTGTGTGCCTTCCATCTTGAGAAGAAATCTCCAAGGACTTGATTTAGAGCTTGCCTCCTGTTGTGTGAAGTCTCAGGGACAGCAAAAACTCCTCTCTACCAGCACCTGGAGTCTCTGGAGAGACTCCTACTTTGCCCATCCAGTGCCTGGGACCCTGAAAGGAGAAGCTGGCAGCCCAAGAGTGAGAGATCCACGCACAGAGCACCGTGCGGGAAAAAGGTCGACGCGACTCTGCTCTGCAGCTGAAGGAACAACGCGCCGACAGCTCTGCGGCTGAAAATCGACACTCGCCGGAAATGCAACCGAAGAATCAATGCACGGAGCTGGAGAAATGACAAGCACGCTGATGCAGAATTGGAGATCGAAACCCCCACGCTGCGTGGTTTTTGAATCATCGTGTGGCTGGATTTCCGACGCACGTACTGCTTGGTGTGTAAAAACAACGCAAGGCCTGCCCGGATCTGAGAGTGCTGACCAGATCGATGCATCGCTCTCCTGCGGAGAGAAGAACCAGCGCGCCCCGACCCGATGAAAGGAGAAATGACGCAAAGTGTCGCTCGTGAGTGAAATCAACTCATCCCAAGCCCTTTTTGACCCACACTCGCCCGTGCAGGGTTATTTTTGACGAACCCAAGGTACATTTTCACGCTAACAGTGTTAGTGTGTGTTTAAAATTACATGAAGACTCTTTTTGCATGTTCAGTGATAACTTGAGGTGTATTGTGGATTTTTGTCGTTTTGGTCTTGTTTTGTTTAGATAAATATTTTCTATTTTTCTAAACCTGTGTTGTGTCATTTTGTAGTATTTTCATTAAGTTACTCTGTGTGTTGGTACAAATACTTTACACCTAGCACTCTGAAGTTAAGCCCACTGCTCTGCCAAGCCACCAAGGGGTAAGCAGGGGTTAGCTGAGGGTGATTCTCTTTTACCCTGACTAGAGTGAGGGTCCTTGATTGAACAGGGGGAAACCTGACTGTCATCCGAAGACCTAATTTTTAACACTTTTAATTACACAAGCAGGCACCATTGTGCAGTGATTGGTAATTTCTCATCAAGGACTAACATGGAATTACCAAAGTTACTCTGATTTCTCTGGTATCATTGAAAGCACTCCCAGGCCTAGTGAAAAGGGTGAGGAGCAGGGAACTTAATTAGTGTTGTGAAATGGGGTGGGTGTAGGGCTGTGTGGATGGGGACTGGGGGAAACACAGATGAGATGCATGGTGTTTGAAAATAGTGGTGTATAGTGACCACGTCGAGCTTTTGACAGAGAATGAGATGTGAAAATCGGGTGAGTCATGACAGCGAAATGCGCGCTTACAACTGTGGGAAAACCAAAAGTCGGAGCACTGTGAGGGTAACACTAAGAAACATTAGGCCCGAGCAGAGTACTGACAGAAAACTTGATAGCAACTGTTAGATATGCAGCATGCGTCTGTTGTTAAAAGAAGTGACTGAGCCCAGACCGAGAGGCAGTGGCCTACAGAGACGTTTATCACAAGCCTACTATTCCCTGAAAAGGAACGGGGCACAGAATAGCACAGACATGCTTCGGGTCCAGGGAAGACGTAGTGTGCTTTTAAAAGCATCCCCAAATGCGGATTACCCCTTTAAGTCATCAGGAAGCCTACATCATTATCATTTGTTCTTTAACCAGTCCATTTCATGCACATTCCCTTCTATATACATTTCGGTGAAAAACAACCCCTTCTTGCTCATGAGCACCACAGTACCTTTAGCAATATGCATTACTCCTTTCATTTCAAAAGTGTAGTGCACTTGATAGACATTGCGTGACACAATGTTCTGCAACAAAGTACAACAAGTGAAGAGAGCAGCAGAAAGTGAAGAGAGAATTACAGAGGAAAGGCAGTAGCACATCACGCTAGAGAATGGTTCTTCTAGTTATTTATTTATCACATCGTATTTTTTAAGCTCCCAGGAGTCTCACCGGAGATGCGAAGCTCTGCACAGCACCGGTGGACTGCTCCAGCATAACAATTTGTATCACAAAGGAGAGAAAACAAAACAGGATGAATGGGCTGAATCTGAAATACTCTCTTTAATCCTTTCTTAGAGGGCTTGGTGATCTATTAGGCCAAATTGAGAAATACCTTGCTTCCCTTCCACTCACATTCTCGTTGCCACGACAGTGCTAGCCCTGAGTCTTATCTCTTCTATGGGTGGGTGGAGGGCTTTACAATCATGCCCCTGCTGAACGAAGCTAAGGTCACAATTATGGGTAAGGTGGTACCCGGATGTGATAAACCTGCACCCGGAGATACTGTTTCCGAGTAGCAAATCCGCGCGCTAGATCCCCTTGGATCGAATTTACTAGTCTGAAAATCCTCAGGCACGTTTTCCACACATAGGTTTTCTGTGATCAAACACCGGTATTACCGCACAGAAAAAAGACCCTGTGCTACAATGTCTGTTGGCACCCCTCCCCCTCAATGACCACCTCACTACCACTCTTTAACAGTGCCCCTAAAGTCTTCAGAACCACCCTCTCCCAGATACATGTAATTCGTTTTATGGCACCACTCATACCATTGTAAGGAGTAAGAGCACTTTACATAATACACATTACACAGAGATAATCAATCGTGTGTGCCAATCAGCTTATAAGAAATGTTACATAGGACAGTGGACTACACATTGTTGGAGTCACATGTCGTCCATACTGGTAGTATAGTTTAGAAGTGCTTGGTCTAGAGAGGCACAAACTCAGAACTTCAAATGTAACAGCTTGGCTGGGGGTTCTCTTTAATAAAGGGAATTGCTTTCAACCTAAATTATACCTTTGTGGAACATTAGGATAATGAAAGACTGGAGAAAAATCATAATGTTCTAATCTGTACTTTGCATTTTGCATGCAGCTATTGATGACAGTTAATAGCTCACTGTTCTATATTAGGATTGTAACTTATAAACTGCAAGTAACAGAAGAAACTCTCTGACAAGAGCAGTAACCAGCAAAAAAGCAGCACAATCTTTCTACATTAAATGCGCTTTTGTGATCTGCATAGCACACATTCTTTACAGCAGGCATATTAACCCTCTGCACTACGTTATGACTGGACAAAACTCCTATATCTCCCCCGGAATAACATTAATCACCGGGGTTATTTTGACATTTTTACTGTTGCTTGAAAATTAATTATTGGGGGAAAGGTACCACAACAGGCGCTTTTAAAACCATAACATACTTACCAACAGTCGCCCCCACCAAAAGGTCAGCGCCAGATGTGGGGCACCAGTTGCAACACCCTAGAGACGGCCCTGCTGTGGGTGTTGTGAGAAAGTAGCCTCTTTCTAGCCTTGTTACTCCCACTTTTGGCCTGTTTGTGAGTATATGTCAGGGTGTTTTCACTGGGATCCTGCTAGCCAGGGCCCAGTGCTCATAGTGAAAACTCTATGTTGTCAGTATGTTTGTTATGTGTCACTGAGACCCTGCTAGCCAGGACCCCAGTGCTCATAAGTTTGTGGCCTATATGTATGTGTTCCCTGTGTGATGCCTAACTGTCTCACTGAGGCTCTGCTAACCAGAACCTCGTTGGTTATGCTCTCTCTGCTTTCCAAATTGTCACTAACAGGCTAGTGACCAATTTCACCAAATTCACATTGGCATACTGGAACACTCTTATAATTCCCTAGTATATGGTACTGAGGTACCCAGGGTATTGGGGTTCCAGGAGATCCCTATGGGCGTCAGCATTTCTTTTGCCACCCATAGGGTGCTCTGACAATTCTTACACAGGCCTGCCACTGCAGCCTGAGTGAAATAATGCCCACATTATTTCACAACCATTTTACACTGCACATAAGTAACTTATAAGTCACCTATATTTCTAACCTTCACCAGGTGAAGGTTGAGTGCAAAGTTACTTAGTGTGTGGGCACCCTGGCACTAGCCAAGGTGCCCCCACATTGTTCAGGGCAAATTCCCCGGACTTTGCGAGTGCGGGGACACCATTTCACGCGTGCACTATACATAGGTCACTACCTATGTATAGCGTCACAATGGTAACTCCGAACATGGCCATGTAACATGTCTAAGATCATGGAATTGTCACCCCAATGCCATTCTGGCATTGGCATTGGGGAGACAATTCCATGATCCCCCGTGTCTCTAGCACAGAACCCGGGTACTGCCAAACTGCCTTTCCGGGGTCTCCACTGCAGCTGCTGCTGCTGCCAACCCCTCAGACAGGTTTCTGCCCTTCAGGGGTCCAGGCAGCCCTGGTCCAGGAAGGCAGAACAAAAAATTTCCTCTGTGAGAGGGTGTGCCACCCTCTCCCTTTGGAAATAGGTGTGAAGGCTGGGGAGGAGTAGCCTCCCCCAGCCTCTGGAAATACTTTGATGGGCACAGATGCTGCCCATCTCTGCATAAGCCAGTCTACACCGGTTTAGGGATCCCCCAGACCTGCTCTGGTGTGAAACTGGACAAAGGAAAGGGGAGTGACCCCTCCGCTGACCTTCACCTCCCAGGGGATGTGCCTAGAGCTCCTCCAGTGTGACCCAGACCTCTGCCATCTTGGAAACAGAGGTGTTGCTGGCACACTGGACTGCTCTGAGTGGCCAGTGCCATCAGGTGACGTCAGAGACTCCTTTTGATAGGCTCTTACCTTTCTTACTAGCCTATCCTCCTTCCTAGGTAGCCAAACCTCCTTGTCTGGCTATTTAGGGTCTCGGCTTTGGGGAATTCTTCAGATACCGAATGCAAGAGCTCAGCAGAGTTCATCTGCATCTCCCTCATCACCTTCTGCCAAAGGATCGACCGCTGACTGCTCAGGATGCCTGCAAAACCGCAACAAAGTAGCAAAGACGTCTACTGCAACATTGTATTGCTTCATCATGTCGGCTTTCTCGCCTGTTTCCTGGTGGTGCATGCTCTGGGGGTAGCCTGCCTCCTTCTTGCACCAGGAGCTCTGAAGAAATCTCCCGTGGGTCGACAGAATCTTCCCCCTGCAACCGCAGGCAACAAAAGACTGCATCACCGGTCCTCTGGGTTCCCTCTCAGCATGACGAGCGTGGTCCCTGGAACTCAGCAACTCTGTCCAAGTGACTCCCACAGTCCAGTGACTCTTCAGTCCAAGTTTGGTGGAGGTAAGTCCTTGCCTCCCCACGCTAGACTGCATTGCTGGGTACTGCATGATTTGCAGCTGCTCCGGCTCCTGTGCACTCTTCCAGGATTTCCTTCGTGCACAGCCAAGCCTGGGTCCCCGATACTCTAACCTGCAGTGCACAACATTCTGAGTTGTCCTCCGGCATCGTGGGACTCCCTTTTCTGACTTCGGGTGGACTCCAGTTCACTCCTCTTCCAAGTGCCTGTTCCGGTACTTCTGCGGGTGCTGCCTGCTTCTGTGAGGGCTCCCTGACTTGCTGGGTGCCCCCTCTGTCTCCTCATCCAAGTGGCTAAATTCTGGTCCCTCCTGGGCCACAGCAGCATCCAAAAACCCTAACCGCAACCCTTGCAGCTAGCAAGGCTTGTTTGCAGTCTTTCTGTGTGGGAACACCTCTGCAAGCTTCTTCACGATGTGGTACATCCATCCTCCAAATGGGAAGTTCCTAGTCCTCTTCGTTCCTGCAGAACACTAAGCTTCTTCCATCCGGTGGCAGCTCCTTTGCACCCTCAGCTGGCATTTCCTGGGCATCTGCCCACTCTCGACACTGTTGTGACTCTTGGACTTGGTCCCCTTGTCTTACAGGTACTCAGGTCCGGAAATCCACTGTTGTTGCTTTGCTGGTGTTGGTTTTCCTTGCAGAATCCCCCTATCACGACTTCTGTATTCTCTGGGGGTTGTAGGTGCACTTTACACCTACCTTACAGGGTCTTGGGGTGGGCTATTTTTCTAACCCTCACTGTTTTCTTACAGTCCCAGCGACCCTCTACAAGCTCACATAGGTTTGAGGTCCATTTGTGGTTCGCATTCCACTTTTGGAGTATATGGCTTGTGTTGCCCCTATACCTATGTGCTCCTATTGCAATCTATTGTAACTTTACACTGCTTGCATTACTTCCTTTTGCTATTACTGCATATTTTTGGTATTGTGTACATATATCATGTGTATACTTGGCATCCTCATACTGAGGGTACTCACTGAGATACTTTTGGCATATTGTCATAAAAATAAAGTACCTTTATTTTTAGTATAACTGTGTATTGTGTTTTCTTATGATATTGTGCATGTGACACCAGTGGTATAGTAGGAGCTTTGCATGTCTCCTAGTTCAGCCTAAGCTGCTCTGCTATAGCTACCTTCTATCAGCCTAAGCTGCTAGAAACACCTCTTCTACACTAATAAGGGATAAATTGACCTGGTACAGAGTGTAAGTACCCCTTGGTACCCACTACAAGCCAGGCCAGCCTCCTACAGGTGTTTAGACAGAATATCGGAAACATAAATATAATGGGACAAAATATCATGTTAGGAATATCGAGAACAAAAATACTGTGAAGGTAACTTTCTATAGGTAAGCAAAGTTTGCTATATATAACTTTTCATATATGTATCTTGACTATATATATTTATATAAAAACCATCAAAGAAGACGAAGCACTCCTGGAGGCTGTATCCTTATTATTTATTCACTTGGCAAAGGCTTTCAAACAGACACCACAACGCGTTTCGACAAAATGACTTCTTCCAGGTGGTTTCATATGCTCTCTCCATCTCTTTCCTGCCATCTACATATATACCCAGCATTTTGGGATTGTGAGTACACATTACAACACTTCTCCTTTCTTCAGCATGAACGTTTAATTTCAAATAATGAAGTAATGTGCATTTTCGTTTTTAGCCTTGTGAAAATCTGTGCTTTCATGTATGTCATTATGGTGTTTTCCATCCATTTACGCTTGACAGAATGTTTTTCTAAGCACATCTTTCACTTTCAATTTAGGATTAAGATGAAAATTATCCTTTCGCAACTTGCTGCGTAAATAACAGATCATGCCTTTAAACCACTTTCCAAATATCTTTTTAGTTCCCATGCGAAAAATCAAAAAAGAATCCATTTCCTGCTCGACATTTTTTCAATTACTTGAACTAGAATAACTGCAGTCTCCGGACCCTATAGGACAGGTCGCATCAGCAATATAAGAACCTTGATAGGCATCCACTCACCATATCCTGACAGAGTAGTTCCTTCCTTTATGGAATAGCACTAGGCGCTTTGGAAGTCAGTGACATTACTTTATCCTCCAGTGTACGTACACACTCAGGAAATCAGTATTTCCTTGCTAACCTCAAATTTCCAGTCCTGTATGCCGGGCACTGTTGCTATTTAGAAGTTAAATACACAAGTCCTTGGTCATTTACAGCGACGCGCCTCTCTGCCAGTGCAGAGTTAGGGTCAATACCAGAACCCTCATGTTAGAAATTGGGTTTTTGGTTGGCAGTCAGGTTACCCTCTGTCCAAGCAAAAGCCCTCACTCTAGTCAGGGTAAGTCACACACAATCCAAGATTATCCTGTGCCCACCCTCTGGTAGCTTGGCACGAGCAGTCAGGCTTAACTTAGAAGGCAATGTGTAAAGTATTTGTGCAATAAATCATACAATACCACCATATAGCACCACAAAAATACACCACACAGTGTTTAGAAAAATATATAATATTTATCTGGATAATTGTAGGTCAAAAAGAATAAAGTTTGCAATGGGAAATTGTAGGGATATCACTGAAAAGTGATATACAGTGTCTTAAGTCTTTAGAATATAAACAAAGTCTCTTTCAAGCACAAGTACCTGGTTTAGAGTGGAAAAATCTCCTCAGAGGGCTACAAAAGAAGAGGTGCGTGGAAAAAGGGTGTATGCGTCGATTTCTCCCCAGCACACACGGACTTGCGTCGTTATTTTCCACGCGGGGAAGTCGTGCGTCGTTTTCCGGCACGCAGACAGTCTCTTTTCGTGGATCACGGGGATTACCAGATGTCCCGGGTCTATGCGTGGATTTTGCTGCTTGTTTTCCGGCTGCTCGTCGTTCTGCGGGGCTGTGCGTCGAAATTACGATCTCACGGCAGGCGTCGCGTCAATTTCTCCTCTAGAGGTCGGGCAGCGTTATCCTTGCGAAGCCGTGCGTCGGATTTTCGGTCGTCCCAAGAGCGTCGCGTCGATCAGCGTTGGTGTGCGGCGTTTTTCTCGCCGCGGAACAAGCTGTGCGTCGAAATTTTCGGCGCACGGAGCGTCCAAGTGAAAGAGAGAAGTCTTTTTGGTCCTGAGACTTCAGGGAACAGGAGGCAAGCTCTATCCAAGCCCTTGGAGAGCACTTTCACAGCCAGACAAGAGTTCAACAAGGCAGCAGGCCAACAGCAAGGCAGCAGTCCTTTGTAGAAAGCAGACAGGTGAGTCCTTTGAGCAGCCAGGCAGTTCTTCTTGGCAGGATGTAGTTTCTGGTTCAGGTTTCTTCTCCAGCAAGTGTCTAATGAGGTAGGGCAGAGGCCCTGTTTTATACCCAAATGTGCCTTTGAAGTGGGGGAGACTTCAAAGAGTGGCTAAGAAGTGCACCAGGTCCCCTTTCAGTTCAATCCCGTCTGCCAGGGTCCCAGTAGGGGGTGTGGCAGTCCTTTGTGTGAGAGCAGGCCCTCCACCCTCCCAGCCCAGGAAGACCCATTCAAAATGCAGATGTATGCAAGTGAGGCTGAGTACCCTGTGTTTGGGGTGTGTCTGAGTGAATGCACAAGGAGCTGTCAACCAAGCCCAGCCAGACGTGGATTGTAAGGCACAGAAGGATTTAAGTGCAAAGAAATGCTCACTTTCTAAAAGTGGCATTTCTAGAATAGTAATATTAAATCCGACTTCACCAGTCAGCAGGATTTTGTATTACCATTCTGGCCATACTAAATATGACCTTCCTGCTCCTTTCAGATCAGCAGCTGCCACTTCAACAGTGTATGAGGCAGCCCCAATGTTAGCCTATGAAGGGAGCAGGCCTCACAGTAGTGTAAAAACGAATTTAGGAGTTTTACACTACCAGGACATATAACTACACAGGTACATGTCCTGCCTTTTACCTACACAGCACCCTGCTCTAGGGGTTACCTAGGGCACACATTAAGGGTGACTTATATGTAGAAAAAGGGGAGTTCTAGGCTTGGCAAGTACTTTTAAATGCCAAGGCGAGGTGGCAGTGAAACTGCCCACACACAGGCCTTGCAATGGCAGGCCTGAGACAAGGAAAAGGGGCTACTTAAGTGGGTGGCACAACCAGTGCTGCTGGCCCACTAGTAGCATTTCATTTACCAGCCCTATGCACATAAAGTGCACCTTACTAGGGACTTATAAGTAAATTAATAGTCCAATCAGGTATGATTCAAGGTTACCATGTTTTAAGGGAGAGAGCATATGCACTTTAGCACTGGTTAGCAGTGGTAAAGTGTGCAGAGTCTAAAAACCAGCAAAAACAGTGCCCACAAAGTGGAGGGAGGCAGGCAAAAAGTTAGGGGTGACTACCCTAAGGCTGTCAGGTCTAACACCTCACAATAAACCATCAAAGAAGACGCTGCACTTCCAGAGGCTGCATCCCTATTATTTATTCACTCACAGACACCACAACGTGTTTCGACAAAATGTCTTTTTCCAGGTGGTTTCGTCTGCTCTCTCCCTCTCTTTCCTGCCATCTTTATTTATACCCAGCATTCTTTATATATGTTCAAGTTACCTAGATGTGGAGTAAGGAATAGTAAATCTATACTTACTTATTGCACTTACTTTCTCGATATTTGGGTCCTCAGCATATTTGGCATGTTATTCTGTCTGCACAATCTTTGTGTTTCTGATATTCTCTGAACCCACAATTTAAAAATACATCTTTTGGTGACGTTGTTTTTTGAACTGTGAGTTTGAAAATGCCAAAAGTGGGCATTTTCTTGCTTAACCATTCTATGGTTCTGTCTGTCTGCTGAATACACATCTCGGTCAGGATGACAGTTGGGCTGTTTATGTATTCACTCTACACAGTCACACAAAGGGAGCTGAGGTGTGCCCTGCATATCTTGCTGGCCCATCACCAGCTTGATGGGTCTTCCTGAGCTGGAGCGGTGGAGGAGTTGCCACTTGCACCTGAAAAGGGCTGTGCCCGTCATCACACAAAGCAGTCTATAACCCCCTGGAGTGTGTCTGGGGCCACGGCATGGAAATTAAGGGTCTTGTGCACTACAAAGTCTTCCCTTTTGAGTTTGCCTACTTCAAAGAGAGAAATGGGTATAAGTACTGGACCTCTAGCACCACAAAATTTGAATCCTCCTGAAGTGAGGGCATTCTGCTAGGAAGAAGAGTTAGGTGCTGAAGTAGGGACTGTCACTCTCCCAGTTGCTTTGCTGTGCTGATCTGCTGCTTGCTGCTTCTGTCCTGGGAGTGAAAGGATTGGACTTTGCTTTCTACATCCTGCTTCCAAAGGTTCTCCAAGGGCTGGGACTGAGTTTGCCTCCTATTAGCAGTCGCAGGGACATCAAAGGCTTCATCTGCCACACCTGGGCTCTCTTGCGCCTTTGTGAGTGAGTTCTGCTGTAACCAAGAAGAAACTAAGTGCATGGACTCCAGAGTGACTTTGGAACCGGCACCACAGTCCAACTCTACATCGCTGCCTGCACAGGAGCTGTCAATCAATCAATCAATGCTTGTAAAGCACGACTACTCACCCGTTAGGGTCTTAAGGCACTGGTAAAGTGGGGGGAAAGTGTAGCATTCACCGGTGGTTCTTAAAAAAGCCATGTCTTCAGTTCCTTCGTGAAGCTGAGGAGGGATGTGGTTTGACTGATTTGGAGAGGAAGGGTGTTCCAGGCTGTGGCTGTGAGGTAGGAAAAGGAACATCCTCCTGTTCTGGTCTTCCTGATGTGGGGTACTTCTGTGAGAGAGAGCTGGGGTGATTGTAGGGTCTTGTGGGGTACATGGAGGTTGAGTCGATGGTTGAGGTAGTCTGGTCCGGTGTTGTGGAGGGCTTTGTTTGCGTGGGCCCCGCTGAGTGCACTGACCATGACCGACGCCACAGGCCCAATGCCACTGCAGCGCCTTTGAAGTCCCGCCACAGCATGAGCCCTAAGTGCCATATCACCGACGTCTGTGACACCGACTCCGCTGCAGCACCTGTGGCCCCATGGTGTGATCACTACACAGCAAGGTTGATGCCTCATGTCTTAACCTGCTGGATTCGGTGCCCCTGCCGGATCGTAAGGAAGCAATGCCTCACCACCAAAACCGCATCACCTCACCTACAACCGTAATGAACCATTGCCTCAACTTCCCTGCCTCGCAGAAAGGACCCAAAGCCTCATCTCCCTGGTAGCAGTAAGGAACCAATGCCGCAACGGCTCCAGCGATGCCTCACCTCCCAGACTCCGGGCAATGTCTTTGTTTCCACATCATTTTCAAAGGTACTGTGTCTGAGGTCTGTGCACTTCTGTGACCGGACCACACACCCTCAAAAGTGGCATTGAACTGTTGGGGGCGACTCCGTCAAGACGTTGTGATAGCCCTAGTTCGAACCATTGAGTTTCTAAGCACTTTACTGAGATTTAATATTTAAAATATTTTTATCTTTGCTTCCGTATGTTACATTTTTGTTGGTTTGGTCTTGTTTTACTCAGATAAATATTGGCTATCTTCTAAACTGGTGTGGTGTCTGTTTTTAGTGTTTTCACTGTGTTACTGTGTGTGTGTGTGTGGTTACAAATATTTTGTACATTGCCTCTGAGATAAGCCTGACCGCTTGTGCCAGACTACCAAGGGGGTGAGCAGGGGTTATCTTAGCTGTGTGGTTCCCTTACCCTGATTAGAGTGAGGGTCCCTACTTGGACAGGGTGTAAACCACTGCCAGAGACCCCATTTCAAACACAAATGTTAGAGCATTATCTAGTAACTTAACTGGTACTTAATCCAAATGTGTAAAAACCTCTGCTTTACTATAATGTTTGCTAGTCAACATGGGCTATAAGCCCACATCATGGAAATTCACTTTAAGTATAGGTTAAGAGGTACCATTTAGGTTAGACATCACACTTTGAATACATTATTATGTGAAACACATACATATATTCAAAAGAAAACGTTACTAATTCATACACAACTCCTGAACCTGTAGATAACACAGCACAAAGAGTAATGGAAGAGCGCACCACAAGATGTGAACCACCACTTGCTGGAAGAACAAATGGCACATTATCCATGCAAACCATTGTTACCTGACGATCCACAGACGCAACAGTAACAACTACTCTGCAACCTGAAAGCACTTCCACTGTTGTGAAACATTAACCTGAAACTTCACCACTGCCGCAACCCACATATTAAGATGTACTACAACAACAACAACAAGGCTGCCAGCTTCAGGCCCTGTGTCTGCTGCTTCTTCCACGTGCACCATAGCCACAGTATCAGCTGACACCATTGTCAACAACCACTGCCTTTACATGCAAAAATGCAGAAAAATCATATGGGTAACATTTGTAATCCTATTGAGTGAAAACAGGCTGAAATTTCACTCTGCATTACTAATAATCAGGCCCTGATCTACGTGTCCCTACATGCTGATTTACTGAATAAATAGAGAGCCGAATAGGCAGTGCTTGATTTGTAAAACAAGTAAATTATAGGGACCAAAGGTTTTCTTGGGAGGTAAGTGCTAGAACCACACACTGCCTACTGCAACCACTGCTGCCAGCACAATCATTTGGTTCCTTTCTGTGGCACAGCTCCTGTGTCAACCTTCTTGCTGTGCACATTGCTACATTGGTTGAGAACTAAAGTTGTGCTGGATGATATATAAGCCAATGCCTAGAATGTATTCTGCCATTTGTCTAAAAAAAAAAAATAGTGCTCCACATTTATGCAAAAACAGATTGACCCCCAGTGGATTATTTGGTGCTGTTTTTCCTTTGCACTCTGGTATGTGTAGTGCAGTATTTATAATGGAACATGTTATGGTAATTCAATAAAGAAAGTGACAAAATAATGGAGTCAAGAGACATTGCCGGGCTGGGGAATTCTTCACCCCTACTCATTCAAACTCCACAATAGCTCCAGTTTGCAAAAATGTATTGTTTCAGTAATCTTTGCCCGGTTCTGTCTTCCTATGGAACGTGTTGTAATGCCAGGGTAAACATGAATGCTGTGATAAAAAGTAAATACCTCACAGGATTTACCAATAAGGGTTTCTGATACTGTAGGTTTCAATGCAATTGGCTTCTGATCATCACTGTGATCCTCAGTGTGTGAAAGGGAAGCCACGGATGAGTATAAGTGAACAACTGCATACTAATTATGAGTCAAACATGACCCACTGTGTATGGATGCATGAAATTCGAAATCTTACCATCTTAGCTCAAAGCTGAACCAGTTAGTTATGGTGTCTCCTAAAGCATTCATTGGTAAGCCCTCTAAGCCCAACAAAACATTCAGATTTGCCCTGGCATTACGAAAACCACACAGGATTACATATGTTATCAACTTATCCCCCTGTAGAGACTACTACAAATGCAGAATCCCATGCCCCCAGGGAAAACTCCTTGCTTCCATCACCTGCAACATCTTGCAGTGCCTTGAGTGCTCTGTTATGTCAGAAGGACGCCCCTCCCAAGGGCACTGAGGTTCCCCCCCTAAGCCCAGTGGTTAAGGTAGGCCCTATTATCCTGTGTACAAATCAGTTTGGGCTATTGGCGGAGGAAGGGGGCCTTCCTGTTTGCACCCCACATTCCTTGCCTGGAGTCGCTACTGATGATAACATCCCGATTAATTCCCCCTCCGACTCTGATGGTCTGCAATTGCTAGACAAGGGAATTGATTTGACCCTTGTCCTTCAGAAGGTGGACAAAGTTAAGACTTTAGTTCTATCACTAATGGGAATAATGAAGGTGACATTGATGCAGAAGTGTGGTTGTAGATGCCAGCCACTCAAGGGGGAGGCAAGAGGGGCTGGGAGCCCTGCTATGTCTAAATTAGGGTTAGAAGCAGATACCCCCTCTTGGAGACAGCTGCGTACCCCCCTCAGAAAATCCACCTTTATTGGTAGAGGGCAACCAGTTAGAGCCTGTAAGTGTAAGGCGGAAATTCAACAGAGCTCCTGATATCAGGAATTCCCTGGGGACCCACAATCATATTGATGTCCAGCCCGATGCTTTTGATTCTGGGCCCAGGGGGGACACCCCCCCGCAAGTCCTTGGTGGGGTGGTTAGTTCCCCTGTATCCCCCCATCAAATTTTCCAAACCCCTCACGATGATACCTCACAGTACGACCAGGGTTTAGGATTAAGAAGCAAAGATAGTACTATTTATATGGTTGATGTGCCTAAGTTGCCATTTGGCTCCTTTGAGAACCATGAGTCTTTGATTAACAAAGTCATCCACTGGCTACGTGCCCAACGCAATTGTCTTTCAGTCATTCATTCTGATATTCTTAAGGTGGGCAGATGTAGCCATTTGGGGACAAATTCTGACTTTATTTTTGTCTGTCTTGTTGATAA
This sequence comes from Pleurodeles waltl, assembly GCF_031143425.1. Classification (NCBI taxonomy): domain Eukaryota; kingdom Metazoa; phylum Chordata; class Amphibia; order Caudata; family Salamandridae; genus Pleurodeles; species Pleurodeles waltl. The sequence continues at coordinate 549,454,401 of NC_090445.1, forward strand.
GTTATTGGTGGACCAACTTATGGACTTTGAAGAATGCACATGCCATTTTAGGGACATGAGAGGGGTTGGCATTAGCCTTGCATTAAATCCACTGTGTACTTGTCCAACTACGTTCTTTAAAAGGCAAGCTCCCATCCAAGAACGCAAACCATATACAGTACCCAAAACCCCTTATACACTGCCAGTTATCGAATGACTAAATGTTGATCAGGCAGTGCACCTTGGGGTATCTAATGGGGATATGCATCTGGAGGGGGCTGCTTGCCCTATTCCTGGAGTTGAGTCAGCCAACTCTGAGATAGCTGGATTTGATAGGAAGTTCGGAGATCCAGAGTGGGTTACTTATATCAATAATCAGGATGTATGTCTCTTTCAGGAGACTTGGGTTGAGGAGCAAATCTACATAGATGGGTTTCTCTTGTATAGCACCCTAGCTCAACCACCAGAGAAGGACCTAGGCCATGCTAAAGGAGGTCTATTGCTGCTTTTAAATAAGAAACTGCAATGTGACTATTTATTATTAAAAATAGATTCAGTTGATCTAATGGCAATACAACTGACATTCCATCAGGATTTTAAGATCATTTTAATTCATGTTTATGCTCGATCTGCCCTCTGGGATCTGAGTCCTAGACTCTAGTCCAATTGTCTGAATTTTTTTATACCTTGCACCCTTTGACCATTTTAATAATAGCAGGTGATTTGAATTGCACTTTTGAACCTTCTATTTCGAATAGTGAATTAACTGACGAAGAAGACGAATTCAGGGGAATCCCACAGTTAATGAATTATCGCCAATGTACCCATTCTTGTGTGGCCTCCCAGCTGGCTTCTTTATGTTTAAAGTATGGACTTAGGGCTTGTAATGGTCGCATGCCTTCTGATTTAAATATAGCGCCTATATTCAAATGAGGTATGTTCACTAGTTTAATTGACTACTTCCTAGTGGACGTCAAGTTGTGGCCTTCAATAAAGGATATGAAGGTGGAACCCCGGTGCAAGAGTGACTATAACCCCTTGCTTCTTACCTTGCATGGGGATGCATTCAGGAGGTCATTGAACGTTCAACGTACAGTGGTTCCTACTCCACTGTTGAATAACAATCATACACAGGTTTGTTGGCCAAAGGTGTTATCTAACCCTTATTTGATAAGTGGGATTTACAAAGTGTTTGTTGATGAGTTGGCAGCTTACGAGGAGCATGAAGTTAATAATATTCCCATTCTTAATATCCATGAAGAAATGCTGAGGAAACTGCAGAGTTTCTTCTATAAATAAGGCTTGCTTTAAGCCTTTCGATGCCAATATGAATAACAATGAATTGTTTAATGAGGACTGCACAAAGGCTAAGTCTGCACTAAAAACTGCTATTATGATTGGCTCCCCAGGGGAGATCCAATCAGTTAGATGCATATATAAGAAGGCTATAACACAAGCAAAAAAGACATGGGAAGACTTCATCTGGCAGAAATTTCTTGATGCAACCAAATCTAATAGCAATATGATGTTCTGGGAGCTACTGTCCAAAAGACAAAGAGTGGGCAAGAGCAACATCAGGAATCACATACAACCTGAGAGCTGGGTGGATCATTTCACCCAACTTCGTGCTACTCCCTGTAGTTTTTCAATTTGTAATCCCCAAATTTGTGATTCAGTTCCTCCATTGCTAGCCAGTCTGAGCGATTGCCCAGACTTATTAAGTTTGGATATCTACACTCCGAGGGTTGCATCTTTTTTTCCCTGGAGGAAACTATAGCTGCAATTAACTCTTTAAAATCAGGCAAAGCACCCGACCCGGACAAGATACCGGAGATTTATATAAATCAGAACCAATTATTTCGTCCTGGTATATAAATCTGATTTGAAACAAAATCGCTGCAGGTGGTGCAATCCTGAGTACCTGGAAAGGAGCTGAAACAATCCCTATTTATAAAAAGGGTAATGCAAGTTCCCCAGATAACTATAGGCCCATTAGCCTTATTGATAATTTACAGAAACATTTTGCTAAACAGCTCTTGGAGAGGTTAATAAGTTTGGTGCAAGATCATCAAGTCCTTTCCACGTTACAGGTGGGCTTTCACCTAAAAACCAGTATGATAGATCCGGTTTTCAGGCTGGTGCTTTTACAGTGGAAATATGTAGTCCTTGCCAAGCAATCTCCATATGTTGTCTTTGTGGACCTTCGATCTGCTTTTGACCTGGTCCCAAGGGAAAAACTATGGGAAGTATTACACAGATTGGGCACCCCAACTAATATAATCCACCTCTTACAGCGGCTGCATGAAATCACATACGTGCAAGTGAGATGGGGCGCCCAAGGAGAGTTGACAGAAATTATTCCCATTCAGAGGGGAGTTCATCAGGGTTGTGATTTGGCCCCTATTTTATTTACTTTATTTATTAATGAGGTGGTACAAACACTGTCCTCTTGTCAAAATGATGCTCCCACACTGAATGCGCAGTAAATCCCTGTCCTACTTTTTGCTGATGATTCCCTTCTTATTTACAAGACCCTTATGGGCCTCCAAATCCTTGTCAATAGATTTAAATCTTTTTGTATGGATTATGGTTTGGAGTTGAACTTTAGCAAAACTAAGTTAATGGTGTTTAGCCCTGGTCCTTGTAGGAGATGCACTACTGTATTAACTTGGATGGGATTCTTTAAGTAAGGTTATATCTATAGACTACTTGGGTGTGAGGATATCAAGTAATCTACACTGGGAGGACCAGATTAGCAAAAGTGTGGGGCTCCTTCAGAACAGAGCGGCAGCAATCCTGCGCTTTTATAAAAGCTCTGTATCAAAAGCTGTATCCCCAGCTATTAAAATCTATTTGGCAAAGGCGCAGGGAGCAGCCGCTTATGGTGCTGAGATGTGGGGGTTTTCTACTTGCAAAAGATTATCCGTGGATGAAAATAATTTTGCTCGGGCTTTAACTGCGTGTCCTCGTAGCACACCCCTGATCCCAATGTTTTTGGACCTTGGGTTTAATCGTATAGCTGACTTGATTGCCCAAAGACCTTTACTTTTCTGGATAAGGATTTGGACTGTTCCTGAACTTGTTATATATAGGGATTCTCTTCTTCACCTACTAAAGAGACCGAATGCGATTACTATCCCATGGGTCAGACATGTGTCTAACTGGTTCCATATCTTGGGATTGGGAAGCTTCTGGAAGAACCCACAAAATCTGGAAAAATGCATTAAAACCATTTTGAAAACAGCTTATTGGGCCTATGTAAGAAATGATTACATCTGCTGTAAATCATATAGTCGGTTGACCAATCTATTTATTGACTTCAAGCGGTACCCCCAGTATGAACCGTATTTAGATCTTATACCTGATCTACTGGGGAAGGGCCTGTATGCACGCTTTCGCTTTGGGAGTCTACCGTTGTTGTCCTTAACAAGAAGTTGGGGACCAACTCTACTCTCTGATTTATGCCCAGCCTGTTGTGGTAGCTCAGAAACCGTAGAACATTTTATGTTTTTGAGCCCTGCTAATTCCATTCCACTGTCAAAATGGATTTGTACAATCTGTCGAGACCTGGGTTTGAATCAGTGTTGTACAGCTATAAGGATTTTAAAAAGTGATACGTCTAACTCTTTAATCCTTGCGGTTAGCAAGTTTCTTAAGGCCACTTGGTGTATATATGAAGTCGCTTTTTAAATAACTCCTCTTGCAATTAATATTAGGTACACACGTATTTTAAAGCTTTGAAGTCCAAGGCTGTATTTTATTAGTTTCATGTCTCTTTTATTTTTGTATATGTTTTAAATTCTGAACTCAAATTGTATTATAATGCTTTGATGGTTATGTTGACCGACTAAAGCTTGTTGTTGATGATGATATATATGTTATTAGGTACAATTTCAAGCTTTTCCTCATCATGTAGGAATCGAGAACTGAGTAAATATTTCAGATGCTGCTCAGATAGGCCAGGGCTTACTAGTATGTTACTATTGCTACTTACTAGTATGTTACTGATGCTACCAAGATGCCAGTTTTCACTTTGCAGCAATCTAGAACAAGCCTAATTTTACAAACAAGGATTAGAGTGAGATTTTCAGCTGCAAAGAACAGGTGCAGCAAGTTTAGCCAATTGCAGTGCATGCTTCATTCACACATAGTACATCAAGGAGGCAGACAGTTAAGTTTTAGTAACAGGATTGGCTTTAGCACTGGTGGCTTCTGGTGTGACAATCTTCTTTGGTGCTCCGCTTTCCATGAAATCCTCCTCCATGGATTCCCTCACTAACACCTTCCAAACAGTGTGCGTTATCTCTTTATAACCCATCTCTCACATGCATTTTATTTGTTTTCAGTAGCGGGTCGCAGGCCACAGAAGGGGGGGGGCGGGGCAGGGAATAAACATTTTATTTAATTTTTTTTAAATCACTTATCTTCTCCGAAGCTCCTCCGTCCCTCGACGCTCCTCGGTGCAGGCACAGGCTCCCAACTGTGTTGTATGGACTGGAGAGAGCCTACAGCGCTTGTGCGTTTGGCCGGCTAGAAACGGCCGGCCAATTACACATGAACTGTGAAGGGGGAGTGCTGAGCATTCTCCCTTAGTGCACGTCACCCCGTGGCCCCGCCCCTTTCAAAGAAAATGATAATAAACATAGTTTATTATTGTTTTCTTTAAATGTTTTTGCAGCTGCTTCTCCGCCAAAACAGAGGATTCACCACTGTATATTTTAAAGCACTAGTTGGGGTTGGCTTTACTAATAAGAATGTATTTCTAAAACAAACCCTTTTTAGCAGCATTAGGAACAGATAATGAAACACTGAGGAAACAACATAGGGCCATATGTGCAAACACATTTTCCCATAGGCACAGAATGGGTAAAACCATTTGGAACATCTGCTCCGCAACGTTCTAAACTTTACAATGTAGTTTGTATGAATCACCCTGATGACAGTTCACTGTGCTATACTACGAGTGTAATGTATGAACTACAAGAAACAAAAAGATGTCTCAGACAACATCAGTAAACCACTTAGCTAGCTACATCAAATACAATTCTGTGAGCTTCCTGATACAAGTTCTTTGCAGCAGGCATATTAACTCTATGTGCTACTTAATGAGTCGAACTACCACTAAACAACACTGACTCTCTCTCCAACAGGAACATTAATCACCAGAGTTATCTTGACATTTTTATTGCTGCCTTAAAACTGATGGAGGCACAAGAAACTCTGCAGTAGCTACTTTCCCGCCCAGGAGTTATTTCTAAATTCATCCTCCCCCTCCCACAAATGCAGACCTGATTAGTAATACAGAGCATATCTGGCACAGGCAGCAGAAGTGGAAGATTCCCTGACACAAACAGGTACATCATGGACAGTGGCACTCCAGGTTGTCTGATACTGAGCAGGCATAAGGGCAGACCACCCAAGGTTTCCTAACAAAGAGCATGTGCACAGCAATGCTAGTCTCTATGTCCCACGTGTACTTCGTTAAGAAATTAAATATTGTTAGAAGCAGTGCAAGCTTCACTGGAAGAGAACAGGTACAACACTAACCTATACAAAGTAGTGAAAGCTCCACTGACTCAGTGCCGTTACAGAAAGGACAGCAAAACCACAAGATTCCCTGGTCCAGAAAAAACACAGCACTAATTTGGGAAGTAATAGGATACAGGAGTTTAGAGTTTGTAAATCGTCCTCCACTCGTCTGTCATCCACAGGTATGCTTTTTACAAGAAAGGGCTTGAAACAATAAACATTGTAGAGTTAAAAGTATTAAAGATGTTTTACATTGAATGGAGTTTGGCAGAATTCCCACCTCCCCGACCATGGCTACAAGGCTCACAGTCATGATTATGCCTCCTTATTTAGGATGGTGTAAGAGTCTTTGGATGTCCCTGTCGGGGCACAATGGAATCAATGACCACAAGTGTAGGGAGCAGACTCTCTCTCTCCCCATCTCCCCCTCTTTCTTTCTCTCTCTTCACTCCGTAGTGCACACTTTTGGAGAACAACACAATTTGAAATCAAAGTAGTAAATGAAATGGAGGTTGGTATATAACACGCAGTTTTGTTCGTCCTGATGATGTAGTCATTTGTTGTATTTATATTGGCGGGCAAAGCATATTGATAAGAAATGCTGTACATGAGACCAAAGGCAGTACTTAGGACCAATGTGGACGGCCTACTTGTGGCTTCGCTACACAATGTTACATGTTATTCTGCATCAGCCTTCTCGCGCTGCCCTACACACACAAGGCTTAGGGTCTTATTTACAGCTTAGACTTTAGGAAGGGAGCTCTTAGCACCTAGGGTAGTGGAGGCTTCATCTACACCACCCCCACAGCATCTCTACAGAACAAAATAGAGATTCCTGTTAACTTGTATGGAATTTTTGAAGAAAGTGTACAATGCCTGTTTGCAAGCCATGTTACGGAGGCATGTTGAGCTCGGCAGTATTCTTTGTATTTTATAGAAACATCGCCACCAGCAAAAACAATAAAGTAATATTCCCGACATGCTGTACGTTTTCCCTCGCATATTAGGGACATTTTTTTATGCCCAGGACCGAGAGGAAATGGTCAGGAATCGCTGTAATTATTGGCAAGGTTCCCATTACTGGCCAGCTCTAAATAAAAGGTGCTTAGGCAACTATATCAATGAGTAATCAGTCAAGTGCTGTTTCAGTAGGGTTTTAATGTACACACTAATCTGTATCTTTGCGGACCTTGCATATGTTTGGTGTCACGTGCCTCATATAAATGCATTCTCGAATAGAAAGTCCGTACCAGGCGCCTGGAATAAGGCGTGGGCGTGTGTGTTTCACGTTTCCCCGAGATTGAGATGCTCTTGAGGCACAGACGCCTACCTCTCTGTAGCGCTGACTTGTATATTTTGTCTAAGCCCTCGGTTTCCTCCCTTACACTCACAACATGGCGAGGCAGGAGAAAACCGAGGGAGTAACTGGCACACATAAATAAACACACTGATAACGGCTGGAAGAAGCTGTGGCACAGCAACTTTCCATTCTTTCACATCTAGTTTCCTGATCTTTTTTTTAACCGAGAAGAGGACATTTCACGTAATTGGTTCTTCAATTGCTTGAAGGTTGACAATCAGATACAAGCATTGGCAAAGCCAGTAGGTCTCACACATACAAGAGCTGTTGGCTTTGGCAGTGTGTCTTTCCAGTGTGGCTCCTGTTCGGCATGGCCAAACATTAGTGGCGTGGAGTGGAAGAGTGGAATAGAGGAGTAGAGTGTTGTAGAGTGCATTTGTTTGAATGTTGTGGAGTAGGAGTACTGGAGTGAAGCTGAGTAGAGGGGGTAGAGTTCAGTGGTTAAGTGGCAGAGAGTGTCGTGGAGTGGGGTGGGATAGGGTGGAGTAAGTTGGAGTAGAATAAGTAGTGGGGTGAGTGGATGGGGGTAGAATGGGCTTGGTTGGATTGGGGTAGAATGGGGTGGATTGAGTGGAGTGAATTGGTATGGAGTAGATTGGTGTGGGGTGGATTGGACTGGGGTGGGGTGGATTGAAATGGGGTGAGGTGGATAGGATTGAGGTAGATTTGAGTGGTATGAATTAGATTGGATTGGGGTGGGTGGTTTGTATTGGATTGATAGGGGTGGGATGGATTGGACTCGGATGGGTATATTGGATTGGAGTGGGTGGGATGGATTAGATTGGACTGGGGTGAATTAGATTGGACTGAATTGGGGTGGGCTGGATAGATTGGAATGCAGCGGACTGAACTGGAATGGGTTGGGGTGGGTTAGGCTGGGAAAGAGTGGGTGGACTGGAGTTGAGTGTGGTAGATTGGAATGAGTAGGGCTGATTGGAGTGGGGTGGATTGGATTGGAGTGGGGTGGACTGAAATTAGGTGGGGTGGATTGGATTGGTGTGTGGTGGGCTGCAGTGGGATGGGGTGGATTGATTGGAGGAGATGTGTTGGATTGGATAGTGGTGGATTGATTGGGATTGGGTGGATTGGAATGAGGTGGGTTGCATGGAGGCATGGTGGATAAAAAAGTGGGGTGGGGTAGCTGGATTTCATTGGAGTGGGGTGGGGTGGACTAAACTGGGATGGGGTGGGATGGATCGGATTAGGCTGGCTGGGTTGTAGTGGGGTGGAGTGGATTGGATTGAGTGGGGTGGATTGGTGTGGGGTAGGCTGGGTGGATTGATTTGGAGTGCAGTGGACTGAACTGGCATGGGTTCGGGTGGACTAGGGTAGAGTGGGATGGATAGGAGTGAAGTAGGGTGGTTTGGAATTGGGTAGAGTGGATTGAAATGTGGTGGGGTGGAATGAGGTGGGATGGGCTGGAGGCAGGGTATTTTTTTGGGATTGGGTGGATTGGGTTGGGGTGGGTTGGGACGAATTAGACTGAGATGAATTGGACTGGGGTGGATTGCATTGGGGTGAGGTGGATTGGATTGGCATGGGGTGCTGTGGACTGCAATGGAGTAGAGTGGGGTGGATCGGATTGGGGTGTATTGGATTGAGATAGGTGGATTGGATTGAGTGGGGTTGATTGGACTGAATAGGGTGGATTAGGGTGTGGTGGAGTGGATTGGATTCAGTGTGGCGCATTAGGTTTAGATGAATTGGATAGGAATGGGGTGTAATGAATTGGGTTGGAGTGGATTGGAGTGGGTGGGGTGGATTGGAGTGGAATGTACTGTTGTGGAGTGGGGTGGATTGGAGAGGACTGTGATGGATTAGAGTGATGTGAATTGGATTGGAGTGGGGTGGAGGGGATTGGACTGAAGTGAGGTGGATTGGAGTGGGATGGATTGGATTGGATTGGTGTGGGGTGGATTGATTGGAGAGGGGTGTACTGGATTGTAGACAGGGTGATAAAGGTGGATTGGAATGTGTGGGGTGGATTGGATTGGAATGGAATGGGGTGGATTGAAAGGAGGTGGGGTGGATTGGATTGGAGTGTGATGGGCTGCAGTGGGATGATTGGAGTGGAGTGGGGTGGGGTGGATTGGATTGAGGTAGATGTGTTGGATTGGAAAGGGCTAAATTGGATTGGGGTGGATTGAAGTGTGGTGGATTGTATGGAGGTGGGGTGGATTAGAGTGTGGTGGGGTAGCTGGATTGGATTGATTGAAGTGGGTTGGGGTGGACTAAACTGTGATGGGTGGGGTGGATAAGATTGGACTGGCTGGGTTGTAGTGGGGTGGAGAGGAGTGGATTGGATTAAGTGGGGTGGAATGGAGCGGGGTAAGCTGGGTGGATTGAATTGGAGTGCATTGTACTTAACTGGGATGGGTTGGGGTGGACTGGGGAAGAGTGAGATGGATAGGGTGAAGTGGGGTGGATTGGAGTTGGGTGGAGTGGATTGAAATGCGGTGAGGTGGACTGAGGTGGGATGGGCTGGAGGGGGTGTATTTGATTGGGTGGATTGGGTTGGGTGGGTTGGGGTGAATTAGACTGGGATGGATTGGACTGGCATCAATTGCATTGGGGTGAGGTGGATTGGATTGGCATGGGGTGTTATGGACTGCAGTGGGGTAAACTGGGGTGGATCAAATTGGGGTGTATTGGATTGAGGTGGAGTGAATTGGAGTTAGGTGTATTGGCTTGAGTGGGGTTGATTGGGCTGGGTGGACTAGGGTGTGGTGGAGTGGATTGGATTCAGTGTGGCGTATTGGGTTTGGGTGGATTGGACACGGGGTGTAATGGATTGGGTTGGTGTGGATTGGAGTGGGTGGGGTGGATTGGAGTGGAGTGTATTGTTGTGGAGTGGGGTGAATTGAAGTGGATTGTGATGGATTAGAGTGAGGTGAATTGGATTGGAATGGGTGGAGAGGACTGGGTTGCAGTAATGTGGATTGGATAGGAGTGGGATGGATTGGATTGGTGTGGGGTGGATTGATTGGAGAGGGGTGTACTCGATTGAAGTTGAGGAGATAAAGGTGGTTTGGAGTGGGGTGGATTGGACTGGAATAGGGTGGATTAATGTGGACTGGATCGGACTGGAATTGGGTGCACTAAATTGGTTTGTATTGGAGTAGGTTTGATTGGATTGCAGGGAGGTGATTTGGGTAGCTGTGAACTTGATTTGAGTGGGGTGGGATGATTGGAGTTTGGTGTGTTGGTCTGGAGTATGGTGAGTTGGATTGGAGTGGGGTGGTTTGTACTGGAGTGGGGTGGATTGGACTGGAGTAGGGTGGACTGGACTTCAGTGGATTGGGGTGGGGTAGGGTGGTTTAGAGTGGTCTGGGGTCGGTTGAATTGGTATGTGGTGGACTGGATTGTGGTGGATTAGAGTGGTGTGAATTGGGAGGGATTGGGTTGGATTGGGGTGAGGTGGATTGGATTGGAGGGGCAGATTGTTTTGGATTAAAGTGTGGCAGGTTAAAGTTGGGCAGACGAAATGGATTGGAGTGTGGTAGGTTGTTTGGATTGAAGTTCAGCAGGTTGTTTTGGATTGGAGTGGAGAAGATTGGAGTGAGTCAGATTCTTTTGGAATGGAGTGGCGCAGATTGGAGTGGGGCAGATTGTTTTGGATTGGAGTGGGGCAAGTTGGAATTAGGCAGAGTTGTTTCGATTAGAATGGGGCAGAATGCAGTAGGGCAGATTGGAGTGGGACAGATGCTTTTGGATTGGAGTGAGGCAGACTGGAGTGGGGCAGATTGTTTTGGATTGGAGTGGGGAAGATTGTATTAGGGTGGATTGGAGTGAGGTGGATTTGGTTGTGTGGGATGGACTGGATGGGAGTGGGGAGTATTGGAGGGGGTGAATTGGAATGGAGTGGGGTGGATTGGAATGGAGTGAGGTGGATTGGATTGGAGAGGGGTATATTGTTTTGGATTTGTGTGGGGCAGATTGGTGTGTGGCAGATTAGAGTGGAGCAGATTGTTTAGGATTAGAGTGGGGCAGATTGGAGTGAGGCGGATTCAAGTGGGGCAGATTGTTTTGGATGATTACAGTGAGGCAGATTGGAGTGAGGTGGCCTGTAGTGGGGCAGATTGTTTTGGATTTGAGTGGGACAGATTGTTTTGAATTGCATTGGAGCAGATTGGAGTGGGGTAGATTGTTTTGGATTGGACTGGAATGGGACTAATTGGAGTGTGGAAGAGTGTTTTGTGTTGGAGTGGGCAGATTGGAGTGGGCTAGATGTTTTGTATTGGAGTGGGGCAAATTGGAGTGGGGCAGCTTGTTCTGGATTGTAGTGGGGCAGATGGTTTTGGATTGGGGTGGGGTATGTTGTTTGGATTAGAGTGGTGCAGATTAAAGTGGTGCGGATTGTTTTGGATTGTAGTGGGGCAAATTGCTTTGGATTGTAGTGGGGCAGATTGGGGTATATTGTTTTGAATTAGAGTGGGGCCGATTGGAGTGGAGCAGATTGCTTTGGACTGGAGTTGGGCAGATTGTTTTGGAGTGGTGCAGGTTGTTTTTGATTGGAGGGGTGAATTGGAGTGGGGCAGATTAGATTGGGGCGGGTTGCGAGGATTAGAATGGGGTGGGTTGGATTGCGGTGGGGTGGATTGGTGTGGGGTAAATTAGAGTGGATTGGGGTGGTTTGTAATGGGGCAGATTGGAGTAGGATGGATTGGGGTGTACTGCACGATTATGTGTTAAAGGATAATTTCAGAGATTACACATAATTAAGAAACAAAGTTGTTTTGCAATATTTCGAACAAGTTAATTGTCGTCTTTTGAGAAGAGCGCCCACAAGCGAAAACAAAAGAAAATCTGAGTGGAAAGTAAGGGAAAATAAAAGAAAGTTAGCTTTAAGAAATAAAACTGAAATTTTGTTTGTCCTGCTAGACACATTTTTGCCAGTCACAAGCCTTCTGTTTGCAGGGCACTAGAAGTTAAAAAGTGCAAAATAGTACCACAATCACGTTGGGAGCAGCGGGCGAGCACTAATTAAGTTGAATCAATCAGTGCTTGGTCCCTGCTCCACACAAAGGAATGGAAATGATGCCAGGCATGCCTTGACGGATTGTGAGGCTGTAAAGAAGAGTGCCACGCAAACCAGCAAATGATGAATGGCAGGCAGGCTTCAAGTTCTTTACTGTACACAACAGAGTCTTACAAGCGATACCCATGTACTAGCGGGTGCAGTCCAGCAAAAGAGAAAAAGTTAATACTAATATTTTTCTATTCAGAAAATCTTCAGTTTTTGGCAAAAAGAGAGGTGGAGCAGGAGTAGAGCAAAAGTACACAACACCCACCTTTTTATGTTTATGGTTTCTAGAAGGTATTAAAGAATGTGCTTACAACCATTCATATACCTAGTTTAAATTCCTAGCTACCCAGCTTTTCCATAAAAATCAAGTGGTTTTAGGCAAATGGCTGTATCACTGTATGCCCCAAACTGTAAGTATGTGTAATGAGAAAAATGTGTAATGAGAAAGTTAACAGTACAGTTTGATGAAATACACTTTAATATCTTGCTATCATCCACTTCCGTGTGGCTGTTTACTTAATTTGGTTAAAACAGTGTCGCCAAACACAATACAATTCTAAAGACAGCACTTCAATCCTTAGATGTGTCTGCTGAAAAAGGTTCTCATGTAGGATCTCCGCTGCTTATACACACGTATGATGTCAACCGATGATGATTCAGCTGAGTAATGGTGGGGACTCTGGGAACAGTGATTATGCCAAAAAAATGATTGCCAGGAACAGAAGGTAGGACCATGGGCATCTGGGACTCATCAGTACCCACTGAGAAAGAAATGGGGTTTTCACTCAACTGGATAGGGTGGGGTTTTCACTCAACTGGATAGGGGTATGTTGAGGTAACCTCAATGGAATGAGGATGTTGCCAAAGTGAAAATAGGACAAGAAGGTAGTGATTATTGACAGTTCATTGATAAACACTCCACATATCTAAACCTCCATCCTGGCGACAAAGGTAATCCAGATTAATGAAATAAAAAAAAGGCAAAATTTGACAGAAATACTGAATTCAGACAAGTGAAAAGTCTGCTTCAAGCATAAGCATGATTCTGGAGGTGCAGTTTTAAAATGGACAAAGAACACTCTAGATAATTTAAAACTGCTTGGAAAAACAATAAAAGTAGCAATAAAAATCTCGACAAATTAAGGAATCTTCAAACCGAAGAGCCTACCACAGGTAAAAGAACACAGGCCAAGCGAGAAACTGTTAAATTTGGAAACAATGTATCCTCATTAAATACATTTAATGGGCACCTGACATTTCCTTCAAGCACATCTTAAGCCACACAGGGTTGCATATGCGCAGGAGACACAGGGCAAACAATACATGTAGTCTTTCCAACCAGCAGTATTGTCCCTTTTCCAAGTGAACACCCTTTGTGAAACATCACTTCAGTATGGGAGAGAGTCATGGAGCATGACTCTCTTTCTGTCTGCAGCTGCTGTACTTGCCACACCTCCCAGCGAGGCAAGGCAGCATTGACCATAACCAGTGAGTGTAACCAAGCTGTCAGTCCCCAGCAGGCACAAGGCCCCAGGAAAGCACATTTCCAGAGGTGGTGCAGTCCTGACGCCTTGCCAGACCACGTGAACACATGTCCTACTGCCATTCAATCTTTGATTAGGAGCTTTCACACAAATATCATTGTAGCACGAACCTCCTGAACTAATGCATAGGGAATGGAGCATGTAATGTACAATTTACACAGTCTCCATATCATCTGCTCAAATCACCGATACATTGCCAGCGGTACTCAAGCTATTTTTAAACGATGCAGAGAGATGTGGGATTAACTGTTATGTCAATAAAATAAGCAGCCTTTTAGTACATTTAAAGTGAATTAACTTGAGGCAATTAATAATCTAAAATTACAAGCGTATTCCCTTGGAATGAATAACAGGCTGAGTTGTCCCAGGTTTTTACTTTGCAGATAGTGCAGTTCTCATCAGTAGAAATGTGTACTCCTAACCTATCCTCAGGGGCGTTGCTTGGTCAGTAAGATTGTGGGGAGGAGCTTCAATTTTCCCAGCAATCATGCTGCCATATCATAGTAAAACACATTAAATGAGAAGTAGGGCATGAGGGGGTTTAAGGGGCTGTGAAAAAGGAGAGCAGTGCAGATTACTGTTACTTAAAAGACAATGGCCCTCATTAAAACGTTTGCGGTAAATCCCGCTTATCGCCGTGCAGAAGACCGCCAACACACTGCTGCATTGGCGGAATTCCACTACAGCTATTACGACCCACAGCTCGGAATCTGCCAAAATCCAGACACCAACACAAGTCCACCACACCAAAGGTCAGTGATAAACTGGCGAAAACAATACCGACACCGTCACGCCAACAGGAATACGCCCACACTATCACAACCCACGAATCCACGTGGCGGTCTTTCAACCACAGTATTCCATTGGTGGTACACACCGCCACGTTCAAAATACACATTTACAAAACACAACCACATTGGACAAATCGAAATACACACACCTGATACACATACACACACCACTCCCACACACCCAATCCAAAATAAAACACACACCCACATCACCCACAGACCCTTACTACCAAAATTGCGAAAGAAGGCAAGAGAGAGACACCACCAGAAACAACACCAGCATCCACAGACACACAACATCATCACTCATACAACATCCACGCACCTCAGACAACACACACAAACACATCCCCTCACACATCACAACACACACCACCCCACACATCACCCACACCACATCATGGCACCTCAACGATACCCCAGGTTCAATGAGGAGGAGCTCAGGGTCATGGTGGAGGAAATCGTCTGGGTAGAGCCACAGCTATTCGGATTACAGGTGCAGCACAACTCCATTGCTAGGAAGATGCAGCTATGGCGCACAATTGTCGACAGGGTCAACACAGTGGGAATGCATCCAAAAACACAGGATGACATCAGGAAGAGGTGGAACGACCTACGGGGGAAGGTCTCAAGACACCAGATTGCAGTACAGAGGACTGGCGGTGGACCCCCACCTACTCCCCGACAACTAACAACATGGGAGGAGCAAGTCTTGGCAATACTGCATCCTCAGGGCCTCGCAGGAGTAGCAGGAGGAATGGACTCTGGTAAGTCAACTCTTAACTATTACATCCCCCACCCTACCTGCATGCCATCACATACCCCCATCCTCACCCTCACCCCATCACTCCAACACCTCACATATGTCCCACTATCACAAACCACCCATGCCAACACCAAGCCCTGCATGCAACACCAAAGAATGGACACCCATCACCAAAGCATGTCTACTACAGATACCCACACAGACCCCAAACCAAATATCACACAAGGACCTAGACAAGAATGCAAGCACTGGAGTACAGAGTCACTCACCCATTGCACACAATGGCACACACAGATGCAATAATCATGCCTTTACACCCCTGCAGGACCCCTACCCAACATCACCGGACAGGAGGTTCCAGACATGTCCACTCCCCCCCACAGAAGAGGCCCACAGTGATGACAGCAGCTCTGTACAACTGGATCAAGATGACCAGCCCCGCCCATCTGGGACCTCGGGACAGTCGGTTCCCCTGACACTGGCACAAGCCACCACAGAGCCTCCCCCTCAGGAAACACCACCACAGCACCCACCCAGCATGCCCATCCCTCTGTCCCCAGGACACGTCAAGCAGCAGTGTGTCCACCACTACAGGGAACCCAGGCAAACCCACCACCCCAAGAAAATCAGGGACCCTGGGGCAGTGGCAGTGGGCACACGGTTCAGGGGACAGAGGCACAGGAAAACAGGGGAACTGGGAGGACTACTGTGCGACCGGGGAGGACAGGCCCAGGGAACCCACTCTCCACGAGGCCCTCTCAAACACCATGGGAGCGTACCATCGTTCCCAGAAGACGATGGCAACGGTACTGGCTAACTTTCAGGAGACCCAGCGGCTGCAGGAGGAACACTATCTGGGGATCAGGGAGAAACTCAAGTCCATCAACACCACCCTGGTCACCATTGTAGGGGTGCTGCAGGACCTTGTCAACACCAGGAGGGACACTGTGGCACAACAAGGGTCCCATGACACAAGCCTGAATGATGAACAGCCCTCCACCTCCATCGGCGCTAGTGGACAGGAGGCACTGCCACAGGACCACGACACCAGCCCCTCACCCCCTGCAGATGGAGAGCCACCCCAAAAACGGTCCCTGAGATCCAGGAACAAGACAGAGAACATTGCCAAGACCCCCCCCCCCCAGGAAATGAGACCCCCTTGAATATCACCCTTCTGTCCCACTGTGTCACCATGTCCATCCTTAAACTGCCCTAGCTCCACTTCCTATTCCCCTTTGGACAATGCACCTGTGAAACAAATAGACTGGACTCTGCCATGGACATTCCTCCACCATCACCCCTGACCATTCTACAGCCCCCTCCACTTATTTGCACAAAAATAAACACACATCAATCACAAAACAATCTGAAGTCAGTCTGTGCTTTCACAAATGTGTATTTACAATAACTATGGAATATAGCAATGTAAGTTTATTATCAACTTACTGATGTAGCACAGCTCTAGTCCTTGAGGAAATGTAGAAGAGGTCACACAGTGAGACCCACATATGTGAAATGGAAAGCCAAAGTGACAAGTCAGGGTCCATACACTGGGTGAAAGTGACAGACTAATGATAGTTCAAACAATAGTATGAGATGTGTGAGGCAGTGATATCTTCTTACCTGTGTTTCACTGTGGATGTGTATTGCTGGATAACGTTGTTTCTGTTGTCGATATCCTCTTCTTCTGCCTCCTCTTCTTCACTGTCCAAAGGCTCCACAGCTGCCACAAGTCCTCCAGCTGGACCATCCTCCTGCAGAAAAGGCACCTGTTGTTGCAAAGCCAAGTTGTGCAGCATACAGCAGGCCACGATGATCTGGCACACCTTCTTTGGTGAGTAGTAGAGAGAACCACCTGTCATATGGAGGCACCGGAACATGGCCTTCAGGAGGCCGAAGGTTCTTTCTATAATCCTCCTAGTTCACCCATGTGCCTCATTGTAGCATTCCTCTACCCTTGTCCTGGGATTTCTCACTGGGGTCAGTAGCCATGACAGGTCAAATGTTGAGGGGCAACTGTTAGACACACACTAACCCGTAGGGACAACCCCAGACCCAGACAACTATTCACAGGGTATAGGGTCCTTGTCCTCACCGAATAGCTACACACAGTGCCTTTGGAGTTGCCCCATCACATAAGGGATACTGCTATTCCTTAGAATGTAAGCGTCATGCACTGAGCCAGGAAACTTGGCATTCTCATGGGAGATGTACTGGTCTGCCAAACACACCATCTTCACATTCATTGAATGGTAGCTCTTCCTGTTTCTCTACACCTGTTCACTCCTGCGGGGGGGTACCAAGGCCACATGTGTCCCATCAATGGCACCTATGATGTTGGGGATATGTCCCAGGGCATAGAAGTCCCCTTTCACTGCAGGCAAATTCTCCACCTGAGGGAAAACGATGTAGCTGTGCATGTGTTTCAGCAGGGCAGACAACACTCTGGACAACATGTTAGAGAACATTGGCTGGGACATCCCTGATGCAATGGCCACTGTTGTTTGAAAAGACCCACTTGCCAGGAAATGGAGTACTGACAGGACCTGCACTAGAGGGGGGATCCCTGTGGGATGGCTGACATCAGGTCTGGCTCCAACTGGGCACAACACAGTTCATGGATTGTTGCATGATCAACTCTGTAGGCGACTATTACGTGTCTCTCTTCCATTGTCGACAGGTCCACCAGCGGTCTGTACACTGGAGGATGCCGCCATCTCATCACCTTCCCCAGCAGACATGCCCTATGGACGAGAACAGAGAGCAGAAAGTCAGCCAACACTGAGGTATCACAAATTGTCATTAGCACACATTTACTATTCCACAATGTGCCTGATACTGTGTGTATGGAAGGCCTACATAGGTGTGACACAGTTAATATTATTGCCATGTGGCCCCCTGAAATTGCGGCTGCCTGACCTGTAAGGTGGCACAAGGGGATATGAGGTAACTGCGCTGGGGTTCCACACCATCGCGGTAGGCGATCGAAGACCGAGGTGCAATCCTGCATTGGTTAACATTGGACCCTATGGGTCCGAGGAGCCAATGACGATGACCACCGGCTGTGACGGTACGCACCGCCGCAGACGTGACTGCCATTTTCTCTCTGTTCACTCACTTGATACCTGACCTTCAATAGGAGAGGACCTACACTACAATTGCTGCTGTGACCTCAGTCTGGAAGCAACGATGGCTCATGTGTCTGGGGAAAGGACCCCTGCCTTCACTTCGGAGGAGTTGGAGAAGTTAGTGGATGGGGTCCTCCCCCAGTACACACTACTCTACGTTCCTCAAGACAAACAGGTGAGTACACTGTGAGCATGCTGCATGGGCAATGGCTGTTTGGAGTGGTGTGGATGGAAGATACATGGGGGGGAATGAGCCCTGCATGAGCGGACAGTGAGTGTCTGTGCTTCAGGGCAAGGGTGGGAACGTGGGCCAATGACTATGCCGGTCTGGACGGTGAAAGATTTACCTTTTCTCCTGTACTATTCCTCTAGGTCAATGCCCACCAGAAGAAGGATATTTGGCGTGCCATCGCCAAGGAAGTCCAGACCCTGGGGGTCCACCACAGACAGAGCACCCACTGCGGGAAAAGATGGGAGGACATTCGCTGCTGGAGCAAGAAGATGGCAGAGGCCCAGCTGGGGATGGCCTCCCAACGTGGGAGGGGTGCCCATCGCACCATGACCCCCCTGATGTTCTGGATCCTGGCGGTGGCGTATCCAGAGTTGGATGGTTGCTTGAGGGCATCACAGCAGCCACAAGGGGGTGAGTACAGACATATTCATCTGACTCTGCGTGCATTATGAGGTGTCTGGGTGGGGGAGGTGTGCAGTGGGTTCCCCTAGCCCAGGGCGAAGTTGCTAGGCAAGGTCCCTTGTGAGGCAGGCTATGTGGCACCCCAACCCCACCAGTGGTAAGAGCCATCTACACCTAGTCAGGCTCCTGTTACTTCCATGTGTGCAGCTATCGGGCATAGGCCTTGTACCCCATGGCCTTGTGAATAATCTAGGAACTGTTAGTGCATGGCGTAGTGCAGAGGTCTGCTGTGTCTGTAGTGTCCGCCAACGGAAGTGGTATTACATGCACTGAACATGTCTTTCGTCTGTCTTTCCCCCCCACTTTTTGTGGTCTCCCTGTTCTTGTGTGCAATAGCATCATCTGGCGGAGGAGCAGTGGCACCGGAGCAGGAGGGAGCTGCATCCCACTTGGCCCTGGAGGGTGAAACAACGGAGTCTGAAGCCACCAGTGGGACGAAGGGCGAGGGGAGCTCCACGGCGGGGACAGGAGGTGACAGCAGCGACAGTGACTCCTCCTCTGGTGGGAGCTCCCTTGCGGTGGCGGGCCCCTCTGTGCCCCCTGCATGCACAGGTACAGCCGCCAACCCCCTACCAGCACCGCCCTCCCAGAAGCCCCTCAGCGTGTGTCCTGTGCCCGCTCACCCAGGAGGATGGGCATCTCCTTCACCCCAGGCACCTCAGGCCCTGCCCCAGTCAGCCCTGCTGCCCTCACTGAGGAGGCTATTGACCTCCTGAGTTCCCTCACTGTTGGGCAGTCTACCATTCTGAATGCCATCCAGGGTGTTGAGAGGCATTTGCAATAAACAAATTCATACCTGGAGGGCATTCATTCTGGCCAGGCAGCCCAACAGAGAACATTTCAGGCTCTGGCCTCAGCAATGATGGCAGCCATTGTCCCTGTGTCCAGCCTTCCCCTCCAACTTCCTCCCCCCAGACCCAATCCCCTGTACCTCTGCCTATCCCAAGCACACCATCAGACCAGCATGCACTCACCTCAACACACAAAAAGTGGCTCAGGCAAACATAAACACCACACATCCCACAGGCACTCACACACGCATCATACCCATGCAGACATACCAACATCCACTGCCTCCACTGTGTCCCCGTCCTCCACGTCTCCCTCCTCCCTCCCAGTCTTGTCTCCACTCACACCTACATGCACTACATCTTCAGCCACTACCTCCAACACCAGCACGCCCATCACCACACACCGCTTGCGTGCACTCACCACCCCCACTACCATTGACACATCCCCTGAGTCCTCTCCCAGTGTGTCTGTGAGCCCTCCTCCCAAAGTACACAAATGCAGGCACACACCCACCCAACAGCCATCAACCTCACAACAGCCTCCAGCCCATGCACCTTCACCCAAATTCAGCAGACGTACACCTCCTACAACCACTACCTCTTCCTCCACTCCCAAACCCCCTCCATCTACCCGTCCCAGTGTGTCTAAAAAACTTTTCCAGGCTAATATTGACCTCTTCCCTACACCTCCCCCCTCGCCCGTCCCCTAGGGCCAGGCTTTCCAGTTCCCAACCCTGCACCTCAGCCACCACATCACCAGGCACAGTGGTGCCAGCAACTGCGGGCTATTGGAGTGCACCAACCATCAGGGCTGCCAGTGTGCCTCGGAGCGAGGGCAAGGACATACCCCCACCTGCAAAACTTAAAAAGTTGCCCACATCCCAGAGGGAGAAGCAGAAAACACCTGCCACCAAGGGCTCAGGGAAACCGAAAGGGGATAGTGCAAGACAGCAGCGCCACCATCCAAGGTGGGGAAGGGCCAGAAACTGAAGGGCAGGTGAGGAGAGGGCATGGTGGCACCGACTGAGGGACCAGTGTCACACCTTCTGTCCATGTCGACGCCAACCTGTACGGCGGAGAAGACCGCCACCTGCACCGCCATCTGCACCTCCACAGAGCCCGCCACCAGCATCGCTGTCATTGAGCCCGCCACCAGCACCGCAGTCACTGAGCCCACCACCAGCACCGCAGTCACTGAGCCCGCCACCAGCACTGCAGTCACTGAGCCCGCCACCAGCATCGCTGCCACAAACCCCGCTGCCAGCACTGCCGCCACAGAGCCCACCGCCAGCACCACCGCAACAGAGCCCGCCACAAGCACCGCTGCCACAGAGCCCACCCCAAGCACCACTGCCACAGAGCCCGCCGCCAGCACTGCTGCCACAGAGCCCGCCGCAAGCACTGCCGCGACTGACACCGCCGCAAGCACCGCAGCGGCCCCGCGACATCCTGAGCCAGTGGCACCACCGCAGACATGGCTGCCATTCCCAGTGGTGAGTCGTCTGAGGCGGGTGGTGAGTTCCAGGAGCCTGGGCAGCTTCAATGATGCATCACTTTCAGTGGAGAGATACATCCATTACCTCTGTCCGTGGCAGGATGAAGCACTCTGGGCACCAAGCTCCTTCCAGAACCAGTGGAGAGATACATCCACTACCTCTGTCCTTGGCAGGATGAAGCACTCTGAGCACCAAGCCCCCTTCAGAACCATTGGAGATTCACATCCACTTGAGAGACTGTGGCTTTCCACTCCCCGGGATAAAGCAGTGGGCAAACCACCCACTGGAAAGACTTGAGAGACTGTGGCTTGGCACTCCCCAGGATAAAGCAGTGGGCAAACCACCCACTGGAAAGACTTGAGATACTGTGGCTTGGCACTCCCCAGGATACAGCAGTGGGCAAACCACCCACTGGAAAGACTTGAGAGACTGTGGCTTGGCACTCCCCAGGATAAAGCAGTGGGCAAACCACCCACTGGAAAGACTTGAGAGACTGTGGCTTTGCACTTTACAGGATAAAGCAGTGGGCAAAACACCCACTGGAAGGAATTGAGAGACTGTGGCTTTGCACTCCCTAGGATAAATCAGTGGGCAAACCACCCACTGGAAAGATTTGAGAGACTGTGGCTTGGCAATCCCCAGGATACAGCAGTGGGCAAACGACCCACTGGAAAGACTTGAGAGACTGTGGCTTTGCACTCCCCAGGATAAAGCAGTGGGCAAACCACCCACTGGAAAGACTTGAGAGACTGTGGCTTTGCACTCCCCAGGATAGATCAATGGGCATGGAGCCCACTCGTGGAGCAGTGGCAAAGTGCGTTCATCAGGCTGAGGTGCCTGTTTATTTTCCATCTGATGCCCTTCCAGTGTTCTCTCCGTTTGGAGTCAGGTATCGAGTGTGGGCCTCGCCCATGCATTTTTGGCCCAGTGGTCCACGGACAATGATTGGGGCACTATACAGACTTGTGTAGTTGGTGTACATAATTGTATATACTGTATTTAGAGTTTTGAATACTGGATTGTTATTGATTACAATCGTTCAAATCAATTCCGTTTGTCCTTGCATTATTGAAGGGGGAGGGGGTGTATATGTAATGTTGCAGCATGTATTTGTGTGTATAGTGTTGTGGGTGAGGGTGGGGGTGTTGGGTGTTCCGAGTGTGTGTCACTCTCTTTTCCCTCCCCCCCTGTGTTGTAGGTGCAGTAGTCACTGTGGTCATCGCCGCCATCTCTGGAGCTCCTGATAGAGGAGCAGGAATACGATCGCTGGCAGGATGTGAAGTTCTGGCTCCATGGCGTCCTGGTTCCTCGTGGGGATGTAGAGAGGTGAGTGATTTCCCCTTCTGTCTACTGTTTCCGCAGTGATTTTGATCGCGTTGGTTCCGCCCCGGAAAAGGTGGCGGATTGGCATCTTGTGATAGGGTGGGCGGTACATTGTCTTCCGCCTGTCTGTTGACGGTTACCGCCGCGCTGTTTGTTTGTACGCCGAGGCGGTCGGAGTGTTAAAGTGGCTGTCTGTGTTGGCGGTTTCTGCCATGGTGGTAATCTGATTTCTTTCTGCTGGCCTGTTGGCGGTATTACCGCGGCTTTAACACCGACTGTCAGGGTTGTAATGAGGGCCAATATGTCGTAAAATAATCAACAGTTCTAAGAACTCCAAAATAAACAGGAGAGAGTGTGTGTGTGTGTTTTTGCCTGTGTGTGCATGCAAAAATCCTAAGTGAAATCCAACAGCCACATCACCATACATGGCTGAAGCCACACATACCCAACTATTTACTAGAGCAGCGGTTCCCAATCTGTGGGCCAGGTGTATGTGACACATTCTGAGGGGGTCCACAGGCATCTCAAGGCAGGAAGGTCATTCTCCAGCCAGGGCCTTTCAACAGAAACATGTGAGTTTTTTTTTTATATTTGTTACTTCATTGGTGCAGCAATTTTAAACGCACTGCAAAGTTAGTTGTATACCCAGCAGTTTTTAAAAAACAAATAAAAGTTTAAAGATAACTCTGGTGATTACTGTAGCTGCTGGAGAGAGATGGGAGTTTTGTCTAGTGGCAGTTTTGACTCATATAAGGTAGCTGGTAGAAGCTGACTCTTTATATGATATTTAAAAATGAGATATATTGTGCAGAGTCCAGGGGTTCCGTTACTAGTGGACAGGGGATTACTCCAGCAATCCCAAGGTCTTCTTTTAGGGGATAGTGTGGCCGAGCAGCCTTAGTGTTGTCGGAGGAGTGTCAGACATCTACAAATACATGCATAGTCAATAAATGAGACACATGACTCAAAAAAGAGATCCACACCAATTTTCAAAAATAACAAATATCTTTATATATGTTTAGGCATCAGAATCAATACGATGAGGTAAGTGCTTTTTGTAAAAAATGCATTTGTAGATTTTAAAAGTTGACACAATGAAATTTTCAGAAGTGACAATGTTATCCTATGGAAAAAAAAAAAAGTACTGCATTCAGGTAAAGTACAGTGACGTACGAGGCCAATCTCATGAACTTAAGGTAAGTACTGGGCAAGGGTCAGGATCACACCAACAGGACACACCCAGTGTGCCAGGAGGCACTGGGGCGGCTGGTTGCAGAGGTGTAGTATGGCATCAGTGTTACTCAATGGAGATTGGTCCGGTCGAAAAGACGCTGCAGTTGAGGACTGGGGATATAATTGGGAGGAACCAACCAGTGGGTTCCAATCTTGGGATGTCCAGGAATGTGAGGACACCTCAGGTCCTCTTAATCATGGGCCAGGGGCAATGGGTGCAGAGGTGTTCTGAGGCATCAGGTTTTCTCCATACATGCTGGCACCATGCTGGCACCATTGTTCCACCTCAAATAGGGGAGTGTGGCATGGACGCAGTGGTGCTTTCAGGTATTGGCTTTTTCATGGTCTGGAGCAATCGTAGTTTGTCTTGGGGTGCCTGCAAGATGCAGGGAAGCAGCTCAGATGTTCCATGGGATTTACGGGGTTTTAGTTGATGGCAGCCAGTCCTCCCAGGTTTTGGAGGCACAACAGCTGCAGGACAAGATGACTTTGGCAAGAGCAGCAGACTGGCCGGCAAGGCTGGGTCCAGCTCAGGTGCTTCTTCCTTTGCTTTCATGGCTCTTGGATGTCCCTCTTCATAGGCCAGCAGGATTCTGATTTCCTGGTGCCAGGGGCTCCTCTAAATACTGCATTTAGGTGTGTTTAGAAGAGTGAAGGGTAGTAGCCAATGAGCTACTCACCCCTGGGGTAATTACGCCCACTATATGACCACTCCCTGTGGAAAGTGGGATAGCTCTGTCCCAGCATTCCTACTTCTGCCAACACTAAGATTTTAGATTTCTAAACATGGTGTCCACGTCAGGCAGCTCACCTTAGGGGTGGGACTGACCTGAGTAGTTGACACACCTCTCTGAATGCTAAATTTCCCACTTGTCCAGGTGCCAAATCTGCCCTGGGCAGGGGGAGTTGGCATCTCTCCTATGAGTGAAGCCAGATCTGCATACCAAGTGAGGTGGGCTTCTGTGAAGCCCCCTGCCTTGGAATGCAGATTGACAGGTCATCCTGTTGGGAGGGGGTTGTAAACACCTCCCCTAGAGCAGGCTGTGCTTCTGGCTGCCCGAGAGCAATGTTCTCACTTGGGGGTCAGAATCATGTCTGGTGGTGGCAGGATGGCTAAAACTAGTCAGTCTGCACACTGTTAGTTGGTAGGTTTTCAGGGGGCCCCTCTAAGGTGTCCTCAGGGTGCGTGTATTAATAAATCCGTCACTGACATTAGTGAGGGTTTATTAATATGAGATGTTTGATACCAAACATCCCTATTTTTAGAGAAGCCATCATGTAGCTGGGAATTTCATAGTGACCAGTGTCCAGCACATATACTTAAATTGGCTTCCTGTTCTGTTCACTCTCTGTGTCTAAGAATCAACAAAGATATAACAAGGGCATATCTACTCCTGCAAATATTCCCTCAAATGCAATATAATGCACCTTGCCTTAGGGCTGTAAGGCCTGCTGTATGGGTGACTTACATATATTGCATGCGGTATTTCAGGACAGGGCACACAGGCTGTGTGCCGTGCTGTGTTTTCCCTTTTAGTTGCACCAAGACATGCAGCCTGCAATGGCAGTTTGCATGTCTTAGATGAGGGGTCCCTGAAGGTGGCACAATACATGCTGTAGCCCTTGGGGACCCTCTTTAGCACCTGTACTCTAGATACCAGGGGTACTATTTAGTAGACACTTACGGGGGCAAAAGCATTGTCAATTGGGGAATAATTGCACAGTTTTAGGGAAAGAGGTCTTGCAATGGAGACCGGTTTAGCCGGAACCCAGTGCACCTCTAGTTAAAATTGCATCATGTACCAGGCAAAAAGTGGGGGTGACCATGTCAAAAAGGGGCACATTCCTACAGTATTGCAGATGGTTAATATGCCTGCTGCAACGAATGTGTATCATGCATATCAAAGAACAGTATTTTATGTACATAACAGAATGGGATGCTGCTTTTGCCACAGAGATCATTTTGTTACTTTGCTGTTCATAAATTACAATCATAATCTAGCACAGAGAGCTATGAACTGCCATCAAAGAGCTGCATGTAAACTGCACGGTGCAAGATAGAAAGTTATCTTTTTCCCCAGCCTTTCATTGTCCTGATGCTGCTAAAAAATGTGTGTTTGTGTAGAAATAATGTTTTTATCAACAAAGTTAATGCTTTTTACTGTGTTATGTTCTGAATCCCGAATCTGTGCTTCTGCAAACCAAGCACTCTTAGCAAATGCCTACCAGTATGGATGACATGTGAATCCTACACCTTGTAGTCTGCCTTATAAAAGATTTTCTATACACTGATTACACACATATGATTCATTGTCTCTGTATGTGTGCAAAGTAAAGTGCTTCAACACCATACAATAGTATGAGAGGTGCTATAACAAATGAAATACATGTGACAGAGGGGCCATGGAAAAATGAGAGACACTTAAAGGTTTACTTCCTTTCAATATATATCAAGCATTTTTATGTGAAAAAGCGTTCCCAGATCTTCTGTACCTAATAAAGAAGAAAAAATGTAGAATAAGACCTGAGGATTCAACTTTCTTAAATAAAACCGAACATTGAGAAGTTGGTCGCCAAGATGCAGCACCAACCTTCCCATTAAAATTTCAGATTTTTGCATGCATATTTTTTCAATAGAAAATTTTAAAAAATGTTAGTAATTCGAGTATTTTTTTGCTGTGTGTTTGTTTGTGAATTTTTTGTGAATTACTGTTTTAGTGTTTGAAATTTAAAATACCCTACACTAAATTGCTTTGGATCCCTGGCTTCCAGTAGTGATTCAGTGAGGGTCTTCAGGAGCCAAAAGTTTGGGATCCAGAGTACTAGAGACTCTGTTTAATCCATATCTCACCACATGGGGAGCCATAGAAAGTCAGATGACACTGGCAGAAAGGCCCCTTTTGGCTTAGGCAGAAAAATGGCACATTTATAAAAATGTAATTTTCAAAATAGTAATATAAAATGTGAGTTGACCATGACCATGAAGGTGGATTTTCAATTACTGTTAGAATGAGTCTTTGAACCATTTATCTGACTGCTTCCACACTGAAACTAACCACTATGCATTGTTACAATGTAACCCAGTGTTATACTGTGAGAGAGCTAGCCTTGCAACAGTGAAAAATGACTTTGAAGGTTTTTCACTCTCTGGGAATGTAAAACATTAAGCATGCATGCCTTAAGTTTTAAATACCATGCACTATGCCCCATGGGCATTTAGGGCCAACATTAGGGGTGACTTGTGAGTGGTGAGTTACAAGTATGAAAAGGAAGGTTTGGACCTGGCAAAAGGTTTTAAAGCTACCTACTAAGGCTGCAGGGAAGAAATGTTTTACAGCGCTACTTCAGCGTGTGGCACAATAAGTACTGTTAGTTTCTTATACTAGGAGGATATAAGTAAAGTAAATGTGCCAACTAGGTGTTTACCAATTTTACCAGCTCTAAAAATGGGAGCAGAAGCACTTTAGCACTGTTTAGTAGGAGTAAAGTGTGCAGAGTCCTATGGCCAACAAAACAGGTTCAGCAAAAACAAAAAAGTAAAAAATCCGGGGAAAAACATGTAAATGTTGGTCATTTCCAACACAATTCAATTTAACATACCTCTAGAAGCCTTTCAGGTCTTGGAAGGTATGTTCTGGCACCAGAACCCAGGTGCTTCAATGGGTGCTTTTCAGTTTTTTTAATAGATATGCTATGGTCACAGCTTTATGAGAGAACGTTGGTATGCAGCATCGATAATACCCCAGAAACCTCAAAATGCCCTTACTTGGTGGGCTTGGATTTAACAAGAGCTTATGAGGCTTGTCATTTGTTCATCTGAAAATGTATTTACTGCCTAATCACAATATAATGTAGGTAGTAGGCAGTTTTCCTAGCATAATGTGCATTTTGAGAACTGGCTACAGACCACTTTATTTGCCTGAAAAATCTAATGTCACTAGATGTTCAAAAAACGTAAAAGAAGGTGTCCAGAGAGAGGGTGAGATTTGGGTCAATCTCCTTCAGCGAGTGCCTTTCATGTGTTTTCCATAGTATGTGATTGCTTGGATGGACTTCCATGCCCGATTGATGGCTAAATTGCCCATCTTTTGTTTATTTTAGTGTTTTTTTGACCTACCTTTTTCAGACTATCAACACAACTTAACCTGTAGCCTGTAATTCAAACACACTGCTTGATTGTTGATGGATTTACTTTGCTTATTGCTGATTTGTGAATTTTTATGGAGGTTTGACTTACAGCTCTTGAGTTCACAAAGCAAATGCATGAATATGTTGAACCATGCAATCAAATTACTGTCCCATTGTCAAAAGTATCCCCTATGCAACATGCTGCTCTTCATGCCTTTTAACTTCACCATCACACAAACATAAGTAAACTTAAACTTCTGACTCATTTTAATAATCATTTTTTTTAAGGGGACAGCCTGGCTATAAGCAACTTAGGCTCTCTAGAAGGACCTCATGTCTCTACTGCACACAACAAAATACTATAACACCATGCAACAAATAATATTCAGAAAGAGGCTTTGGATCATCCCTCACACACTACCCTACCATACAATCTCTAGCCTACTCTACATACCCAACACATAATACATCCTACTCAGCTTTACATACGCTACTCAACATTCATACCATACATGCAGTGCTCTGCCCGATCCTACAAACACTACTTTACCCTACCCAAACATACCTTACTTTACATAAACTACCATTCCCAATTCCACCCTACATATAGAATCCTACCATTCCTTGCAAACCCTACCCTACTCCACTTAGCCTATTCTATTTTACCAAATCCTACTTAATCTTATCCAACTAAACCCTTCTCAACCTACCAATATGCAACCTTATCCTATCCAAACATGTATGGTATGAGGAAACCAATGCAGCAAGCAATGGGCAGGAGTACATGCTATATCGCGCTCTATGATGTCAGCGACGTCCCTCACCACTGTGTTCCAGTAGTTCCGCACTTGGGGGCAGGACCATTTCATATGCATGAAGTCTGCCGCCTCAGTCCCGCAACGAGGGCATTTCTTTTCTAGTACCCGGGGATGATCTCGCAGTCTCAGCGGGGTAAGATAGGCTCTGTGTAAGACATAGAATTGTATGAGTTGAAACCTAGCATTTCTGGATATTCTCGGTACCCTTTCCAGTATTTGGGCCCAATCACCTTTGGGTATTGGGGTCCCCAAGTCCGCCTCCCATGTATATCACAGGTCCTCGAGAGGCCTCTGTTCTCCTGGACAGATCACTCTGTATAAGCCTGTAACACCTTTCCGCAGCCCGTCAGACATTAATAGATAGGAACTGAGACGATGAGGCACAGGTTCCTCGCCGCCCGCCCTCCACTGCTCCCGAATGACACACGTGACTGCCCGATGCATCAGGGAATGACCCCGTGGGAGGTCATGGTCCTGTCGGAAGTCCTCGAAAGGCAGGAGATTACACCCCCAGTATAAATCCCCCATCTGCAAGGCTCCTGCCTCCTCCCAGGATAATAGACCCCTCCAATCTCCAGCCCGGGGCAGCCATCGAAGCCAAGCCATTGGGATCTCGGGTGCATATGGCGCGGTCAAGCCCACTCTTCGGAGACAGTGTCTCCAGCACCGACAGAGGATGCCAGCCTCAGGCCCAAGCTCGGGGCCAACGGGCCTTCTGCCGTAGAACATTCTCGCCCGTACTGATCCGGGGGGGTCCACAATGTCCGCGTTTCCTTCTCTGGCTCCTCGCTCCACCACCAACCGGGTCAACCAATGCAGCTGGGCCACCAGGAAGTAGGCCTCGAAGTCTGGGATCGCCAGCCCCCCCTCTGCCCGAGGTCGTTTTAATTTGGTTAGTGCCACCCTACGTCTCCCACTACCCCAGATAAACGCCATGAGCATGGAATCTAGTTCTCTGAACATCGCCATAGGGATCCAAAGTGCAAGGTTGTGAAATAATACAATAGCCTTGGCAGTGCTACCATCTTGGTGATTGCTATCCGCCCAGCCAGTGAGAGTGGGAGCGAGTCCCAGAAGCTCATATTGGCTTGCAGGATCCTGATGGCGCTCCCTATGTTACCCTCTAGGAGGTCGGGTCTGGAGTGATAGATTTTAGGGCATGCATCAGGGCTCCCACCTTACATTCCCCATCTCCCTAGGTGGATCACAGCTCACCAACAGGGGGAACAGGAATGACTTCTGCCAGCTAACCCCCAGGCCCGTCAGTCGGCCAAACAGCGCCAACAGGTTCTGAGCTCTCTCCAGCTCCAGGCCAGCGATCTGTAAGAACAGGAGCAGGTCGTTTGCATAAAACATTATCGTGTGGCATCGGGCGCTCTGCAGTAGTCCCTGGTACCAGGTGGCTGCTCAGGCTTGGGCAGCCAGCGGCTCTATCGCTAGAGCAAACAATAATGGTGACAGAGGGCAACCCTGCCTGGTGCACCTCTCCACTGGGTACTGTTCCGATATGATGGTGCCAGTTCTAACTCTTGCTTTGAGACTCATGTATAATAGCTTCATCCAATTGATAAAACCCTCGCCTAGGCCCATGCGGGCCAGCACCGCTTATAAATAATCCCATTCTAGGCAGTCAAATGCTTTTTCAATGTCTACGGTCAATACTGCCGCCATGCCCACAAGTGGGGCAATGGTGTCCGCAATATGGATAACACGCCATATGTTCTGGGCAGTGTTCCTAGTAGGGATAAAGCCCGCCTGATCAGGGTGGACCAGTCGGGTTATGTGTGGGAGCAATCTAGTTGCCAGTATCCGGCTTAGGATCTTGGAATCTGAATTTGGCATGGAGAGGGGTCTATAAGATCTGCTGTCATCGGGCGGCTTGTCTGGTTTCAGCAAGGGGATTATCAGGGCTTCACCTGTGGAGTGTGGGAGACATTTCATTGCACGTGACTCATTGTACAGATGTGCTAGTGTAGGGATCAGTTCCTGCGCGTATGTGGCGTAGAAATCAATGGGCAGGCCATCTGTCCCAGGTATTTTCCCCCTGGCCAGTCCTTTAATGGCATCATTAATTTCTGATGCCTCAATATCGCCCCCCAGTGCTTCCCTCTTTGCTTCGCTAATGTGTGGTTGTGGCAGTGCATCCAGGAATGCCCGTACATCCTCTCCCTCCCCATGCGGTGTACTAGTATAAAGGGTGGTATAATATTCGAGGAAGTGATGGTTGATTTCAGTCTGTCTGTAGAGCCTAGTACCGGAGGGTGTGCTAATCTCTGTGATGGGGCCAACCATGCCAATAGCGCTCCTGCTTTATCTCTTTCCGCGTGTGCCCTTGTCATGTATTGTCTGTGGTCAAAGCAGCGGAGCCTTTTTGTGTGCTCAGCGACCCTCTTTCTGGCCCTCTGGAGCTTCCCCTGCAGCTCAGGGCACTCCGGCCTCATCTTCTCCACAGATCGGAGCTCTGTCTCAGCTAAATCGATCTCTCGTAGTAAGGTTCTCCTAACCCCCATGATGCAGCGATACAGCGTCCCCGTATCACCACCTTGAACGCTTCCCATGATGTTTGAGGAGAAGGGGCCGTAGCTGCATTGTCCTCGAAGTACTGCGTACTGCATTCCCTTATTTGGTCTCGGTATGCTGGGTCTTCAAGGGAATTGGGTTTAAGGCACCAGGGGGGTATACAGGGGGTAGCCCGTGTCCATGACAAATGCAAAAGTACAGGATTGTGATCAGAGGGAGTTCTTCCCAAATACTCTATGGTGGTCATTACGACCTCGGCGGTCTTTTCCGAAGACCGCCGAGGGACCGACGTACGGAAGACCGCCAGTGCTGGCGGTCTTCCGCACGGGCCATTATGACCGTTGGCAGCGCTCCGTCCTTTTACGGATGGAGAGCCGCCAACAGCCATAGTGGCGGCAGGCGGGGAAGTGGAGGTAGCTCCACCTCCACCGCCACGCCAACAGAACACCGCCCTGCGAATCACGTCCTGTGATTCGCTGTGGCGGTGTTCTGTTGGCGTGGCGGTGTTGGCGGAGCTGCCCCCATGGGTCCCGTTCCCTCCCGGAGGATCACCGGAACAGGTAAGGTGATCGTCCGTTAGGGAAGGGGGGTTGGGAGGTGTTGTGTGTTGTGTGCATGCATGGGGGTATGCGTGTGTGTATGTTGAGGGGGCGTGTGAGTGCGTGCATGAATGCAGGGGTGTTGTGTGTATGTGAATGAGAGCGTGTATGCCTGCGTGCGTGTATGTGTGTATGTGTGTAGAAATGTTGAGGATCGAGGTGGGGAGGGGGGTCCTGCCACCTTTGGGGGGTGGCAGGGGTGGAGGGGAGGGATAGGGGAGGGAGTCGGGGTGGGTGTGGGTGGTGGGGGTGACCCCTATCAGTGCCAGGGGATTCCCTGGCACTGATAGAGCTTACCGCTATGGATTTCATGGCGGTCCCAAACCGCATGAAATCCATGGCGGTAAGCCGGGTTGTGATACCACCGGCGGTATAGTGACGACCGCCGGGATGGAGACCCAGGTCTCCAGCCCGGCGGTCGTCTCCGCCCTGGCGGGCGGAATGGTGAAGCGGGGGTTGGCCATGGCGGTAACCGCCAAGGTCAAAATCTCATTTTTTAGACCGCCAGCCTGTTGGCGGTCTTACAGACGCTTCACCGCAGTCCGCCAGGGTCGAAATGACCCCCTATATCTCTAATTTGGGTGTATACAGCAGGTGTAGATAGGAAGGTGTCCAGTCTCACATGCAGATCATGCACTGCAGAATAGTAACATTAATCCCTGGCCTGGGGATTAAGGATTCTCCACGAGTCTACTAGCAGCCACCTAGTTTGCTACTCTAGGAATTTTTTAGCTAGGGTGTTAACTGAGGAATCCTGCAAGGGAGGGTGAGATCTGTCAAGCTCCGGTCTGGCCACACAGTTGAAATCTCTCCCAATCTGCTCTGCCTGTAATAAGTGAGGAGCTAGTGTGTGTGATATCTGAGCGAGAAATGTGCTCTGAATCATAATAGGTGCATATATGTTTATGAACGTGAGGTCCCGCCACCCTAATCGACCCGTGACCACCACATATCACCTATCCCGATCAGTTAGTGTATTAGTCATTTGGAACTGTACTCCCGGTCTTATCCAAATCAGGGTGCCCCTTGCATATGCTGAGTAGGTTGTATAAAAAACTTGGCCCCTCCATCTCCTCTGCAGCGCCATGCCCTCTGTTGCAGTCAGGTGAGTCTCCTGTAACATTGCTATGTATGCTCCCCTCCTATGTAGGTAGGAGTATACTTTGTATCGCTTAGCCATATTATGCATGCCCCGTATATTCCAAGAGATCACTTTGTATTTGCGTAGGCTACCCATAGGAAATGGTCAGTCCTTTTATGTCTTTGCTCGCCTTGGACATGGGCAGCCACATCAGGGTAGCAGCAGTCAGGGCCATTTCTTCCTCGTGGGAGTGGCATTCGGTAGGCGTCCCAAAATCTAACAAAAACTTTACTAACTCCCCTTCCCCAGGACAGGTGTAAGAACAGTCCCCCATCCAAACCTTTACGAACCAAAGTCAATGTTTATTGGGTGGGTGTAATGGGTATTCCCGGCAGGCGGAGCAGCCAGCACCAAGGCAGCCCCTGCTGTGATTCTGAAGGCCGTGCTACCCTGTGCTATGTCAATGTTTGGAAGCGTCGCCATTCCAGAGCTTCACAATAAATGCATGGTTCCCGGGCACCATGTCATATGATATCCTCAGCAGCTCTCGGTGTCACCACTGGCAGCTCCACACTAGTGGCCACCGAGCTTTCAGATTCGGCGTCAGAGCCTGACCCTCAGGCTCCTTTCTTTGTCATCACCGAACTCGGGCTGATACCCCCCCCCGTTCAGCGGTGCCACTGCCACCGTGACTCGCTGTGGTTCCTCTCGGCTCTCCTCTGAGGTGGGCCCGCTCTGCCGCGTCGATCCTCCTGTTCGGGGTCGACCACCCCTGGATCTGGGCGCCCGGTGCTCTCCCGCTTCCGTAGGGCCCTCTCGTTCATCCAGCAAGGCTCTTGCCTCTTGGGGTGTGTGAAAAAATCTTGCCTCTCTGCCGTCCGATATTCTCAGCGTAGAGGGGAAGAGCATATCATACTTGATGTTTAATGTTCGTAGGTGCCTCTTGACTTCCAGATAAGTCGCTCTTTGTCACTGCACTTCGCGGGAGAAGTCAGGTAAATTCTCACAATATTGTTCTCTACTCTTAGTTCCCCCGCTTTCCTAGCCTGCACAAGTATATGATCACAGTCTTTAAAGTGCAGTAGACAAGCCACTACCGGTCTCAGCGGGCCCCCAGAGGGGGAGCCCTCGCCGGCACCCTGGGTGCCCTCTCAAAGGCAAAGAAACGCGACAGGACCGCCGGCGCCACCACCTCAGTTATCCATCACTCCAGATAATCAGGTAAGCTTTCTTGCCTAACTTTTTTCGGGCAGGCCAACTACCCGAATGTTCTTCCTCCGCGATCTGTTCTCGGCGTCCTCGGCGCAGACCAGGAGGGTCCTGACCTGCTTCTCAAGGGCTGTTACACGATCCCCAGTCGCCACCAGCTCAGGCCAAAGCTCCTCCACAGTTCTTTCGGCTGTCTTTACCCGCTCTGCCAGTCGGTGTTGGTCCTCTCTCAGCAGTCCAAGGTCCACCGCTAGCGTGTCGATTTTGGACTCCAGGTTTTCCCTGGAGGACTTGATAGCCAGCATGATGTCCCCCCAATGAAAGGCCTCCCATCAGGCCACCCGCAGCTGTTGACTGTCTCGACCCGGATGGGGGGGAGACCATCCCGCTGTGTTCCGGGATCACTGTGCATATCTTTATTTTTGTTGATTTTCCCCATTCTAGCAGGCCCCAAGCAGTTCACGTGATCCGGGGCAGGTGTCTGCCCAGCGCGGGCACACTACGGCGACGCTCAAGCTCTGCCGTTCCTCCACCTCAGCTCGGGGTTCTCCGGTATGTCTGGTCTCCCTTCATCCCTGCTCTTTATATGCTCCTCTTTTCTGACAGATCATGGAGAGCAGTCCCCAAGGGGCCCCGCCAGTCCAGAGGCACACCCAGGCTCCCTATGTGGTAGTTGGATGGGGGAGGGCTGATCGCCGCACTCTTCACGACTCTCACAGGTCGACTTACTGCTGCTCATGGAGGGTGGCGCTGTCGGTACCCCTCGCGCAGCCCGGCAGCAGGATCGTTCCCTTGGCAGCGGGGTCCGATCGTCTCTGATGGGGCCCGTCACGCCGAGCAGGCCCTGGCAGGCCGCATCCAGCCTGCGCACCTTTACAAGCATTGCGCCCATCATCTTTGGGTCAAGCCGCCTCGCCCGATCTCGGTTCCAGGGCTCGTATGCGCCCTTCTTGGCTCCACTCTTCGTGCTCCTCTCCTCCTGGTCACTGGGGAGAGGGAAAGGTGCATTGGTAGCTGGCAATAGTGTCAGGATTTGGCAGGGGACCCGGGCCGGAGCTCTTCTTCGGAGCTGCCTACTCCATGGGTCCCAAGCCCACTAACTTCTTGACAACTTATATTTATATTAAATTTGACAGCACTGAAGAAGTCATTAAATACTACATTAAAAACAGTGATTTCCATTGGTTGTACCTCACACAATATTAAGCCCAGTGATTAAACTAATAAAACCCATCCATACTTCTAGCATACTTCTCACACCCTAACATAATGTGGTATCACATAAACTAACTTTCATGTAGTCCAATACTTCAGAGAATGCCACTGACCCCAGGAACACTCTTTCTTCAAAGCAGCACCTTTATGCATTTGCCTGTGAGAACATTTTGCACATATATATATAAAAAAAATGGCGTTTGATATTTTTCATTGAAGAAATAACGCATAGCTGAAAACTTGCAATCTCACCATGAGGAATTCTGAAAGGCTGTGCTCATTTTCAGGATTTTTTGATAATGGTTTATTTAGAACTGCTTCCAGATAATCTAATCACCTTGACACAACATATAGGGATCTCCCCATTCTAGTACAAGTCTGTAAAGTCCTGTACTTAGTAGCAGAAGAATTTTGAAGCCAATATACATCACTCCACTACAGGGGCCTACCAGCCTCCGGGGTGTCAGTTAAAGATACTGGACTTTACCCCAAAGCAGAAAGGGGAGGGGAGTGAGAACCAACCACACAGCATGGTTAGATGGCTACTGGTACATAAATGCTGGATTTGCCCCAAGGGACAAGAGATAGAGGGAGGATACTACAGCACAAACTGTATGTATAGTAATGGAAAGGTATAAAAACAGGAGCCGGAGGGAGCTTGCTGGCACTGGCAGAGATGAGTGCTGGGACAGAGCGCAAAACCTGCCCCAGAACCTGACCTGCTGAGAGGTGTATGGATTCACCTTACAAGTCTGGAAGTTATGTAACTATAGGCCAAAAGTGGCTGAAGAAAGGACAGCATCACAAGGAACTTGCCTGTGGGGACACCAAGGAGAGAAATAAACAATAAACACACAGGGCACCAATAATAGTGCGAACTAGAGTGGGTAAGGAAGGCCTTAAATAAAAAACACTAGTGCCAGACATCACCTTAGAATGGAGCTAGCATCTTATGCTGACTCTGCTCCTACTAGCTCTGGAAGATCTACATGTTAAAAGTGCTTGCTCTGCTCCTAAGGTGGCTGACTCTACAGGAAAAAGTCTGACATGGCCTCAAAGTGGTTTGGGTATGAGTGTCTTAAGATGTATGTACACACATGCAGAGTAAAGACTTGGAAACAGCAAAAATAATGTAAGTAATTTAAGTAATGATATTACATTTAGATAATGTCCACCTTCTCAAGAATGTATAATTTAGGAGGTATTCAAGCTTATACAATGTATGTCTTTCTTGTAGTTTATCTTTTATAGAACGCGTTTGGGGTGCATGCAACATTTCATGTCTTTTAAGCAAGGACAAATATGCCCTATTTAATGTGCACCAAGAGGTGGGATTTTAGGAAGACAGGAGAAGGCTTTATGATGGACTAGACAAAACCACAGTGAGTCATAAGTATGGCTGTGAGAGATGAGATGATTGCTTAAAAACCAAGGAGAGTCATTAGAATCTAAAGGTAATATCAAAGATGCAGCGTCTGTAGTTTACCAACCTGGATAAGAGCCCTTGAGGATTTGTCTATCTACTTAATATTAGTGCTGTTACTTCTCATGTGTTCACTCGCCTGTCAATGTGTCCAATATAAAATATATCCCATAGGTATGTCAGCACGCAAATTACTTTATTAGTACTGCCCTAGAAAAATACAGCTTAGTGTGAGTACAACTCCATTCATTGCTTGAGCCACCACCCAAAACAACTAAGGGCAATGTGTATGTAGCACTGGCTGCAACTTGCGACTAGTGTGGTAATTTACGAACTTATTGATGTACTAATAGGTTGGTTCACAAATGACTGATTCCTACAGGATTGCAATTCGACCTATGTCAAAAATGTTAATAAGGAAAGTCTCCAATTGCGACCCACTATGAATTTTAGCCATCACAGGAATGGTGGCGTGCTGAGGACAGCAAACCTCCACGTCTGCTATTGCTTTTAAATAACACATTTTTTTGTTTTGTTTAAATGCAAACTGTTTTCCTTAAAGAAAAATGGGATGCATTAAAATAAAAAAAAGTTTCAGGTCTATTGTTAAAAAATGTTTTTGACAACATTCACAAAGGGGACGGTATCTCTTCCTGTTTATGAATAGCTTACCACCTCCTTTGATGTTGGCTAATCAAAATCTCCCTGTGTATCTATTGCCTCCTTTGTAGATGGGAGTAAAAGATGAATGTTTTGTGATGGGAATTCGGTCACCAACATTAATGCCAATTTTAATTTTTATTTGGAAGGGACACCTTAAACATGCCTTAACAAATACCAATTCAGCCTGTGGTGGCAAACCCAATTTGCAATTGTATAACATGTTACCTCAATCCAGTGCTGAATTTGAGTCGATGGTTACTGGTGGGGGTCACCGGCACTTATTTATGCAAACTGGCACTTATTTTTCTTGATGACACATTGACCACGAGCAAAAAAGGACAAAACACACAAAGGGGAAAGGAGTAGGAAGTGAAAGACTGTTGGAAAGGGAGAAAGCAGTAGCCTGTAAGGGTGAGATAAAGGGAGAGGGATTGTCTGTTAGTGGCTTTAAGAGGCATGTGGTAGATAGACTTAGACTTAGATTTGTTATAATAGAGGTACAGATGATCCATGACTGAGCTTTCCGACATATAAATAAGGCCAAAAAACTAGTATTGATGATAGTGTTCTTTCTTCTTTCTCAATGCAAAGACATTGACAAATGACAAGTGAAAGGGGAATGAAAACAAGAGATGATGGCCTAAAAAACATACAAAGCTTGGGAAACTTTGTCACAGGGATGGGCTATTTAACTAACAAGTGGTCTAGCAGATATGGTTGAACATGGCATCTTTGTTTGAAAAGCTCCTAATTATAGATAACCTTCTTATAGTAACAGTGTAGCTTAAATGAGTAAAGTAATACCTAATTTGACAAATATTCTGTTTCCTAACCTGCAAAATCCACCCATTTTATGCAGGTTAAACCCGCTTTGGGGGAAGCTTATATTGTATCGTGCTCTCAGCCTGAGTGGGACTCCAAATGTTCGTCTTTTTCTAGTTGAATTAGAAGGGACCAGCTGTTAAAGACCCCAGCCACATTAATGCGTGGGCACGATCATTGCGGATTCTGCTATGGCACTGGAACTAGGGGTGCGGGAGATACTCTAGAACCCCTATAAAACTTGAGAGTTTTGATAAGGAATAAAAAATCAAGAGGTCATCAAATGTTTTCCTTCTGGCAGAGTTTGCTGTTTTTCAAGACAGATTTTAACATAGCCCCTAGTCCTCTAGGGGGGTGAACGCATTAGTCAGCACCCCCACCCTAGGACCTTGGATAAGCAGTTAAGCGCTGCAATTTCAACAGTCTTCATGCTTAACTAAGTTGATGGATAATGGCTAACGAAAATCTCCCTGTGTGTCCATTTCCTCATTTGTCATTATGTAAGAACTTCAAAACAATGGAGAAAATTATATTTTTATGTAAAAAAACGAATAGTTAATAGATGAAGACCACCTGGTCTACTACAGAGTCTTATCGATGAAATACCTAAACACAATATTTAGGGCCTGAGTTAGATATTGGCGGATGGGTTACTCTGTCATAATGGTGAAGGATATCCTGTCCTCCGAAATCTAAATCCCATAGAAAATAATGGGATTTAGATTAGTGCAGACAGGATATACGTAACTATTGTGACGAAGTAACCCATCCACCAATATCTAAATCAGGCCCTTAGTCAAGTTTTTTTCTTGGCCTTACAATAAGATTACTGACATCACAAATGCCTACTTTCCTTTTTTTGTACACAGGAAAATTAGTAAAGATGATAATTTATCTTACCAGGAGGTCTAAAGTTAGATGTGTTGAGCTTTAGTACAGTTTTCTTAAGACACACGTGATCGCCAAAGATCACATAATTCGGTCACATGAGGAAGTCAGGATTTAAACCATGCGCAGGTTCACAAAAGCATTTATGAGGATGGGAAGTAGTCCTTATTAGTAAAAGTTTGAAGAGGGCACAGTCCTTTCCATTAACACTAATTACACATGAATATTTCAGAAATATTAAATATTTATTCCCATATTAGATGTTTTAGGAAAAATGTACGAAGGTATGCATGAGTACATAACAGAGTACCTAGTGCTTAATTTGTAAAATAATAAGTACCTGGGTCCAAATCTTTGTTCAGAAGCCAACAGCTGGCACTTTTGAATATCGCAGTGTCAAATACCTAATCTGCGTAATCTTGATTCCACTTTCCCCTTCTTTCACCCACCAACAAACATTTCCTACCCCTTTATCTCGCTCTTGCAGGATTCTGCTTTCTCACTTTGTCACGGTTTTGCTGTCTTTCACTTCCTTCTTTCCCCCTTATGTGTTTTTCATTCTCTTCCTCTGAGTCAAAGTCTGACAAAGAAAAGCAAGTTGCGATACCCAAAAGCGAGTCCAGTGGCCTATATCTGCAACTACTGGCTCAACTTAAGCACTGAGAGTACTACAGTCTGTAGGTCCCCATGTCTTCTAGTTTCATAGTTTTCAAATTTCCCCCTTGACCACAACTAGGAATGGAAAAAGGGTACCAATACTGAGGCCAATGATCTGCTCTGTCCATCGAAATGCCACTGTACATGGGACACTTTCCTAATTAATAGTAATAACCGGGAGGTAATTCATAAAGAGAGTAGGTCATCTGCACTCCCAGTTTTACATCTCCATTTGAGTGTAGATTCTCTACTGTCTGGGATTCACAAACACTCCAGAAATGCACATGAAAATTAAGTCAGGGGAGTGTTTCCCTGAGTATTCCTGCCAGGGCCATGTGACATTTCCCAACAGCATCATAGCGGAGTTCTCAATAGTGGAGAAATCCACACAAGGGGAATAGGATTCCTTGCACAAATGCACCTTTTTTTAAATAATTTTAACTCAGTGGGGAAAATATTTTTACCTGTGAAGAATCCCTTTTCTTTTAGACTCTCATCAAAACTGAGGGTGATGCATTCCCCTTCTCACTGTAGAAAAGAATTAGATGGACCAAAAATCAAATATTTTCCTGGATAGAAAAGTGTAGGTGAAGGAGATGAGTTTGTGAGTGTAGACAAGCACTCATGTCTTTAGGACTTCACACACTTCCAGGGCCAACCACAATTTGGAAAGCCACTTTCCCATACATTGAGTAGGATTTGCTGATATGGTGAACTTCACACTTGTGGCTCCAAGCTTTGCACATGCAAATGGGCTTACCTTTGTGAATTCATTGTATGTGTAAGTAAAGTAAGATAAATCATACACATGAGTTTATGACTGAATTTACCTTTGTTAATAGGGCCTAGCATTTATGACCAGCATGGTTTGTCAAATATGGGATTAAAGGTCAGGTCTCCTGGTGCAGTGCTAAAATGTAATCAATGGACAGTATTGTTGTGGAGGTGGGTCTGACAGCCCATACCAGTAAATTGCCCACCTTGTTGGGTGTCTTGTCAAAGTTTTCTTTTTACTGCATCGATGTAGGAATTTATTTTTTGCATAATCACCCCATTTATTTGACTAATGCCTCTGGTTTTATGACTGTATGCACTTGGACTCTGCTAACGAGGCCCCAATGCATGTTCTTTGACCCCTAAAATACATGTTGAAAGTGTTGTAGTCCTAATTGGCATTTTAACTTACCTGTACGTCCCTAGTATTTGCCACAAAGTGTACCCAGGGCCTGTAATTTAAGTGTCACTAGTGGTCTGGAGCACCCATTGTTCCATCTACTACAGTGACACTGCAAATATGACTGCAGGCCTACCACTGTAACCTGAGTGTGAAGTGTTAAAACTGTGAATTCGGCATGTCAAAATAACCCTTTCTGATAGGCCTAAAACCTCCTTTTAAATATTTAAATACTCCACCCTAAGTAGGCCTTAATGTCCATTAGGCAGAGTGCATAGTATTTACAAGTAATACATAAAAGTTTAGTTTTAGGCATGCCCATACAGTGACAAGGCCAATAAGCTATTTTCACTGTAGCATGGTTAGCTGTTTCATAGGAAAGAATTGAGATACAATATTACATTTAATAATGCTATCTCTGCTCAGGCAACAATTACAAAGCTCATTTCTAAAATATTTATTTCAGGCTGAATTAATTGGTAAAGTCGGATTTTTTAATAAATATTCTAGAAAGGTACTTTTAGAAAGTCACCTTTATCCTGACCAAAGCCTCTAGAAGCCCATTTGCAAGAGTTTTCAGCTGTCACCAAAAAGCTGAATAGGCTACCTAATGATGTGTAACCTTGCTTCTAGAATTGAGAAAATGGCCTTAGGTGTGAGGATGTGTTCTGTTCCTCTAGCAGGATGATCATCAGGGCTTTGTCCAAGGCCTTACATAACTTCAGAGGCCTACCCTGTTACAGGCAGATGGAGCTAACATCAGTGTTTGCTTCCTCCTATGGCCCTCTAGTTAGATAGGCACAAATCCAAGTGGCAGAAGTTCTGCCCCAGATCTGGTTTTGATTGACTTCAGAAAAGGGATTGAAAACTTCCCTGGTCACACAGGAGCTCTGCACATTGAAAGAAATGTTCTCCTGTGTTGGATTACGTTAGAGGGGGCCCTGTGGAATTGTCTGAAGCATGACACAAAGGTACTGCTGCAAATGTGGATGGGGTTATGCCTGGACACCTTTCCTTATTGGCTAAGAAGGGGACAGAAATCACCCCCGCCCACAGGCTAGTGCCAGGCATTAATGTGGCATCCCTGTTCAGAAGTCTACTGGACCTGTAGAACAAAGACGAAAGACAGTTCCCGTCTTTTGAGGTCTGTGAAGAAACCTGAAAGGCTACACCTACTCCCACGTGTAGCCAGGACAAATAAGTGGACTCCGATGGTCAGTTGGCTGACCTCCTGTTAAGCTATAGGGATACAAGAAGCTGCTAGAAACCCCTTTTCCTGAAGAGCCCAGCTGACCCTTTGCACATGAAAGAGCTCTGGACTGTGCTGCTGCATTTGATGGTGTCTTTACCCCTCAAGTGCCTGTTCCTGATGTCCTGATACTCTTCATTGTATCATGGTGTACTCCTCCTACCATCATGAAAAACCTGGTACTTAGAAAAGCTTTTGCTCCAAAACACTATGGTGGACCAGGACAAATCTGCCACATCAATACAAACAAGGGTATGTTGCAGCTAAGCCAAAGATTTAGGTTGCTTTTGCTAGGAGCTTTTCTGCAGTAGCAAATTAGTGTCAGCATGACATCAAGAAGGTATTCAGTTTTTTGGAGCCCTCTTTGCATCTAGTGTGCAGCCCTGCCCTGCTGCAGGAATCTGAGCTTCAATAAAGTGACTAAGTCTGAACATACACATTTTCACTGGGTGAAGGCACTAAAAGTATCCAGTAAGAAAGGAACCTTACTTGGGCTCATATTTTGAATTTCTCCTGCTCCGAGTTTCCCACCAAAATGTCAATTCCTTCACGGGGACCTCATTCAACAGCAAGGCTGCCTTGTGGAGACCTAATCGGCCACAGTC
The DNA here is from genome assembly GCF_031143425.1 of Pleurodeles waltl. NCBI lineage: Eukaryota > Metazoa > Chordata > Amphibia > Caudata > Salamandridae > Pleurodeles > Pleurodeles waltl. The sequence continues at coordinate 549,497,112 of NC_090445.1, forward strand.
TGCTGGCATGCCCTGCTAAGGATTTTTGACTTCCACATCAGAGACAAAGTCAAAAGATAAAACTTCTGAAAGGGTTGCACCTGGTTTCTGTATCTGACCCTCGTTCATTGTGGTCAGCCTTACATCGTGCCAAAATACAGGTAATGTGCAACCAGATGACCATGGTTGACACTTATGGCTTTTTGGTGCTATTTGTATGTAAAAGTTTTAAAAAATCATGTCTCTGGCTCCCCTTATTGGACTCTTGGTGTAATTTTGTTAATTAAATATTCTCTATTTCTATAAATTGGAGTGATACCTTTTCAGCTGTGTTTTTGACTTTGTACCAGATTCTTCACACATTTTCTTAAGCCTGTCTACTTTCAGCCATAGCTACCAGGGCTCGATCTCAGGTATAAATAACTAAAACCTTTACCTGACCTAAAAAGAATAATGACATTTTACTGATGGTGGGCTACCTTCCACCCCAACTTTCACACAATCAACCACTAGGAATTTACCCTGTTTCTAACTGTTACTAGTGTTGCAGGTAAAATATGAAGACCTTTTCTCTGAGGTCGTGGTAAGCAGAAGAAGAGCATTCTTTATAGTTGTTGTCACAGGGCCTAGGATAGATATTATTTGATTCAATTGGATAACTAGGCTCAATTGGCTCTCAAGGGCTCTCAAGGGCTCTTCAAGGGCCAGCAGTCAAGGCTTACTTCAGTATGTAGTCAAGGGAGTAAAACACACTTGATGTGCTCAATATCTCTTCAGATGTCTTTGAATGAAAATAGAAGCCTGGTTAAAAGGAGGTTACTATGGCATGAAATCCCCAAAAAACATGTTGTGACTCATAGCCCACAAATTAATGTTCTGTCATGGCTCTTCATTCGCATGTTGGCTCTGTGCATGCAGTTTCATGCAAAGTGACAATGAAAAGTTGCCGATCTTTACAAAACGATTTGAAAGGTGCAAGCAGACATTACTAGTAAACATAACTCTGTATTTAGGACTGTTACTACTCCCTTGGCCCATGGCTTGCTGCCCCACATGCCCCACAAGTTCTGCACCAGATTCATGTTTGATATGTTTATCACTCCCCAAACCCCTACGACTCCTCACGCGCCACTGATAACTCTCTATGATGGTTTAAAGTTAAAATGCCGTTCCTGTTTGAAGTTTCCATTTCATTGAAATCTGAAAAAAATTATTTCAACAGCTGAAAAGGTGTGCTTTTTAACATTGAAAAACTGTGTAAATGATAGTCATTCCCAGCATTTTAAACTTACCCAACATCCAACTTTTAGAATTTTCCTTCTGAAACCCTCCAGATTTTCCTTTCAGTCAAATCCATTTCAATTGCCGCTAAATGCCGCCCAGATCGCCCAAATGAAAGTCACTTTTATAATTTTGCCAAACACTGATGAGCCCCCGAAAGTATGAGCTGTATTTCAGATTTGGTGGATGTGGGACATCTGTCAAAATCAGCAGGTTACCAGCTTTGTTTAAAGTAGCATCTTGACATTAAACCCTGCACATAGAATTACATTTTTCTTATCACTACATGGTGCACATTGATACATATTTGAACCTTCGTGTTTTAAATTGTCCAGAGATTGCAAAAGTAGGAACTTTAATCTGTTGTGCTACTTGAGCTATTTTTAGATCAATCGTGGCTGGTTTGTAGTATCACCTTCTATGGAACCTCAGTGGGTGAAGGAGCACTGCAGAAGTGTAAACGTATGCTGCAGATGTCAGCTACTGATAATGGCAACTTTGCATAAAGTGGTTGGTGCATCCACTACAGAGCAATCTGCAGGTCAGGAGACAGAATCCCCTAAAGAGAGCTAAATGGGCTCAATGATTTTGTTTTACAGCTCTAGGTGTAACCTGCAGGACACACGTTTCAGGTCTGGTAAAGAAACAAACTACGTTAGGCACCAGCTGCAAAGACCTGCATGAGGTTTACTTGGCATGAGTCTGAATATATGCAACACTAACTCAACCTTTCATACTCCTGCAGTGAATGAAAATGATTACCATCGATTGTGGTAGTTATGACATATTATTAAGCACAAACAAACAACAAATTTTCTAATATATATATATATATATATATATATATATATATGATCGTTACTTCAATAATACATAACTCATGAAGCGCAGCCCGTTTTTCAGATATTGCTTATAGATAGAATTAAGTGTACAAAAAAGTGATGGATGAAATGCTTGAAATACTCTGAGCCAGTGGTAATTACTTTGGCCATTGCTATTTTGCACACTATGCTACCTCAGTTCAGACGCAGCCATATGCAAATCAGCCTTAACCCTGCTCCAGAAGGAACAGTGCAGCCTGAAATACCAGACCAAGTCCTTTATGAACTGGAACACAAGCAACCCAAGAAAAGTTGTGCTCTGATTTAGGCTTGTCCGTCAGCTGCCGCTTGGTTTCAGATTCACAGTGAGCAAGTGACCCATGTCTGGGCTTATCTGTTGCACTCAGGGGATCACACTGAAGTATACAAAAAGTGATGGATGGAATGCTCCAATTAATCCCAGCCACTGGGAATTGCTTGGGCCATCTTTATTTTGCACACCATCACACTTCAGTTTGGGGTGCAACAACATGAAAATCAGTCTTCATCCTGCTCCAACAGGAACAGTCCCGATTGCCAGCCTAAGCCCCCCCTGAACCAGAACACAAACAACCAAGACTGGTTTTGCCATGAAAGGGGCTCATCAGTCGAGTGCGGCTTGGTTCCAGTGGCACAGTGATCACAGGACCCACAACTGAGCTTCCCCGTGACACTTACGGCGTTGCACTGAAGTGTACAACAAGGTGATGCATGGAATGCTTGAATTAGACAGAATAAGATCTAAGCGAGGTTCCAGTTTATAAGCATGTATTCCAAATAACTACACGCAGCAGCAGTACATTAATTTAAAGCTTTGATCAGCTTAAAATAGAACATATTATGTATACGTCCTGTATATGTCAACAGTATAGTCTTGAACATGTTTACAACCAAGAGACCTAACAAGGACGCAGAATTCCTAGAATCCAAGCAATCATTTTGCCACAAACTTCTTTTAGAATGAAAAGATTCTCTTTCAAATGGAAATTCTACTCTCATGTGTTATTCATATTTTATTTAATTAAAAAAACGTAACGCAGCATTTTTCAGCAATGATTAATCCGCGCATTCACTCTCTCAGGTTTGTCCTTTCTTATTAGTTTGGAGGTGCTCTTTCAGAATTTCCAGTGAGGCACCTGTGGGGATTTTCGAGGATATTATCATATTTTTGTATATGAATTTAGGAAAATTTGGTATCCAAATCAGGTTGGACAGCATTTTAATACACGACTGACCCTGAGTCCCAGCCATGCATCATCTTGACTTGCTGCAAAGTACAGCAACACAATAGCACTCTTGACGTTCAGAATCTTCTAATTAAAATAGATATTTGTCCTGAATAAATAAATAGAGAATACATGGTAAATTGCAACGGGATATGGAAATTATGAAGCGAATACGCAAATGATCCCAAACATCGAACAGTTTCTGAAGGTGAACTGCTCGCAAGAGGAATACAGCTTTGAGTTCAGTCCACTTATGACTTGATTATGTGTATGGATTATTTTCCTAGTAGGATTGCTAAATTGTGGATGCCAACACTATTACAAATACACAGTTTACTTCATTGAATTATCTATTCCGCCTTGAATAACTCGTGCAAACCTGTCTACTGTTAATGTGGAAGGTCTTTTTTTTAATCAAAAATAGATGAGGCTCGAAGAAGATTTGAGGGACATAAACTGTTATCACGTTCTATGTTTCTAGAACACAGATTGTTTACATTTACTTAAGCTTTTGAATTGTGATAAAAAGTCGCATTTTAAATTCTTCAGATGATCCCAGATTAGGTCAATATGTTGACAATAAGGACCGTGTCGTGTGCAATATGGGATCTGTTATTTGTTGGATGTCCTTATTGACCTCCGGATTTGCCACATAGAAAGTTGGGGCTAACTGCGGGTATTGGTTAATGGCACAAGCTCCGTTCGTGCTCATCAATACAGAAAATCTGTAGCTGCGCAAGAAAGTTTGAGCTGGTGTTCTCTGCACAAGCTTTGGTGCGGCAGCCAGTGACAATCCTGATTGCTCCCGCAAACAATGTTAATCAGGCCAGCATCGTACCACCCAGTAGTCCTCACTTCGCTCCTTCATCTCGCAACAATTGTGAGCTCTTTTTAGGTCAAAGCCTACCAGGCAACGCAGGTTGTCAATGCCATTTTCAGGACATTCGGAAACCTTCCCTGGGAATGCATATTGCCGTTGTTTTCCATTGGCTTTATGAATTGTAATTCATGTTTGCTTGTCTTCTATTTGCTGGCTGTATTTGTTTTAGTCTGCTCAGCTTAAGTTCGTCCCTTCTGTTGCCTAAACCATATTTGCTGTATTCTTCCACCAATGCTCGATTTCTGGAAACAGGTCTTTAAATCTTGTTCTCATCTTGTTACATTTGCTGTTCATTCGAAAACAGAGGTCAAATGTCACGCTTTGTCATCCAAGGAGCTTGGTGTTTACCTTTCTTCCTCTGACTTAATGTGAGAGGATTTATGTGACAATCATGCTGGCTAGTGGGGATGTGCTTGAGGAATGTTGTACCATGTTTTGTTCCCTAGCATATGACAACATTTTAATATCAGTAAATGAACTTTGCAGATATTTCAAAATATATTACAATTAGAAAAGCACAATAAAGAATAGTTTTGGGAAATTCTGAAGTTTTGTGGAAACAAATGTTTTATTACGATCAAAGCAACTCTACACTAGGTGATGCCATTTTCACACATTATGGTATGTGTGCCGTATACGTTTCTCATTAAAACTGTATGTCTGTGAAAATGTAATAGTAATTTAAAATGAAGATGTGTTGTCTGTAATGGCAGTCCCCTACCATACCATACATACTTCACTTTACCCCACACACCATTGCAGTCTACTCTGCACCACTCCACACTAAGCAACTCCACTCCACACTGTCACTGCACTCTATGTCACTTCACTCCATGCCTCTCTACACCACTCCACTCTATGCCAATGCACTCTACACCACACTATTTTACTATGCACTTCTGCACTCTTCGCCTCTGCACTCTACACCACGCCCTCTGGCCCACTCCACTCTATGCCACTTAAACTTCTGACTACACCAATGCATTCTACCCATCCTACTCCAGTCCACTCAATGCCTACCCACTCTACAACACTCAAATCTGCTCTGCACTCTTCTCCACTGTATTCTACACCACCCTACTCTACCTTGCGCCACTCCACTCTAAACTGAAACAATCTACACTGTGCCACTGCACTTAGCGCCACTTCACTCTATGCCATTGCACTCTACTCTACATCACTGCACTCTACACACCAATGTACTCTACATCACTTTACTCAAAACCAATGCACTCTATGTCAATCTTCTCAGCATCACTGCACTCTATACCACTACACTCTTCACCACTACAATCTACCATGCACCACTCCACTCTACTCTGTATCACTCCATTCTATTCTAAGCCACTGCACTCTACACCACTGCACTCAATGTCAATACACTCTACACCACTTTACTCAAAACCAATACACTCTGTGCTACTGCACTCTATGCCAATTTACTCTGCCCTACTGCACTCTACAACACTCTACTCAACACCATTGCACTCTATGTTACTTTACTTGTCCCTCACTCTACACCACAACACTCTACACCAATGCACTCTACTCTAATCTGCATCACTGCATTTTACACTGCTATATTCTACTCTGCAACACTCTACATAACTGCACTCTATACCATTCTACTCAAAACGCTTGCACTCTATTTCGCTTTACTGCCCCCCACTCTATGCCACAACAGTCTACCAATGCACTCTACACCAATCCACTCTACATCACTGCACTCTATAATACTCTACACTGAAACACTGCACTCTACTCTACACCTCTCCTCTCTATGCCATTTTACTCTACTCTGAAAGAATCTACTCTATGTTACTGCTCTTTTCGTCGGCATCATTCATGTTTCCCATCCTCTTCATGTTCCCTCTCCTCCTTCCTTGCTTCAGCTACAGAGCTAACAGCTGCTTTCCATCATTGCAGGCTTTCATTTTCTTATTGCAGTGTCTTTGATGTTTCCCATACTCCTTGCTTCCACACAATTTTAAAAATGAGCAAAAGAGTTCTGCCGTACCAGAAAACATTAATCACTGTGGGGTGAGTACCGGGAGTCTCTGATACACTGTGTAAGGGCTGACGTGGCACTGCTACACCCTGTGTTTAGGTAACTTCTTCAAACCTCCTGCTCACGGAAGAGCTGTGCCTCATGTGTGACAAGACGTGTGTGCTCATAAGAGGCAGAGCAAACTCAAGTGGTAGTGTATGTGCACAGTCAATGGATCCCATATCGGGAGTCTGCCCCTGCTGTGTTGTCTCCAGGGCTTCCGCCACAGCCCCTGAGATGCTGAGGGTCACATGGTGTGCTTGTGACACCTCCTTCCTCTGCCGTCTATGGCAGTGTCTGTGCAAAGTCAATGAATCCCATACCAGAGAGACCGCCCCAGCTGCATGGCCTCCAAGGCTTCCACCGCCACTGAAATGCCGAGGGTCAAAGAGTGCGTGGTTCCTAAGTGCAGCTGGAACAGTTCTGGTAAGGAATATGTTGAAGGCAGCTTTTGGGAAACAATGCAAGAAATAGTGGGGTGGTGGGAGGGAATTGCTCACTCTGACCTCAGGCCCTTATGAGTGTGTGCTCAAAACATGGGGAGAAGGATGCTGAGCCATGGCAGTGCTGTCCATCTCCAGGAGCAAGGGCTCTGTTCAAAGTCACACCATTAATATATGAAAGGCACTGCTGAGAGCACCGACCACACCTGTTAACCCACCTTCAGTTCACTTCTCACCAGTAATAGTACAGAAGACATAGACATTTTACAAGGGTTACCAGGTAAGTGCCAAGAAACACAGTTCTAGGTCGTATGCTCTGTACAAGTATTGACTTAACCATATCCACAGGGCACACAAAAGATGCAAGCATTATTGGTGTGTACATTGTCTAGCTCATTTATCTACCTGCGAGGTCTGCTAGTGCCAGCGGGTGCACAGCGCCTAGAGGTCAGCATCGCTTCCACTCCAAAACATTGGTTAGTGGCGGGTTAAGGCAGAACTTATTGGCGTATGGTTCATTAATGTTAGCTGAGATTTATTGGTCGTACATTCACCAAAGGTTTCAAGGCGCTATGGGGTAGATGTCTGGAGAGAACACTGAGCACCGAAGTTAGTACAATTGGTAAGCTTGTCAAAGGAGCCAGTTCCTTAGATTTCAAGATCAGTAAGAGACTGTAATGACAAAGGTAAAGGATTCCAAATGAATCGAGCCTGTACCAAGCCGCTGCTCCGCCCGTACTTTCCTTATATCAAGCAAATTATTTACTTCACTAAAAACTTATTTTCTTCATTATCACATCTGAAAGGATTTCCAGATATGTGAGTTCAGACTGCCAGTAGTACAAAAATAATACTTGAAGTACTTTTCAGTACTTTTCTATGCAGTACTATAATGTACCTCTTAGTGTCAAAACTTCTATGTTAAAGAACAGTAAATTTTGTAGCACCCAGGATAACGTGCTGCATGGCTAATTACATATAAGTTCACAAAGGCAAGACCTATTGGCTATGCCAGTGTTTGTTTTTATGAATGGTGCTGAGGGGCATAACTCTGCCCATCAAGCATCAATTAACAGAGGAGATGCAGCAGTTGAAAGGGTACAATGTCCTCTTTTCAGTTGTCTTTCTCTAGTGGATCCCTGCTTTCAGATTGCCTTTGGTACACAATCTCCATGCATGGATCTACTAAGCTAGACACTAAAGATCCGCCATTGTGGGGTGGGGGGAAGTTGCCACCCTGTGTATTCTGCATCTACCCTTTGCAACTGGACAACTGTTCTTTCTTCCACGCTGGAGGGCAGAAAGGGGTATTTACCCCCATGTGCTTCCTCAGGGAGGGAAAAAGTCAGCTATACACCAAGGAAGGTTGGCTTTACGGTTTTTGTGGGGGTAGCGGCCCCCCATTGGCATTGTCCTATCCTCCAGTCACCCCTGGCAATACCTTTCTTATTGTTCTCCTGGGGGGGCTAGTATCTGAAATGTATTCTCAATCTGCCCACCAGGGGGCGGAAAACTCACTAGACAGCAGGAAATGTTGGTTTGCTGTTTTTTGGAGGTAGTGACCTTCCACTCTGGTATGGGCCTGTTCTGCCCACCCCTGGTTCTGACAGTGTATCTGTTCCTCCGGGAGGCAGACAGGGAATGTTGATTCCAATATATCTCTTGGGGGCAGGGGCAGAAAGTCCATAAGACAGGAATTATGTTTTTCTAGTTTGGATGAGAGAACCTCCCTGGTCATAAATCTCTGCTCAACACGCACACCAGGTTCAAGAGTCTTTCTGTACTCCTGGGAGAAGACCGGGCAAGTTTATCCCCCTGAGAGGAAGAAATTCCACGAAACCACATGGGAAAAAATGATCCAGAAAAATGAAGTGGGGAGCCCAAAAAAGCATCAGACTGGGCTTTCACCCACCCCATATGAGTCAGAGTTTTTTTGTGGCCTGTTGCATCACAGGCACTAGGCCGAGCCATACAATTGGGGAAGCGTTTTTATTTGGAGAATTGTGGGAACACTGAGAGGTTTGTGAATTTGTGCAACTTCTGGAACCTTCCCTCATGGAAGCATGAGGAAAATGAATAATTTTAGGCAAAGTATGAGGTTTGCATTGAATTCAGTGGTGTACAAATACCCACTATTTCTCAGTACAATATCTTATGCACATTTAAAAAATACATAGATTTCTCTTATATCAATGAATCAATCAGGAATTTGTAAAGCACACTACTCACGCATAAGGGTCTCAAATCGCTGAGGAGGGGGGAGGGGAGGTGCTGCTAGTGCTCGAACAGCCAGGTCTTGAGAAGTTTCCTGCAGGTAAGGAGGTCTTTAGTCTGGCGCAGGTGTGAGGGAATAGTCTTCCACGTTTTGGCGGCGAGGTGCGAGAATTATCTACTGCCGGCTGTAGTTCTGCAGACGTGTGGGACGGTTGCAAGGGCGAGGTTGGCGGAACGGAGATGCCTGGTCGGTATGTAGAAGGAGAGTCGTCTGTTGAGGTATTCTGGTCTGGTGTTGTGCAGTGCTTTGTGAGCGTGGGTGAGGATTTGAAGGCATTCTCTTGTTGACTGGGAGCTAGTGCAGGTTTTTCAGGTGGTCTGTGATGTGGCAGTGGCGGGGGATGTCCAGGATGACGCGTGCAGAGGCGTTCTGGATGCGTTGCAGCCTCTTCTGGAGTTTGGCCATGGTTCCTGCGTGGAGGGCATTGTTATAGTCCGATTTGCTGATTACGAGGGCTAGGGTGCCTATTCTTCTGGTTTCAGTGGATATCCATTTGTAGACCTTTCGGAGCATGTGGAGGGTGTTCAAGCAGGAGGTGGAGATGGCGTTGACTTGCTGGGTCATGGATAGTGAGGGGTCCAAGATAAATCCAAGGTTGTGTGCGTAGTCAGTGGGAGTCGGAGCGGTTCTGAGAGTGGCAGGCCACCAGGAGTCATCCCATGCAGAGGGGATGGAGCTGAAGGTGAGGACTTCCGTCTTGTCGGAATTGAATTTGAGGCAGCTGCTCTTCATCCATTCGGCGAGGGCCTTTATTACTTCATGGAGGTTGGTCTTAGTGGAGTCCTTGGTGTGGGAGAGGATCAGCTGGGTGTCATCGGCGTATGAGATGATGTTGAGGTTGTGGGATAGGGCGATGTTAGCGAGCGGGCAATGTAGACGTTGAAGAGGATCCGGCTGAGGGACGAACCCTGGGGAACGCCACAGATGATTTCAGTGCCTCCTAGCAGAATGGGTGGAGATCTGCCGGTGAGAAAGGAGGTGACCCAGTCCAGGGCTCTGTCACGGATTCCAGCATTGCTGAGGCGTAAGCGCAGGGCGTGGTGGCAGACGGTGTTGAATGAGGCCGAGAGGTCCAGGAGGATGAGGGCCGCGGTTTCGCTGTTGTCCAGTATGGTTCTGATGTCGTCGATAGCGGCGATGAAGGTGGTTTTGGTGCTGTGGTTGCTGCGGAATCCGGATTTGGATGGGTCCAGGATGCAGTTCTCCTCGCCTCAGACCCATTTTTCATTCACTCATTATTACCATTTGAATTGCTACATGGTCAATACACAATGAAAAGTCATTACTAATAGGTAATTAGTTGTTGGATCTGGGTATCATATGTTTCTTAACAGCCCAAGATGCACTGTATATCCCAGTGACCAAAAGAGGGTGGTCAATGTAATGGTTAGTACTTTTGTGAATTGAGGGACATAACTACAGACGTCACCAATTGGTACTTTTCCCTACTTCTTTTTAAAAATATTTTTAACAAATAGTTTCTTTTAAAAAACCATGAACAGTCTACAAAAATTACCACTTGCTGAAATAATAACTTTGGCTAGTTTTTATATATATATAGCTTTCCGGGTTCCACGTGGGTATCACACCCGTTTCCACAATAAACTGCAAGTAGATTGAAATTGCAAAAAATGGACTACCAGTTAGAAAAATACACACACTGTTGTTTCTGAACGCTGGTAAGATGCTGATCTTAACTCAGCAAACTTTTGGTGACACCATCTTTAAGAAAAAATATGCGCATTCTAGCACAACACTTTTTTCACATTTTCCAACAAAAAAGAAAATGTAGCTATATTTTGGCTATTTTCTCGGTTCCCTTAAGGAGAATCCGTCAATCCCTGGGTATTTGTAAAAGAATAGGAGTCGGAACCACGAATGCTTGAACCTTGCATGCCTAAACAATGCGATCGGAAAAACGACCGTGTTGTTACCATGGATGCCTGTACCATGAATGCCTAAACAACGAATTTTCGTTGTGAAGGCATTCCTGATAAAAGCATGCACAGAACAGCACGCGTGGTTCCAGCATGCGACTCCCCCACCCCTAAAACAATTGTACCCCAACCCCAACCCCCACCCCTAAAAACAATTCTACCACTACCCACACCCCCACCCTAAACTTAAACTACCCCGCCCCTAAAACTACCGTGACCCTACACCCCCTAAAAAATAAAAAATACCCAGACCCCCAACCCACCCCTAAAAGTACTGCGACCCCCTACCCATCTAAAACCTAAACTACCCTCACTTCCACCCCACCCCTAAAAACTTAAAATACCCTAGCCCCCACCCCAAAAACTACAGTGACCCCCTCAACCTGTAAAACCTAAACTACCCACCACCCCTGCCCCTAAAAACTGAAAATACCCCGACCCCCACCACCACCCCTAAAACTACAGTGACCCCCAGCCCCAGCCCCTAAAACTACTGAGACCCCCCCACATCCTCCTAAAACCTAAACTACCAACCCCCACCCTGTCCCTAAAAACTAAAAATACCCTCATCAACCCATCCCTACAACTAGGGAGCCCTCTAGTTGGAGCCTTTGCTGAAGTGAGCACTGGCCCCTAAACTCGGTCCCTGACAGTTTAGGAGGCTAAGAAGTGATCAAGAGGAGCTGCTCCAGAAAGTCTGAAAGGTTGGGTCTTAGAAAATATTTGTACATATAATACCTCCACAGCATCAGTATGCCCTTGCAGCAAAGGTATGCAATTCCGAGCGGACTTCATTAGATTCAACTTCGTATTTGCCCCACTGGATGATTTTGAGATGCATAAAAAAGACATAGGGCTCTATTTAATATTTGGCAAAAGTCCCAACTGCCAAATTTTGAAACATCCATCCGGCCAGCAGACATTTCCACCATTGACAGAAGCTGCTATTTAGACGGTTCCTGTCGGTGTATTGTAACTTTGGCATATGCCTCCGTCAAACATGAGGGAGTTGTACAGCAAAAGTTAAAATGTTAATTTCTTTAAATATTTTTCAAAAACAAAACCCCAAAGCAAGATTTTGCTTTTGAAAATAAAACAAAAACAATGGCCTCCATCACAATGGGAGTATTCCATTGCCATTGTGATGTACTACCCTTTCCACCAACCTATAAATTGGGTCCTTAGTAGATGGTAGAAACCTTGATTGGCCAAAGGCATTAAGAGGATCCCTTTGACCCGAATACTTCCACTGCCAAGAAATTCAAATTTCTCCCACTCAGAACGGACCTTGCCAAAATCAGTGGTTTAGCGGGACCTTGTTCAACGGCTAATCCACTTCGACATAACTGTGTAAGATACACCCTGCAACCATGCCCACTTAGAGGATTTCTACTTCTATTTCTGAGACTAAAGGCCTGATTTAGTACTTGGTGGACGGGTTAATCCATCACGAATGTGACAGATGTCCTATTCGTCAAAATCTGAATCCTATTAAATTCAATAGGTTCTAGATTTTGACAGACCAGACATCCTTCACCGTTGTGATAGAGTAACCCATCTGCCAAGTTCTAAAACACGCTCTACGTCAGAAGGAAAAATCTTTGACCAGGTTGACCTATTTAGTGTACTCGACCTGCACAGTTGGCCTGAAATCATGTCTAGGTCCCGGTCAGTCATGAACAGTGACTCGTGATTAGAGGGGGGTACCTTTCTTTTGGCACTTTTTTGTCTTAAATCATTAAAAATTAATGTCCCTGGTTCCCCTTGTTTTTTTAAGTTTTGGTGTCATTTTGCTGATTACAGTTATAGCTAGTTTTAGATATTGCTAGTGAGATTTTCATAGTATTGTGTTTTGACAGTTTTATTTCTGCTAAATACTTTTTACAAAGTTAAGAATGTCTGCTCTGTGCCATAGCTACAAAGGTTTGAGCCCAGGTTTAAATGATTGAAACTGTGTTTTATCCTGACAAGTTGTGGCCATGTGGTGGATTCACATACACCCCAAATATTAATCCACTTTCTTACACCTGGGACCTAGAGCTCTGATAATATAGGACAAGTTGAGCACAGAAGGAAACAGATAAATAAACATAGTTGCCAAATGGCTAGTATAGGCTCAAAAATCTCAACATGTAACACACTATTAGCAAAAAAGGCTATAGCTGCCTAAGGTGTCACATGTGACCTACTGGCCTGGCAGTTTGGGCTGGACTGTCCCTATGTGGAACAGGGTCAAGAATGATTTGCATATGGCTGGCTCCAAACTGGGGTGGTGTGGTGAGCAAAAGAATTGATGGATTAAACCCAGATCTGTGACTGGGGGTGGATGTTTGATTGGTTACGCATTCGATCCATCAGTTGTGTTTGTTTGCTTTTGTCGCCCTAAGTGAGCTGGGTTTGCCCAGACAGTGGTCCTGGGCTCACTATACCACTGGATTCAAGCTAGCGTGGCTGATGAAGAATGATACCCTGAAACCTGTTCCAGGGTGCTTGTTTCCGGTCCAGGGAGGACCTGGCCTGCCAGTGCAGGCTAGACTGTTTCAATGGGGAAGAGGGTCAAGACTGATTTTCATAGGGCTGGGTCCAAACTGGAGTGGTGTGGTGAGCAAAATAATTGATGGATTAAACCCAGAAATGTGACTGGGGGTGAATGTTTGATTGGTTTCCAATTCTGCCCATCATTTGTGTTTGTTTGCAGATGGCTTACGGGCACTTGATACCAACAATAAAGATATATTAAGAGCAGAAGGAGATCAGAAGGCATACCGGCTACATTTTATAAGTGATAAAATGCTGCTTACTTAATATTGTTAGTGCTATTGCAAGTCATCTCAGACTTGTATGATGAATAAAGATGTGTCTATACAGAGGCATAATGGTGCCTCTGTATGGACACGTCAGTGCTTGGTGACTTGCAATATCCTTATAATCCACAGTGAGTTGTTGTTCATCACATATATTGCTGTCATGCCTAGCACACACTAATAAACTATTCACTTACCAGTGGGATGTTTATTATTCAGTTTAAAATACATCTGTCCAGAATGCAGAGATGTTAACTCTGAGCCACTGTGTACTTGTGGTCCTGTGAGGACATGACAACAGTCTGAAAGCAAAATGAAGTACAAAAAAAAAAGAAAAACAAGATTTAAAACACATTTTCTTCAATCTAAAGCCATAATTCTCCTTTAAGGAATCTATTGACCACATGGTAAATTACATATTGTAGGAGGGATGGGCTGATATATGAACGCAGAGGCTGAGCTGGTTTCTGAATCTTGGTGTTTTATTGATTATCACAGGTGCAAATTGAAGAATAATTATTTTGTTAGGCCTACCCAAGGGGTGACTGAAACGTCAGTTATTGATGATATTACTATTGATGTTTTTTTTCTTTTCCTTTTTTTTATAGGTCCTTGCAAGGAGATGTTGCCACCAGTAGCCTTGGACAAAGAAAGGGCGGTAAGTATGGTGTTCTGCATGATTTTTATATAACCTGCCACCAACACCACAAGGGTTGTTGTTGCTAGGCAAAATGTGTCAAGGTAAGCCCTATGGCTAGGATAGACCTGCTCCGTGATTTATGTCCATAATCTCTCCTGTGCTCTTGATTTATCGGTTTCTGGTTTTCTTTCTCACCCAAGGAGATGCACTGTTTCGCACATGTAAGAATACTTCATTTATAAAGTACTCTGGACCAGCGCCACACCCATGTCTTCAAAGAAATGCTCAGTGCCCACCACACAAATGAAAAAAAAATCTGAGTCTTTAAAGAATTGCTCTAGTCCCCAAGACACAACAAAGTGAAAATAGGCTCCTGCTTCAAATTACCTGGCATATTTTTCCCTATTTAGTCCCATTCTTCGCCCTCCCGCCGTTAGCCCATACTAACCACCCACCGCCGTGCTTCCCACTTTCCCAAGTCACTCACACACAAAGCCACAACACTCCTGAGTTGTGGTAGGTAAATCAGTGTCCTCCAATAGCGTCTACCACTCCTCAGACCATGTCTCTGTAGGTTTGTTGAGGTTGGTGGCAATGTCCTTCGTCTTCCTGCCTCTCAGTTGGTCTGTCTCTTGTTAGACCTTATTAAGTAAGCTTACAAGGAAACGCATAAAGGGCGATGGACCTTTTGACTGAGCTTCGAGTAGTTCCCACCATGTAACCCTGTACCTATACAAATCAATAGTAATAACAATCAATGACATCAATAATCAATAGGAGACAGTAATTCCACACACCATGACCTCGCAGCCATGAATAACCACACCTTTATCTAAAAGCTAGAATGTTTATTTCCCTACATTAACAATGCTAATGTCACGTAACTTATTCTCAAAATCAAATGATAAGATTACAGAAACAATGCTGGCTGACCAAAACGCCAAAAGAATCGAAATCTAATCAAAGCTTGAACTACTACACATTCTAATGTAACAGTGCAAATTAATGACATGAATAACTGTGCAAACGAAATGATATACATTTAGATTCAGCAAAGAAAAGACATCAACTGTTATTACATGTAGCGAACATCATCAGTAAATACCCTAACTTACATCAGGTTTGAATAGCATGTTTGTACTTCACGCAAAACAATTTAGTCACACAAATTTGGAAAAACATCTAACTATGGCTCTATCAAAGTTAGCGGTTGGTACCTAGGGACAAAAGCAAATAGACATGACAGTTAGTAACATCATCTTATACCTGGCCTCAGTATGGTTAATCAAGCTGTGACAGTCTTTGTCAATTGGACATAAGTTCGGTCAGCAAGGCATCAGGATTCAGCATTAAATTTCAGAAAAAGTAAAGTCTCTTCAGGCAGTTCGGAAAGGAATAATTGAAAAAGAATGGGGAGAATGGCCTTTCTCCTCTAGGTGCAGTCCTTCAAAGTTAGATTTCCTAAAAATACTTCTCTCGTCTTTATTGGTTAAAGAATCTCATGTTTGAATTTAGTCCAATTAAAATAAAGCCCCAAACCTACTAAGTTTACTATTACATGGTTCACATGTCGATGATTGGCTCATCTTCTCATGTTCCCATCATGTGGCTTGTCAGGTATCAATATTGTTGCAGCTTATACTCCAGTCAGTGCATCCATTCTCTCCTCCTGGGAAGGTCAATCTTACACATACTACATTATACATTGTATGCTAGCTAGTACATCATCTTCTAGCACTTGGTCAGCACAGTGGAAAATCACAATTTAATTCTCTAAGCAGCCATTTTATAAGTCGTCTATGAAACGCAGCTTGACATGAGGCTATGCAACTAGGCCCAAGACCTCGCTAAGTTAAGACCAATGATTAATAAAGCTAATACATAATACATAACCCTTACTATGACATATTACTACATTAATAAAACATAAGCTTAATATTTCACATTAATAAGCTATTAATAAGTACACTTCGAAAACCTTGGCGGCCACTCAGGTGGGCACAACTTCAAATGCGTGCATTATTTTTCTCTAAGTTAATTCATTTTCTATGCAAATTCAACACTTAGAATACCTGAACATTCATTAGTAAAATTCAGTGTTAACAATCCCTCCTCTGATGACTAAATGTGTCATCACACTTAAATCTTCCCACACAAAGTTTCTGCTTCAGCTAAAATTCTGTCATCTCTATCCCCTTAAATCTTCGTTCCCTCTTTGAATTTTCGTTAAACAAATTTTCCCTTTCCATTTCTTCCCTCCTCTGATTATTTTTCATTTTCTTCACAATTTACATATTCCCCATGCTCCCATTATGCAAATCACAATAATCAATAGCCCTTGTATTATTTTCAATGGTACCCCTTTTCCAATGTTGCTAAGCCAATTTTCCCTGAAACAAATTGTTTGCCAACTTTCTCCCAAACACCTGGTTCCTCCAATTCTTTGAAATCAGCACTTTCATTGGTCAGATTAGTAAGTAAGATTCTAATTTCTAGGCTATTATCAGGAATATACGAGCAGCAATGCTTCGAATTAAGCATTTTGCAAAGTCTGCCTTCTTTTGCTAAAAGAAGGACTAGCGCAAGGCAGTTCTGAAGAGTCATAGATCTTACCACAGCCATTTCTGTATCCATTAGGATCTTGGCTCCTGGAAACTTTGTCAACATGTTATCCACAATAGTAGATAACTTTAGAATCTTTATAGAATTCAGAACAACTCTTACTGAAGGAATCATTGCCCCAAATATATCTCCCACTATAGCAGAAGGAGGCTCTCTCTTTTCTCTAATGTGATGTAATTCAGTCATTTTCTGTAATTTTTCCCAGTCATCAAGTTGGAATATCTGTGTGAAAACTATCCCCAAATAACATGCGCCATGCCATCCGCTTGGAAGACAGTAATAAGAATTCGGTCTACAAATGTAATATTTACCAGGAATCGCTGGATCCTGTCCATTCAACATAAATATCAATTTTCTCTGAAACAAAAACACATGTCTACATTCACTCATTCCCACAAATAAAGTGTCAGTGCGAGATTTAGGTCTATATACACAAAGCTTTCCTACGTGTTGCGCATCTAAAGCTAATTTTCCTTGTGTTTTTATTTCACTATAAGCATAATCCAATTTCTCCTTTAATGCCTTTCTCCTTTCATCTGTCTGAACTACGAAGCTCTTTTTTAAAGGTGTAAGCAAGCATGTCAAGTTATTCTTGTGCTCACATGCTGTGCCAAAAGTTAATGTAGGCTCAAAGAAACCTCTCACTAGTACTATGTCATTGTCCTGAGCTACTCTACTCAGGTATCTAATTAGAGTGACAAATGAAAACACTATGTTGTGGTTGGAATAGAAATACTTAATGTGCTCCTAGTTATAGAACCTTGTTAGTAACTGACAACAACTTATCCCATAAGTAAGGGGCAGACTATGATAAGTTGCTCCTTCTTCAGCTGATGAAGGAATCTGCATACACACATAGCAATTCCTTGCATCCATCATCTCAACATACTCACTCAATAAGCGATAGAAGACATTAGAAGAAAGTTCCCCTGATGTATTGTCTACATGCAGATACTTCACATCTAATCTAAACTTCTCTATCTCTGTTAATGCAGTAGTTGTTTATAAAGCTGAAGTATGGTTGGCTTTGCTCTTGTCAAGAACAGTCATTCCCACAATTAATATCATGCATATTATTACACACACAATTGCCAATCCAATACTCATATGTTTACAGCACCTTTTCCTCTTACCCTGCTAGCAAACGTTACTCATGATATGAAAAGAATCAGAAAGTAGAAGAGAAACATTTAGTAACTATGCAGCAAAAATCCAAAACAAAAATATTCAATCTTCTTTCAGCAGTTATTTACATCTTTCAGTCTCACTTCCAGGATCGTTTGTCAAAATTGGTTTAGCACCTTGTCAATTCAGTTTATCTTGTCAAATCAGATTTGAAAAGTATTTTTCAGTTACTTTCAACAGTCTCTTTTTCCTTGTACTTTTTATCAAATTTGTCTCAACAGTTCAGTTCATTAGCTTTTTTCATGTGACAAAATATTGACCTGGAATATCTCGATCAAAACAAAAAAGACAAAAAATGTATTTGCCGTTCACTTGTTGTGGCATACGCCCATTCAGGACCTACGTACCTTTGACTTGCTATTCTCTTTCTTTTCAACTTTCAGTCTCCATTCAATTCTCCTTCACCCAGATCTTCTCTCCTTGATGTATCTACTTATTCCTCGATTGTTGTCACAACAACTGCTTCCTTTCTCTTTGCTTGTGACTCAGGCCACTTACCTCCTTTCAGTGGACCCTTGGTCAATGCTCTTTTCAGTGTTAAACAAGAAACTTCTTCTTGCTCTGCATGATTTTCTCTTGACAGACCTGCAACTGGTTCAGGAGGAGTGAGACCACAATGGCTTTGATCTGCCTCAACTCCTTCCCCCTTGGGGTCTGGTGTTTGCTCTGTTTGTCTCTCAAAATCATCTACGTCTGGGAGAACCGACTCTGACTAGACTCTCCTGCTGCCTTAATTGAGATTGGCTCATTCTCACCCTCCTGGAAGTCTTCTCCTTCGTATCTTACAGAAATGACTGAACTGTTCTCAACATGCTCAGATCCAGTCTCAGTTACTCTTTCTTCTCTTTTCTGCTCTGAGACTTATCTGGTCATTGTTGGTACTCTCAACAACCTATTCATCATCCAAATGTCATGCCACTTTTCTCATGTGGCTGGTGTGGATCCAGTTCGGAACTCCAGCACTCTTCATAGCTGTGGTAGTGATAAGAACTACCTGGAAAGGGCCTTCCACTGAGGTTCCAAACACGTCTTCCTCATGTGTTTTCGGACTACAACCGAGTCACCAGCTCTCAGGTTGTGTCCTTGATCTTGGATCGGTGGCAGTGTGGTGGCTTCCACCTGCTGAGAGAAAGAGCAAACCACATCAACCAGACCTTTGCAGTAGTCCAACACCATATCATCTGTTATGTTCACAAGAGCATTTGCAGGAACCACTGATAATCTCATTGTTTTGCCCATGAGGATCTTGTGTGGTGACAATCCTATCTTCCTATCAGGTGTGTTTCTCATTGTCATCAAAACTAAACGCAGTGCATCTGGCCATTTCAGATTCGTGGACACACACATTTTCGCCATTCTTGATTTCAAGGTACCATTCATCTGTTCCATTAGTCCTGATGCTTCAGGGCCGTAACTACAATGCAACTTGTGCTCAATGTTGAAGGCAGCAAATAGTAATTTAATTACCTCAATGTTGAAGTGACTTCCCCTATCTGATTCTAAAGAGATCAGAAACCCAAAACGTGATATCATTTCCCTAAGCAGTAGTTTTGCTACTGTGAGGCTGTCATTTCTTTGTGTAGGGTAAGCTTCAATCTAATGACTAAAGATGCAGAAAATCACCAACACTTATCTCAATCCTCCATACAAAGGCATCTCAATAAAATCCATTTGCATTCTGCTGCATGGACCTCCTGCTCTTCCAATGTGACTCAAATTGACCACTGTCTCTTTTTCTGCGTTCATTTGTTGACAAATGATGCAACAATGGCAAACTGCTTCAGCAACTTGTCTAAATCTCGGATTGAACCAATTTTGTTTAAAGAGGTGAATCATCGCATCCCTCCGAACATGTGCTTGACTATGATACTACATAGCCATTTGAGACAACAAACTGTTGGGCAAAACCAATTGATCCTCTTCTTAAATCCACAATTCATCCTGTCACTGTACACATTTCATTTTGCTCCATGTTCGATTTTCCTCCCTGTCAACATTATTCTGCAGTGTTCTCAATTCTTCCAATGCATTTCTTATATGCAATGCAAAACTTGAACATGTTTCATCTTCTTCAGGTAATAATTCCCACGTATCTTTGAACGATATACAGTTCAGTGCCCAAAACCTTGCGACTTGATCCGCATATCCATTTCCCATTGACACAAGATCTTGCGACTTCAGATGTGCACTGCATTTCACCATGGCAATCTTTCCAGGCATTTGGATAGCTTGCAACAACCCTTGAATTCTCTCATCATTTCTCACTGGTGAACCAGAAGAGGTAATGGAACCTCTCTGTGACCACAACTGGCCAAAGTAATGGACTATTCCAAGCCATACTGGCTATCGGTATAGATGGAAACTTTAAGCTGAGCAGAAACATGGCACGCTTTAGTAAGGACTACTAGTTCCGCGTCTTGTGCAGAGTATACTCCTCAAAGCCAAGACGTTTCCAGTATACCAGAATTTGTGCACACAGCATATCCTACTCTCAGTACTCCTGTATTGTCCCTTTGCCAGGAACCATTAAAAAAGATAACTTGGTAATTTTCTTCCTATCGGGTGTCTCTAATATCAGGTCTCGGTTTTGTGCACAGATCAGTTACTTCAAGACACCCATGCTCAATGTCTTTCAACTTTTCAATTTCAACATGTTCATTTGGGAGTAAGGTTGCCAGGTTGAGCTCTGTACACGTTTTCAATGACACATTTGGTGACCCTAGGATACTCATCTCATAGTTAGTCAATATGGCACCTGTTAAGTACTGGGTCTTGGACCTTGTATGGAAAACTTTAATGGAGTGAGGGGCCATAATTGTCAAAGGGTGTCCTATCACAATGCCTTCACACTGTGTGAGGCTCTGTCCAACCGCTGCAACTGTACGCAAACAGCCTGGTAAAGCTGCTGCAACTGGGTCCAAAGTAGCTGAAAAATATGCTACTGGGTGGTTTATAACTCCATGGACCTGCGTCAAGACAAAGAACATGATTCATGCTCATGACTAAACAACGTGAAAAGCTTAGGCCCTCATTACGAGTTTGGCGGGTTACACCGCTGAACGCATGCTGGCGGCTGCCAAAAGACTGGCAGTGTCAGCAGATTGCATTCCACCATATGAGTACAAACAGCCAAACATTTGGCAAACCTCGCACACCGCCAGGGCCCACGACAGCAGAAAGGCAGGACTCAGCAACCCGTCACTGCCACGCCAACAAAAATCCACCCAACAAATTATGATCCACAAATCAGCCCCACTGTCCTTCAACTGCAGTACGCCATTGGCAGTATGGACCAATGCGGATAGTGATGGCACCCACCAACAACAGCCTCATGCATTTGGTCATTCAAAAGACTCTCACCTCTCACTTGAGACACATATACACACACCACACAAACCCACACACAGCACTATAAAACACACACAGACACAATCCCACAATCCTTTGCAACGCCAACTGCACCATAGCTATTGCCACAAACACCACGCACACACTATACAAACCTATGACACCAGTCACACACACACACACTAGACAACACAAACTACACAACCACCACAGGTCCCCAACCAGGACCCACAATTTACACACACACACACCATGCACATCACACATCATGGCACCCCCTAAGCACCCCGGCTTCATTGACACTTAACTAAGGACCACTGTGAATGAAATACTCAGGGTCGAGCCACAGCTGTTTGGGGCACAGGTACAGTAGACGCCCATCACCAGGAAGATGGACTATGGCAGAGGATTGTCAACAAGGTGAACACAGTGGGAAACCATCCACGTACAAGGGAAGACATCATGTAGAGTGGCAGATGAAAACAGAACAATACATCATCCACCATAGTGTCCAGGAATGCCACCCTGCCAGGACATCTGTCAGCCCTTGCACCACCACAAGTGTTACACCCATGACAAATATCCAGATGAGCTCCAGACAACAGCCCTTTTAGAGGTATGTGGAGAAAAAAGCCATCACAGTGTAATGCAGTTATGATGATGTGTAAAACTACTGTGACCACTCTGTTCAACACTCTGCAGATGGCTACAACTGGATGCCCAAACATCCACACATACCCATACTCCTATCCACACAGCACTGTGGAGGTACAGTCGCCATCTGCCACTGACATCCAGCCCAGTCTAGCTAACATCACAGTGCAACATGTACCTGCGTGTCATTGGAAGTAGAGCTGCCTTATCTGGGTCCTGTAGTCAACTTCAATCCCCTCATCTTCTCCATCACTGTCATCCATCCCCTGAGATCCCACATGGTGGCAGTGCATCATCCTCCTCTTCCAGTAGTGGGACATGTTTCCACCAGACATGTGCAGGCAGCGGAATCTGGCCATCAGGAGCCCAAAGGTCCACTCAATCACCCTTCTTTGCGACCATGGTCATCATTGTACTGGTTTCTGCATCTCTCCTGGGATTTCTCACAGGAGTCAGGAGCCACTGCATGTTTGGATATCCTGAATCACCTGGGAAGAGGGATAAAAGCTGCTTCTAAACACACTTTGCTGCAATGCAAGGAAGCTGAGTCATGTATGACTGCAGATAAGTGTCATACGCATTCACCTATTAGCCAGGCTCTCTCCCCCTAGTAGTGTCATCATGTGTGCCACACTGCTGTTCTACAGTATGTAGGTATCATGGATAGATCCAGGAAATTATGCAGTCACCTGTGAGATACACTGATCTGCAAGACAGACCAACTGCACATTCAGTGAGTGGTAGTTTTTGCAATTCCTGTACACCTATTCATAGGCTCAAGGGGAATTAGGCGGATGGCACCAATCACATGTGCTATGTTGACGATGGCATAACATTTTTATTTGACAGTAGTGAGATCAGGGCTTTGGGGAAACTGGATGTAGCTCTGCATGTGTCGTATGAAGCCAGGCAGGAATTTAGTAAGGATGTTGCTGAACATTGACTGTGACCACGGATGCCATGCCCCCTTCACCTGAAATGACCCAGTTGCTAAGAATTGTAGGACTGATAGTACCTGCAATGTTGGAGGGATGGCATATGGGTTTCATTTTTCAGGCATGAGTTAATGCTC
This sequence comes from Pleurodeles waltl, assembly GCF_031143425.1. Taxonomy (NCBI): domain Eukaryota; kingdom Metazoa; phylum Chordata; class Amphibia; order Caudata; family Salamandridae; genus Pleurodeles; species Pleurodeles waltl. Next base: position 549,520,365 of record NC_090445.1, read on the forward strand.
CAAGTGGGTACACAGCTCATGGATTGTGTTACGGTTCAGGCGATAAGTGATGATGATGTGGTGCTCCTCCCTGGTAGCCAGATCAACCAAGGGTCTGTAAACAGATGGAGCCCTTCCTCTCCACATGGGTTGGAAGCTATGGGGAAAAAAAGGTAGATAGATGTTGTGTAGGACTAATTACTCTACTTTCATCTCTCACATCCATAGCATGTGTATTCCACACACACTACACAGTACCAGTTCCGAACCAGGATCTAACCCTGAATAGGCAGTGTGTCATGATTGCTGTGGAAGGGACATTCAACAGTGTGGGCTTACTTGCAACCATGATCTAGGTATGGGCATTTGTCAGGTCACCTGTAGCTCCCTGACAGTAGACAAAATGTTGCTATATACACTGCCCCTGTCCTGTGTACATGTTCTGTTCATAAAATGGCAGCCTCCAGGCATACAGGTTGTGGAGAGTAGGAAAGGACATTATCCACTGATGTATGTCATCATGGCGGTAGGCGGTGTTCACCGCCGTGCAAATGCTCAAGGGTTAACATTGTCTTTGTGAAACAGGGGCAAATCAAGATCACAGTCGGCGGTGACGTTGCACACCATCGCAGTCTACAATGCCATTTTGGTTTGCCTATGCCACTTGACTCCTGCACCTCAAGACGGCCACAACTCCACTGCGTGTGCTGCTGTGTCCTGACTCTGGTCCTGGAAATGGTGTTTTCTACAGGGGAACAGGACCCGGCCTTCACATCGATGGAGTTGGAGAAGCTGGTGGACGGGGTCCTACCCCCATACGCAAAGTTGTATGGGCAACCAGACGACCAGGTGAGTGGTATTTGTGCCAATGCATGGGAGGGTTGTGCATGTGACTGGAGAAAGTGGGCATGGATAGGTGCAGTGTGCCAGGACCTATGTGTGTTGGCTCATAGATGACAATAAGTCTGAATGGTAAATTTGAGGTGTTGTTGTATCCCATGTGTTAATGCTGCACCTCCACTCACAGCTACATTTCCCTCTGAGTATTACATGCAGGTTAGCGCCCATCAGAAGAAGGGATACTGGTGAGCCATCGCCAAAGAAGTGCAGACCTTGGGGGTATACAGTTGGCGGAGCACCCACTGCAGCAGGCGGTGAGAGTACCGGAGACGCTGGGCACGAAGACCAAAGAGGCCCAGCTGGGGAAGGCCTCTCAGCGAGGAAGGGCTTCCAGTTGGACCATGACCCCCCCTAATGGCCCGCATTCTGGCGGTGGCCAATCCTAAGTTGGATGGGCGTTTGAAGGCAACACAGCAGCCACAAGGGGGTGAGTACCACCACTGTACACACTGCTTATTTTGAAGTATAATTTGGTGCAAAAAGGTGGTTGGCAAGTAGTGGCTGTGTGGTATTCAGGTGTGTCCATGCAGGCATCTCCTTTTCTTTCAGTGGGATTGTGATTTATGCTTAAAAGGGGTGGGTATTTTGCCATGTAACAGGTCCCATGGGTGGGCTAGTGGGTCTGATGTATGTCCTCTGAGACTAGACACATTGTGGTGGGACAGCATCCCTCTCCCTTGTTCAAACTCAAACTATTTAGAAATGTAGGGAAACGATGGTGATGTAATTGGCCAGTGAAGTTTAGGTGGCTCAGTGTATTGTGGGAGCTAGAACAACAATCAGAGGTACCTACCTTGATGTAGTGGGTGATGTTGAGGGATAGTTTCTGGGGTGGGTGGGAGTGCATATGTGCCAACAGGGCATTGAATCAGATATTGACAGCCTACATCCTTCTTTTTTCCAACCCCCTTCTATGTTCTTCTGTTCATGTGTGCATTACAAACGAGGAGACCAGTGGGATGGAGGGTGAGGGGAGCACCACGAGGGAGGCAACCACCAGTGCAGGAAGTGACTCTGACAGGTCCTCCGATGGCAGCTCCCTGGTGGTGGCAGACACTTCTAGGGCCACTGGATCTACAACATCTTCCGCCACCTGTGCCAGCACCTCCCTCCCAGTAGCTACCCCTGAGTTGCCTGTGCCCGCTCACCCAGGAGGGAAGGCATCTCCTTTGCTGCAGGCACCTCTGCCCCTGCCTCAGTCAGTACTGCTGCCCTCAATGAGGAGGCTATTGACCTCCTGAGAACCATCTCTGTAGGGCAGACAACCATTGTGAATGCCATCCACAGGCTGGCATCCCAGATGCAGCAATGCAATGCCTCTCTGGAAGGCATTCATGGTGCCATGTCTGGCCTACAGAGATCAGTTCAGGCTCTGACCTCCTCTTTGATGGCAGCCAGTGTCCTTGGTTCTTCCGTCCCCCCTCCCACGTCCTCTGCACTTTCCAGCACCCCAGTCCCTTTACCCATCCCAAGCACACATAAAGACAGGCATGCACCCAAGACAACACACAAGAACCTCAAAGAGGAATACAGGCACCACACGTCCCACCACAATCAGGCACACACCCAACATCCAAGTGCACACACCACAACAGCCACTTCCCCTACTGTGTCGCCCACCCCTCCTCACTGTCTGTCACCTCACAATGCACACCCACATTCACTGCACCCTCCGTCACTGCTCCAGCCAGCATTCTCACAGTCAACACAACTGCTGACATCCACTCATGCACCCAAGACACCACACTTGCACTCACCTCTACAACTTTTACAGACACTTACTGCGCACTCACCAGACCTGCAGACACCTGTACAACATCCATCTACACTAGCTGCCTGTCTACTCCCACTGCTTCCTGCTCCTCCTCGCAGTACACGCAAATGTACCCACACATCCACATAACAGACATCCAACAAACATGAGCAGACGAAGAATGCACCTGCATCCACTGACAGCATGCCTACACCACATACTTCCACTCCGTCAACCTCCACTCCCAAAGCTATCTGCACAACCTCTCCATCTGCACCTAAGAAGCTTTTTCTTTTCCATGTCAACCTTTTCGAACCCACTGGCCTACCCCGTCTTGTCCCTAAATGATCCCTTGGCATAAACAAATCCACTCCTTCCTCGTCAGAATCCTCCCCAATCCTCCCTTCCCAGTCCTGTGCCCCTTCCCCAGGGAGGAAAAAAACATGTAGGAAGACTGATCCCATGCCCAACCCTGGTCCAAGCCCACTCTCACTCCTTCCCAGGAAAAGCCCAAAACACTCCAAAACCTATGCCAGGGAAGCCCCCTCCCAAGGCTGAGTCCCCAAGCCCACCGGGCCCTACCCCTGCTCCCTGAGGTGCGTGCCTGCCCCATTGATGCCTCTTCCCTGTGGAGGCCATGGCTGTGGTAGGAGTGAAGTGGGGGCCTTGTGAGCCCAACAGGACTATTTGAGTGAACTGGCCCATGGCATTGTCTGTATTTATTTTTCTGCCTCCAGTATCTGGATCAATATATCTGGCCAACAGACATGTTGGTGCAAAGTTCTTCTGTAGTCCTATGTTTTAATGTGAGAGGGTCGTGTACACAGCTTTGTGCTTCCTATTTTTTTCTGTGCATGTGTCAGGTATGTGTTTACCTGTACAGATTGTGTACCTAGTTTGGGGGGGTGCGTTCGGGTGTTGGTGGTGAGGGTGTGTGTGTGTGTATGGGTGTCTGTGTGCATGTGTGTGAGATGTGTGTGGCATGTGGGTGTGTAATGTCCACTTTCCTCCCTTGTGTGCTAGGCGGCTGTACTCACCACGGTCCTGGAGGAATGTCGCAAGGATCAGCACTGGGAAGATTTCCAGTTCACGCTCCATGTCGGCGTTGTCTGTGTTCCTAAGGTGAGTGTTTCCTTTTGTATGGCTCACTTCTGCCAGGCTTTGTGTGGTGGTGGGTCCGCCCCAGGAAATCTTGGCGGTAGGGTGTTTTGTAATACAGTGGGTGGGAAGGGCCTTTCTGCAGGCCTGAAGATGGTCCCTGCTGTTGTAGGTAGCTCTCCCACTATGACGGTATCAGCGGTGAAGTGGCTGATCTGCTCGCATTTTTCCACCTGACTCAATATACGGCGGTCCGGACCGCCACCCTGTCGGCGGGCGCACCTCCACCTCCGGCGGGGCGGTCCAACACCACCAAACTCATAATTACCACCCTAGTGTAGTCAGGCATACCTAGAGCTGGAGCTTTACACAAACTCTCTCTCAACTCAGAAAACGCTTTCATGCAAGCCTGATCTAACGCTAGGGGGTCAGTAACCTTTTTGTGGGACAGCTTCTGCAAGGGCTTGGAAATGACTGAAAAATTGGGAATCCATTGGCGACAGTAGCCTACCATCCCTAAAAACATCCTGACATCTCTGTGTGGCTGGGGGACTCATCTGCAATATGGCTATGACCCTTTCTCTGGATATTTTCGTTGTCCCCTTCTCAATCTGGTGACCAACGTATTTTACTTTTTTCTGACAGTATTGTAATTTAAGTGGAGACACTTTATGACCATTCTTTCTCAAATGGTTCAGTAAGTCAATCGTGTCATACCTGCACTTTTCCTTCGTTTTGGATGTAATCAGCAAATCATCAATGTAATGTACCAATGTCGATTGGAAAGGTAATTCTAAGGACTCTAGATTATTTTGCAAGATCTGATTGAATACAAGGCAAGGTGACTCTGAAACCCCTTGAGGAATTTTAGACCAACAGTAAACTCGATCCAAGAATTTGAAACAAAAGAGAAATTGACTGTCCTCATGAAGCGGCACAGAAAAGAAGGCTTGTGACAAGTCTATGATGGTGAACCATTCAGCATCACATGGAATCTGGAACAGAATCACAGCTGGATTTGGCACCATGGGGCAACATTTGATCAAAATGTCACTTATTTTTCTCAGGTCCTGGACAATTCAAACTTTCCCAAAGGGCTTTTTCAATCCCTTTATCAGTAAATTACATGGGCTGCCCAACACCTCTTTCAAGACCCTTTCGTTTACAAATTCTGCAATTATGTGAGCAACCTTCATAAGGATATCCTGTGGCATGGGATAATGGGGAATCTGAGAAAAAATTGTGTTCGGCTTTACAGGAACTTTAACTGGATCAACTCCCTTTATTAGACCAATCTCTTTCCCTGTCAAATCCCACACTTTCTCTTTAAACATTCCCTCTAAATCAGGAGGAAGCTCCTTCACTGTGAACACTGGAAATAAATTAATGAGGGGGTACTCCTCATTTACAGTCTCACACTCTGTCTCTAGAGCTGGGGCATCCTCATCATCATTATTCATCTGTATCTCGATTCTGTCATTTAAACAAGTAACCGAGCACCTGGTTTTACATAGCAAGTTTCTTCCCGATAAGGATACTGGACTTGAATAACAGAATATGAATTTGTGTAATCCTTTAAAGTTGCCAAGTTTAAACTGGACTGGTTCTGTATTGGGTTGAACAAATATTGATTTGCTACTCCTCCAATCTGTGCTGTCTTTCCTGAAAGGGGCAAGATTGAGACTGCTGCAGTTCTCACTGTAGAGCGTGTAGCTCCTGTGTCCACCAAAAATGAAACTTTGTGACCCATGACCTTTCCCTTCACATATGGGCCTTTCTGATCTACTTCTAAAGAAGCCGCAAGCACACATTCCTCTTCATCCAACCTCTCACTCCCCCAATCATCGTTTATTCCATTCTCACTGTGTAACGGGAATTAGTGTACTGTGTTATTACTTTGGCTAAACTTCTGACCTGTGACCTGTGGAGGAAGCATCACCTGCTGCTGTTCCAGTGGGACTGCTTGAGGTATTTGAATTTGCTGTCTAGGTATCATTTGAACCTGCTGTTGCATTGGCTGCAACTGTGTCATCTTTACACGTGGCATTGGCACCTGCATCACATTGCTATGCATCACATTGTTATGAAAATTTGGATTATGACCTCTCATTCTCGGTTCTCTTATATCTTGGAACAAATTGATCTCACCTGTTTGCTGAACAACACCTTCCTGTACCATCATCGGACATTCCCGCTTCCAATGTCCGACCGCTCCGCAAGCATGACAAGGCAACAATCTCTTCATTCCCTGCACATCATTCTGAACCACTACAGTACCCAAGTCGGGACTACGGTTTCCATTACCTCCGCAACCTCTTCCTCTCATCTGATTTTGAAATACCACATTTCCCTGCTGCTGCTGTGGAAAATTTCCCTGCATCCCTGTTTGTGCTATTTTCATCTGCATTACCATCACCTTTTCTTTCAGCTTTCTCTGCTTCAACTCAATCTCTTCACTACAGTACTTTGCATACTGCAATACCTCATCAATCAGCTTTGCTTGCCAGCAAATCAAATTACTCTTAATTATTTGGCTAATTTCAGGTCTCAATCCTTCTACAAATCTAAACACAAAATGAATCACGTCTTTCGGCTCAATTGTTTCTGTACCACTGTAATGCTTAAATGCCTGCAGCAATCTCTCATAGAATGCATGTATTGACTCCTTTGCTTCCTGGGCTTTCCTGCCTATTCTCTGCAATCAATTGTTTTGGGCGTAGCATGTATTGACTCCTTTGCTTCCTGGGCTGTCCTGCCTATTCTCTGCCAATCAATGTTTTTGGGCGAAATTCTCGTTTTAAAAAATTCAATCAATTTGTCATAATACTTCATTAGCTCAGGAGGTAGCGCACCCGTAGCCTGATCTCTGTCTCTGGTTCTTTTTTCAGCCAATCCGTACTCCTCTTGCACTCCATCCATAAATCAGCAGGAACTACTATCTCTAATAGAATGTTCAAGTCCTCCCACAGGCACTTTGCAAGTTTCATGAACCTGTCTGTCTGCTGGTACCATTCTACTGTCTTCTCTCTCAACCTAGGATAGTCATTTGTAAAGGACAGGATGTCACTTCTACTCCAAAGAACATGAACAAAATGCCCTTCTGGAATTTATCTAATTGGTAAAATGTTTCACTGGATCCTTACTTTGCTGCACATTTGCAGTCAGCTCTGCAAAATCCCTTTTTCTTTCATCTCTTTTCTTTACCCATATGCCTTCTAATTTGGAGTAACTCCCTAAAACGTGCCTTCATTCCTGCAGATCTCATGTGTTCAAAGTCTTTTGTGTCAAAATCTAACCTGTAACTCCTTTTCAAATGTTTTGTCTTCTCTATTTCTATTCCGTACTTCTCTGCCACATCTGCTAGCCTTTGATGAACATTGCTCACTTCCCTCATAATTTTCGGTCACAGATATCTCAGTTCTGCTTCTGTGTAGGGTTCTAATCTGTTCACAGCCATAGTTCCTTCAATGAGCTCACCCGCTTTCATCCCTAGTCTTGTATAGTTTGAGTATTCCTCTCCCCTAGGAGTGCTCTGCAGGATATTCAGCTTGTCTAACCATTCAGTCAATTGTTGGGCAGTCAAACCTTGCAGCGAAATGTTGTTGGCCTGAGCATGTAACATCGGTTGCACAACTGCTTCTGGAGACACTGGTGTCAGTAATTTCTGGCTCTATCGTTCGACCCTATGACAGTATCCAGAGGAACTCCGAATGGTCAAAGGTCTGTCCTTTTGGAGAGACTACTCGGATATTCTCATTAGGTCCTCCCCTCATTAAATTCAGACTCAGGACTCCCTGTCCATTTCCACTGTGGACAGACACAACATCTGGGCTTGGACTTCCACTCAAGTTCTGTGGGTGCATTATTCCCATATTCTGGCTCATCAGTACAGGCGTATCTGACTGTGTCCCTATTATCGGAGTGTACTTTGACATTGCTTGTGACTGCACTTGAGGCAGTAAAATTAGAGTTGGCTCTGTCTGAATCAATATCGTTTTTTGGGAAACCTATGCTGCTGATACTATTAAGTTTGTGGCAGTTTCCACAATAGGTACATCAGGGTAAAGTTTTGGGACATTCGACTGAGGCACCTGCGTTTGTGCTACTGGAGTAATAGGTGCATTAAAACTGCTCTGAATAGGGCTCTATGTCATGCTAGGATTAATTTGCACTGGACTTGTTATCACGTTTACCTGTGTCAGAGCTGAAGGATTTATTCTAGTGCTCGGATCACTCTCTTGTGCTGCATATGGTGGGGGACAATTTCTCAATAACTGCAAAATAAACTTGTCATCGTCTGACTCTTCCTCAGTGTAAAAGATCCTCTATACTCTTTTGATCTCAGCTCTCTAATCTCAGAAGGGCTTTGATTTGTCTTTCTGGTAGCTTTTCTTCCATCTCTCTCGCTTTCCTGTGTAATCGCAGGAAACAAATTAATTTCCTGTAAAGTCTTGGTTCTCCAAAACCTCTGATCACTGTCACATCTAGCCTGCGCAAGTGTCTTCTCTACATTTCTCATCCTCCTCTCAAATTTCTGTTGCTGCTGCTGTCTAGCTACTAATTCCCAGATCGCTACTGCCTCAAACTGTGGTGGTCTTGAAGGGGGTTTCAGATCATGTAGCACCCTCCTGAGATTCTCTAAGGTCCTCAAATTAAATGTCCCGTGGGCAGAAAACGCTAAGCTCCCATCTTTCTCTGTCACTTTGCACCATTGCTTCAGCCAATTACATGGTGCAGCACCCTTTTCTTTGATCACAATTTAAGCTGGAGTACATTATGGCCGTGCAATATCCCCTATACTCGTTGTAATGAACGTATCTACCCTTAAAGCACTCTTTAAAGCTTTGAAAGTTTTCATTTCTGAGATCTTTATGTTATTCTAAATCAAATCAGGAAGTGACTTTTAATCCCAGAATTCTCTTCACCCACCTTCTCAACCAATTGCGCTTCACGGTCATCTGCCAATCAGTGAGCGACCCTTCTCACTAACCAACCTATTTCCGCCTGGCTCCAATGACATCACACTCACAGTACTGTCACTGACAAGCTCTTGCAGCTTGTCCTCCCAAACTCAGATTCACACAAAACTAATGCAAAATTATTGCGAGCATTAAACAAAATCAAAACCTAATTTGTCAGTTTACTACAGGTAAATTAACACAATCGCTTCAGAAACCTTACGTATTTTTCACTGATGACGTTTTGCTCTAACAGCTACTTCTTTCTCGGGTTTCCCTGATTCGCAAGCAAAATTCGACCTGCAAATGTCCCTCTCAACTGATCAGTGGGTCTGTCCTGGTGCACATAGGACTACCCAAATCTCAGTCGAAAAATGTATTCCACTCACTTTGACTCACTCTCCGTCTAGTCGACCATGCCCGATCGACCTACAAATTACAACAAAAACCAAGTGTCTCCTACACTTTTCAATATACTCGGGAGTCTTAGACCGCCAGGGTCCGTATACCAACAACCACGTGGACAATTTGTGAGCACAAAGCGCCCCACACACATGTGAAGTTCTACGACTTCCCTACTCTCACACTTCGGAGTAACCACATTCCTTCTACAACTTCATTTGGAGTAAGCAAATGCCCAAAACCCTCACAATTCACTGTGGTTCTAAAAATTCTGGACCCATGTAATTTACTTTGCCACAGCAGTACAATTTTAGTATCAAAAGACCGATAATGACTAGTACACTAAGCATGAGCATTTTCGCTCAATTCCAGCAGCGTTTTCACCTCGAAATCGCCATTTTCGTCCTGCACTCGTGGCTCCCATTTTATACACGGCAGCCATTTTTAAAAGTTGCCCTCACATAGGCTTATAATACAGTCAGATTTGATTCCAAGGACACGTACACCTTGATTGACTTTTCTCTGACCTGGGCAAGCTGGAACCATTGCCTCAGGCCAAACCTGTTTGGTCAGTCCCTCTCCCAGTGGCCGAATCAGATAGCATCAAGGCACACCAGGCCATAAAACCCTTATTATCGCTCACACACCCTGCCTAACTTGCTCACACCTGCACCTGCTCTTTTCTTCTTCTTACTTTACGAGGGGGAGGTGCCCGTTTTTATTGGGGGTCCACACTTATCTGATGTGAAATTCTAGGCCTTGCCGGGTAATTTATTATGGGCTGGATGACATGAAATATGAGGTTTCATCATGACACTGGTTTTTCCTTTGTAGTGAAAACATGTGAATGACCAACCAAAATGTCAAGAATGTTTGCCTGAAGCTTAAAAAACTGTATATAAGGAAACCTGATTTTGCATTGACACACAGTCTCCTGAGAACATACAAATCGTGCTGTTGTACTTCTAGGACACTTGTCAATTGGTTGCAGCCAATAAATTCGATCTTTGACTTCACCTAGAAGACTCTGAGTTTCTGTAGTCTGAATCAGGAAAGTACCCGAGGTCTTTGGGTGTACCCTGGCACCGCTGGGTTACCGGATCAGTACCGGTTCTGAAAAACCCAGTACCTCAGTTGGCACCCAAACGTGGGGCGATACCAGCGGTACCGGTCCAAGCCTGAGGTCGGTGGGGAGCTTCGTGTGAAAATTCTGGAGGAAGGCCGCCACTTCATCGACCCCTGCATGTCGACGTGGTCCGAAAGTCTTTGTTGCGAGGTTCCCCGCTTCCCGACGGCTATGAAGGACTGCTGCCCTGGCTATCGCCCTGATTTGGACCCTTGATTTTTGGTAGAGCGAAACGATAAGACGAGTCTTCTGGTGACGTCATTGATATTTTCAGTTAAGTATAAGTGGAGCGTCTCCCAGTCCTTAGTTGGACACTTGGTTTGGTCCTTAGTTGGACACTTGGTTTGGTCCTTAGTTGGACATTTGGTTTGGTATCCCTTTGGGATCACTTTGATTTGGAACTTGCAAGTACCAAAGCCGAAGGACTCGTGTATTCACGAGACTATCGTAAACGATAATCCTTTGAAGTTTGAAGCTAGACTAGTGAGCGAAGATGCCTGGTCTTAGCAGACTTGGAAATTTGTTTTGTCTTGGTTGTAAAAGGAACTCCCGGTTGGAGGACTCATGTCCGGTTCCTCCGATTGGAACTCCAACCTATGAACTATATGTGAAGCACGGAGTAGGCCCCATCACGTTTAATAAAGTATGGGTCCGCTATTCTTGGAAATAATTGAGAAAAGTTTTTTTTTTTTTTTCTCTTGTAAATATGACTTACAACTAGGATCTGCAAACGGTTCTGTAAGTAAATTGCGACGGCGCTATTTATGAAAAATGGCTAAAGCGCGCTGTATTGTGTGTACTGAGTGTTTTCTGTTTATATCTGAAATGAGCTCAATGTGTGTTTGTGGGTCTTCTTGATGTTTACAGTTTGTTAAGTAAAATGTTGGTTAATTAATATTAAGTAGAAACTTAGAAAAAATCCAGAAAGGAACCATGTGATGTGCTAACATAGCTATATGTTGCTCTTTAATTTATAGAATGAGCAATTGTGCACATATACAAAACTGCCGTTAAATGCTTAATAAATTAGAAAACACATTCAATAGATATAAATAGGGCCCCCCCAAAAAAAAAAAACGAAATTATCTATTTTCAATTCAGCCAGCACTTTCCCAATTAAACATGGGTGGAATTTTGCATAACCTTCCTTTTAAATGAAAGTGGCGCAAAAATGTGACGCAGTTCAAGTTAGGCTTATGCGCTTAGGCTTGTGAGTTAATGTATCCCAAATAATAGGCAAGGGATGCAGCTTGCTTTTATATGTGGAATTATCACACAAAAAAGAATAATTGTTTTTTTTTTTTTTTTTTAAAGAAAATTATTAATTATGGAAAAATTATTTAAAAAAATAAGTGCCTTTCAAAATCGTTTTTTAATATTTATAAAGCTTAATACCTATACTATGACCTCCTAACATTAAAATTTAAATTAAGTTATGTTGCACCGCTAAAATGACATTTGTATGTGCAATTTTCCCTTGGCGCAGGAGCAAACAAGCTCATTTCTATAAAGTATAAGTTAATATTTTCAATGGCTGACTCATGGATTGTGTAATAGACATTCTGGTAATGCATATTATGCAAGAAAATTGTAGGATATTGATTTTTTAATGCCTAAAATATCAAAGTCGATTTTGGGCAAAAGCACTGTTTAAACTGCATTTTCTTTCATTCAGAGTACTTTTTAAAGTGTCTCAGGCTTCAGTAAATGCATACATTTAGGTTTGATATATATTTGCAGGTTGTGCCTTCTTATGATTCAATGAGTCAATGTGCCAGTACAAAGGCTTGTTTTAATATCAAGGTTGAAGGTTCTAACTTCAGCTGGGCCTACTGAGACGTTCATTCATTCGAGGTTGATGAAATATGTACCATTGCATGGGATTGCAACAAGCATTTATTCTAACAACTGGTATGTGTGTTATTAAGGTTTGTGAATTATTCACAGTAAATGTAGTTTAATAATCTGGAAATAGAGATAATTTTTTTTAGCGCCTAAAAAGGAAAATTTTTTTTTTTTAAATAGAGTGAATTATTGCATGTTAGAAGGAAAATAGAAAGGCCTACTGTCTTTGACAGATCAGTCCCTCTCCCAGTGGCCGAATCAGATAGCATCAAGGCACACCAGGCCATAAAACCCTTATTATCGCTCACACACCCTGCCTAACTTGCTCACACCTGCACCTGCTCTTTTCTTCTTCTTACTTTACGAGGGGGAGGTGCCCATTTTTATTGGGGGTCCACACTTATCTGATGTGAAATTCTAGGCCTTGCCGGGTAATTTATTATGGGCTGGATGACATGAAATATGAGGTTTCATCATGACACTGGTTTTTCCTTTGTAGTGAAAACATGTGAATGACCAACCAAAATGTCAAGAATGTTTGCCTGAAGCTTAAAAAACTGTATATAAGGAAACCTGATTTTGCATTGACACACAGTCTCCTGAGAACATACAAATCGTGCTGTTGTACTTCTAGGACACTTGTCAATTGGTTGCAGCCAATAAATTCGATCTTTGACTTCACCTAGAAGACTCTGAGTTTCTGTAGTCTGAATCAGGAAAGTACCCGAGGTCTTTGGGTGTACCCTGGCACCGCTGGGTTACCGGATCAGTACCGGTTCTGAAAAACCCAGTACCTCATCACCTGCAATTTGCATAAGCTGTACAAGCGCAAAACTTACCTCATTCACACCGTCACTAGAATGCCGAGAACATCTTCAAACAATCATTGGCAAGCTCCAAGGTACTGGGAAAGTCATTTTAAGTACTTAGGGGCACATTTTCTTTCCACTTTTGTATCATCGAATCTAAAAAAATCAAAACTTCTGGCAATTTCACCAAATCCTGAATTACTCTGCTCTTGTAGGATAGTAACACTTACCCCACTACCATCTGTGGGAACACCTGTTATACCTTGTTTGCTATTGCTGGGACAAAATACTCTTCTACCTATTTTTGGACTTTATATTGGGCCCTTAAAGAGCCAAACCATGTACCAGGCCTCTATAATGGGCCGCTTAAGGAGACAAACCATGTACCAGGCCTCTCCGATGGGCTCCTAAAGAGACAAACCATGTACCGGGCCTCTATGATAGGCTCTTAAGGAGACAAACCATATACCGGGCCTCTCAGCAAAGGTTCTCCCCAGCGTCTTCTTCCTTTCATTCTCTGTGTGCTGATTGTTTTTTAGGAGTCGAGGCACCACACTTCTGCACAGAGATTGAATAGTCCATTTACACATGTTTCTGCTTCTCACAGCTCTCTCCCCTTCTCACAATCGGTTCCTTTTTTCCATTACAGGTGCCTCAGCAGCTAGGGACAATGAAAGAGCAAACCCCAATGTATTTGACATGTAAGTGAAAAGGTACAGGGGAATCTATCCCACACTTACCTTTCATGGTGAGATGTTTCACTGATGGAATGAGCCGAAAGTCAGTGTAGGAAAAATGCACGCATCAGACAAAGGCACTGACCTGCTGTGAGGAAATCTATAGTAAGAAACTGGCCCAATAGGTACTTTTCTTAAGAACATCAGTACTTCATCAGTACTTGGCTTTCTGAAGAGTTGGTGGATGAATCGGAGATGAAGATTAATTATGTGCCTGAGAGGGGTCAAATTAAGTGCCAAAGAAAGGAAAATTATGTACTAAGAAAACTCAAAATACATGCCATGTTACATCGAATAAGGGCAATTAGTTGCCACATTTTGTGGCGTTTCAAGGTAGCTATGTTTTACATTTTAACACATATTAATACAAGAGTTCTCAACCCTAATACAATGCAATATGTACGAATACTACATACATTGAGCAGATGATGTTGAAAAATATTATTCACGAAAATGAATGTTGATATTTTGCAAGGAAGCACAGAAACAGCATTTTAATAACTATGACCTTTTTACCTCCAAAGTAAAATGGGTTGTGTAAAACTTAAAAAATGCATTTAACAGAAACCATGCCCCTAGGGAAACCTGGCATTTCCCTACACCACTAGATCATTTTCCTTTTAAGGGAAGCTCTTAAAAGCCACACCTCTCAGTGTAAATGCTCTACAAAAATCTAAATGGAAAACACCATCTAGCAGATTTTACTTTTAGACATGCCCACAGCAACAGTTGTGCAAAATGGGACCAAGTGGCATAAACATCAAAAGTTCCCATATGGTTCATAGTGTGGTCTTGCAGGGCTGGCAAGCAGTCATTTAACACTACAGGACAAGGTGCGTCATTAATAATTTAGTTTAAATCATTTTGCTATGTTTAAGCCTTTATCCACACCAAATAAGTCAACTCTGAAGTGTGCCTTGAAGCACACAAGGCCAGATTTCGGAGGTTTAAAAGCCCAGTTGTGTGGACAGCCCCAAAAGTCTTGTTTCTTATACTGAATAGGGAAAATCTAAAATATTGTTATACTCAGATTTTGAGTAAAAATGCCAGAAAAACAATATTTCTAGAACGTTTGCTAATTTTTGCATCTGGAACGTGAGTTATCCCTAAGCAAATCTGTCTAAGAGGCCTCTCCTGCAGTGCCAACCTTTATTCATCTAATAGCTGTAAAGGAAAGAGAGAGGGGGAAGATGAGACCGCATTCTCCCAGAAAGGATGGTAGTTTTGGTAGGTTTTCCTGGAGCATTCATCCCTGTGCCAAAGACAGGGCAGAGGCACTGTGTGACTAGGGCTTTGAAACATTCCTTACCATAGACCCAGTGGTACTTGTCACCCAGCTCGGTAGCACAGTGAGACGACACGGTTGAGCAGATTTTCACACAGATAGGGAGAGGGCTGTACATAGATATAATAACAACTCTCACAAAGCTGGCATTAGTTTCTCTTCCGCCATCTTAGAACTCTTTGACAGTCATACTTTCTGTGATAGCTTTAGCTTTAAGTTATAGAAGTGCTATGAAGTCTAGTAGTGGATGGTGTCGGAACTTTTCAAATACATTTTCAGGGCTTTCCACCAGAACACCCACAAATGACTAATGATTTATCCCTAAAACTATGGCTCTCACAGCTAGAAATTGGAATTCTGCTTGAACCTGAAAAAGACCAGAAAGAGATCCTCGAGGAAGGACTGAGACAAACCAATGCTTTTGTTCTGCTAGGAATCCCACCCCTCCTGCTACCTCTCGGTAAAACAGTGCACGGATTCCCAAATCAAGCAGAGAAGCAGAAGTGAAAAGGGGGATAGGTGAAAGAGAAATACAGACACAATCGGTACTCATCTACTCTGGAGCTTAATGAAGGAGGCAGCAAGTACAATCAGTGTGATGAGGCTTGCGGCAGAACACACAAACAAATTTGTGAGTAACAAGTGACCGTGATACAAACAAATAAGTAGGCAATGAGCCCAGCACTGACTAACCAATCATGACTAACCTCATTTCATGAGCGAACAGAATAGGAACAAAATAACCAGAGTGCAGGTATCAAGTATGATGAAGAACTAAGGATAGGCATACCACTACACGAGAAGTTTGCAGGCAGTTTCTGCAGGATAACTTCATGCTTAAGTATTCAATGTAGAACAAGCCCGAAGTGGTGTGCCTATCCCAGAAGTGAGTACACATTAAGGATAGCCATCTACACCTACCTTCCACAAGACACTTCTCTACCACTTCCGGGAAGCCTCAGAGGCTCCCCTCTTTCCAGGTGCCAGTGTTTTGGGGAGTTGTAGCCTTAGCATCTTTCTTGGCTCCCAGTGTCCCAGCTATGTTTCAGGTAGTCCTTATTGGGTTTTCAGACCTTCTCTCCTAGTAATCCTGCAATCCCCTTATCTGAGTCTTGTCAGTTTGGGAAACATTGTTTATTGCATCTTTCATCTTTTCACTAAATTGTTTTTGGCATGGTATCTGTTTTATTTCTTAACTTAAAACTTGTTTAGGTGTTGCTAAAATAATTTACACATACTTTTCCAGTGGGAAAGCTGTTGCTTAAACCACAGCTAGAAACGTTTAGCCTTGGCTTCCCCATAGAAAAACACTTTTACTGTCTAGCAATTCAATTGTTTAATGATGTGAAAGTTCATACAGTGTACACAATCTCTATATATTTTTCCAATTGCCTACAAAACAACCAGGATTCCTCACAGAAACATACATTTACTTTCTAGCCATCAGTATTTTTTAACATTGTAGGAGGTCATAGAATATTTGCCTTTTTTTAATCTGACATGTTGGTCACATAACATTTTAAAACTTGTGTTCATTTTCAGGAATTCTCTAGGTATGTATTAGAGGGGATCTATAATGGAATTTTCTCATTATAAAGAAATATTGCAGACAGGACACATTTTTAATGCACACTATTTCTGAAGACATTTTAATATCAGGCATCAAACCTTAAAAAAAGTTGAAACATATTTGGGATTCCCCTAAACTCCAAGCAAGCTCTTTAAAGAACTATTATTTGAGAGCAGGATCTGTGATGTTTACACAATTGAACGAATAGTGAAGCAAAACAATTTAATTGAAAATATATAATCATTTTTACAGCCTTGTACTGTATTTAAATGTGCATTTTGTATTCCATATGCAGACAAAAGAATTTCCACTAGTCCATCAAATAGAATGCTTAGAAGATCCGTTCACTTAGGAAAAGTGCTATGGGGCACCACTGCAGAATTTTTAGTAACGTCTGAATATTTAAGCTAAAAAGATTGCTTTTGAAATCTTAAAGTTATGCAGGACATGGTAGAATATATCCTTCACCTTCTACCTGAAGCACAGCGCACATCAATAACATACTCCTATCTTGCAAAGTCCTTCTGGAAGTCGATTTATTCATGTTTTTGAAAACGGAAAAAAATGTAATCCAAGTCTTTTGCGGTGTTACTCCAAACGTTTTTGAACTTTTACAAAATCAGGTAAAGGCATAGAATTTCTCAAAAACAGCTACCAACACGTGTTTTGGTCGAACACTTCCCTTTCTCAAGGTTTTAATCGAAAGATAAAGAATAAGGGCCTCATTATGACCCTGGCGGTAGAGAACCGCCAGGGCCAACGGGGGCGGGAGCACCGCCGACAGGCCGGCGGTGCTCCCTTGGGCATTCTGACCGCGGCGCTTTGGCCGTGGTCAGAAAGGGAAAACCGGCGGTCTCCCGCCGGTTTTCCACTGCCCCTAAGAATCCTCCAAGGCGGCGCAGCTTGCTGCGCCGCCGAGGGGATTCTGACAATCCTTACCGCCATCCTGTTCCTGGCGGCTCGCCCGCCAGGAACAGGATGGCGGTAAGGATTGTCGTGGGGCCCCTGGGGGCCCCTGCAGTGCCCATGCCAAAGGCATGGGCACTGCAGGGGCCCCCGTAAGAGGGCCCCGCTAGTATTTCACTGTCTGCTTAGCAGACAGTGAAATACGCGACGGGTGCAGTAGCACCCGTCGCACCTTCCCACTCCGCCGGCTCGATTACGAGCCGGCATCCTCGTGGGAAGGGAGTTTTTCCCTGGGCTGGCGGGCGGTCTTTTGGAGACCGCCCGCCAGCCCAGGGAAAAACTCATAATACCCTCCGCGGTCTTCTGACCGCGGAGCGGTATTATGGAGGGCGGCATCCTGGCGGGCGGCCTCCGCCGCCCGCCAGGGTCATAATGAGGCCCTAAATGTCTTAATCCATATATCTTATTATTGTTGTTGCCTATGACAACTAAAGATTATTAACTAACATCTCGTATACCGAATTGTTCTATATGTATCACGTACCCATTTTAAATATTTAAAAAGTCCTACATAGCGCAGTCAGCTCAAAGCTAATATTATGATAGCACCGTAGCGATACAGTGCAGGAGTTGATGGCACTGCACAGTATTTCCTTCAACCTATCTTAAAACTTCTCGGATTCTCTGGACTCTTCCAAGGCATTCTCTGAGAATCGAATAATCACCTGCAACAGAAGGCAGCTAATGAAACAAAACAAAACCAATGTCATCCTTGACAATTTGATTTAGGTCCCTTGTGCCTTCTACATGATTAGGACAAGTAGGCCTTGAGAGAGAGAGAGAGAGAGCAAGTTTTATTAATATATTAGTGGCATAGGTGTAGCGTATGGCAGCTAATAACATCTGTAGTTTCAAAGGCCTAACAGAGAAAATAGCCTAGAAATGAAAATGATGTACATTTGTGCCTACCATTCCTATTTTGACACCACGCTTAACAGAAAAACATTTTGTATTCATAAATGAGAGAATTATTAATGAATATTAATATGAAAGTATTATTTTTAGGTAGAAATAGAAATCCAATTTAATATGAGTATTAAATGAAAATGAATTAAACACACTTGTATTGAATTAAACTAATTCTATTAACATATGAAGGAAAAAATAAATATGCGTTTAAAATTGATTTAGCATGACATGAATAATGTTTACAATAAAATAACTAGCTTTGAACGTTTGATATTAAATTGTAAGGTGCACAATAGGTTTATTATTGTATTTATATGCATTTAGGTTTCTTTACATACCTAGGCCTGAGACTCATTGTGCAAGCAGCCATGGATAATTAATTGTTTATCCTGTCCCTTCTGACCTGAATTCTTTCCCTAGGCAGCTAATGTAATGTTGACTGTCCTATTGCATTGTAGGCAGGAAACATGTTTCAGATGCAATAATGTAACACTATTTGTTCTAGCTGTCTAATGGAACAGAATATCTGAGCTTCTCATGTGAAATGTATTAGTTTAGTTTGTTATAGGTCATGAGAAAATTATTGCAAATAGCAAATCATTAGAAAATATAATATTTCGGCAGAGTAGAATGAAGTCATGAAGCAAACAAGACACTTTTGCTGAGAACACATTTAAAAGTATCAGAATTTGGTGGTGCCATATGCAGTGTTTGGATGCTGAAACTGGCGCCCAGAGTATGCCCACTTGAAGAACCATTTAATGAACTGTGCATATTTTAATTAGTGAAGAACTTTGGCATGGAAGTCAGCTCCCCTCAGAACCTTCTTGAAGTCTGTCTGTTTTGACAGTCTTCATCAGTCCTATCCAGTGCCTTGGTGCTGTTTAGAACTCTGTTGGAGTATGTCTATTCTGTTTTAAGTCTGCTGTCACATCCTCTTCTGTGAGTTTCCTGATGAGATTTCTCATCATAGTTTTAACTGCATGTAAGACCTGGCATCCTTGGTGTGGTCTCCCCTGTCTTTTTTGCCTCTGCTTCCCATGTTTTGACAGTGTGCTGGACTCTGTTTTTGCTGTTTTTGGTACTCTGGGCACTTTACCACTACTGACCATTGCTAAAGTCCAAGTGCTCATGTGTAAAATTGTGTTGGTGATTGGTTTATTCATTATTGACATATTTGATTTACTTGTAAGTCCCTAATGAAGTACAGCTGAGGTGCCCTGGGCCTGTAACTCACATGCTTCTAATGGGCCTGCAGCACTGGCAGTGCCACCCACATGACTAGCCCTGCAAACATGGCTCAGGCCTGCCACTGCAGTGCCTGTGTGTGCGGTTTTGACTGCCAATTCGACTTGGCAAGTGTACCCACTTGCCAGGCCTAAACCTTCCCTTTTTATACATGTAAGGCATCCCTAAGGTAGGCCCTATGTAGCTTCACGGACAGGGTGCAGTGTATGTTAAAGGTGGGACATGTACTTGTCTGGTTTTACATGTCCTAAAAGTGAAATACTGCTAAATTTGGTTTTCACTGTTGCAAGGCCTATCTCTCTGATAGGTTAACATGGGGGCTGCCTTTAAATATCTTTAAAGTTCAGATTCCCTTTGAGAGCAGATGTAAATATGGAGTTTGGGGTCTCTGAGCACACAATTTAAAAATATATCTGTTAGTGAAGTTGGTTTTTAGATTGTTAATTTGGAAACGCCACTTTTAGAAAGTAGGCATTTTCTTACGTTAACCATTCTGTGACTCTGCCTGTTTGTGGATTCCCTGTCTGGGTCAATTTGACACGTGGGCTGTTTGTGAATCCCCTCTAGACAGTGAGACAAAGGGTGCTGGGTTGTAGCCTGCATATCCTGATGAGCCATCTGTGCTAGAGTGGAGGGAGGAGAGGTCACTTACACCTGAATGGGCTGTGCCTGCCCTCTCACTAAACAGTCCCCAACCCCCTGGCGTGTCTCTGGGACCTGGCTTAGGCAAGGCAGGATCTGGTAAACAACAGAGACTTTCCTTTGAAGTTTGCCTACTTCCAAGGCAGAAAGGGGTATACGTATTGGACCCAAAACCCCAGACTCTTGGATCCCTTCTGGATTCAAGAGGAACCTCTGCCTAAGAGAAGAGCTGAGGAGAAGTGCTGCCCCTGCCTGTCACTGTGCTTTATTGGGATATCCTGAAGTTGCTGCTTCCATCTGTGAAAGGGGACAAAAACTGGACTTTGGTATGCATTCCTGCTTGAGAAGAATCTCCAGGGGCTTGAACTGAGCTTACCTCCTGTTTTGAAGTCTCAGGGCCATAAAAGACTTCCTCTGCCAACACCTGGACTCTCTGCTGAGACTCCTGACCTGCCAAGTGGTTCCCTATCCAGTCCCTGAGCCCTTGAAAGGTGAAGTTTGCAGAACAAGAGCTGAAATCCATGTGCAGAATGCCGTGTGGGGAGATCTTTGAAGCACCATCTGCAACACAGCTAATAAACGATGCACCGCTGTCTTTGAGGCTGAAATTGACACTCCTCCTGCATCACGGCTGGGATATCGATGCATTGCAGCTGGAGAAACGACTTGCAACACTCGCTTCCGGCTGCTGATAACAAGCCCACGCAGAGCGGTTTCCTGTCACAGTGCAACCAGATTTCTCACGCATCGTTCCTGGGCATCAAAGTCATCCCTGGGCGACCTTGCACTGACCTGAGGTGCCCTGTCAGAAATTGACATATCGCTCTCTTGCGAGGAAGAGAAACTATGCATTGCCAACTCGACCGGAGGAGAAAAGGTGCATGGCCTCCTTTGTGTGGAAGGAATCAACGCATTGCTGCCTTTTCCGATGCACGCTTGCCCGTGTGGCTTCTTTTTTTACGCTAGTCAGGTACTTTGTACAAAATCAACGTTTCCATTGTTTTCTATGGATTAAGACTCTTATTCTTTTGAAAATTCACATTTTGACTTGTTTATGTTGGATTTTTGTTGTTTTGTTCTTCCTTGATTTGGATAAATATTGCCTCTTTTTCTAAACTGGTCTGGTGTCCATTTTGTAGTGTGTTCCCTGTATTACTGTGTGTGTGTTGGTACAAATACTTTACACATTGCTTTTGGGAGAAACCTGCCTGCTCATGCCATGCTGCCAAGGAGGTGAGTGGGGGTTAACGAGGTGTGTTTCTTCTTTGCCCTGACTAGAGTGAGGGTCCTTGCTTGGACAGGGGGTAACCTGACTGCCAACCAAATACTCCATTTTTAACACTGCCCTATTCTGTTATATGGTTCAGTACTAATAAGGCCATCTAATCCTGAACTGCTGTCTGTCCTATGTGCAGCCCATGTTCTGCACTGTCTTGATGCTGCTGCCAACCAACGCTGGAAGATGGTGACAACTCTGTCTTCATGGATTACTACTGTCCGCTGTCCCATGAGGAGAGGTATAACTAAATGTGGTTTATTGTTTCCCTTTTTAGTTAGTTACTTACACCAGCATATTTTGTAGGGAGTTATTATAGGTAGATGTTTTCTAAATTATTTTTGTCTTTCTATTATTTTTGCATTAGACCGCATGTCTTAGCCTGATCCCACACATGCTAGTATCAATTTTGGTTAGTGTTGGCATGGCTCAGCTCTGAAAACTCGAACTCTGAAATTGATTGTGAAAACTGTATTTTGATGATTTACTCATGTCACCATCATTTGCTTTGAAATATGGTAATAATGTTCATATTGTGCTGTTGCTAATCTATATGTTTATGTTATGTTATGTTATGTTATGAATATTTGTAGAGCACTAAGGTGTCTAGGCACTAGGCTGAAAAGACTTCCTGGTACTGCCACACAAGGGGGCCTAAGGGTGAGATAAATCTAGGGTTTCTTTGAAAAAACAGATTTTAACTGCTTTCCTAAAGGCCAGTAGGGTGGGAGCTGATTTTATAGTAATAGGCAGAGCATTCCATGCCTCGAATGCTCCGCAAAAGAAACTTCTGCATCCCCATAAGAGTTGTTTGTATTTGGATACTGAAGGGAGCATGCAAGATGCTGACCTAAGTGATCTGCCTGGTTTATACCAATTAATTCATCCTTTTGGAGTGTCTAACAGTATTAATGTTTGGTAGATTGAATCTTTTCAGACGTTACGGTAAGCCTTAAGTTTTCATGTATGTTTATAATTTAGTCTTGCGCTCCATATATGTGACGTTGATTTTGGGGTTGTAATAAAGCTTTGAAACTTAATTTGGTTTGAAGTCTGATGGAGTATTTAAATTGTTTATGGTGTCATGGTATAATGTCATTGATTTGTGATTGAATGATTCTGACTACTATACTCTTTGCCAAGTCCAAAGCTTCAGTCGACCTCTGTAGGTGAGATTGGTGATGGTGTCTCACCCCCGCGCTGGTGGTTGTTGAACCCAGACCAGGAGAGTAAAACTCCTTTCTGGAGCCACAGCGTTGCTTCCACAGTTTTGGTAGCAGAGTTACAGTGATGTCTTGTGAGTAAGAGAGTCAGAATTTTCCCACAGTGTGAGTTGTTTATATTGTAGTGTAAGGGTTAATTAAATTCCAGCATTGTTTTATAAGGGTACGGTATGTGTTCTGAGTATCACGGTGAAGTGTAATGTATGAAGTGAGGTAGGAAGTTTTCATACTCCAAGGTAAGTGAATAGGGCGTTTGCTTACTCCAAGTAAGAGGGTGGGGAGTTGGCGTACTCCAAGTGAATGTAGCGCTTTGTGCTAAAAAATTAGCAACGTGGTTGTTTTGGTAATGGGTCCTGCGAGGCCTAAGACTCTGGAATACTGTACAAGAGTATGGAGACACTTGGTTAATTTATTGTCTGCAGGTAAGGTGTTGGTTGATTGAGGGCTGTCAACAATACTAGTAGTATTTCCCTTGAGTGTGTGTGTTGTTGGTTGGTATTCAGTGAATCCTGAGTGCACATGAAGGATCCGTACTAATTGGAGTGAGGTTTGTGAGTCAAATCTTACTTGCATTTGTGAGAAAGACACAGCTGGAAGAGTAGCTGTTTGCGCAAAAGGCCACAGATGAAATTTCAGTACAGCTTCTGAAGTATTTGATTCCTACCCGTAGAGAGCAGGAAGGTTTTGTTTTTTGTGCTCACAATATTTGCATTTAGGTTTTGTGTGAGAGGTGTATGAGACAGCTCTGAAGTGAGTCGCAGCTGCTCAGCAAAGTGAGTGTGACTTCATTTAGACCGTGCTGGGTTAGATTGGTTGGTGAGAAAGCTGCGTATGGATTGGTGGACAAGACAGCGTTACTATAGGTTGAGAACAGCTCGTGAAAAGGATTGTGGGATTGAAAATTACTTCCTGGTTTCATAGTATTTGTGTTTGTGAACTGAATTTATGGAAAAATTTAGTTTTTTGAAGCTTTAAGGAGCACATTGAGAGCAGATGTCTTTATTCCAGTTAGGGGGGGGGGGGTGTAAGATTACTCCACCTGAAGGTACACCAGCATTCACAGTAATGTAAGAGAGAGAAGTTTCAACATGTCTTTGGGTAAATCAATGGCGCAAAATAACCAAGAAGGAAGGTACCTTAGCTTTTCCATATTAAAGATTTTTTAATTTGATAATTTTAGAGAAACTGAGGAGGGTGATGTATGAATTAAAGCCCCTTCCTAAACCTGCACAGTTTGAAGTGTTTGCTATTTTAGAATTAGTCGTGAGACAAAAAGAAGCTCAGAAATTCAAAAGGAGAACGAGGAAAGTATAAAGGACACTAGCACAAGCTTGATGGGAAGCAGAGCAGAAATTGTGGAGAGCAGATACATTGCATGCAGTGAAGATGTTTCTAGCAATTACATAGGAAGGTGATGGAGGCATTAAGCCTAAAGCCAAAAAGAAATCTGAGGCAGATTTAGAACAGAAATTGGGTGAAAATAAAAGGGTAGCAGAAGTTGAGAGTGATTCAGATGATGAATTTATACCTCATTTGTTGCAGAATCGTCCTCCACCATACAATGCAGTAGAATCAGTAAACCAGAATGTAGTGACGGATGTTGCCATAGCTTCAGTTGCACAAAGACAGGTTTAGATAATTCCAAATGTGCCTACTGCTGATGTAGCACAGGTGTCAGTGGTTTATTCAACAGTTCCAAATGTTAACACAGTTCAGAATGTTCAAGTTATGCCACAGAAAAGTCAGAACACAGGAATAATTCAGTTTGAGGCCACACCTAATGTACAGGCACCTGCACAAGTCATGAACCAGAGACAGACAATGCTTATGTATTCCCCAGTAATGACAATACAGAATAGTGCCCTGAACAAGTCAAATCAAGCGAGTGGTACAGTGTGCCCAAAGAAAAGGATTAGTGTTCCTGCAAAATCAGTCAAATTTGACAGGTCCAGAAGCATTGACAATTCCTGTAACCATAGGTCCAGTAGTCCCAATGTATGCCTAGGGTAATAGTAGGAAAGGTCCCCAGATTTCAAATCCAGTATCAGCAATGAATTATTGTGCTAGGAATACAACAGAAGTGATGCACTCTTCCGTCTGTCACCACTTCCAGCAATGATCACTCACACAGTTATATGTGGGTCAATGGTAGGAAAAGGGAACTGGATAAGAAAGAAACAGAGAGTCACTGGACTTCATCAGTTTGGCTTGTCATTCCTGTGGGTCAGAGATATCACCTTGCTGTATTGGATGTTGATAGGCAAAGAGAGATATTTAGTTAAAGTGTCATTACATTTCTGCACTTAACTGTATAAGTGGAATGATATACATTAACAGTCACTCTGTAGTCAACTCTCTGTATATGTGCAGAACTTGTAATTGTGATTCCTAAAACTAAAAATACAAATAACGAATACCTTAAATGCTCACTTAACATTTCTGCTTGTGAATAGAATAACTTCCTCACACTTTGCCACTATGCCCTTTCTGTGGAAGATGAGTTATAGTTTTTACTTTAGTCATGTAGTACTGCAAGATCATTACCAAACATTAAATATTCTTCCATTCATACTCTAGCAAATTGTGTAACCCTACTAGAACTCTCATACCTAACGCTTTGACACTTATACATGGCATGAATACATAGTCCTGGTTTAATATTCCTTGCTATTCTATCACAGGAAATCTTCTAATAAAAATGCAACAAATAAGCAGTCCCATAAGAGTTTGCATTAATGTTCAAATAGTTCAAAATGTGCTTCTATCAACAACACAACTTACAGAAATATGTATTTCTGCCTCCAGTGATCTTTAGCAAAAGGAAATCCTAGATCCAAGTACCAAGTCCTAACTGCATAACATTGTATCAAGGTTGCCTTGCAAAACTGCTGAGAGACTTGAGGAAAGCTGTACCCAGGTGTCCAAGATGGCAGTTATGTTTCCAGTTATGTGAGAATTCCTAGCCAACTGGGAAATGTAGTTCATTGTGGGAATACTATCATGCAGTGTATTCTCCACACATGTGAAGCCTCAGTTCAGACAGTGAGGCTGGTAGTCTGCTGTGACTACCAGCCTTTCCTTCCCTGGACAAAAGACTCTGCATGAATGGGACTGCTGTGTTGCTCCACTGTGCCTTTCAAGGTCCAGCAGTAAGCCATAACTACAGCCCTGCTTCCTGACACCCACTTACAATGCAAACAACTGACAATTGAAAACTGACCAATTTGCCTCATTTCATGTTAATCCACCCAGCATGGTACCTCATATCAGAGAGCAGTTCCATTCAACAACATCCAACACCCTCCCAGAGACAATCTATTACTCATCAAGCACTTGCTGGAAACCACTGCAAAAACATCTAGCTCCACTGCAAATAAAATATTAATCAAAGAAATAAACTTGCACAGAGGAGACACAAAAACATGGCTGCATCATAACTATCTTGTGTGTCTCAAAATCACGATCTTGAGCAGTTCTACACTTTTCCCACGCATGAAAAGGGATCAATACCATACTACTTACCAGCAAGGAATGGGCCATAGAATGCCAAGCCCCCAATCGTCTAGATGTTTGTGATCACTTCCTAATTCCATTCTCCCTTCTTTCCATCATACCCTCATCCTGGGTACCCTTTCAAAGACAATTGTTTAAGTCTGACATTTTAAAGAGCCCAACTAGACTGTTATGCAATCTAAGATCTTCCCAAAGCTTTTGATTATTGCACCACGGTTGGAAACAACCTTGATGAATGATAGTACAGCTCTAACTATGAAATTGCAGATGAACTTTTTCCCATGAAAAATCAAAAGGCTCAATAAAACACATTCCACACATTGGTTCTCTAAAGAATTAAGGGCAGAACGACAGTCACTGAGAATTACTGCATGATTATGGTGGCAAAACTCACCGAACAAATCCGGCCTCTATGAAATAAAAGCAAGGAGTTCAAGAAATAAACAAATAATTGGAAATTACCACCTTTTGCATTGTGTATCCGCAGGTGTTTGCCTTAACTGATTTTTCAGGCTGTAGAACTCTGTGCACTTTACCCCTTCTAACATGAGGTAAAGTGTCTGTGCTCCTATCAACATGATGAAATTATCATAACCATAACTGGCATATTTAACTTACCTAGAAGTCCTTTTTATATGGTACAAAACTGTACCCATGGTCTATGAGGTAAATGTCACTAGTGGACTGCAGCATCCATTGTTCAATCAAATACACTGATAGAATAAACATGGATACAGGCCTATCACCTATTTCCTGGCTGTGCAGTTTTAAACTGCCGTTCTGACATGTAAAAGTAGCCCCTTTTGACAAGCCTGAACTTTCCTTTTAGATACTAATCCATCACCTCTAAGTAGGTCTTACCTCCCATAGGCAGGGTGCAAAGTATTTTGAAATTAGGACATTTAGAATTGCATTTTTAAACATGTCCTTACTGTGAAAAAGCCCTAAAAGCTCTTTTCACTGTAGCAAGGCTAGCTGTTCCATACAAAACATTTGGATTTAATATTAAATACAATAATGATAATAATGTTATCTCTGCCTAGGAACCAATTACAAAGTTAATTACTGGACATTTTGAAAAAATGATTACAAGTGCAATTCAATTTTGAAGTCCAATTTGTAATAACTATTTTCCAAAGTTACCTTTTCTCTGCCTAACACTTCGAGAGGGCCATTTGTTTGAGCACCAGCTGCCACCTGTACCCTTAATAGCCCCTTAATGACGTCTGAAAACTCATCCCAGAGCAGGAGAAAGGCTTGGGAATTGGGGGTGTTCTGTGTCCCTGACAGGATAGCTATCTGGGCTGTGCTCAGGATCTTGATTAACTTCAAAGAGGCCTGCCCAGTCACAGGCAACTGTTAGCTGAAATCTGGGCAGGGCTCTTATTTGTTCCTTCAGTCAGGCAGGCACTAATACCAGTCGGAAAGGAGCTGCCTTCAGAACTAGTTTAGTGTGACCATAGAGAAGGAGGCTGCTCATTTCCATGTCCACACTTCTTGGATGCAAGAAGGGTTTTACCTTCGTGAATTTAGGTAGATTGGAGCACTGTGGGATTGTTTGCAATAGGAAACACAGTGCCACAATAATGGGTAGACGTCTCTCTGTGAATATTTATCCCATTGGGTGGAGAGAGACCATGAGTCACCCCCCCCCCACCCATATGCTAGTGCCAGGTGAAAATTTGTCCCCAACCGTACCCTCCTCAGAACACTTTCTGGACATGAGAAAAAAACAGAAGAGGACTGTACCTGCTGTCTGTGACCTGAGAACAGCATACAAGACTGGACCTCCTCTCCTTCTTGCACCCAGGGGAAAGAAGGGGACTCCAAGAGTCTTGAAACTGTCCTGTTCAAGCTAGTGGGGCACAACAAACTGGTTACAAAAACCTCTGGAGGACAGAGACCAACCTGCAAAGCTGATCAGACAAAGGTATGCTGCTGCTGGGCCAATTCAAGCTTCTCCTCCTTTGAGCTTTTTCACAGCAGCAAATTCAATTTAACTGCATCTTGTGGATTAAGGTTTCCAGCCTCACGTAGCCCTCTTTGGCTGTAGCCTGCAACCCTGCCCCAATGGAAGAATCCAAGTTCCAAAAAGGTAACTAAGGGCTTAATGACTAGTTTGGCGGCCCAAAGACGCCAAACTCACAGTGGCAGTTGGACCGCCGCAATCCTGGCGGGTTGATTGCCAGATTATGATCTGGGTGGTCGGACCACCAGGAGACCACTGCCTCTGTCAGGATCATAAATCCCGGCAGGTTGGCGGAAGTCAAAGTCGTGGCCAACGTGCTGATCACGACTTTGCTTTCTGCCAGATTTTTCATGGTGGGGTCCCTGCCATGAAAAGGTTGGTGGAAAGGCAGTGCTAGGGGTGAGAGGCAGAGCCCCTGCACTTCCTATGACCATGTCATGGGCAGTGCAGGGGCCCCCCTGCTAGCACCGTCGAAATGTGCACTGTCTACTTTTGCAGACAGAGTGCGTTCTGAAGGTGCTGTGTGTGATGACATTGGCCTCGGCTCCCTAAGGGCTCCGTAAGGGAGCCGAGGCCAATGCTGCTGCACTGTTTCCACCAGGCTGATGAGTGATGTTTCCACCGGGCAGCCCAGTGGAAACATCATAATGTGGCGATGGTGAGGCCGCCAGCGTGACGGCTGCCTCACCACTGCCGTATTGGAGTTGTTGCAGTTCAACCCCCCCAACTCCTAATCAGATGAAGTCTAAACGTACAAATCTTTACCTGGCAAAGGTGCCAAACACATCTGGCTGGCCAGTGGATATGGGAGCAAAATTCTAATTTCTTCAGCTCAGAGCTTTCCTGCCAAATATCAGTGGCTTCACTGAGAACTTGTTCAGTGGCTCTGATGTCATGGAGGCCTTTTCTAACACATCATACTGCTTTGCCCATTGATAATTTTTTTACTTCAATGTCAAAGACTAAGAGGCTGATTTAAATCTTGGCAGTAATGATCCCGCCGTCAATTGTTGGACGGATTTCCAGTCTAGCTAATAGACGGTCCACTGGCGCTATTTAGATGCTGGACGTTTGATGGTGTTGGCAGTTATGGTGGGTGTGTGCCTGGTATCTGTATGTTGTTTGTGTGCATGCCTGTCTGTGTTAGAGTGGGTTCTTGCAAAGGAGTGAGTGAGCTTGGGACTGGGCTGAGAATAGGGAATTGGGATGTGGAAGAGGTGGGTGGTTGAGCACAAGGTTGGGATGTTTGGATGGCTGCTGTCAGTGAGGAGGCTAGATCTTAAAAGGACCTCTGTAGGCCAAACATTGCACTGTGAATACCTACCAGTTATGCTACCACTAGTTGCATATGACAACTAAGCCGCTGGTTGGCATTCAGGAGTGCAGTCTGGCCGACAGAGATGTTCTGTAGGAGGACAATAGCTTTCTCACTCAGCGCATTCGGGGGTACATGGGTAGGGGGTGACATGCCTGCAGCGAAGGTGAGTTTGGCCAACTGGGGGGTGCAAGAGGGAGGGTGGAGATGGGAATCTGGGTGTCACACAAAGATGCAGGTGGAACAGTTGCTGTAGGGTCCACACCACTAGGGACTGGTTACTTGTGGAGGCCTCCGAAGATGATGATGCTGATGATGATGAGCTGGAAGCCTCCAGTCCAGTCCCCTCACGCTCCATGCCACTGGGTCCCTCGGTGTTGGTGGTCTCAGCACACGAACCACAGTGACCAGCTGTTTCCCGGCCTAAGCCACCAATTTGTCCCCTGCCTGCTCCCAATGACGCTGAAATGACATGTACAATAGTTTTACTGTATCTGTGTAAATAGAACTTATCACAATCATTTTCAAAGTTTTCTAATTTCAACTGCTTCAAGGCTCTCAAACCTTGGGTCTTTATTATCATTATCTCATGCATGCAGGGAACATTATCAGAAACTGTTTGATCACAGTTTTGTAATTTCCCAAGATAGCTCCTATATCATGCATGGCCCTGTCTATTATCTATTGTAACTTCTCTGCAGAAACTGTCAATGGTTGGGGTTTGTTGTTTAGAAAAGTAAACTTATGTTACCAAAAAGGAAATAAACCATAAATACATTTGTACAGTGTGGTTACAAGGCACAAAAATCAACATTAGTTTCATTCTCAAATAGTAAAATATGAATCAATGTGTGTTGACAAATACCGCAATGTTGTACCAATATTAGTATAAAATGAAAGCCTGTTTCCTTTGTTTGGGCATTTCACAAAGGTAACACACTTCAAGTAACTAACGTGTATTTCAAATGTAAAAAAGATTACATAGATTCTGTACCAAAGTTGCTTATCAATGTATCATGCTAACAAAAAAATGCTGTGTTGAATTGACAAATGACTTTTATAGCATAAGTAAATATATAGTCCTAGACACATTTCTTATCCACTTCAGTACAGAGCAAAACATTTTCACATTTGACTTCTAAATATCTCTAGTTATTTGAACTCTATTTCACCATTGTGTAAATGTTTTTCTAAATATCCTGGCTTTCACTTTAGGCAACAATTGGTACAACATCTCAGTCAATATTACATACACTGATTCATATATCATTTGTTCATCAAAGATTCACATGCAATTCACAATATGCAATGTATTACACCATGATGCATTTCTTCATTTTCAAAATGACTCATGATTTGAGCCTGGTATTGAGATTTCTAGATGGGATACTCCAACAAATGTGTGATGGAACCTTCCATCTGCAGAAGCCCCTTTAAATATTCCATCTTTCTCCATTGATTGATTCATCATCTGGACATGCCAAACGGCATTGTAAAATGGTTTACAGTATGTGGTACTCTGTCACTAATGTATACACATTCCTGTCTGTTTCAATTAGGAATGTTTGCCTACTAAATTCATGTTTGTTGAAACAGACTGGCCTCCACGTACATTTGTGAAAGAGTAAGGCTTCATGCTAATCCACTACTGTCAACATGAACTGACTTGAATATTGCAGTGAAAATATTTTTAGCAAATGTCTTTGCTATAAAACGTTGCCATTTTGCTCATATTCTTAGTCATTTTTGACCAGATGCTCAATATTGTTGGTCATAATAACAACTCACCAATGTGAAGTCAGAAACATACACTGTATCATAAGTGCATTGTATGCCATGTCACCTGTAATAGGGCCAACATTACCTACTCCAAATTGTGATGGAGAAATCACACCCTACAGAATCTTCATTTGGGGCATGTGTGGTAGAACGGTACCTCATAACATAGACAAAAATAAGGTACCTTTTTATTCTTAGGCTGGCATGTGTCTGTTCACAATAGTGCTTTGGTTGTGAAAAGTAATGTAGTGGCATCTTTTAACACAGATCAATACAGAAAACACATAATCATACACCTTATGCAAAACTTACAGCTTCTAGATATCCTCTTGTGCCTTGGATGTATGTAAACCTTTTATGTTGATCCCATATATCATTGCTGTAAAACAAATACATAGGAGACAATGAGAACTCAGTAAACTAACTCACCTCCTTGATGCTAATGTTGGGTTCTCAACTGCCCATCAATGTCTGGATAGGCTACGACAAGAATGCCGGCCCTTCAGGGGATCATGGTGTGGCACATCTGCTTCCCACATTGGAAGGACTGGCTGAGATCGACTTAAGTTGACTTGCGGGTCGAGCTTCTTAGGTCCTCTCTCCTCTTGCGACAATGAAGGCTGCTACACTGGTAGACCCTCAGGGTCCAGAACTTCCTGGCGTTGGCCTTCCAGATCTCCTTCTTATGATGGGAGTTGACCTGTATGTATACAAGAAGTGAAAGAAAAAGAATTGTTTTGTGACGTGTTATTTGTCGTTATCAATGTAACACATTTTTGCTACATCAATTCCAAGTGTTATTCAAGATTTACCACACAATTTATTTTTGTCTTCCATTTTAGCAAAATATGACAAGAAATTATACTTTTGTCATAACCTGTTGACTACCCTTAACCCTTGTAATTCCCTAAGTAGGCTAATCCAGGCCAGTGACATCATCTAGGCCTGGGGGCTCCAACATTTTCTGTAATGAAAAGCTAGTTTACATCAGTGAATATCATTGTCACATACTAAAAGCTAAACAAATTATGCATTGCAACCAGACCTCCTCCCCACACACTCAGCTACAATTACTTGAAGCCTAATGTCCACAGAAGCAGAAACTATGGTTTGAACTAAACACCATGACCAAGTGCACTATGAAAGGGCTGCCATGTGTCAGTGAGAGCTTGCTCTTTGGGGATGTATGAACATGTGTGCTAATGAAAGGGACATATTTGCATGGGCCACTGAGAGCCTAGGACATTTGAATTATTTCTGTAATAATGACTCTCCATTTCATTTTTCTTCCATTTAAAAACATTCAGAAGCATAATTTTGTCCACAACTCCAATATACAGTTGGCAAGGAATTTGTTCAAATAGTCCAATACCTCAGTGATTCAGTTGTTCTCCTCTGTGACTCAGCCCCAGCCTGGTCCACAAAACTGACTGAAAACTGCTCATTGTCAGGCCCTGCTATCTGCAGACTGTTGATCATGTTGTCACATGAACACAACCTTCCATGCACTTTCAAAGGAAAATATGACCTCGCGCTTGTTTGAAAATTAACTCAAGGCTGTGAGCAAATCTGAAGGTGTCTGGGGGCTACTGGCAGCTCCCAAATGATTGGTTGGAGACACCTGATCTAGAATGAGTGAGATGTGGGATAATTAACTTAGCACACAACATTTTAATTTGGTTAGTAAAAAATGATATATATGGACAGTTTGAAATGAAATAAAAGGAGTTTTCTATTTTTACTGATGTGAAATGTCTACATTTCACACGAAATACATACATATTTCTCAATATACAGACCAAATAAAATGTAGGGCGTAAAAGATACACCACATACTAATGTTATTGTTTTCTCTATTCATAAAGTACATAACAATTCACAGCATCATTTCTTTACGTAATGTAAGAAATAAATGACACTTCACTGCAATCACTACACTTCATTTAGGAACTCAAAGGGACATTGTAGGCTGTGTTTGGAAAAAACAGACAGATTTATAGATAGATTTTAAACATTTACCTGCTCCTCTGTAGCCAAAGAGCTGCCTCTAGAGGAACAGCACATCCAATGCCAGCAACTTCAGCTCCTCTGGAGAGATCCAAAGCAGCAGCCAAAGTCGAGTAGGTGTTGTTAGCTGCCGTGTCAGGAGGCAAGTGAACTTTTTTCAAAACACCGCCATTGGCTTTCCTATGTTGTTTTCACACGTTAGCTTATAGCAGTGTCTTTTGCATCGTTTCTCACCCACTACCCGGTCAACTTTCGCTGCGGTCGTCTGATTTCAAATGTCCTGACGGCGAGGTCAGACGGCTGCCATTTTAGGGCTCAAATAGTGTGTATGTGAATGTTTAGTGAGCCACCACCACTCAAAATGGTGCTTACTTTGTTTACACACACAAAATATTGATGTTTCTGAGTATTTTAAAATAAGATACATTTATATGTAATGCTTTATTTTGGCTTAATGCGATAGAAGTACAATGTTATTTACAGTTCCCTTGATGGTATTTTTTTTAAACAATTAAAAAAAATATATAATGTTTAAAAAATGCATTTGAAATAAATTATTTACACATTTTTTTTTTTTAGTATTGACATGTAAAAAATAATTGTAAAAAAATGAGGAAAGATTTTACATGTTGTGTTAAGATATGTTAAGAAACCATATATATCTTTTAGAAAACTTGACATTGGTGTCATTTATCTAAAAGAAAATTGTACATGTTTTAAAATGTTGTGAATTTTTGTATCAACCCAGGGAAAGTGAGTAGAACAGGATATTATTGAAAAAACAAATCAAGTTGAATAGGCATACTATACTGGATTTCCAACCTCACAAAAGAAATCTCACATCTATAGCACTGATTGTCAGACATTTTGTAGCACACGACTAAATGTTGGTTATGACATGTCTCCAGATACTGTCACAGTGCATTGAAATTATTCTTTAGCCCACAAAATGTAGTACTGCCATGATTTTGACTATTGGTGTAATTGATGTGGAATTCCTATTGTGAAGCAGGATGTCCAGCTCCAGCTGATAACATGAATCAATAATAGTTTGCCAATTTAATATGTTTATTTGGATTATTTCTCATTCTTCCATGGTGTCAAGGTCTTGGAGTGTCAAATTCTAAACGACACAGACCATGGGCCTCATTACGAGTCTGGTGGTCTACCGACCGCCACACTCGTGGTGGCTGTTGCACTGCTGGCATGAAAAGGCGCTTAGCATGGGCAGTGCAGGTCCACCACCCCTCCTGGCCAGCACTGTTGCAATCTCATCTGTCTGCTTTGCAGACAGTGAACATTGCAACGGGTTCTGGTGCACCCTACGCACTACAGCATTGCAGTCAGCTCTATTACGAGCCAGAGACAATACTGTAGGCCGTTTTCCACTGGGCCAGCGGGTGGAAGCACATTCCACCCCTGACCCAGAGGGAAACTTGTAATGGGCCCAGTTGGGAGGTAGCCACAATGGTGGCAACCCCCCTGTCGGGCTTTTCATCCACCCATATCTAAATCAGACTCCATATGGGTTATGCATGTGTTGTAAAAAGTATTTAAAATGTTGACAAATAATTGTTACTTACAAATGATATGACACCAATACATTGAGACTTTTTTTTACCTTTTCTTTAATGGGAAACACATTGTTATATCCAATTTTTGTTTGAACCTTATTGATTAATAGGTTTTTAAAATGATGGTGGAAAAAATACCACTACAAATACAACACCAGTCTTTGACTTTGTTTTATGTGAATTTATTTTATTAACACAAGTTACTTTTGTCGCGTGGGCTCTCATTATCCTAAATGAGACTACTGGATTTCTAGGCAGCAGGATCGATCACAGTGTGGGGGACTGAGTCTGACCCACGTGTAAGGAACTCTGTCACCCTAAATCCGGTTTTTGCTCCGGCTAACTAGCAGTGCCTCATTTCTCCCACGGGGAAGAGATGATTGGGCAGCCGAGCACATGACATCTTTGGAACTTCTCAGGGAAGTCGTGGTCACTCAGATCCAAACCAACTCTCTCATTTACAGTATGATCTCATATACAAATGACAAAGGCAGTATAAGTTTTATATAATGTTTTAATAAAACGACTGCATTTTAGATAATAAGGCGTGAGCCGCAATAACCAGAACCATACAACACAGTAGGATTGAAATAGTCACCAGGAGAGTAAAACATAAGAACAACGCTATCATGGTGTCTAATAGTTTCTACTCTCCCTCTGCTAGTTCTATTTCGAGCACAGCATGTTAAGCTTCTAACTTGCCTTTCTGAATCACTGGGGGGACATCAGCCCTCATACCTGAGCAAAGGCCTGTGATCTTGGTTCAGCATCTGCAACGAGGCAGTCAGCGTCTAGTTGTGGTTCCTTGGTCGGAATCTCCCTCTCGCGTGTATTGGGATAAGGAAGTGTTTTTATAACTAACATGTCAGCGTGATCACAAAATGTCCCTACGCAGAAATGCCAAAGACTAAACTCCTACCACGTCTATCGGCAATGTACCAGACTGTATCCTTGACTGAAGCACAGAGTGAACAAGAATGTGTTATGGAGAACTCCAGTGCTGAAGTAGGCTAAACAGTGTGATATCAATATAAAACAAACCGTAGAACTGGCTATTTGAAAAATAACTGTACAAAGCCTAATAAAAAGCATTTATAGCAAAGTGCACAGGGCTCTAAGCTGCAAGCAAATGAATAAAATACATCCAGGGCAAAGTGCACAAAGGCCTAAAGCCTGAATCTAATGTGCAAAGGATACGTAAAACTAACCACACTACACTTTAATTAAACTATTTGTTAACTATTTGTGTTAAGCTGCAATTGTTCGAAGTCCTACGTACAAAATACAAGGTAAAAAAAAAGTAAATGTGTCCATGAAATAGTCCACAGAGTGAATGGTAGTCACACATTAGAGGAACTTAGGTTTGGCATCTCCTGGAGGGGGTGGTGGATGTCTTGCCATCCTCTTCTGGTGGTCTGGATGAATGTCTCCTCCGGGGATGCCACAGTTGCAGGGACTGGGGTGGGTGGAGCAGTTTCCTGTTGTGGCAGGGCTTTCCTGTCTATGGGTGAAGCAGGTGAATTTTGTCCTGATGGTGAAGGACCAGAGACAAGGGTAGATGGTACTGGAAAAGCCCTACACGTATGATGGTAAATGTCAAACATCACCCCAGGCAGAGAGCACAAATCTGAGTTGTGATTCTGCATCTCTACATAGTGCACTCACTGCACCTGCTTCATGTCCTGACCCTCTTTTAGCACCTGGCCCATCAAGTCTGGGGACTGCTATAATGCTTCCAAGACTCAGTTGATGATGGTCTGGGTGACAGTGTGCCCAGTGGCCTCACTTTGCTGGCCCACAGATTTCCTCCCATGACCGTACCCCCACTACCCTGTACCCTTTAGGCAGTGTACCCAATTCCACTGGGTCCTGGATGAACTCGAGGTGGGGTGGTGTTTGCTCAACAGCAGCCAGGACTGGGGGCACAAGATGGTTGTACACAGGATGTGGAGGTGTCCGTTGGCCGAGGTGCTGCTGCAGCTGGTGTGGGACCTAATATGAATTACAAACAATCTGAAGTTAAAAGTCTGGATTGTACCTCAAATGTGCCTTTAGCTACAAATGAAGCAACCTACAAATAAAAAACGATTAAAGGAATGATTAAGCATTTGTGTCAATGTTATTAATTTGCACATGCAGGTTAATTTACACAGATGCAAACTTCAGTTAAACATTGAAGGGATGCCATACATGTACCAGACATTCAACCCAACACAGTATAGAGGAATATTGAGAACTAAACAATTCCAAGGCCTAGTAGATTAAAAAACAGACTTTAGCACAACTTATTATAATTAATAGCACTGGTCATCATATGAACACTGCAAAGTAAACGGCATCAATACTAATTATATTCAGCATGCAACCAAACTTGATTTGAAATCTTTGATTCAACAGACTATGAATTTAAGAAATTACATCAATTTAATGGAGTGAAAAGAAGGTGACAACATACTAGATCAACATCCCAAAAGACATTTTTATACATAGCATGAAATGGTAATTAACATATGCATAACACTGAGATGTGTGCACACATGGAAGAAAAGAGAGGTTGAGAAACATCACATTGCACTTTTGTTTTCTAGAAACAAAAATAGGGCATCATGTTAGTTGAAGTGATTTGTAATCACCATTGACAATACTATGGTGGTCATTACAACCCTGGTGGACGGTGTTAAAGCAGCGGTAAAAAAATAGCACTTACGACCGTGGCGGAAACTGCCAACAAAGACAGCCACTTTAACACTCCGACCGCCATGGCGGTACAAACAAACAGCGCGGCGGTCACCGCCAACAGACAGGCGGGAGACAATGTACCACCCACTCTATTATGACAGGCCAATCCGCCATCTTTTCCGGGGCGGATACACCGCGGATAAAAACACAGCGGAAACAGGAATTTCGAAGGGAAAACGCTCACCTCTACACACTCCACGAGGAACGAGGACACCATGGAACCGGAACTCCAAAGCCTACCTGCGATAGTCTTCCTGCTCCTCTACCAGGAGCACGAACGCCAGCGTCGAAGACCACGGTGAGTACTGCACCTACGACACAGGGGAGGGGGGAGGCAAAAAACAGGGACACACACGCAACACCCCCAAACTCACCCACTACAACACACACTAATGCAGATCAATACATCACAGTTACACCCCCCAACCCCCTCGGAAGAATGCAAAGACCAAAGAAAATGAGTGTAACCACTGGAATATATTACAAACTAGTAGGCAGAAATATATATATACACCATGTACAAAATATATACCAGGCATAGAAGTCCAGGTACTGCATAAAGAAAGTCCGTGGAACACTTGGACCACACAAGATCCATGACCATGACGGAGAGAACACTGCAGGGGCATCAGATAGCAAGAAAACAGGCACCTCAGGGGGAGGGAAAGGGGGGGCACCTCAGCCGCTTGAGTGCACGATGACAAATCCACGAGGGGGCCACATGCCCACTGTTCCATCCTGGGGAGTGCAAAGCCACAGTCTCTCAAGTCTATACAGTGGGTGGTTTGCCCACTGTTCAATCGTGGGGAGTGCAAAGCCACAGTCTCTCAAGTCTATACAGTGGGTGGTTTGCCCACTGTTCAATCCTGGGGAGTGCAAAGCCACAGTCTCTCAAGTCTCACAAGTGGGTGGGTTGCCCACTGTTCAAACCTGGGGAGTGCAAAGCCACGGTCTCTCAAGTCTATACAGTGGGTGGTTTGCCCACTGTTCAATCCTGGGGAGTGCAAAGCCACAGTCTCTCAAGTCTATACAGTGGGTGGTTTGCCCACTGTTCAATCCTGGGGAGTGCAAAGCCACAGTCTCTCAAGTCTCACAAGTGGGTGGGTTGCCCACTGTTCAATCCTGGGGAGTGCAAAGCCACAGTCTCACAAGTGAATAACAGTCTCTACTAGTTCTGGAGGGGGGCTGGTGCCCAGATTGTTTCATCCTGTGAAGGACAGAGGTAGTGGATGGATGTCTCCACTGGTTCTGGAGGGTGACTGGTGCCCAGAGTGCTTCATCCTGTGAAGGACAGAGGTAGTGGATGGATGTCTCCACTGGTTCTGGAGGGGGACTGGTGCCCAGAGTGCTTCATCCTGTGAAGGACAGAGGTAGTGGATGGATGTCTCCACTAGTTCCGGAGGGGGGCTGGTGCCCAGAGTGCATCACTCACCCCGTGACTGACCCAGTTGCGTCAGTGCCCCTGTCACTCATGGGCTAGCGGTGCTTGATTTGGCGGTGCCCTGTTCAGCGGTGCTTGAGTAGGTGTTGCCCTGTTCAGAGGTGCTTGAGTTGGTGGTGCCCTGTTCAGCGGTGCTTGATTTGGCGGTGCCCTGTTCAGCAGTGCTTGAGTAGGCGGTACCCTGTTCAGCGGTGCTTGAGTAGGCAGAGCCCTGTTCAGCGGTGCTTGAGTTGGCGGTGCCCTGTTCAGCAGTGCTTTAGTGGGCGGTGCCCTGTTTAGCGGTGCTTGAGTAGCCGGTGCCCTGTTCAGCGGTGCTTGAGTTGGCGGTGCCCTGTTCAGCGGTGCTTGATTTGGCAGTGCCCTGTTCAGCGGTGCTTCATTTGGCGGTGCCCTGTTCAGCAGTGCTTCATTTGGCGGTCCTTCATGGCCCAGCGTGGCTTGTGCTGGTGGTCTTTCATGGCCCAGCGGGGCTTGTGCTGGCGGTCCTTCATGGCCCAGCAGGGCTTGTGCTGGTGGTCCTTCATGGCCCAGCGGGGCTTGTGCTGGCGGTCATTCATGACTCAGCGGGGCTTGTGCTGGCGGTCCTTCGTGGATCAGCTGGGCTGGGGCTGGCAGTGGCCTCCTGGGCAGCTGGGCAGCTGGACTGGGGCTGGCGGTGGCCTCCTGGCTGGGGCTGGCAGTGGCCTCCTGGGAGGCTGGGCTGGGGCTGGCGGTGGCCTCCTGGGCAGCTGGGCTGGGGCTGGCGGTGGCCTCCTGGGCAGCTGGGCTAGGGCTGGTGGTGGCCTCCTGGGCAGCTGGGCTGGAGCTGGCGGTGGCCTCCTGGGCAGCGGGGATGATGGCGGTCTTCTCCGCAGTGCAGCCCTTCCCAGACTTGCCGGGTTTCTTCTGGCCCTTCCCCACCTTGGAAGGTGTCACAGCTGACTCCAAACTCCCAACGGGACCCCTGGGAGCGGCTTTGGTGGCTGGAGTCTTCCTCCTCTCCTGCCGGGCACTGGCCAACTTCTGATGCTTCACAGGTGGGGGACTGGCTATGCTGTGGCTCCGTGCCACACTGGCTGTCCTGGTGGCCGGTGCACTCCACATACCTGTGACTACAGGCACCACTGGTCCCGGAGATGTTGTGGCTGAGGTGCTACTTCGGGACCTATGAGATGGACGGGGTTGGGGAGGTGAGGGAAAAGGTGAAGGATGGACAGGAAAATTATTTTGGACACACTGGGACGGGTAGTTGGAGGGGGTTTGGGAGTGGAGGAAGAGGTGTTGGTAGTAGGAGGTGTACGCTTGGTGACTTTGGGTGCAGGTGCATGCGCTGGAGGCTGTTGTGAGGTGGATGGCTGTTGGGTTGGTGTGTGCCTGCATTTGTGTATCTTGGGAGGGGCCGTCACAGACACACTGGGAGAGGACACAGGGGACGCGTGCATGGTAGTGGGGGTGGTGACTGCACTTGAGCGGGGTGTGCTGGTGGGTGTGCTGGTGAGGGACGTAGTGGCTGTAGAGGTAGTGCATGCAGGTGTGAGTGTAGACGAGACTGGGAGGGAGGAGGGAGACGAGGAGGAGGGGGACATACTGGAGGCAGTGGATGTTGGTGTGTCTGCATGTGTGTGTTGCTTGCGTGAGTGCCTGTGGATGTGTGGTGCTTATGTTTGCCTGAGCTTCCCTTGTGTGGTGAGGTGTGTGTAGGCTGGTCTGATGGTGTGCTTGGGATAGGCAGAGGTACAGGGGATTGGGTCTGGGTGGAGGAAGTTGGAGGGGGGAGGTTAGAGACAGGGACAATGGCTGCCAACAGTGCTGAGGCCAGAGTTTGAAAAGCTCGGTGAAGGGCCGCCTGACCAGAATGAATGCCCTCCAGGAATGCATTAGTTTGTTGCAACTGCCTTTCTACACCCTGGATGGCATTCAAAATGGTAGACTGCCCAACAGTGAGTGACCTCAGGAGGTCAATGTCCTCCTCACTGAGGGCAGCAGGGGTGACTGGGGCAGGGCCTGAGGTGCCTGGGCGAAGGTGATGCCCACCCTCCTGGGTGAGCGGGCACAAGGCGAAGGCTGAGGGGCTGCTGGGAGGGCAGTGCTTGTAGGGGGGGTGGCGGCTGTACCTGTAGATGCGGGGGGGCACAGTTGTTGCCACCACCACAAGGGAGCTCCCATCAGAGGACGAGTCCGGGCCGCTGGTCTCAGCTCCTGTCCCTGCTTTGGAGCTCCCCTCGTCCTCCGTCCCACTGGTGACTTCCGAGTCTGTAGTCTAGCCCTCCAGGGCCATGTGGGATGCAGCTCCCTTGTGGTCCGGTGCCACTGCTCCTCCGCCTGATGATGCTAATGCACACAAGAACAGGAAGACCACAAAAAGGGGGGGGGGGGAGACAGAATAAAGACATGTTGAGTGCATGGATTACCGCTACCTAGGGAAACCCACAGCCCTCCAACCCCACCCAGACATCTCCACTGCGCGCAAAGTCAGCAGAATGAGAGTGTACTCACCCCCTTGTGTCTGCTGTGATGCCCTCAAGCGCCCATCCAACTCCGGGTAGACCACCGCCAGGATCCTGAACATCAGGGGGGTCATGGTGCGAGGGGCACCCCTCCCACATTGGGAGGCCATCCCCAGCTGAGCCTCCGCCATCTTCTTGCTCCAGCGGCGAATGTCCTCCCATCTTTTCCAGCAGTGGGTGCTCCGTCTGTGGTAGACCCCCAGGGTCCGGACGTCCTTGGCGATGGCACGCCAAATATCTTTCTTCTGGTGGGTGCTGACCTACATGAAATGTACAGGGGAAGAAGAGAAGTCATTACCAACTGCACCGTCAAAGTGAGTGGACCCCATCCCTACCCTTGCCATGTGACACATGCATTAACCGTTTTTTATGCACGCAGCACTCTGCCCCCTTCCTTTTTACATTCAGCCCTCTCCACACAGGCATAGCCCATACAACATGCTCCCTGTGTACTTACCTGTTTGTCTGGAGGACCGTAGAGTAGCGTGTACTGGGGGAGGACCCCATCAACAAGCTTCTCCAACTCCCCCGATGTGAAGGCAGGGGCCCTTTCCCCAGACGCACGAGCCATTGTCTCTTCCAGACCGAGGTCACAGCAGCACTTGCAGTGTAGGTCCTCTCCTGTCGAAGATCGGGTATCGAGTGATTGAACAGATAGAAAATGGCGGTCACGTCCGCGGCGGTGCATACCGTCACCGCCGGCGTACATCGTCATTGGCTCCTGGGACCCATAGGGTCCAATGTTAACCAATGCAGCATTGCGCCGCGGTCTTCGACCGCCTACCGAGACGGTGTACAAAGGCAGCGCAGTTACCTCACATCCCATTGTCCCACTACAGAGGTCAGGCAGCCGCCATTTCAGGGGCCCACATGGCTTCATTTTCAACTGTGTCACACATACCTAGGCCTAGACTCAACACATATACAGGCCACATTTTGTGTATGATTGATGTTCTGGGTAAACTGTGGGTACGTACCTCTGAGTTGTTTGACTCTGTGCTTGCTGTTGTCCTTCATAGGCACCGTCCGCTGGGACATGTGAGGAGATGGCAGCATCCTCCGGTGTACCGACCGTTGGTGGACCTGTCGACAATGGAGGAGCGACATTTGATAATCACCAACAGGCTTGACCGTGCCACAATCCAGGAACTGTGTACCCAGTTGAAACCAGACCTGATGTCAGCAATCCGCCATCCCACAGGAATACCCCCTCAAGTGCAGGTGCTGTCAGTGCTCCATTTCCTTGCAAGTGGCTCTTTTCAAACAACTGTGGCCATGGCATCAGGGATGTCCCAGCCTATGTTTTCCAACGTATTGTCCAGAGTGTTGTCTGCCCTACTGAAACACATGCGGAGCTACATCGTTTTCCCTGAGGTGGAGGATTTGCCTACAGTGAAAGGTGATTTCTTTGCCCAGGGACATATCCC
The DNA here is from genome assembly GCF_031143425.1 of Pleurodeles waltl. Taxonomy (NCBI): domain Eukaryota; kingdom Metazoa; phylum Chordata; class Amphibia; order Caudata; family Salamandridae; genus Pleurodeles; species Pleurodeles waltl. Next base: position 549,563,341 of record NC_090445.1, read on the forward strand.
CAACATCATAGGTGCCATTGATGCGACACATGTGGCTTTGCCCCCCCCCCCACAGGAGTGAACAGGTATACAGAAACCGGAAGAGTTATCATTCTATGAATGTACAGATGGTATGTTTGGCAGACCAGTACATCTTCCATGTGAATGCCATGTTCCCTGGCTCAGTGCATGACGCCTACATCCTGTGGAATAGCAGCATCCCTTATGTGATGGGTCAACTCCAGAGGCACCGTGTATGGCTATTAGGTGAGCACCTGGAAGCAAGTCAGTGGGAATGGTTGTCTGGGTCTGGGGTTATCCCCCCAGGTTAGTGTGTGTCTAACAGTTGCCCCTCACCATTTGCAGGTGACTCTGGTTATCCCAACCTGTCATGGCTACTGACCCCAGTGAGGAATCCCAGGACCAGGGCAGAGGAACGCTACAATGAGGCCCATAGGCGAACTAGGAGGGTGATCGAGCGGACCTTCGGCCTCCTGAAGGCCAGGTTCAGGTGCCTCCATATGAGAGGTGGATCCCTATTCTACTCACCAAAGAAGGTGTGCCAGATCATTGTGGCCTGCTGTATGCTTCACAACTTGGCTTTGCCAAGCCAGGTGCCTTTTCTGCAGGAGGATGGTCCAGATGGAGGTGTTATTGCAGCTGTGGAGCCTGTGGACAGTGATGAGGAGGAAGCATAGGAAGAAGACATGCACAACAGGGACTCAGTGATCCTGCAATATTTCCAGTGAGACACAGGTAAGAATACAAACCTGCCTACTACATGTACTTTAACACTACTACCTCTCTACTGTCTGTCGTTTTCACCCAGTGTATGGTCACTGAGTTGTCACTTTCCCTTACGGTTTCACAGATTTGGGTCCCACTATGTGACATCTGCTTAGATTCCTCGTGGACTAAAGCTGTGTGACATAGGTATGTTGACATTACTATTTTAAAAAACATTTTGTCACTGTAATTGCTAATACACTATTTCAAAATCACAGACAGACTCCAGATCATTTTGTGCTTTAGGTGTGTTTATTTAAATGCTCAAAATTGGAGGGGGTAGTGAAATGGTGAGGGGTGATGGCGGAGGAGTGTCCATGGCAGAGTCCAGTCTATTAGTCTTACAGGTGCATTGCCCATATGGGCATAGGAAGTGGAGTTGGGGCAGTTTAATTATAGACAGGGTGACAAAGTGGGAAAGTAGGATGACAATCAGGGTGGTCTCATTTCTTGGCGGGGTTTTGGCATCGTGCTCTGTCTTGTTCCTGGATCTCAGGGACTGTTTGCGGGGTGGTTCTCCCTCTGCAGGGGGTGGGGTGCTGGTGTGGTGGTCCTCTGGCGGGGCGTCCTGTCCACTAGCGCCGGCGGAGGTGGTGGGCAGTTCATCGTCCATGCTAGTGTCAGGGGCCCCTTGTAGTGCCACAGTGTCCCCCCTGGTGTTGAGTACTTCCTTCAGCACCCCTTCGATGGTGCCCAGGGTAGAGCTGATGGTTCTGAGTTCCTCCCTGAAGCCCATATACTGTTCCTCCAGCATGCGCTGGGTCTCCTGAAACTTGGCCAGTACCGTTGCCATCGTCTCCTGAGAGTGGTGGTAGGCTCCCATGATGGAGGAGAGGGCCTCATGGAGAGTGGGTTCCCTTGGTCTGTCCTCCCCCTGTCGCACAGCAGCCCTCCCAGTTCCCCTGTATTCCTGGGCCTCCATCACCTGGACCGTGTGCCCACTACCACTGCCCCCAGGTCCCTGTTGTTGTTGGGGTGGTGGGTTATCCTGGGTTCCCTGTAGTGGAGGACACACAGCTGATTGACTTGTCCTGGGGACGGAGGTATGGGCCCGCTGGGTGGGTGCTGTGCTGGTGTTTCCAGAGGGGGAAGGTCTGTGGTGGCCTGTGCCTGTGTGAGGGGAACTGTAAGGAAATGCCTCCTTGGCATGGTTACCCCCTGCCTTTTTGCCTTTGCTGATGCTAAGTTTTGATTTGAAAGTGTGCTGACGCCTGCTAACCAGGCCCCAGCACCAGTGTTCTTTCCCTAACCTGTACTTTTGTTTCCACAATTGGCCTCCCTGGCATCCAGATAAGTCCCTTGTAACTGGTACCCCTGGTACCAAGGGCCCTGATGCCAGGGAAGGTCTCTAAGGGCTGTAGCATATCTTATGCCACCCTGCGGACCCTTCACTCAGCACAGACACACTGCTTGCCAGCTTGTGTGTGCTGGTGAGAACAAAACAAGTAAGTCAAATCAAATCAAATCAAATCAAAATCAAATCAAATCAAATCAAATCAAATCAAATCACAAACATTTATAAAGCGTGCTACTCACCCGTGAGGGTCTCAAGGCGCTAGGGGGATGGGGTTACTGCTGCTCAAAGAGCCAGGTCTTGAGTTGCCTCCGGAATGCGAGGTGGTCCTGGGTGGTCCTGAGGTTGGTGGGGAGGGAATTCCATGTCTTGGCCGCCAGGTAGGAGAAGGATTTCCCACCTGCCGTGGTGCGGCGGATGCGAGGGACAGTGGCGAGAGCGAGGTTGGCGGAGCGAAGTTGACGGGTGGGCGTGTAGAAACTGAGGCAACGGTTGAGGTATTCGGGTCCCTTGTTGTGGAAGGCTTTGTGTGCGTGGGTGAGGAGTCGGAAGGTGATCCTTTTGTTGACGGGAAGCCAGTGCAGGTGTCTCAGATGGGCGGAGATGTGGCTGTTGCGGGGTATGTCGAGGACGAGGCGGGCGGAGGCATTTTGAATTCGCTGCAGACGTTTCTGGAGTTTAGCGGTTGTTCCTGCGTATAGGGTGTTGCCGTAGTCCAGGTGGCTTGAGACGAGGGCGTGGGTCACGGTTTTTCTGGTGTCGGTGGGGATCCAACGGAAGATCTTTCGGAGCATGCGGAGGGTGAGGAAGCAGGAGGATGATACGGCGTTGACTTGTTTGGTGATGGTGAGAAGTGGGTCCAGGATGAATCCGAGGTTGCATGCGTGGTCTGAGGGGGTTGGTGCTGTGCAAAGGGCCGTGGGACACCATGAGTCGTCCCAGGCGGACGGGATGTTTCCGAGGATGAGGACTTCCGTTTTGTCTGAGTTCAGTTTCAGACAACTGAGTTTCATCCATTCTGCGACGCTTTCATTCCATCTTGCAGGTTGGTCTTGGCGCTGGTTGGGTCCTTGGTGAGGGAAAGTATCAGCTGAGTGTCATCGGCGTAGGAGGTGATGTTGATGTTGTGTTTGCGTACGATGTCGGCGAGGGGGCTCATGTAGACATTGAAGAGAGTCGGGCTGAGCGAGGAGCCTTGCGGGACGCCGCAGATGATCTCGGTGGGGTCTGAGTGGAAAGGTGGGAGGTAGACTCTTTGGGAGCGGTTGGAGAGGAAGAAGGTGATCCAGTCCAGGGCCTGTCCTAGGATCCCGGTGGAGCGGAGGCGGGATATTAGGGTTCGGTGGCAGATGGTGTCGAAGGCAGCCGAGAGGTCGAGGAGGATGAGAGCGACTGTCTCTCTGTTGTCCATCAGAGTTCTGATGTCGTCTGTGACTGAGATGAGGGCGGTTTCTGTGCTGTGATTGGCTCGGAATCCGGACTGAGAGGGGTCGAGTAGGTTGTTGTCTTCAAGGAAGTTGGTAAGTTGCTTGTTGACAGTCTTCTCTATGACTTTGGCAGGGAAGGGGAGGAGCGAGATGGGTCGGAAGTTCTTCAGGTCGCTGGGGTCCGCCGTATCTTTCTTCAGTAGGGCGTTGACTTCTGCGTGTTTCCAGCTCTTGGGGAAGGTGGCAGAAGCAAACGAGCTGTTGATGATGGTCTGGAGATGCGGGGCGATGATGTCGTCGGCTTTGTTGAAGATGAAATGTGGGCAGGGGTCCGAGGGGGCGCCGGAGTGGATGGAGTTGATGGTGGCTTTGGTCTCTTCCGTGTTGATGTGAGTCCAGGCGTTGAGGGTGATGGTTGGGGTTGTAGGTTCTGTGGTGGTTGGCTGGGTCTGGTTTCCGAAGCTGTCGTGTAGGTCGGTGATCTTACGATGGAAGAAGGTGGCGAGGGAGTTGCAGAGGTCTTGTGAGGGCATGATGGCGTTGGCGTTAGGGTTGGAGAGCTCTTTAACAATGTTGAAGAGTTCTTTGCTGTTGTGAGTGTTCTTGTCCAGTCTGTCTGTGAAGGAATTTCTTTTGGTGGCGCGGATCAGTTGGTGGTGTTCGCGGGTAGCATTCTTGAGGGCAGACATGTTATCTGCGGTGTGGTCCTTGCACCAGGCTTTCTCGAGGGTGCAGCAGGTTTTTTTAGATTCCTTGAGGGTGTCTGTGAACCACAGAGGTTTTTTGGTGTTGGTCTGTCTTGGGAGGCGTCAGAGGGGAGCGAGGTTGTCTGCGCAGTTGGTGATCCAATGCGTGAGGCTGAGGGCTGCATCATTGGGGTCGGTGGAGAAGGTGGGTTGGTTGTCGCTGAGAGTGGAGAGAAGCTATTCCGCGGGGATTTTGTTCCAATGTCGGTGTGGGATGGATTGTGTGCGGAGGTGGCGAGTCTGGCGTCGGAAGGTGAAGTGGACACATCTGTGGTCGGTCCAGTGTATTACGGAGGAGTAGCTGAAGGATACGTGGTTGCTGGCGGAGAAGATGGGGTCGAGCGTGTGTCCGGCGATATGGGTGGGGGTGTTCACCAGTTGCTTCAGACCGAGGTTGGCAAGGTTGTCGAGTAGGGCGGTGGTGTTGGGGTCGTTGTTCAGTTCCAGGTGGAAGTTGAGGTCACCGAGGAGGATATAGTCCGGCGAGGCAAGGGCATGCGGGGAGATGAAGTCAGTGATAGAGTCGCTGAAGAGGGCGCGTGGTCCAGGGGGTCTGTAGATGAGAGTTCCTCTGAGGGTGGTCCTGGGGTCTCTGTGGATCTGGAAGTGCAGGTGTTCGGCGGCTGGGGGGTGTCTTCGGTGGAGGTGGTGATGTTGATGGAGTCCTTGAAGACGATGGCGATTCCTCCACCGATTTGGTTGGTTCGGTCTCACCTGGAGATCTTGTAGCCGTCGGGGATGACTATGGCGATGTCGGGGGCCGAAGAGGCGTTCATCCAGGTCTCAGTGATGAAGGCGACGTCCGGTGCGGTGGAGTCCAGGAGGTCCCATAATTCAATGGCGTGCTTGTGGACGGAGCGTACGTTGATCAGGATGCATTTGAAGTGGTTGTTGGAGCGTGGGCTGGCGGCCAGGGTGGTTTCGCGGTGGAAGGTGAGTTTGCAAGTGTGGCATGCGAAGGGTCCGTGGGTACGTTTCGGGTTGGCTTGGAAGCAGGTGCTGGAGTGCCCCGGGTTGAGGGCGTGGAGGGGGGCGGGGCCGAGCAGGAGGTGGCGGCGGGAAAGCGGAGGGTGGGGGGGTCAGGTAGAGGGGAGGGGAGAAAAGATAGGGGAGGGGGGGTTACAGGTGGAGGGGAGTAAGGAAGAAAGATAGGGGAGGGGGGTTACAGAGGTGGAGGGGAGTAAGGAAGAAAGATAGGGGAGGGGGGGTTACAGGTGGAGGGGAGTAAGAAAGAAAGTTGGGGGAGGGGGGTTACAGAGGTGGAGGGGAGTAAGGAAGAACAGAGAGATGAGTCAAGAACAGAAGAACAGAAGAGAGAAGAGTCAAGAACAGAATAACAGAAGAGTCAAGAACAGAAGAGAGAAGAGTCAAGAACAGAAGAGAGAAGAGTCAAGAACAGAAGAACAGAAGAGAGAAGAGTCAAGAACAGAAGAGAGAAGAGACAAGAACAGAAGAGAGAAGAGCCAAGAAGAAGGGTAAAGAAGAAGAGGAGAGAAGAGTCAAGGAAGAGGAGTCAGGCAGAAGAGGAGAGACCTGAGAAGCAGAGGGGAAAGAAAGAACATGCAGGTCGGGGTGCAGAGGACAAAGAAGAAACACAGATGAAGAACACAGATGCAGAACACAGAAGAAGGACAAAGAAGAAGAGAGAACACGCAGGACGGGGTGCAGGGAAGAAAGAAGAACACAAATGAAGAACACAGATGAAGAACACAGAAGAAGGACAAAGAAGAAGAGAGAACACGCAGGACGGGGTGCAGGGAAGAAAGAAGAACACAGATGAAGAAAGAAGAAAGAACACGCAGGTCGGGGTGCAGAGGACAAAGAAGAAACACAGATGAAGAAAGAAGAAAGAACACGCAGGTCGGGGTGCAGAGGAGAAAGAACAACACAGATGAAGAACACAGAAGAAGACCAAAGATGAAGAAAGAAGCAGGAAGAGAACGCGGTGAGGAAGAGGAGCGGGCAGAGGAAGAGCAGAACACGCAGCAAGAGGGCTGCAGAAGAGGAGCAGAGAGCGAAGGGAAGAAGGACAGCAGAGGTGCGGAGAGAGGTTGGAGGAGAGAGTGGAAGGCAGAAGACAGAGGTACAGGAGAAGAGAGTTGAGTAGCGCAGGGCTGGGCGAGGGGCTGGGCGGGGGGAGTACTTACTGTTTTTAGCAGGTCTTGCTGGGAGGTGTCAGGAGCCTGGGCTGGTGGAGCTGCTGCGGCAGGGGGATCGATCTCCCCTCGGGTGCCATGCCAACCTCACACTGCCTATACAGTATAGATAAGTCACCCCTCTAGCAGGCCTTACAGCCCTAAGGCAGGGCGCACTATACCAAAGGTAAGGGCACCAGTGCATGAGCACTGTGCCCCTACAGTGTCTAAGCAAAACCTTAGACATTGTAAGTGCAGGGTAGCCATAAGAGTATATGGTCTGGGAGTCTGTCATGCACGAACTCCACAGCACCATAATGGCTACACTGAAAACTGGGAAGTTTGGTATCAAACTTCTCAGCACAATAAATGCACACTGATGTCAGTGTACATTTTATTGTAACATACACCCCAGAGGGCACCTTAGAGGTGCCCCCTGAAACCTTAACCGACTACCCGTGTAGGCTGACTGGTTTTAGCAGCCTGACACACACCAGACATGTTGCTGGCCACATGGAGAGAGTGCCTTTGTCACTCTGTGGTTAGTAACAAAGCCTGTACTGGGTGGAGATGCTTATCACCTCCCCCTGCAGGAACTGTAACACCTGGCGGTGAGCCTCAAAGGATCTACCCCTTTGTTACAGCACCCCAGGGCACTCCAGCTACTGGAGTTGCCCGCCCCCTCCGGCCACGGCCCCACTTTTGGCGGCAAGGCCAGAGGAGATAATGAAAAAAACAAGGAGGAGTCACTGGCCAGTCAGGACAGCCCCTAAGGTGTCCTGAGCTGAGGTGACTCTGACTTTTAGAAATCCTCCATCTTGCATATGGAGGATTCCCCCAATAGGGATAGGAATATGACCCCCTCCCCTTGGGAGGAGGCACAAAGAGGGTGTACCCACCCTCAGGGCTAGTAGCCATTGGCTACTAACCCCCCAGACCTAAACATGCCCTTAAATTTAGCATTTAAGGGCTCCCCAGAACCTAGGAACTCAGATTCCTGCTACCTAAGAAGAAGAGGACTGCTAAGCTGAAAAACCCTGCAGAGAAGACAGAGACACCAACTGCTTTGGCCCCAGCACTACCGGCCTGTCTCCCCACTTCTAAAGACACTGCTCCAGCGACGCTTTCCCCAGGGACCAGCGACCTCTGAATCCTCAGAGGACTGCCCTGCTCTAGAAGGACCAAGAACTCCCAAGGACAGCAGCTCTGTTCACCCAAGACTGCAACTTTGTAACAAAGGAGCAACTTTAAAACAACTTGCGTTTCCCACCGGAAGCGTGAGACTTGACACTCTGCACCCGACGCCCCCGGCTCGACTTGTGGAGAACAATCACTTCAGGGAGGACTCCCCGGCGACTGCGAGACCGTGAGTAGCCAGAGTTGCCCCCCCATGAGCCCCTACAGTGATGCCTGCAGAGGGAATCCCGAGGCTCCCCCTGACCGCGACTGCCTGCTCCTCAGATCCAGATGCCTGGTAAAGACTCTGCACCCGCAGCCCCCAGGACCTGAAGAATCCGAACTTCAGTGCAGGAGTGACCCCCGAGGAGCCCCCCCCTTGCCTGCCTGCATCGCTGAAGAGACCCCTTGGTCTCCCATTGATTTCAATTACAAACCCGACACTTGTTTGCACACTTCACCCGGCCGCCCCCGTGCCGCTGAGGGTGTACTTTCTGTGTGGACTTGTGTCCCCCCGGGTGCCCTACAAAACCCCCCTGGTCTGCCCTCCGAAGACGCGGGTACTTACCTGCTGGCAGACTGGAACTGGGGCACCCCCTTCTCCATTGAAGCCTATGCGTTTTGGGCACCACTTTGACCTCTGCACCTGACCGGCCCTGAGCTGCTGGTGTGGTAACTTTGGGGTTGCTCTGAACCCCCAACGGTGGGCTACCTTGGACCCAAACTTGAACCCCGTAGGTGGTTTACTTACCTGCAAAAACTAACAAACTCTTACTTCCCCCAGGAACTGTTGAAAATTGCACTGCGTCTAGTTTTAAAATAGCTATATGTGATTTATGTGAAAACTGTATATGCTATTTTGCTAATTCAAAGTTCCTGAAGTACCTACCTGCAATACCTTTCATTTGAAGTATTACATGTAAATCTTGAACCGGTGGTTCTTAAAATAAACTGAGAAAATATATTTTTCTATACAAAAACCTATTGGCATGGAATTGTCTTTGAGTGTGTGTTCCTCATTTATTGCTTGTGTATGTACAACTAATGCTTAACACTACTCCTTTGATAAGCCTACTGCTCGACCACACTACCACAAAATAGAGCATTAGTATTATCTTTTTTTGCCACTATCTTACCTCTAAGGGGAACCCTTGGACTCTGTGCATACTATTCCTTACTTTGAAATAGTGCATTCAGAGCCAACTTCCTACATTGGTGGATCAGCGGTGGGGTACAAGACTTTGCATTTGCTGGACTACTCAGCCAATACCTGATCACACGACTAAATTCCAAAAATTGTCATTAGAAACTGATTTTTGCAATTTGAGCTATTTTTCTAAATTTTTAAAAGTCCTGCTAGGGCCTTGTGTGAGTCCCTGTTAGCATTTCTTTTAGAGTTTAAAAGTTTTGTGAAAGTTTGAATTAGGTTCTTGAGATAGTTTTAGATTCTTAAAAAGTATTCCAACTTTTAGAAACATAGGGGGTCATTCCGACCCTGGCGGTAAAAACTGCCAGGGCCGCAAATGACAGAAGCACCGCCAACAGGCTGGCGGTGCTTCCTGGCCCATTCGCCGCGGCCAGAAAACCGGGTCCGGCGGTTTCCCGCCGGATTTCCCCCGGCTGGGCGAATCCGCCATGGCGGCGCTGCAAGCAGCGCCGCCATGGGGATTCTGACCCCCTTCCCGCCAGCCTGTTTCTGGCGGTTTTCACCGCCAAGAACAGGCTGGCGGGAACGGGTGTCCTGAAGCCCCCTAACAGGGCCCCATGAAGCTTTTCACTGTCTGCTTAGCAGACAGTGAAAAGCGCGACGGGTGCAACTGCACCCGTCGCACACCTGCAACACCGCCGGCTCCATTCGGAGCCGGCTTCTGTGTTGCAGGCCACCTTCCCGCTGGGCCAGCGGCCGCCCGCCAGAGTAGGAATGAGGGCCATAATGTCTAATGCAGAAGAGAGTGTGATGGAACTCGACCTCACACCTTACCTCCATCTTAAAATGAGGGAGCTAAGGTCTCTCTGCAAAATAAAGAAAATAAAAGTTGGCATAAGCCCTTCCAAAGCACAGCTCCAGGAGCTGCTGGCAGAGTTTAAAAAAGCCAACCCCTCTGAGGATGACCTCCCAGAGGATGAAGCTAGTGACTTGGAGGAGAATTCCCCCCCTCCAGTCCTAGTTAGGGAGACCAGGGTCCCTTAAACCCTGACTCCAACTGTGATAGTCAGAGATGCTGCTTCCCTCACAGGAGGGTCCAGCACCTCTGTAATCACTGAGGATGGCCTCAGTGAAGATGACCTCCTGTTAGCCAGGATGGCCAAAACATTGGCTTTAGAGAGACAGCTCCTAGCCATAGAAAGGGAAAGACAAGAGATGGGTTTTGGTCCCATCCATGGTGGCAGCAACATAAATAGGGTCAGAGATTCTCCTGACATGTTGAAAATCCCAAAAGGGATTGTAACTAAATATGAAGATGGTGATGACATCACCAAATGGTTCACAGCTTTTGAGAGGGCTTGTACAACCAGAAAAGTAAACAGATCTCACTGGGGTGCTCTCCTTTGGGAAATGTTCACTGGAAAGTGTAGGGATAGACTCCTCACACTCTCTGGAAAAGATGCAGAATCCTATGACCTCATGAAGGGTACCCTGATTGAGGGCTTTGGATTCTCCACTGGGGAGTATAGAATTAGGTTTAGGGGGGCTCAAAAATCCTCAAGCCAGACCTGGGTTGATTTTGTGGACAACTCAGTGAAAACACTGGATGGTTGGATTCAAGGCAGTGGTGTAAATGGTTATGATGGGCTGTATAATTTATTTGTGAAAGAACACCTATTAAGTAATTGTTCAAATTATAAACAGCATCAGCATCTGGTAGACCTAGGACCAATTTCTCCCCAAGAATTGGGAAAGAAGGCGGACCATTGGGTCAAGACTAGGGTGACCAAGACTTCCACAGGGGGTGACCAAAAGAAAGGGGTCACAAAGCCTCCCCAGGGGAAGAGTGTTGAGACATCCAAAGGTAAAAATAGTAAAGAGTCTTCTACAGGCCCCCAAAAACCTGCATAGGAGGGTGGGCCCAGAGCCTCTTCACAAACCAATTTTGGGTAAAAGGGTAAAAACTATGATCCCAAAAAGGCCTGGTGTCGTAGCTGTAATCAGCCTGGACACCAAACTGGAGACAAGGCCTGTCCCAAGAAAAGTACCACTTTTAACTCCACTCCAGCTAACACTGGAATGGCTAGTCTCCAAGTGGGATGAACAGTGTGCCCAGAGCAAATCAGGTGTCACACTGAAGCTACATTAGTCTCTGAGGGTGGGGTGGATTTAGCCACACTGGCTGCCTGGCCTCCTAACATGCAAAAATACAGACAGACAGAAGCTCTTAATTAATGGGACAAGTGTAGAAGGCCTGAGAGATACAGATGCCAGTGTCACCATGGTGACAGAGAAACTGTTTTCCCCTGGTAAATACCTGGATGGACAAACGTATCCAGTCACCAAGACTGACAATCAAACTAAAGTACATCCCATGGCTATGGTAACTTTAGAGTGGGGAGGGGTCAATGGCCTGAAACAGGTGGTGGTCTCCTCAAATATCCCAGTAGACTGTTTGCTTGGAAATGACCTGGAGTCCTCAGCATGGGCTGAGGTACAACTAAAAACCCATGCAGCCATGCTGGGTATCCCTGAACTGGTGTGTGTCAAGACAAGGGCACAGTGCAAGGCTCAGGGTGAAAAAGTAGAGTTGGAGCCTGGAAAAAGGGCCCAGCCTACCAAGAGAAAAGGAAAGACAACTGGGAAACCAGCTGCAACACAACAACAAAAAGAGAACCTCTCTTCCCAGGAAGAAGTTCTGCCCTCTGAGGGAACTGAGCCTCTGGAGTTAGAACCTTATCAGGTTGAGCTCCTAGGCCCAGGGGGACCCTCAAGGGAGCAGTTGTGTAAGGGGCAAGAAACCTGTCCCTCTCTTGAAGGCCTTAGGCAGCAAGCTGCTGAAGAGTCCAATGGCAAGAAAACTGGAACACATAGGGTCTATTGGGAAGATGGACTCATTTACACTGAGGCAAGAGATCCCAAACCTGGTGGCACTAGGAGAGTGGTAGTGCCTCAGGAGTTTAGGGAGTTCATACTGACCTTAGCCCATGATATTCCTCTTGCTGGGCATTTGGGACAAACCAAGACGTGGGAGAGACTAGTCAACCACTTATATTGGCCCAACATGTCCCAGAAGGTCAAGGAGTTTTGTGTCTCCTGTACCACCTGTCAAGCCAGTGGTAAGACAGGTGGACACCCAAAGGCCCCCCTCATTCCACTTCCAGTGGTGGGGGTCCCCTCTGAAAGAGTGGGTGTGGACATAGTGGGTCCACTTGAACCTCCCACAGCCTCAGGGAACATGTACATACTAGTAGTGGATCATGCTACTAGATACCCTGAAGCAATTCCCCTTAGGTCGACTACTGCCCCTGCAGTAGCCAAGGCCCTCATTGGTATTTTTACCAGAGTGGGTTTTCCTAAGGAGGTGGTATCTGACAGAGGTACCAACTTCATGTCAGCATACCTGAAACACATGTGGAATGAGTGTGGAGTGACTTACAAATTCACTACATCATACCATCCACAAACGAATGGCCTTGTTGAGCGATTCAACAAGACATTAAAAGGCATGATCATGGCATGAAAAACTCAAAAGGAGATGGGATGTCCTCTTGCCATGTTTGCTTTTCGCTTACAGAGAGGTGCCTCAGAAGGGTGTAGGGTTCTCACCCTTTGAACTTCTGTTTGGCCACCCTGTAAGGGGACCACTAGCTCTTGTGAAAGAAGGCTGGGAGAGACCTCTTCATGAGCCTAAGCAAGATATAGTGGACTATGTACTTGGCCTACGTTCAAGGATGGCAGAGTACATGGAAAAGGCAAGTAAAAACCTTGAGGCTAGCCAACAGCTCCAGAAGTTTTGGTATGACCAAAAGGCTGCAATGATTGAATTTCAACCAGGGCAGAAAGTCTGGGTTTTGGAGCCTGTGGCTCCCAGGGCACTTCAGGACAGATGGAGTGGCCCTTACCCAGTGCTAGAAAAGAAGAGTCAGGTCACCTACCTGGTGGACCTAGGCACTAGCAGGAGCCCCAAGAGGGTGATCCATGTGAACCACCTTAAGCTCTTACATGACAGGGCTGATGTGAATCTGTTGATGGTAACAGATGAGGACCAGGAAGCTGAGAGTGAACCTCTCCCTGATCTCCTCTCCACAAACCCTAAAGATGGCTCAGTTGATGGAGTGATCTATTCAGACACTTTCTCTGGCCAACAGCAATCTGATTGTAGGAAAGTCCTGCAACAGTTTGCTGAACTCTTTTCCCTAACCTCTGGTCAGACACACCTGTGTAACCAGGATGTGGACACAGGAGACAGCATGTCTGTCAAAAACAAAATTTTCAGACAGTCTGACCAAGTTAAAGAAAGCATCAAAGTGGAAGTCCACAAGATGCTGGAATTGGGAGTCATTGAGCACTCTGACAGCCCCTGGGCTAGCCCAGTGGTCTTAGTCCCCAAACCTCACACCAAAGATGGAAAGAGAGAAATGAGGTTTTGCGTGGACTACAGAGGGCTTAATTCTGTCACCAAGACAGATGCCCATCCCATTCCAAGGGCTGATGAACTGATTGATAAATTAGGTGCTGCCAAATTCTTAAGTACCTTTGACTTAACAGCAGGGTACTGGCAAATCAAAATGGCACCAAGAGCAAAAGAAAAGACAGCATCCTCCACACCTGATGGGCATTATCAGTTTACTGTTATGCCCTTTGGTTTAAAGAATGCCCCTGCCACCTTCCAAAGGTTGGTGAATCAAGTCCTTGCTGGCTTGGAGTCCTTTAGTGCAGCTTATCTTGACGATATTGCTGTCTTTAGCTCCAGGTGGCAGGATCACCTGGTCCACCTGAAGAAGGTTTTGAAGGCTCTGCAATCAGCAGGCCTCTCTATCAAGGCATCCAAATGCCAGATAGGGCAGGGAACTGTGGTTTACTTGGGACACCTTGTAGGTGGAGGCCAAATTCAGCCACTCCAGCCTAAGATCCAGACTATTCTGGACTGGGCAGCTCCAAAAACCCAGACTCAAGTCAGGGCATTCCTTGGCTTGACTGGGTATTACAGGAGGTTTGTGAAGGGATATGGATCCATAGTGACAGCCCTCACAGAACCTACCTCCAAGAAAATGCCCAAGAAGGTAAACTGGACTGTAGAATGCCAACAGGCCTTTGACACCCCGAAACAAGCAATGTGCACCTCACCAGTTCTAAAAGCTCCAGATTACTCCAAGCAGTTCATTGTGCAGACAGATGCCTCTGAACATGGGATAGGGGCAGTTTTTTCCCAAACAAATGATGATGGCCTTGACCAGCCTGTTGCTTTCATTAGCAGGAGGTTACTCCCCAGGGAGCAGCGTTGGAGTGCCATTGAGAGGGAGGCCTTTGCTGTGGTTTGGTCCCTGAAGAAGCTGAGACCATACCTCTTTGGTACTCACTTTGTAGTTCAAACTGACCACAGACCTCTCAGATGGCTGATGCAAATGAAAGGTGAAAATCCAAAACTGTTGAGGTGGTCCATCTCCCTACAGGGAATGGATTTTATAGTGGAACACAGACCTGGGACTGCCCATGCCAATGCAGATGGCCTTTCCAGGTTCTTCCACTTAGAAAATGAAGACTCTTTTGGGAAAGGTTAGTCTCATCCTCTTTCGATTTGGGGGGGGGGGGGTGTAAGGAAATGCCTCCTTGGCATGGTTACCCCCTGACTTTTTGCCTTTGCTGATGCTAAGTTTTGATTTGAAAGTGTGCTGAGGCCTGCTAACCAGGCCCCAGCGCCAGTGTTCTTTCCCTAACCTGTACTTTTGTTTCCACAATTGACACTCCCTGGCATCCAGATAAGTCCCGTGTAACTGGTACCCCTGGTACCAAGGGCCCTGATGCCAGGGAAGGTCTCTAAGGGCTGCAGCATATCTTATGCCACCCTCACTCAGCACAGACACACTGCTTGCCAGCTTGTGTGTGCTGGTGAGAACAAAACGAGTAAGTCGACATGGCACTCCCCTCAGGGTGCCATGCCAACCTCACACTGCCTATGCAGTATAGATAAGTCACCCCTCTAGCAGGCCTTACAGCCCTAAGGCAGGGGGCACTATACCATAGGTGAGGGCACCAGTGCATGAGCACTGTGCCCCTGCAGTGTCTAAGCAAAACCTTAGACATTGTAAGTGCAGGGTAGCCATAAGAGTATATGGTCTGGGAGTCTGTCATGCACAAACTCCACAGCACCATAATGGCCACACTGAAAACTGGGAAGTTTGGTATCAAACTTCTCAGCACAATAAATGCACACTGATGCCAGTGTACATTTTATTGTAACATACACCCCAGAGGGCACCTTAGAGGTGCCCCCCTGAAACCTTAACCGACTACCCGTGTAGGCTGACTGGTTTTAGCAGCCTGCCACACTCCAGACATGTTACTGGCCACATGGGGAGAGTGCCTTTGTCACTCTGTGGCTAGTAACAAAGCCTGTACTGGGTGGAGATGCTTATCACCTCCCCCTGCAGGAACTGTAACACCTGGCGGTGAGCCTCAAAGGCTCTACCCCTTTGTTACAGCACCCCAGGGCACTCCAGCTAGTGGAGTTGCCCGCCCCCTCCGGCCACGGCCCCACTTTTGGCGGCAAGGCCGGAGGAAATAATGAGAAAAACAAGGAGGAGTCACTGGCCAGTCAGGACAGCCCCTAAGGTGTCCTGAGCTAGGGTGACTCTGACTTTTAGAAATCCTCCATCTTGCAGATGGAGGATTCCCCCAATAGGGATAGGAATGTGACCCCCTCCCCTTGGGAGGAGGCACAAAGAGGGTGTACCCACCCTCAGGGCTAGTAGCCATTGGCTACTAACCCCCAGACCTAAACACGGCCTTAAATTTAGTACTTAAGGGCTCCCCAGAACCTAGGAACTCAGATTCCTGCAACCTAAGAAGAAGAGGACTGCTAAGCTGAAAAACCCTGCAGAGAAGACGGAGACACCAACTGCTTTGGCCCCAGCACTACCGGAATGTCTCCCCACTTCTAAAGACACTGCTCCAGCGACGCTTTCCCCAGGGACCAGCGACCTCTGAATCCTCAGAGGACTGCCCTGCTCTAGAAGGACCAAGGACTCCAGAGGACAGCGGCTCTGTTCACCCAAGACTGCAACTTTGTAACAAAGGAGCAACTTTAAAACAACTTGCGTTTCCCGCCGGAAGCGTGAGACTTGACACTCTGCACCCGACGCCCCCGGCTCGACTTGTGGAGAACAATCACTTCAGGGAGGACTCCCCGGCGACTGCGAGACTGTGAGTAGCCAGAGTTGTCCCCCCTGCAACGCCTGCAGAGGGAATCCCGAGGCACCCCTGACCGCGACTGCCTGCTCCTCAGATCCCGACGCCTGGTAAAGACTCTGCACCTGTAGCCCCCAGGACCTGAAGGATCCGAACTCCAGTGCAGGAGTGACCCCCAGAAGGCCCTCTCCCTTGCCCAGGTGTTGGCTACCCCGAGGAGCCCCCCCCCCCCTTGCCTGCCTGCATCGCTGAAGAGACCCCTTGGTCTCCCATTGATTTCAATTACAAACCAGACGCTTGTTTGCACAGTGCACCCGGCCGCCCCTGTGCCGCTGAGGGTGTACTTTCTGTGTGGACTTGTGTCCCCCCCGGTGCCCTACAAAACCCCCCTGGTCTGCCCTCCGAAGACCCGGGTACTTACCTGCTGGCAGACTGGAACCGGGGCACCCTCTTCTCCATTGAAGCCTACGCTTTTTGGGCACCACTTTGACACCTGCACCTGACCGGCCCTGAGCTGCTGGTGTGGTAACTTTAGGGTTGCTCTGAACCCCCAACGGTGGGCTACCTTGGACCCAAACTTGAACCCTGTAGGTGGTTTACTTACCTGCAAAAACTAACAAACTCTTGCTCCCCCCAGGAACTGTTGAAAATTGCACTGTCTAGTTTTAAAATAGCTATACGTGATTTATGTGAAAACTGTATATGCTATTTTGCTAATTCAAAGTTCCTAAAGTACCTACCTGCAATACCTTTCATTTGAAGTATTACATGTAAATCTTGAACCTGTGGTCCTTAAAATAAACTGAGAAAATATATTTTTCTATACAAAAACCTATTGGCCTGGAATTGTCTTTGAGTGTGTGTTCCTCATTTATTGCTTGTGTATGTACAACAAGTGCTTAACACTACTCCTTTGATAAGCCTACTGCTCGACCACACTACCACAAAATAGAGCATTAGTATTATTTATTTTTGCCACTATCTTACCTCTAAGGGGAACCCTTGGACTCTGTGCATACTATTCCTTACTTTGAAATAGTGCATACAGAGCCAACTTCCTACAGGAACCGACTGTCCAGAGGTCCTCGATGGTCCGGGCTGGTCATCTAGATCCAGTTGGACAGAGGTGCTGTCATCACTGTGGGCCTCTTCTGTTGGTGGTGTGGACATGTGTGGACCCTTCTGTCCGGAGACGTTGGGTAGGGGTCCTGCAGGGGTATAAAAGGATGTTTATTAAATCTGTGTGTGTAATGGTTTGCAATGGGTGGGTGACCGTGTACCCCAGTGCTAGCATTCCTGTGTGGAAGCTTGTGTGATGATGGTTTGGGGGGTGTATGGGTATGTGCAGTGGGCATGCTTTGGCGATGTGTGTCCATGCTTTGTTGTTGCATGCAGGGCTTGGTGTTGGGATGGGTGGTTTGTGATGTTGGGACATTTGTGAGGAGTAGGGGTGCTGGGGGTGAGGGTAAGGGTGGGGGTATGTGATAGCATGCAGGTAGGGTGGGGGATATAATAGTAAAGCTTTGACTTACCAGAGTCCATTCCTCCAGCTACTCCTGCGAGACCCTCATGATGCAGAATTGCCAAGACCTGCTCCTCCCATGTTGTTAGTTGTGGGTGAGGAGGTGGGGTCCGCTGCCAGTCCGCTGAACCACCTGGTGGTGTCTTGAGACCACGGAACGCACCTTCCCCCATAGGTTGTTCCACCTCTTCCTGATGTCCTCCCGATTTCTTGGGTGCTGTCCCACTGCGTTGACCCTGTCCACTATTCTCCGGCATAGCTCCATCTTCCTTGCAATGGAGGTGTGCTGCACCTGTGATCCGAATAGCTGTGGCTCTACCCGTACGATTTCCTCCACCATGACCCTGAACTCCTCCTCCGAGAACCTGGGGTGTCTTTGCCATGCCATGGGGTGGTGTGGGTGATGTGTGGGGTGGAGTGGGGGGTGATAAGTGTGCTGATATGTAGTGGTGTGTTGTGTGAGGTGCGTGGAAGTTGTGTGGGTGATGGTGTTGTGTCCCTGTGGATGCTGTTGTTCTTGCTGGTGGTGTTTCTCTCTGGCCTTCTCTCGGTAAATTTGTCGTAGGGGTTTGTGGGTGATGTGGGTGTGTGTTTTATATTGTAATGGGTGTGTGGGGGTGGTGTGTGTAAACGTATCAGGTGTGTGTTTTGGGAATTGTCCAATGTGGCTGTGTTTTGTAGGAGTTTGTGTATTTGGAGCGTGGCGGTGTGTACCGCCAATGGAATACCGCGGTTGAAAGACAGCTGCGTGGATTTGTGTGTTGTGATAGTGTGGGCATATTTCTGTTGGCGTGACGGTGGAGGTTTTGTTATCGCCAGTTTATCACTGACCTTTGGTGTGGCAGACTTGTGTGGGTGTCTGAATTTTGGCAGATTCCGAGATGTGGGTCATAATTGCTGTGGCGGAATTCTGCAGCCGCGGCGGTGTGTTGGCGGCCTTCTGCGCGGCGGTAAGCGGCTTTTACCGCCAGTGTTGTAATGACCGCCTATGTGAGTTAAACATACCTGTTTAAATATCTACAGTGAAAATGACCACACATTTACAATGATGTAAATAGGTGAAAAAATACTTACAAGCACTTCATATCCGAACTGATGAAGTTTGGAACCTGTTTGTTTAAGTACAACAACATCCATTGAAAAAAGCAAGGAACTAGGCAAATGCAAGGGATGGTGCAAAGACAACAACTCACATTCTGATAACATAAAGTGAGCATTGCTAAAAAGAGAGATACAACCATGATGCTAGTAATTTAGATAACAGAGATATTTTGAGGAATTGTTTAGATTTATATGTTTTGATAAGGGTCTTAAAACATTCTGAACAACTAACTTAAGGGTAAAAACTCCATTTGTGATTAGTGAGACATTGCTGAGTTCAAGTTACTAGTCTCTGCTCCACCAGGGATTCCTGTCAAGCCTTCAGGATGAAGAATCTGCAAGATCTTTTCCTCCTAGGGAAAAAAGTTGTAAGAGGGTGCTGGGAGAACCACCACCAGTCCTCTGGGCCTCTAGGCCTGTAGGTGATGCTCGAGGAAAGGGAATGCACTCTCTCTGCAGGTCATTCCACTCCTTCTTAAATTCCTCCTGTGTGTGCAGATTGTTTACTACAACATTTACTCTTTCAACTGTTCTGGTCCAAATTTGCCTTTTCTGAGATATGGCTGTATTTTGTACTTGGGCTCCAAACAACTGTGGCTCTGCTCTAATAATTTCATTTACCATGACGGACAATTCCCCCTCTGTAAAACCTGGAATCCTCCTGTATGCCATAATGATTAACTAAAAATATTTAGTGCCCCAAAAGTTCATGAAAAATCAAAAAAATGAAAGGAAAGGAATATAAACAGAGGGAGAAAAAAACAGACAAAAAACCGGACTCCTGAGTGGCAGACTGGGCATCAGAATGGTGTTCTGCAGTGAAATGGCAAGGGATCATGGCCTGAAATGGACTGCATTTTATAGTGTGGTTTGCAGGTGTTCACAATTGGCCAAAATGCATTAGGTGTGTGCTGCTAGCAACCATTCAATAGCCACATCCATCAGTGGCGTGGATTGGTCAGTAAGATTTGGGAGGGATGGGAAGATTGTGTTTCAGGTTACCCAACAATGACACAGGCATATAGGCCCTCATTACAACCCTGGCGGTCAGTGATAAAGTGGCGGTAATACCGCCAACAGGCTGGTGGTAACTACCGCCAAATTATGACCATGGAGGTGAGAACTCAGTTAGACAGCCACTTTACCGCAACGACCACCAGGGTGGAAAAAACAGCCACCACGGCGGTAGCCACCTACAGCCAATGTTTCACCCACCATATTAAGACACACGAATCCGCCACCTTTTCTGGGGCAGGACCAATGACATCAAAAGCCTGGTGGAAACAGAGCACAAAAGTTAAAGGACTCACCACTGGAGACACAGCGAAGAACCACGCCGCCGTGGAGCCCGAACTTCAGATATTCCCTATGATTTTCTACATCCTGCTCCACCACGAAAACCAACGATGGGGAAGTCGACCACGGTGAGCACAGTCGCCTAGCACACAGGGGACAGAGGGAGGAAAAAGAGAGTGACACACACACACACCACACCCCCGAACAGCATACACACACAATCAGCTGCAGTAATAAAACATATTTAACCCATACCCCTTATGAATAATGCCAGGACAACAGGAATGTGATAAAGTGAGTGTAATAATATAAATACAGTAGAAATATGAAAATTCAATCTAATGGAATATACACATGTACAGTTCAAGGGACACTGCCCAGTCCACATTGTGCGTGGGCCACAGGGCCACAGGCCAAAGTCCAAGGCCCCACTTGTCACCTTCAGCAACACGGAGAGAACACTTCAGGGGCATCAGGTGGAAAATAGACAGGCACCTCAGGGGGAGGGGGGGACACCTCAGCCAGCAGATGGAACAAGACCACTGGTCCTGGAGGGGGCAACATGCCCTGTGCTTGGACCTGGGGAGTGCAAGGCCACAGTCTCTCAAGTGGGTGACTTGTCCACATGCTCTGGAGGGGGCAACATGTCCTGTGCTTGGTCCTGGGGAGTGCAAGGCCACAGTCTCTCAAGTGGACTTACCTACTCGTTCTGGAGGGGGCATCGTGCTCTGTGCTCTTGATCCTAGGGAGGCTGGGGTTGGTGGGTGTCTTACCCACTGGTTCTGGAGGGGGCATCGTGCCCTGTGCTCTTGATCCTGGGGAGGCTGGGGTTGGTGGGTGTCTTACCCACTGGTTCTGGAGGGGGCATCGTGCCCTGTGCTTCTGTTCCTGAGGAGTGCAAGGTCACAGTCTCTCAGCTGGGTGTCATTCCCACAGGGTTTGCAGGGGGCAAGCCGCACAGCAGCCCATGGAGGCAGGACTACAAACTGTCCACCAGCGGTGATGGCTGCTCAGTGGTGGAGCTGCTACTGCTGCTGGTGGGGGGAGGGGCTCCAGCCCATCCGGTGCAGCCTCAGATGGCTGCCTACTGCTGGTGGTGGTGGTGTGGCTGCTGCTGGTAGGGGGAGGCTCCAGCCCATCCCCTGCAGCCTCGGACAGCTGCCCACTGATGGTGGTGTTGCTGCTGCTGCTGGTGGTCGGGGGAGGCTCCAGCCCATCCCCCGCAGCCTTGGATGGCTGCTGAGCCATGGTTGGTGGTAGGGACTCCGTCTGAGTCCCTGCACCAGGCCCCTTGTCCCTCCTGCCTGCTGGTGCAGGCACCTTGCCCTTTGGTGCAGCTGCTGGGGCAGGCTCTTTGCCCTTCCTGGTAGCACTTGGGGCAGGGTTCTTTCCCTTCCTGACAGCACTAGGGGCAGGCTCCTTTCCCTTCCAAAGGATCTGTAGTACTAATACCCATGGGCTGGTGGTGTGTGCTGTGGCAAAGTTTTTAGCAGCCATTTGGCGTATTAGAGCAAATTTTTCATATTGACACAATATCTATTTAAGAGTAGAGATTGTGTTTTTAATTGATTTAATTTTGTAATTTTTAGATCTTGAATATATGTCTGTATTACACTAGACTTCCTTTTAATATAGGGTTAACATTTTTTAGGTTTTAGAAATCCAAATTTACTGTTTACGTTTTATTTTGTTGTTTGCTTGACTTAGAACACAAGCTTGGTTAACCATTTTATGCCATAGGCTCATAACCTTTAAGGGAAACAAAGTCACAGAGAAATTTGGTGTCTGATCCTCACGCCCTGGGCATTGGTAATGTGAATCATGGTTTTATGTGTGTATTTGTACTGCTTTTATGGTATTTGTTGTTGAAATAAAGCTTGAATGAATGAATGAATGACTTGAAAAGCTCCTCTGCCCGACATTTACAAAATCCATTGACTAATCTAAAAAAAACGATGTCACAGTTAGACAAGTATCAGGTGCTCAAAGATTGTATGTTAGCTACCATATTTTGATTAATCTAAATTAGCTTCATAAAGAAGTCAGAAGCCTTTTCAAGCTGCCCTGCTGTATCCACAAGACCCTTTATTATGAGGAATCAACCTATTTGTGATGCTAATCAGTCATCTCAGGAGGCCCCCACTGGCTAAGGAGAACTGACTTCTCCCAGGAGACCTCTGGAGAACAGTATTTCTCAGGAAATTCCACCAAACTCTGGAACTTGTTCCTTTCAGCTAGTATGAATAGGCTCTTTCATGTCATCTTCAAACAATAATCTAATTCCTGCTCTTGCAACTCCTATACCAATCTCAATTGAATTTCAGAATTGTAATGATTTCACCTTCACTTCATATCACCCTGATAGTATGATTGATTGAGCTTATCCTTTTCGGTACATTTCAGTTGTTGATGTAATACTATTTATTGATCTGTACGATTATATGAAGAGCTCTCCTGCTTCATGGGTGGGGTTCAAGCTTTTTAAGTCTGCAATGAAAACATAATAAAATATAAGTAAAAAGTGTAGCAAATCTATACTTATGCTGAAAACATTGCGCCTAGAGGCGTGCCATTCCATTGCCCATGGTCATATGTTTCCACTGCTAACTCAATGAGGTGAAGACAAGGTGGTTTCAACGCTTTGGTACAGTTCAAGGGAAGGGATAACGGAGGTCAAACACTTTGAATCTTTATTTAAAATGTCTGTGTAAAACCCTCTACTATAAAAGCCATGCGTGCCATTGGCACCAATTTCCGTATCTAAAAAGTGTAAATAATCCAACACGGACAATTTTTATAGGTTATTATTTAAGACGTTTTCCCCATGGCATCCGGATGACATAAGAATATATTTCCTAGTTTAAGACAGTCTAAAGGCCGCGTTTTCTGATTTAAAGCAGCAGTAAGTAACTGCCGTAAACCAAACAAAACCGTTAGAATTTCAAGGCCATGTTTAAGACAGCCTTAACCAAGGGAAATGTAAGCAAATCAGCCCCACTTGGTTCTGCGAGTATTGTACCAAAACAATTTCCATGTTTTTCATTATAAGTATGTATCCCATCCGATCATCCAATGCAATGCATTTATTATCAATTTAATGAAGAGTTGTTCCTCTTTTTGTCACAGAGTTGAAACAAACTTTATTTTCTGAGGAAAAATGTGAGCACTTTGGAACCTGCACACACTGTGAGCGGGACCCGTGCACTGAAACCCTAAATATTTAATTGTCTAACGTTCCTGGCCTGATGTGGTATAATGTCACCAGTTTAAAAAGCACTGAACATTTTATGACCGCAGCATGAAAATACAGCATGAATAATGATCAAGCTGCATAATTCATCGACAGCTCTGAAGCCCCTACTGCTCAGAGGCTAATCTAAATGCTTAGTGACAATCGTGGAAAAAATCACCAGAGAACTCTTGATTTATTTCTGCATAGAAAGTCATGAGCTTTTCTGGTTGACTTATTTGAAAACATATCTACATTTTTAACACTATTGTTTAACACTAGCATACCACCATGAGGGTAATCAGGAAACTATTTTGCAAATAAATACCTGGTAACCTTGATTGTCATTTTCTAAATTGTAATGAACTAAAAGTGATTTGATGTGTTACTTGTTATCTAAAGACATGGTATTTGTGGTGTAACCCAGTGGCAGCTCATCCATAAGGGCAGAGGAGCATCACCCCTCCGCCAGCAGCGGCAGGTGCAAACCTTTCCCCCAAAAAAGAATAATAAACTTTGTCTAAACTGTCTTGGGCCGGCCAAACACACATGCGCAGAAGCGTCTCTCCAGCCCAGCAACATAGTTGGTCGCCCTCTCTGCCCTCGGTGAGCCGCGACTGGTGCAACCCCTTCCTTAATGAACAGTGAATAAGCAACCTCTTTGAGGAAGAGAGACAACAACAACCTTCCAAGATTTAAAACTATTCAAAGTGACAACAGCTGCAAATTGATAAGAAAAGTCCCCCAATGCTTAATTTGTGCAGGTTGTTGCATGTTGTGAGAACCAGTACTTATTTTTAGGCCAGTTGAAAATGAGCTGGCATAGGCTCTGATTATGAGTGGCAACTTAGGAGCTCATTACAAGCCCCTTGCGCTGATGTAACGCTATTTTTGTTTAAGCTATGGTGTCGCAGAACAGTCCCACACCCTGCATCATTTCTTCAAAGTGGTGCAATTGGGCCATTACTCCACTTTGTAAACCCTTGAGCCACATTATACTTGCACCAGGTATATTGTAATCAAGGGAGGCGCTGCCCTGCTAGGATGCCCGCAGAAATGGTACAGTGAAATGTGCAAGATTTCACTGTCATTCTAGTGTCATTTCTTAACACCTGCTCAGGGCAGGCATTAAAGTGACACTGTGCTGTTTTCAATGGGACCCCCTTAGCATTGCTGGACTAGTGTCAAACTTTTTGATGCTAGTCTAGCAAAATGCTACAAATGCATCAGAAATGCTGATGCAGCTGTGCTAATGAGTGCCATGGTGCAATGCACAGCAAATACAGCGCTACCAGGTTGTTGTTAGGGGGCTCAGGGAGGCGCAAGCAAAGTGGCGCATTGTGATTGATGTGCCAGTTTGTAGTAAATGAGGCACTAAGTTCGGACGCTGTTAGTAACAGCGATTTGATGCCTGATCAGAACTTTGAAGTCCGCAGCAATCAGCTCAAATGTATATTTTAGCTACTGAGACTATCCGAAATCTCTATGTGAAAATCCAGGGAGAAGTGAGGAAATACAGAGGGAACCAGACCTGGATTTACAAATTTCCTCGGGTTCACTTATAATTCTGTGGTAACCCTGACAAGAGTTACCCCCAAGTATTGATATCTCTAGGTAGCCGAAGTGATGAAACGTTGCAACTGCAACACATCATCTTATACTGAGCATGAAAAAAAAGTCATATAAAAATGAAAGCTGAATTTGTTTCAATCTAGCAGTTCTTTCAATGATGGCTCACTTGTCTGGTAACAGAGAAGTCTGTATAAGCGTGAGAGTATAAAAGTAGATATTGGCAATTGTAGTACTTTTTGAACACAGCCATTTAGGGAGAAGAGCTGAACGTGGTTCTAAAGGATTTGTCAGAAGGGGCTATTCACAGCATGTTACCCAGACACGTGATCTGCAATGCTTTTAGTGTTTCACCTGCCTAATGGCTCCTCGTTCATCCTCGTAGAAAATGTGTTTGCCAATGAAAACCACGGCCTATGGGAGATGTATGCATTTTCCAAGTGCTTCCTATGTGATTCCAAGTGGATTCTGATGGCTTTAGTATAGGAACCCTGGAGTATGCCTGTGAACAGTAGTGACAGTGATACAATGCTGAAAGCCTAGTCTAGTGCAGAATTTATTTACTATTGTGCCCACCAACAGGGACATTTTTCCTGGATACCCAAAGGGTTATTTCCCAGCAGCCGGGCTTGGAGCGGGGTATCACGCTTATAAAGCTTGATGGCTCAGGTAAGAGCTCTTCATTATTGCCCACCTTCATTGCGAAGGACTAGTAATAATGTGATGGGATTCTTATAGGACAGAGTTTAGGACTTCATTTGGTAGTACCCTACTTTTCGTGTAGTGTCCTACATGGTGTCAGTAGACATATATTGTGCCAACTTTCTACGGGTTCTATTTTATCACGCTCACAAGAACATGTGTGCACTGATATTTCCTTTCAGTGCACAAATATAATTCTTTACTCGCTTAACGTATGTTTAGCCTATTTCACAAATGGTTGCGTGCCTCACAGTCATGACAGATAATGATTAAGGAAGTGTTGATTAATTACTCAATTGCACTAGATTATTAAATGCATTTGCTGGTCTCTAGAATCTGTACGTTAATCTCCACTACATCCAGAGTATCCGAAAAATGGAGGTAACATGCGTTTGCATGACCATTAAAATGTGCATTTGTTTTGCTTTCTTTGTCATGCTTGAATACGGACTTCCTGAGAGGCCAACCAACCTACATACACCTGTGGCTCGAATCATCAGGAGCTTCAGATGGGGTTTTAGGTGAACAATGAGTCCAACTAGTGATGCAGGTTGCGGTAGTGGGTAGAAACGTATGAGAGAGTCTTTTTCAGAAATTCATTCCTGGAAGAGAGTCACTGCGAAAAAAGCACATAAAGGCCATTTCTTTGACCTCCATTGTGTGGTCATGGCATTTGCACTACTGGATCATTAAAAAAGTCAGGGACATATGTACATGGGTTTGTGATTTAGACTTTAGCAGAGGGGGTTACTGCGTAACAAACATGATGGATATCCCATCCGACTTATTACGATTCCATAATATCGTATGGAAATCTTAAAACAGCGGATGTGATATCCGTCACTAGTAACCAACCTGCCAAACTGTAAATCAGGCCCTTAATGATGTGTACACCATAAGTATTTTGGCCTTCTATAGGTTCATTTCTTAAATTCACAAAGGGACTGGACAAAAATAACTCTTAATAGCCATTTCCTATTTGGTATTCAGAAATATGGATTCACAAACCCTGTGAGAACCACTGGCAAATTGTAAATGGTCATAATTTTGTAATTTTTTTACTTACTAATTTACAATATGTGAGAACAGATGTTAACCATGTTAATACTACAAAGCTCTTTTTAGTCAAAATGTCTGCACTATTTGTGATGGTGAGAAGGATGAGGCTCATGGCAATGCAGCAAAGAAGACAGAGGCGTGAAGTTGTCTCCTGACTATAAACTAAGACTCATACACTGTAAATATTTGCACAGAATATATCATAAACCAGCTAAAGTTAACGAAATAGGCCTAGAGGAAACATTACACTTTGAAAGATATGGGGCAATTGGGACATGCTTTCTGCACTTAGCATTACAGTGCCCAGTGATACAAGAGTACTGGAGTGGGGGTGGCACGGCTATGTCTGATATAGCAGATTCTATGCTATCACCGCTGTCACTCACCCTTATCCTGGCAGTTTTGGGGTATATAATGGAGCTCCCCCACCCATGATTGGAGACTGTCTTCACTATTATTAGTGTTAGCTAAACCAAGGGTAGCCATGGGATGGGAGGAGGGTGGCGCCAAATGCAATGGATTGGCTCCATGACTCTGCATACTGTAATCAACAGTTAATACCATATTGTAAACTAAAGCCTCTTAAATCTAGAACCAATGATATGGGCCCCAGTGCAGCAATACTTCCTAAGTCATGCACAACCAGGGAATCGCAATAAAAGAGTGAATGCCACACCTGAAAGTAGCACATATGAACCAATGGACAAGATAAAACTTTGGTGTGGCTGTCCTGTACGTTCGTGGAAGCAGGACCCAGAAGTGAGAAAAGGCCTCTTTTTGACATGGTTAGCCCCACACTTTTTGTCTGGTGTATGATGTTGCATAGAAATTGTTAGTGCTCAGGTTCCCTGATAACCAGCTTCCCTGTGTCAGAGCTGTTTTCCTAAAATGTTGTGATGCATTGGCACAACTGGAGACACCTTTAGCTGCCACTATAAATCACTAGTAAAAGGTATGTAGGTACCCAGGGCATGGGTACTAAGGGTAGGCCCCAGAGGGCAGCAGCATTGATTGGGCCACCCTCTAGGGCAATGCACCCAGCTGCTCCCAGTCCTACCATTGTAGGCTGAGTACTCTGGGGAAAACCTGAAAAACAAACTCAAGATGGCACACTGCCTGTGTGCCTTTCCCACTATACACTGCATGCACTATGGGTAAGCCACCCCTCTGGCAGGCCTTCCAGCCCTAAGGCAGGGTACTACAGGATATGTGAGGGCATAGCTGCATGAGCAATATGGCCACCACTGTGTCCTTGCCAAACCTGGGACATAGTGAGTGAACATAACATCCATTTATATACATGTGCTGGACACTGGTCAATACGAGTTTCACAATTTTATGATGGCCACTCTGAACCCTGAGTTGTTTGGTATCAGAAAACCCAGAATGATAAATCCAAACTTGTACCAGTATTGGATGTATTACTAAATAGACCCAGGGGTCACCTTAGTAGTGCCCCCTGCAAAAGCTAACTACACTGGCATGATTGCTGACTGGTTCTATCCAGCCTGCCACCACCAGCCAACCAATCTACAACCTCAGGGTGAGAGATCTTTCTCTCTGGGTTATAGAACAAAGCCCTTCCGGGGTGGAGGTGCTAACACCCCCTCCCTCAGGAATGTGCACTGCCTGGTGGCAAGTTTCAAAGGGCTACGGCCTTTGAAAATTGACCATTAGGCCTGCTGCTAGCAGCAGATAGCCCCCGTTGCAAAACCCCACTTTTGGCAAAGCAACAGCAGGAAATTCAAACAAAGGATAGGAGGAGTGGCCCCACCTGGCATGCACCACGCATGCGAGGTGGACCCTCCATTCATTTTCTTTCATCTTGGTGGAAGGAAAATAGCCAATTAGGTGTAGGGAAGTGATCCCTGCCCACAGGAAGTGGTCACTCAGTGGGTTTAGCCACCCTAAGGTAGATGACCCATTGGTCACTACCAGGTTCCCTCTGAAACGCCTGGACCTCCAGTCAGAGTGCCCCCGTTGACTTGCAAAGAACCCGTGAACCAACTTACCTCCTGAGGGCATCCTTGCACACTGTTCCTGGCTCACCAATTCACTCTGTACCTGGCCGCCCTGTACCGAAAAACCGACGGTGCTCTAAGGGTTCCCCACCCCCTGCGACCTCAACACTCCAAGGTGACCCCCAGGATCCACTTTTAGACTTACTTGTGTAGTGCTTTTCCAAGTGGTCCCCGCAGTGGCCCTATACCAGCTGAAGAGACCTTCTCCCACCGGAACCGGGAGTCGCTGAAATTCTCCAGCTGGTACAGTGTGCCCACCGATAACCTCAACCAATCTGCATAAGGAGAACTTGGTAAACTTACTGTGTGATTTTATATGTATTTTTAAATCCTCCATTGATTCCCATGGTGCGTAGTTACGCACAAAATGATTATTTTTGTTACACTTCAAAAATTCATATCTCAAAAAGTTCTTAATTAATATTGATGATCTTGGTCTTAAAAATTACATACAAATCTGAAGTATCTTTATAAATTAGTCTTAAGTTATTCCTTTGAGTGTGTGATTTGCAAGATTGATGCTGTGAGTATAACAAATGCTTTTCTCTTCTCCAACATTGGCCTAACACCTCGACCACGCTACCATAAAAATGAGAGCATTATGTGGTTTAGGGCCTCATTACAACCTTGGCAGTCTTTCAAAAAGACCACAGAGGCTGCGGGAGCCAGAATACTGCCATTGCCGGCGGTATTCCTGGCTCCCTAGTATGACTTTTCCGCTGGGCCAGCGGACGGTAACAGTGTTACCGTCCGCTGGCCCAGCGGAAAAGTCACATCAACATCACATCAACTCGTAATAGAGCCGGCAGCAATGCTGATGTGCAGCGGGTGCAGTAGCACCCGTCGCGCATTTCACTGCCCGAAATTCGGGCAGTGAAATGCGTGATGGGGCTATGCCTGGGGGCCCCTGCACTGCCCATGCCAAGAGCATGGCAGTGCAGGGGCCCCAAGGGGCACCCCAAGTCTCCTTACCGCCAGCCTTTCCACGGACAGGCTGGCGGTCGGGGACTCATAATCCCCAGGGCAGCGGTGGTTGCACCGCTGCCCTGTGGATTATGACCGCCAGGCGGAAGCCTGGCGGTATGTTGAAGGGGCTGGCGGTATGGCCGTGGCTATTGCGCCACGGTCATAATAGCTGACGGAACACCGCCAGCCTGTTGGCGGTGTTACTGCCAGCTTACCGCCGACCGCCAGGGTCGTAATGACCCCCTTAGTTTTTACCCCTGGAAACCAATGTGTGCTTGCCAGGACCCCCTGCACAGTGTGCCTAGCTTTGCACACTACATAGAGGGCCAGCCTTCTACATTTGGTGGATCAGCGGTGGACCGATACCACTTTCTCAAATTCATAAGCACATGTTTAACTCTCCAAATTGCTTTTAGCTTAATTGTCTTTGATTTTCAATTGTCTAAATATTTTTTGCAAATTTTTAAAATAATTGTTAGGGCCCTGGTTAGGTCCCTACAACTTTAGCAAAAAATTTAAAAGTCCTTACTTTAACTGTCCTATCCAAAAAGTGGATTCCACATTCTTAAAAAGGTCCAAACTTTAGTAAAATAAAAATGACAAATGCAGAGATCAAGAACCAGGAGCTCGATCTGGAACCTTATGAGGCATATAGGTATGACCAATTAAGGAGGATCTGCAGACTGTACCAAATTCGTACTGGAAAAAGCCCCAGTGCAGAGAAACTTAGGTTTGTAGCAGCTCATCATGAAAAAGACAATCCCCAAGATGTGACAGATGACGATGCAACTGTGGTGGATGAAGAAGACCCTCTGGGCAATGAGGGTAGTTCCTCTACTAGAAGCACTAGTGCACCCACAGAAGCAGACCTGGACATTGTCAGACTGACCAAAAGACTGGCCTTAGAGAGTCAGCTTTTGGAAATAGAGAAACAGAGAAAAGTGTTGGGATTAGGACCCATCTCTGGTGGCAGCATACAGGTATTGAGTGAAAAATCTTTCAACATCAAGCTCCCAAAAGGAATTGTCCCTCCCTTCACTGAAGGGGATGATGTAGTCAAATGGTTTTCTGCCTTTGAAAGAGTCTGTATTGGGTGGGAAATTGAAAACAATCATTGGGGCACACTGCTGTGGGAGTTATTCACAGAAAAGTGCAGGGATAGGCTTCTGACACAGAATGAGGCAGATTCTAAATCCTATGACCTCAGGAAGGGTACCCTGATTGAGGGCTTTGGATTTACAACTGAAGATTGCCATATAAAGTTCAGGGAGGCACGAAAAACCCAGAGCCAAGCTTGAATCCATTGGCACAGTGAGCATGGGACTCATGTCTGGGCTTACGCTTCCCACTTAGGGCAACTTTAGCAACACAAAAGGATGATGGACGGAGTGCAGAAACGTTTCAAACACTCACCCACAGTCACAGATCTTGGTTGAATCCATCATTCCTCTGCTCACCATGCCACTCCAGTTTGGACCCAGCCATATGCAAATCATTCTTGACCCTGTTCCTCATGGGAACAGTCCAGCCCAAACTTCCAGGCCAGGTACTCCAGAAACAAGCACCCTGGGACTGGTTTTGGGGTATTACCCCTCATCAGCCAGGCTAACTTGAATCAAGTGGCACAGTGATCAAGGGACACCGGTCTGGGCACACCCTGACCACTTAGGGCAAACATAGCAACACAACAAGATGATGGATGGAGTGCTGAAACTGTTCAAACACTCTCCCCCAATCACAGATCTGGGTTGAATCCATTGTTCTTTTGCTCACCATGCCACCCCGGTTTGGACCCAGCCATATGCAAATTAGTGTTGACCCTGTTCCCCCATTCCTGGACTGGAAACAAGCATCCTGGGACCGGTTTCAGAGTATTACACCTCATCCGCCAGAAGAGCTTGAATCCAGTGACACAGTGAGCAAAGGACCCACGTCTTGGCATACCCTGGCTACTTAGGGTGAACATAGCAACACAACAAGATGACGGATGGAGTGCTGAAACTTTTCGAACACTCACCCGTCACAGACCTGGGTTGAATCCATCATTCTTTTGCTCACTGTGCCACCCCAGTCTTGACCCTGTCCCCCATTAGAACAGTCCAGCTGGAACTGCCAGGCCAGGTCCTTCCTGTACCAGAAGCAAGCTCCTTTCAGCTCAGGAAGGGAAGTTTGGAGGGTTCAGGAACTTTATTAACTTGACATGGACCAGAAAAAGCTCAGCCCTTTCGGAGAAAAGTGTGAAGAGAGACCTATGGCAGAGAAGCTATCTTACCCCAGCTTGACACCATGCCAGTGGGAGAAAGAGCTGGTTCCAAAACCAGTTTGAGGTGGTTATGGAGCAGTAGCCTATTTATTTACCAGACACACCCCTTGCTGGGGCAGCAGCCACTTCCAAGGGCAGAAGGGTTCTATAATGTTGGATTTTACTCAGACTAGTGCACTGTGGAATCGTTTGCATTAGGGCATTAAGGATGTTCTGCAAAAGAAGGAAGGTTTTCCCTTATTAACCTTTACTCATTGGTAAGTTAGTGTCCGGGAGTCGCATGCACCCACTAGTTAGTGAATCCTCCGCTCATGCAAACACTTTCTGGACCTGTGGAACAAGAGAAGAGGAATGGACGCGCTGTATGTGACCTTTATAGAGATCTGAGAGGCTAGACTTGCTCTCAAGTGAGCACCTAGACCACAAATGCAAAAAACAAAACTGACTCCATCGTGCTTGTGTTCCATTAATGCAGTGGTATTGCACTGATATATGTGTGAGCTTTAGCTACTAAAAATCAAGAATGTTTTGCAGAGATCAGCT
Source organism: Pleurodeles waltl (assembly GCF_031143425.1). NCBI lineage: Eukaryota > Metazoa > Chordata > Amphibia > Caudata > Salamandridae > Pleurodeles > Pleurodeles waltl. The sequence goes on from NC_090445.1 coordinate 549,595,493, forward strand.
CCAAATGGCATGGGAAGACTAGGGAGTTAGATACAATGTTCTCATTCTGGCATTTGCAAGTGAATCTCAAGCTTGCAGCTGCTGTGGGAAGCGCATATTCTTTAAAAAAGGTTATCAGAAATTGTTACATGATGTATAAAGAACGCACATCTGTTTACCATGCCTGAGCACTGAACCAATGAGCACATTTCCATTGCTGGACGAGGTATGACGACATGTGCTTAGGGTTTTTTTCAGACATTCTGTTGGCGCTCTAGGAGCTCCCATGTCATTCAGCTGAATAAACTTTACTTTTTGAGAACAATCCTGCTTATGAATTTTGTTTAACGATCTGGCATTCACAGTTCTGATGAAGAAATACAAACATCTTCAAATCAGAAGATCCATGGCAGCCAAGTCGCAGTGATCCCAGCAGTCGCGGAAGGAGCACCAAATGGAGGGGTTTTCCCCTAATATTCAGAACTCTGCTTGCAGGCCAGACTTGATGGCATTAGTAACTGGCGTGTGCATAACCATATTACTTCTCTGAGAGTGACTAAAGACATAGGGCAGAGAATAAAATTTTAATCAGGAATAAATAGGTTGCAGTCAGGTTGCCTCTATGAGCTTAAAGGTATGCCAGATTTATTTCTCTGCCTCATCACCATAGATTCAATCAAAGAGGCAGACTGGGGAAGAAAAAGATAATTGGTGGTCATTACAACCCTGGCGGTTGGTGTTAAAGCGGCGGTAAGACCGCCAACAGGCCCGTGGAAAAAAAATTGGAATCACGACCGTAGCGGAAATCGCCAACAAAGACAGCCACTTTAACACTCCGACCGCCACGGCGGTACAAACAAACAGCTTGGCAGTCACCGCCAACAGACAGGTGGAGGACAATGTACCCCCCACATTATCACAACCTACCAATCCGCCACCTTTTCCGGGGCGGATTCACCGCGAACAAAAACACAGCTGAAACAGGACTTCGAAGGGAAAACGCTCACCTCTACACACCCCACGAGGAACCAGGACGCCATGGAACCAGACCTGCACATCCTGCCAGCCCTTATCTTCTTGCTCCACTGCCAGGAGCACGAACGCTGTCGGCGAAGACAACGGTGAGTACTGCACCTATGACACAGGGGAGGGAAAAAACAGTGACAAACACACGCAGCACACAACACCCCCACCCTCACCCATTACAACACACACACTAATACAGCATGATACATTACAGTTACAACCCCCATCCCCCCCTGGGAAGAATGCAAGGACAAAAGGAAATTAGTGTAACCACTGTAATATATTAAAATACAGTACGCAAAAATATATATATATACAAATATATACACCATGAATAGTAGTCCAGGTAGTGCTCCATTGAAGTCTGTAGAACACTGGGCCCACACGGTATGGGGGAGGCCCACACCCAATCCCCGAAATGACAGAGAGAACGCTGCAGGGGCATCAGATAGCAATAAAACAGGCACCTCAGGGGGAAGGGAAAGGGGGGGGCACCTCAGCTGGTTGAGTGCACAACGCCAAATCCACAAGGGGGCCACATGCCCACTGTTTCATCCTGGGGAGTGCAAAGCCACAGTCTCTCAAGTCTCTACAGTGGGTGGTTTGCCCACTGTTGCATCCTGGGGAGTGCAAAGCCACAGTCTCTCAAGTCTCTACAGTGGGTGATTTGCCCACTGTGCAATCCTGGGGAGTGCAAAGCCACAGTCTCTCAAGTCTCTCCAGTGGGTGGTTTGCCCACTGTTCCATCCTGGGGAGTGCAAAGCCACAGTCTCTCAAGTGGATAACAGTCTCCACTGGTTCTGGAGGGGGCTTTGTGCCCAGAGTGCTTCATCCTGCCAAGGACAGAGGTAGTGGATGTTTGTCTCCACTGGTTCTGGAGGGGGCTTTGTGCCCAGAGTGCTTCATCCTGCCAAGGACAGAGGTAGTGGATGTTTGTCTCCACTGGTTCTGGAGGGTGCTTTGTGCCCAGAGTGCTTCATCCTGCTCGTGACGGACTGAGTAGCGTCAGTGCCCTTGGCGCTCATGGGCCAGCGGTGCTTGTTGCAGCGGTGTCATTGGCAGCGGTGCTTGTGGCGGCAGTGCCCTGTTCAGCGGTGCTTCTGGCGGAGGGTTCCTTTGCAGTGACTCAGTTTCTGGCGGTCATGTCTGGCCCAGCGGGGCTGGTGCTGGCGGTCCTTTATGGCCCAGCGGGGCTGGGGCTGGTGCTGGCGGTCCTGTCCTGGGCAGCAGGGCTGGTGCTGGTGTCCTGTCCTAGGCAGCAGGGCTGGTGCTGGCGGTCCTGTCCTGGGCAGCAGGGCTGGTGCTGGCGGTGGCCTCCTGGGCAGCAGAGCTGGTGCTGGCGGTGGCCTCGTGGGCAGCGGGGATGATGGTGGTGGCCTCCTGGGCAGCGGGGATGATGGTGGTGGCCTCCTGGGCAGCGGGATGATGGCGGTCTTCTCCACCGTGCTGCTCTTCCCGGACTTGGTGACTTTCTTGTGGGCCTTCCCCACCTTGGAAGTTGTTGCAGCTGACTCCACACTCCCACCTGTACCCCTGGGAGCGGCTTAGGTGGCTGGAGTCTTCCCCCTCTCCCGCCGGACACTGGCCAACTTTTGATGCTTGACAGGTGGGGGACTGTCCGTGCTGTGGCTCTGTGCCACACTGGCTGCCCTGGTGGCCGGTGCACTCCAGATTCCGGTGACTACAGGCACCACTGGTCCCGGAGATGTTGTGGCTGAGGTGCTAGGTTGGGACCTGGAGAGTTGGGCCCTAGGAGACAGACGGGGTGGGGTAGGTGAGGGAAAGAGGTCAAGGTTGGCCAGGAAAAGTTTCTTGGGAACACTGGGACGGGTAGCTGGTTTGGGAGTGGAGGAAGAGGTTGTGGTTGTAGGAGGTGTTCGTTTGGTGACTTTGGGTGAAGGTGCAGGCGCTGGAGGCTGTCGTGAGGTGGATGGCTGTTGGGTGGGTGTGTGCCTGCGTTTGTGTATCTTGGGAGGGGGCGTCACAGACAAACTGGGAGAGGACACATGGGACGTGTGAATGGTAGTGGTGGTGTTGACTGCACGTGAGCGGGGTGTGGTGGTGGGTGTGCTGGTGATGGACGTAGTGGCCATAGATGTAGTGCATGCAGGTGTGAGTGGAGATGAGACAGGGAGGGAGGAGGGAGACGAGGAGGAGGGGGACACAGTGGAGGCAGTGGATGTTGGTGTGTCTGCATGTGTGTGATGCTTGCGTGAGTGCCTGTGAGATGTGTGGTGCTAATGTTTGCCAGAGCTTCCCTTGTGTGTTGAGGTGTGTGCATGCTGGTCTGAAGGTGGGCCTGGGATAGGCTGAGGTAGAGGGGATTGGGTCTGGGTGGAGGAAGTGGGAGGGGGAGGCTAGAGACAGGGACAATGGCTGCCATCTGTGCTGAGGCCAGAGTCTGAAAAGCTCGCTGAAGGGCCGCCTGACCAGAATGAATGCCCCCCAGGAATGCATTTGTTTGTTGCAACTGCCTTTCTCCACACTGGATGGCATTCAAAGTGGTAGACTGCCCAACAGTGAGGGACCTGAGGAGGTCAATGGCCTCCTCACTGAGGGCAGCAGGGGTGACTGGGGCAGGGCCTGAGCTGCCTGGGGCGAAGGTGATGCCCACCCTCCTGGGTGAGCGGGCACGGGGCAAAGGCTGAGGGGCTGCTGGGAGGGCTGTGCTGGTAGGGGGGGTGGCAGCTGTACCTGTAGATGCGGGGGCACAGATGTTGCTACCACCACAAGGGAGGTCCCATCAGAGGACGAGTCCGTGTCACTGGTGCCAGCTCCTGTCCCCGCCGTGGAGCTCCCCTCGCCCTCCGTCCCACTGGTGAACTCTGAGTCCGTAGTCTCGCCCTCCAGGGCCATGTGAGATGCAGCTCCCTCCTGCTCCGGTGCCACTGCTCCTCCGCCTGATGATGCTAATGCAAGAACAGGGAGACCACAAAAAGGGGGGGGATGACAGAAGAAAGACATCTTGAGTGCATGCATTACCGCTACCGTTGGCGGACACGACAGACACAGAAGCCCCCTGCACTACGCCGCTCACTTGGGGTCCACTGTTCAATCCCTGGGACATCTACAAGGCTATGGCCGACATCTGCACACATGGATGACACAGGAGCCTGACTAGGTGAACTTGGCACTGTACACAGGCGGGGTGGTGTGGGGTGCCACAGGGTCTGCCAGAACAAGGGGACCTAACTAGCACACTCGCCCTGGCCTAGGGAAACCCACAGACCATCTCCCCCACCCAGACACCTCCATTGCACGCAAAATCAGCAGAATGAGAGTGAACTCACCCCCTTGTGGCTGCTGTGATGCCCTCAAATGCCCATCCAACTCCGGGTACGCCACCGCCAGGATCCTGAACATCAGGGAGGTCATGATGCACAGAGGCCATCCCCAGCTGGGCCTCCGCCGTCTTCCTGCTCCAGTGGTGAATGTCCTCCCATCTCTTAAGGAAGTGGGTGCTCCGTCTGTGGTGGACCCCCAAGGTCCGGACGTCCTTGGCAATGGCACGCCAAATATCCTTTTTCTGGTGGGCGCTGACCTATATGAATTTTACAGGGGGAAAAGAAAAGTTATTACCAACTGCACCGTCACAGGCATTGGCCCCCATCCCTACCCTTGCCATGTGGCACATGCACTCACTGTCTTTTCATGCACGCATAAATCTCCCCCACCCCATCTTTCATCCACCCCACTCCACACAGGCATAGCCCATACAGCATGCTCCCAGTGTACTTACCTGTTTGTCTGGAGGACTGTAGAGTAGCGTGTACTGGGGGAGGACCCCATCCACGAGTTTCTCCATCTCCTCCGATGTGAAGGCAGGGGCCCTTTCCCCAGACGCACGAGCCATTGTATCTTCCAGACTGAGGTCACAGCAGCACTTGCAGTGTAGGTTCTCTCCTGTCGATGATCAGGTATCGAGTGATTGAACAGATAGAAAATGGCGGTCACGTCCGCGGCGGTGCGTACAGTCACCGTCGGCGTACATCGTCATTGGCTCTTGGGACCCATAGGGTCCAATGTTAACCAAATCAGAATTGCGCTGCGGTCTTCGACCGCCTACCGCGATGGTGTACAACGCCAGTACAGTTACATCACATCCCATTGTCCCACTTTACAGGTCAGGCATCTGCCATTTCATGGGCCCACATGGCTTAATTTTTAACTGCGTCACACATACCCAGGCCTTGCCTCAACACTCATACAGGCCAGATTTTGGATTATGATTCATGTTCTGTGTAAGCTGTAGGTACGTACCTCTGAGTTGGTTGACTCTGTGCTCGCTGTTGTCCTTCATAGGCACCGTCCGCTGGGACATGTGAGGAGATGGCGGCATCCTCCGGTGTACAGACCGCTGGTGGACCTGTCGACAATGGAGGAAAGACATGTGATCATCACCTACAGGCTTGATCGTGCCACAATCCTGGAACTGTGTGCCCAGCTATCCGCCATCCCACAGGAATCCCCCCTCAAGTGCAGGTGCTGTCAGTACTCCATTTCCTGGCAAGTGGGTCATTTCAAACAACAGTGGCCATAGCATCAGGGATGTCCCAGCCTATGTTTTCCAACGTGTTGTCCAGAGTGTTGTCTGCCCTGCTGAAACACATGAGCAGCTACATCATTTTCCCTCAGGTGGAGGATTTGCCTACAGTGAAAGGTGACTTCTATGCCCTGGGACATATCCCCAACATCATAGGTGCCATTGATGGGACACATGTGGCTTTCGTACCCCCCGCAGGAGTGAACAGGTGTACAGAAACCAGAAGAGTTATCATTCCATGAATGTGCAGATGGTGTGTTTGGCAGACCAGTACATCTCCCATGTGAATGCCAAATTCCCTGGCTCAGTGCATGACGCTTACATCCTGCGGAATAGCAGCATCCCTAATGTGATGGGTCAACTCCAGAGGCACCGTGTGTGGCTATTAGGTGAGCACCTGGAAGCAAGTCAGTGGGAATGGTTGCCTGGGTCTGGGGATATCCCTACAGGTTAGTGTGTGTCTAACAGTTGTCCCTCGCCATTTGCAGGTGACTCTGGTTACCCCAACCTGTCATGCCTACTGACCCCAGTGAGGAATCCCAGGACAAGGGCAGAGGAACGCTACAATGAGGCCCATGGGCAAACTCGGCGGATAATAGAGAGGACCTTTGGCCTCCTGAAGGCCAGGTTCAGGTGCCTCCATATGACAGGTGCATCCCTATTCTACTCACCAAAGAAGCTCTGCCAGATCATCGTGGCCTGCTGTATGCTTCACAACTTAGCTTTGCGACGACATGTGCCTTTTCTGCAGGAGGATGGTCCAGATGGCGGTGTTGTTGCAGCTGTGGAGTCTGTGGACAGTGAGGATGAGGAAGCAGAAGAAGAGGACATCGAGAACAGGACCTCTGTGATCCTGCAATACTTCCAGTGAGACACAGGTAAGAATACAAACCTGCCTATTACATGTACTTTAACACTACTACATCTCTACAGTCTGTCGTTTTCACCCAGTGTATGGTCACTGAGTTTTCACTTTCCCTTACGATTTCACAGATGTGGGTCCCACTGTGTGACATCTGCTGTGTTTCCTCATGGACTAGAGCTGTGTGACATAGGTATGTTGACATTACAATTGAAAGAGCATTTTGTCACTGTAATTGCTCATACACAATTTCGAAATCACAGACTGACTCCAGATTGTTTTGTGCTTCAAGGGTGTTTATTTAAGTGCTCAATATTGGAGGGTGTTGTAAAATGGTGAGAGGTGATGCTGGAGGAATGTCCATGGCAGAGTCCAGTCTATTAGTCTCACAGGTGCATTGCGCACATGGGCATAAGAAGTGGAGCTGGGGCAGTTTGAGGATGGACAGGGTGACAAAGTGGGACAGAAGGATGACATTCAGGGTGGTCTCATTTCTTGGCGGGGTCTTGGCATCGTTTTCTGTCTTTGTCCTGGATCTCAGGGACCGTTTGCGGGGTGGTTCTCCCTCTGCAGGGGGTGGGGTGCTGGTGTTGTGGTCCTGTGGCGGGGCGTCCTGTCCACTAGCGCCGGCAGAGGTGATGGGCAGTTCATCGTCCAGGCTAGTGTCAGGGGCCCCTTGTTGTGCCACAGTGTCCCTCCTGGTGTTGAGTACTTCCTTCAGCACCCTTACGATGGTGCCCAGGGTGGAATTGATGGATCTGAGTTTCTCCCTGAAGCCCCAAATACTGTTCCTACTGCAGGCGCTGGGTCTCTTGAAACTTGGCCAGTACCGTTGCCATCGTCTCCTGGGAGTGGTGGTAGGCTCCCATGATGTTGGAGAGGGCCTTGTGGAGAGTGGGTTCCCTTGCCTGTCCTCCCCCTGTCGCACAGCAGCCCTCCCAGTTCCCCAGCGTTCCTGGGCCTCTGTCCCCTGAACGGTGTGCCCACTACCACTGCCCCCAGGTCCCTGTTGTTGTTGGGGTGGTGGGTTAGCCCGGTTCCCTGTAGTTGTGAACACACTGCTGAATGACGTGTCCTGGGGACAGAGGTATGGGCCCGCTGGGTGGGTGCTGTGCTGGTGTTTCCAGAGGGAGGAAGCTCTGTGGTGGCCAGTGACTGTGTGAGGGGAACCATCTGTCCAGAGGTCCCCAATGGGCCGGGCTGGTCATCTAGATCCAGTTGGACAAAGCTGCTGTCATCACTGTGGGCCTCTTCTGTTGGTGGTGTGGACATGTGTGGACCATCCTGTCCGGTGACATTGGGTAGGGGTCCTGCATGGGTATAAAGGGATGTTATAGGGATCTGTGTGTGCTATGATGTGCAATAGGTGGGTGACTGTGTACCCCAGTGCTTGCATTCCTGTGTGGGACCTTGTGTGATGGTGGGTTAGGGGGGTGTATGGGTATGTGCAGTGGCCATGCATTGGTGATGGGTGTCCATGCTTTATTATTGCATGCAGGGCTTGGTGTTGGGATGTGTGGTTTGTGATATTGGGACATTTGTGAGGAGTTGGAGTGATGGGGTGAGGGCGAGGGTGGGGGTATGTGATAGCATTCAGGTAGGGTGGGGGATGTAATAGTTAAGATTTGACTTACCAGAGTCCTTTCCTCCATGTACTCCTGCGAGGCCCTCAGGATGGAGAATCGCAAAGACTTGCTCCTCCCATGTTGTTAGTTGTGGGGGAGGAGGTGGGGGTCCGCCGCCAGTCCGCTGAACCGCCAGGTGGTGTCCTGAAACCACGGAATGCACCTTCCCCCGTAGGTCATTCCACCTCTTCCTGATGTCATCCCTATTTCTTGGGTGCTGTCCCACTACGTTAACCCTGTCCACTATTCTTCGCCATAGCTCCATCTTCCTAGCTATGGAGGTATGCTGCACCTGTGCTCCGAATAGCTGTGGCTCTACCCGGACAATTTCCTCCACCATGACCCTGAGCTCCTCCTCAGAGAACTTGGGGTGTCTTTGCCGTGCCATGGGGTGGTGTGGGTGATGTGTGGGGTTGTGTGTGTAGTGATAAGTGGGGTGATATTTAGTGGTGTGTTGTGTGAGGTGCGTGGAAGTTCTGTGGGTGATGGTATTGTGTGCCTGTGGATGCTTGGTAGTTGTTTGTAGTGTCTCTCTCTGGCCTTCTCTCGGTAATTGTGTCGTAGGGGTTTGTGGGTGATGTGGGTGTGTGTTTTATATTGTATTGGGTGTGTGGGAGTGGTGTGTATATGTGTATCAGGTGTGTAGGAAAGTACCATCTTGCCTGGCATGTTACCCCCATATTTCACTGTATATATGTTGTTTTAGTATATGTGTCACTGGGACCCTGCCAGCCAGGGCCCCAGTGCTCATAAGTGTGCCCTGTATGTGTTCCCTGTGTGATGATTAACTGTCTCACTGAGGCTCTGCTAACCAGAACCTCAGTGGTTATGCTCTCTCTGCTTTCCAAATTGTCACTTACAGGCTAGTGACCAATTTCACCAATTCACATTGGCATACTGAACACCCTTATAATTCCCTAGTATGTGGTACAGAGGTACCCAGGGTATTGGGGTTCCAGGAGATCCCTATGCGCTGCAGCATTTCTTTTGCCACCCATAGGGAGCTCTGACAATTCTTACACAGGCCTGCCACTGCAGCCTGAGTGAAATAACGTCCACGTTATTTCACAGCCATTTACCACTGCACTTAAGTAACTTATAAGTCACCTATATGTCTACCTTTTACCTGGTAAAGGTTGGGTGCTAATTTACTTAGTGTGTGGGCACCCTGGCACTAGCCAAGGTGCCCCCACATCGTTCAGTGCAAATTTCCCGGACTTTGTTAGTGCGGGGACACCATTACACGTGTGCACTATACATAGGTCCCTACCTATGTATAGCGTCACAATGGTAACTCCGAACATGGCCATGTAACATGTCTAAGATCATGGAATTGTCACCCCAATGCCATTCTGGCATTGGGGAGACAATTCCATGATCCCCCGAGTCTCTACCACAAACCCGGGTACTGCCAAACTGCCTTTCCCGGGGTTTCACTGCAGCTGCTGCTGCCAACCCCTCAGACAGGTTTCTGCCCTCCTGGGGTCCAGCCAGGCCTGGCCCAGGAAGGCAGAACAAAGGACTTCCTCAGAGAGAGGGTGTTACACCCTCTCCCTTTGGAAAAAGGTGTCAGGGCTGGGGAGGAGTAGCCTCCCCCAGCCTCTGGAAATGCTTTGATGGGCACAGATGGTGCCCATCTCTGCATAGGCCAGTCTACACCAGTTCAGGGATCCCCCAGCCCTGCTCTGGCGTGAAACTGGACAAAGGAAAGGGGAGTGACCACTCCCCTGACCTGCACCTCCCAGGGGAGGGGCCCAGAGCTCCTCCAGTGTGCTCCAGACCTCTGCCATCTTGGAAACAGAGGTGCTGCTGGCACACTGGACTGCTCTGAGTGGCCAGTGCCAGCAGGTGACGTCAGAGACTCCTTCTGATAGGCTCTTACCTGTGTTGCTAGCCTATCCTCCTTCCTAAGTAGCCAAACCTCCTTTTCTGGCTATTTAGGGTCTCTGCTTTGGGGAATTCTTTAGATAACGAATGCAAGAGCTCATCAGAGTTCCTCTGCATCTCTCTCTTCACCTTCTGCCCAAGGATCGACCACTGACTGCTCAGGACGCCTGCAAAACCGCAACAAAGTAGCAAAGACGACTACTGCAACCTTGTATCGCTGATCCTGCCGCCTTCTCGACTGTTTTCCTGGTGGTGCATGCTGTGGGGGTAGCCTGCCTCCTCTCTGCACTAGGAGCTCTGAAGAAATCTCCCGTGGGTCGACGTCATCTTCCCCCTGCAACCGCAGGCAACAAAAGACTGCATCACCGGTCCTCTGGGTCCCCTCTCAGCATGACGAGCGTGGTCCCTGGAACTCAGCAACTCTGTCCAAGTTGCTCCCACAGTCCAGTGACTCTTCAGTCCAAGTTTGGTGGAGGTAAGTCCTTGCCTCCCCACGCTAGACTGCATTGCTGGGTACCGCGTGATTTGCAGCTGCTCCGGCTCCTGTGCACTCTTCCAGGATTTCCTTTGTGCACAGCCAAGCCTGAGTCCCCAACACTCTAACCTACGTGCACAACCTCCTGAGTTGTCCTCCAGCGTTGTGGGACTCCCTTTTGTGTCTTCGGGTGAGCTCCGGTTCACTCCTCTTTGTAGTGCCTGTTCCGGCACTTCTGCGGGTGCTGTCTGCTTCTGTGAGGGCTCCCTGACTTGCTGGGCGCCCCCTCTGTCTCCTCATCCAAGTGGCGACATCCTGGTCCCTCCTGGGCCACAGCAGCATCCAAAAACCCTAACCGCGACACTTGCAGCTAGCAAGGCTTGTTTGCGGTCTTTCTGCATGGAAACACCTCTGCAAGCTTCTTCACGACGTGGGACATCCATCCTTCAAAGGGGAAGTTTCTAGCCCTCTTCGTTCTTGCAGAATCTACAGCTTCTACCATCCAGTGGCAGCTTCTTTGCACCCTCAGCTGGCATTTCCTGGGCATCTGCCCAATCTCGACTTTGTCGCGACTCTTGGACTTGGTCCCCTTGTTCCACAGGTACTCTCGTCCGGTAATCCACTTTGGTTGCATTGCTGGTGTTGGTCTTCCTTACAGAATTCCCCTATCACGACTTCTGTGCTCTCTGGGGAGTATAGGTGCACTTTACACCTACTTTTCAGGGTCTTGGGGTTGGCTATTTTTCTAACCCTCACTGTTTTCTTACAGTCCCAGCGACCCTCTGCAAGCTCACATAGGTTTGGGGTCCATTCGTGGTTCGCATTCCACTTTTGGAGTATATGGTTTGTGTTGCCCCTATACCTATGTGCTCCTATTGCAATCTATTGTAACTTTACATTGCTTGCATTACTTCCTTTTGCTATTACTGCATATTTTTGGTATTGTGTACATATATCTTGTGTATATTTGGCATCCTCATACTGAGGGTACTCACTGAGATACTTTTGGCATATTGTCATAAAAATAAAGTACCTTTATTTTTAGTATATCTGTGATTTGTGTTTTCTTATGATATTGTGCATATGGTATAGTAGGAGTTTTGCATGTCTCCTAGTTCAGCATAAGCTGCTCTGCTATAGCTACCTTCTATCAGCCTAAGCTGCTAGAAACACCTATCCTACAAGGTGTGTGTATTTTGAATTGTCCAATGTGGTTGTGTTTTGTAAATGTGTGTGTATTTTGAGTGCGGCGGTGTGTACCGCCAATGGAATACCACGGTTGAAGGACCGCCGCGTGGATTCGTGTGTCGTGATAGTGTGGGCGTATTTCTGTTGGCGTGACAGTGGAGGATTTGTTTTCGTCAGTTTATCACCGACCTTTGGTATGGGGGACTTGTATGGGTGTCTGAATTTTGGCGGATTCCGAGCTGTGGGTCATAATAGCTGTGGCGGATTTCTGCCGCGGCGGCGGCGGTGTGTTGGCGGTCTTCTGCACAGCGGTAAGCGGCATTTACCGCCAATGTTGTAATGACCGCCAATGTGTTTTCCTTCAGGGTAAAGTTTCTCTCTGGGTGTATGAATGAGTCTGAGGAAAGGGTAGGCCGTTCAGGTTGTAAAAAGTTCATTTGTGGTTATAGGCAGGCGTGCCTAAAAATGTTACCCTTCTTCGGGTGACCCTAGAAGATAGTTAAACTGCGCTCATTTTCCCCCTTAGAAGTGTAAGTGTGGAAATGTTTTAAAGATGGGCAGTTCCCTCCAGGTACACATGTCTGAAGCTCCCCACCTTGAGTCATAAGTAATCTCACAGGAAAGGAAGGTTACACGAGGCACAGCCGCCTCCCAAAAGGGAACACCAGTGCACAAATGATGATAAAATGTTGATAAGGGACGATATGCATACCTGCTTGAGGATTTAAATAATGGCATGAGCTCAATAAGAAGGACAGACATTTTTATTTCCTGAGAATGGTTCATTTGAAACGAAATATTTGTGGTACTTTTGGAGATGCATCAGTGGAAGAAGACGTCTTGACCGGCAGAAGTTGAAGCACTGGAAGAAGGCGAAAAGTGAGCAACTGATAAAGAAAATGAGAGCAAGGTAAAGGGACAGGTGTACAAGGCGTAAGCGAATGACAAAAGAGGCTTTGCCAAAATGGAAAAAGTGTTGATGTGAGGGTTCTGTGGAGGAAACTGGGTTATATTCCTCTTTGGTGGTGCCTTAGGCTACTGTCAGTCAAGAAGAAGGGAAGAGGAGGATTGTGTTGTTGAAGATTTGTTAAATATTTTAAATCGACATCCGTCATAGACTGCATTTTGGGTTGAAATGGCCACTAAATTTGTATAGATATACAGTTTTACTGATCAAGCTATATAGCGCACAACCAATTGAAGAAAATTGATTTTCAGTGAATATTTAATATTTGTCTATTACCAAGTAAAATGTCCTGGCTTGATTTCCTCTTATTAAAATATTTGTTGCCATCACATTTCAGGGCTAAAAAAGATGTGTTTCATTTGTGTACTCCTAATTGCACATAAATTGTGAAATATTTGTGTAATTCATTTACACATATTTAAATGTTGTTTTATATTTGAAAAAATGATATCCTGCAGCTTTTAATTTCACACCTCCTTTAGGAGGAGGAAAATTGCAGATTCAGCATAACATGATTATCAACAGTGGTTCAGACAAATCAGAAAATGGATGATCACAATAATTGCTATACCATTGGCCCAGTTTTAAGAATAACCAAGAATCATCAATTACCTCAATCGGCAACACAAATCTGAAGAAGTAGAACATAATATGAAATATTTTCTAACAAAGACCAATACAACGGGTATCAGCACTTCCACTGGAAAAGTACCCGAGAAAAGTTTCATTAGGAACATGATAAAAAGTTACATTCACAATACATGCACTTTAAAGGAACAAAAATGTAGATTACACTGCACTGTGCTCTGTCAAAACTGTAGGGAGAGAAGGCTCTTAGGGGGTCATTGTTTGGAAAGGGAAATGAGCAGGAGGAACAAAACACGAGAAAGTGCATCCGTTTTAATAAAATAGTGTTTTCACGAAATTGAGCATAACTTAACTACATTATTAATCATATTTAAAACATTTCTATTTAATCATCTTAAATGCAATCTTATTAATTCGTTGGTTACAACTAATTACTAATTCACACGCATTATTTGTTACTCTAAATTGCACATATTAAAACTCTTGTCCTATAAAGATCAGTACTTTAACTTCCTTGATGATATTGGAGGATTTGATCAGGAGTATTGGGTGTAGACGAGTGATTGTATTGCTCTAAAGGTTTAAGTTTATTCTAAAAAAGAAAAATCTCATCCACGAATATGAATATATATATATATATTTTTTTATTACAAAGAAACCCCTTATGCAGGGTGACTAGACTCAGTGAACAAGACATCAAATTCTGTCAGGGCATATGCTTTTCTCACATGAACCTGCATTCAGCAGGGTCACACACTTGTGGCGGGCCCTCTGCAATGGCGAACTGTTGAAAGAAGGTCCCGTCATGAGTGCGACAGCAAAAGCTGTTTGTGAATCAGGCCCTTAAGCCTTTAGGGCCTAATTATGACATTGCACCATGGGACTGCCAATGCCACAGGGAAGATGCCATTGGCATGCCGGTAGCATTCCCCCCAGTCGTATTACAATGTTCCCGCCGGCACCATACTGACTGGCAGGAACAGTGCTACAGTCTTGGTCTACTGTAGCACAACAGCACCATCGGAGTGCTCACAGTCTGCAAAGCCTAAAATACGCATTCGGGTGGTGCTGGGCAGGTAGGGCCCTGCACTGTCTAAGCCCATGTGTATAGTCAGCCTTTTCATGGCAGGGTGACCATCATGGAAAGGCTGGCAGAAAGCAGAGTTGTAATCAGCACAGCAGCACCGTGGCTGAGCACAACTTAGACTGCTGTCAGCCCATTGGGGACAATGATCCTGGTGGTGACAGTGGTCTTTAGGCGGTCCCGCCTGCCAGGGCTGTAATGTGATGGTGGGACCACCTGCAGTGCGCCGGTCCCACCTCCACAGTCAAAATGAGGCCCTTAGTGTCAAAACAATTTATGTGCCTTGCGTGTTCAGGCACTTAGTGGTTCAACAATTTATGTGCATTGGCAAAAATGTGGAAGAAATGCATAAACTTAAATTCCAGATGGAATAGAGATATATGGAGAACTTTTTCAAAGTAAGGGGACTCTGACAACTTGGAGCAGCTATCTTAGGCTGGAAAAGGGGGAGGCAGTCTCAACAGTAGCATTAGTAAATATTTAGCAGCATTTATACTTAGTTGAGATCCTTCTGAGCAAAAGTGATTGGAGCAAAAAATCGCGCCATAGGGGCTTCGAACATAATAGTAATATGTATATTAGTCGTGAAGAATAGTCAAGCCAATAGGCCTGGTGGGCTTTAACAGTAATTAGGTTAAATGAATATCATAAAATAAGTGGCCTATGTTCCCTTGTTATTATTCTTATGTGGTAGGTATCAATGGAGCGCGGCTTGGGATGTGCAACAGCTGGAGAAGCACATCTCTGTAATCCAGTACCTTTAAATGGTAAGCACCCAGCAAATATAAAGTGGATGTAGATGGGTGGAGGATGCAAACAAGGTGGCTAAGGCTAATCCTTTTAAACTTGTCTGGTATATCCACCAGATTATTGTAAACATATAAAGTGTCTGACAAATATCTTATCCTAAACATAATTTACAAAATATCATCCTACTGGGAGTAGATTCACAAATACTAACCCCAATAAGGGGGGAGTATTTGGGTAGACAATATTTAGGAAAAAATATTTAATTTAAGCCATGTTCTGGCAACAATATTCTGTTACCATCTCTCAAGGAAAACCTTTAACTGCCTGCCAGAGGTTATGCCGTCAATAAACAAACACAGACAGGAATAACCTGTGAATCGCCCAAAGCCACTGTTATTTGCAAGAGTCCTTCAGATTTTGGATCAGCCCAACCTATGGCCATTGGGAAGTTTAAGTCAGTCAAGGCTTATAGAGTTGTACTTCTTCACCAGCTTTTGCCTATCCATTAATACAGTAGGTTTTTGAGTGTGCACAGGGAGTGTTCATGTTTTTTGGTTTTTGTCCTTTCCTCTCAGTACAGGACTTCTCCCCATCAGAGGGAGGCCTGCATTAGTAGTACTTTCAAGCCCATGTGTGCACCACACTTCCATACCTGTGCTATCCTTCCGTCCCAGCACATTACAGTAGTGATGTGGGACTACACTGTCAGTGTCAGAAGAGGCAGTGCACCTACACTGTAGATGCAGAGCAGGACCGAACTAAAAAGAGACTGCATGTGTGGCCTCACCATCTCACTGGTTTGCCTGTGTTCTTTACCAATTGAATCCTGAGTGTGCACCAGTCCTCCATGCCTTTTCTGCCCCATAAACCCACAGGGTTGTAGTAGCACTGCACATTATTGTTCCTCTGACAAGCTGCAGTGCAGATGCATTGTGATGGAGTGCAGGGTCCTCCTGCAAAACGTAGAGTATAACTGGATACTCTTAATAATACTACAATGTTAATAAACATACACCATGTTAGAGTGGTTGATGCATACATTAACAATTTGGTAGACAGTATTTAGATTTACATGCAGACTCTACACATAACATTGTTATTGAATGGAGAACATTACAATTCAAGTGGTCACCAAGGTTAACTCATGTGGCTTGCTGGAGCTTATTTAATCTTTGTGTAAAAGTATGTGTATATGGGTATTAACCTGCATAAAAGGCAGAACAGTGATGTACGTGGTCAAAGGCAATCTTAAAGCTGTTGAATAATTGCAGAGGACGTTGATTTGTAGACACTTAGGCCCTCATTATGACATTGGCGGTAAATCCCACTTACCGCCACGCTTACGGCCGCCAACTTACCTCCACAGTAGCGGATATCCATTCACCATATTATGACACACACACCAATCCGTCAGCATTCAGCCACATACACAAATCCACCACACCAAAGGTCAGTGATAAAGTGGCGGTCCCAAAACCCACACCGTTACACCAACAGAACAATGCCCATCACATTATGACCCACGAATCCCCCCGGCGGACATTCAATGGTGTTAAACCATTGACTGTACATACCGCCGCACTCACAATGGACACCCACATACAAAAGAACACCACTTTGGAAAATTCAAACAACACACACCTGACACTCATGCACATACCACACCCACACCACTATCAAACACACACCCACATTACCCACAACCCTTTACCATTTCAAACCATTGCCAGCAGAGAGACACCAAGACCACTGACAGAACTATAGCCACACACTAATCACACCTATACACCACTCACGCACCCCACATCACACACCCCAACACATTACCTACCACACCCTCACCAACACACCTCACACAACACCCATGACACCATAAAGACACACCCATTTGACAGAGGAGGAGCTAAGGGTCATGGTGGAGGAAATTGTCAGGGTAGAGCCACAGTTATTTGGAGCACAGGTGCAGCAGATATAGATAGCTAGGAAGATGGAGCTATGGCGGAGAATCGTGGACAGGTTCAACCCTGTGGGACAACACCCAAGAACTAGGGATGACATCAGGAAGAGGTGGAATGACCTACAGGGGAAGGTACATTACACTGCAGCAAGACACCAGCTTGCTGTACAGAAGACTGTCGGTGGACCCCTACCTCCTCTCCCACAACTAACAGCATGGGAGGAGCAGGTCTTTGCAATTCTGCATCCTGAGGGCCTGGCCTTAGTAGGAGGAGGACTGGACTCTGGTAAGTCAACTCTACTACTACTACCCGGCTACCTGCATGGCATCACATACCCCTACCCTCACTCCCATCACTCCACCACTTCCCACACACCCCACCATCACATCTCACTCATCCCAATGCCAAGCCCTGAATGCTCTACCAGTGCATGGACACCACTCACAGCCCTGCATGGACTCTTATCACTAAAGCATGCACACTATAGAGAACTAAGGCCCATATTTATACTTTTTGACGCTAAACTGCGCTAACGCAGTTTAGCGTCAAAAAGTTTTGCGCCGTCTAACGCCATTCTGAAGCGCCATGCGGGCGCCGTATTTATGGAATGGCGTTAGACGGCGCAATCAGACCGGCGCTGCCTGGTTTGCGTGGGAAAAAACCACGTAGACCAGACAGCGCCGGCGTAGGGGGAAAATGGCGCATGGGCGTCTTAAAATGGGGCAAGTCAGGTTACGTCGAAAAAATCGTCTTAACCCGACTTGCGCCATTTTTTAACGACGCCCATCCCCCATCAACATGACTCCTATCATTGTAAAGATAGGAGTCATGCCCCCTTGCCCAATGGCCATGCCCAGGGGACTTATGTCCCCTGGGCATGGTCATTGGGCATAGTGGCATGTAGGGGGGCACAAATAAGGCCCCCCTATGCCACCAAAACAAAATATAAAAAAATAAAAAATTATACTTACCTGAACTTACCTGAATGTCCCTGGGGTGGGTCCCTCCATCCTTGGGGGTCCTCCTGGGGTGGGCAAGGGTGGCAGGGGGGGTCCCTGGGGGCATGGGAGGGCACCTGTGGGCTCATTTTGAGCCCACAGGCCCCTTAACGCCTGCCCTGAGCAGGCGTTAAAAAGTGGCGCAAATGCGCCGTTTTTAGCCACGCCAACTCCCGGGCGTCTCTTTTGCCCGGGAGTATAAATACCACGTAAAGGCCTGGGAGTCATTTTTTAGACGGGAACGCCTCCCTTGCATATCATTAACGCAAGGAAGGGGTTCACGCTAAAAAATGACGCACATTCCGGGAACTTTGGCGCTATTCGCCTCTAACGCCATAGTATAAATATGGCGTTAGTTGGCGTTAGTTTTGCGTCGAAATTGCGTCAAAAAAAACGACGCAATTTCGGCGCAAACGGAGTATAAATATGGCCCTAACTATCCCACCATACACCAAGGTACACAACTGAAAGCTGCCAGGGCAAATACAACCAAAGAAGGCAAGCCACGGATGCACAATATGTCAGACACAAAAACCATACCACATTTTTTACATCCCCACAGGTACCCCAGCCAATGTCAGCAGAGAGGATGTGCCAGCAATATCTAGTCCCCCAACTGAACAGGCCCACAGTGATGACAGCAACTCTAGTCTTCAGGATCTGGATGACCTACCTGGACCATCAGGGACCACTGGACAGCCGGTTACCCAGGCAGAGTCAAACATCACCACATAACCCACCCAGCGTACCCACACCTCTGTCCCCAGGACACGTCAATCAGCAGTGTGTCCACTGCTCCAGGGCACACCTCATACCCAAGACAATCAGGGACCTGGGGTCAGTGGCAGTGGGCACACGGTTCAGAGGATAGGGGCACAGGCCAACAGGGAAACTGTGAGGAGTGCTGTGTGCCAGGGGAAGGACAGGCCCAGGGAACTGACTCTCCAGGAGACACTCGCAGAGATCCTGGGAGCTTGCCACACAAATTCAAACAAATGTCATTAAAATGTAAAGTAACACTGTCCTACCTGTGTGTCATTGAAAGTTTTGTTGGATCAGAGATGTTATGTTTTTTTGTCCTCAACCTCATCCTCTGCCTCCTCATCCTCACTGTCCACAGGGTCCACTGCTGGCACATGGGCATCTCCAGCCTCCTCCTCCTACAGGAATGAGACATGGCGTCTGAGGGTCAGGTTATGCAACATGTAGCATGCCACCACTATCTGGCAGACCTTCTTTGGTGAGTAGCACAGGGATCCACCTGCTAGAGGGAGGCACCGGAACTTGGCCTTCAGGAGGCCAAAGGTCCTTTCAATGATCCTTCTGGTTCGCCCATGTGCCTCATTATAATGTTCTTCTGCCCTTGTCCTGGCATTCCTCACAGTGGTCAGCAGCCATGATACGTTTGGGTAACCAGAGTCACCTCAAATGTTGAGGGACAACATTTAGCCACACACTATCCCATATGGTCCACACCATATCCATACATTAACATATACTGGGTGGGAATCAGGGCTCACTTATTAGCCACACCCTGTGCCTCTGTAGTTGGGCCATCACATTTGGGATGCTACTATTCCACAGAACAAAAGCATCATGCACTGATCCAGGATACTTAGCATTGACGTGGGAGATGTACTAGTCTGCAAGGCACACAATCTGTACATTCATAGAGTGGAAACTCTTACAATTCCTGAACACCTGTTCATTCTGGCGGGAGGACAAATGCAATATGTGTTCCATCAATCGCCCCAATTATGTTGGGGATATGTCCCATTGCATAGAACTTGGCATTCACTGTGGCCAAATTTTCAACCTTGGGGAAAACAATGTAGCTGCACATGTGTTTAATCAGGGCAGATAACACTTTTGTCAGCTATATTGAGAACATTGGCTGTGACATTCCTGCTGCCAAGACCACTGTCACTTGGAAAGAACCAGTTACCAGGAAATGGAGTACAGATAGCACTTGCACAAGAGGGGGGATCCCAGTGGGGTGATGGATAGCAGATATCAGGTCAGGCTCCAATTGTGAACCCAGCTCTGTGATTGTGGCCCTGTCCAGTCTATCGGTGAGGATATTGTGCCTGTCCTCCAGTGTTGCCAATTCCACCAGGGGTCTGTACACGGGAGTATGTCTCCATCTCCCAATCATCCGCAGTGGTATCAATCTAAGGGACATAAGAGTGAGGATCCGGTCACAAACTGAACAATGGAGCTACAACAGATATTTGCATCCTTTAAACATGTAATAGGTCAGTTTGATTTGTCAAGTATGTCCTATTATCTCCTGGACGCAGAAATATTCCAGGGCCTGCCACCCCTCCCTGAAATGGTGTCCGCCTGTCCTGTGTGGAGAGACAGGTGGAAGTGACGTTGTGCACCGTTGCGGGAGGCGGTCGGGAACCTATGTGCAACTCCTCATTGGTTATAATTGGTCCTATGAGGTACAGTGGCCGATGGTGATCTACGCCGGCGGTGACGGTATGCACCACTGCGGAAGTGACCGTCATTTTCTATCTGATCACTAACTTGCTACCTGACCTTTAACAGGAGAGGACCTACACTGCATGTGCTGCTGTGACCTGTGTCTGGAACCTACCATGGCCTGTGAGACCGGGGAAAGGGACCCAGCCTTCACTTCAGAGGAGTTGGAGAGACTGGTGGATGGGGTCCTACCCCAGTACAGACTGGTGTATGGGCCTCCAGGCCAACAGGTGAGTATACTGTGAGCATGATGCATGTGGCATGAATGCATGGAGTTGTGTGTGTGAAGGCCTCGTGTAAGGGGGGTGGGTGGATGTCCTTTGGGCGGCGTACAGGTTGTGTGCTGGGTCATGAGTGTGTAAATGGTAATGGAAACAGGTATGGTGGACCATCTGAGTAACAGGCAGGACTGTTTGTCTAAATCTATTTTCCTGTGTGTATTGCCTCTGCAGGTCAGCGCCAATCAAAAGAAGGGTGTATGGCGTGCCATCGCCAAGGAAGTGCAGACCCTGGGGGTCTATGGTAGGCAGATCACCCACTGTCACAAACTGTGGGAGGACCTGAGATGCTGTGCACGGAAGACGACAGAGGCCCAGCTGCTGAGGAAGGGGTGCCTGTTGAACCCTGACACCCCCTGATGGCCCGCATACTGGTGGTGGTCTATCCTGAGCTAGATGGGTACTTGAGGGCATCACAGCAGCCACAAGGAGGTGAGTACAGTGCCCATTATTACAACTTACACATGGTAGGGTGGTATCCGGGTGGGTCATGTGTGTCAGTGGGTGCCCCTAGGCCAGGCCAGGACATAGCAGCGTAGGTCTCCTGGTGGCTCAGATTCAGAAGTGAAAATCTTGCTACCGAGCCCTTAGGCATCCACTACTGGTGAGGGCTGCGTGGGTCCCAGGTGTGCTGCATTTGGCGGTCTGTGCCTCTCCCCATGCCTTGACTGCTAACTATTTCTCTGGTAGTGCAATGCATATTGCGTAGAGCTGTTCCCTGTGTGTGACGGTGCTGTGTACGTCAACGGTGGTGTTGGTGCAGCAATTGACCAAGTGTATCCTTTGTCTCTCCCCCCGTTTATGTTTTGTCATCCTGTCCTTATGTGCATTAGCATCATCTGGCAGAGGAGCAGAGGCACCGCCAATGGAGGGAGCTGCATCCCACAGGACCCAGGAGGCAGAGTCCACTAATGGTGAGGGCACCAATGGGGCAGAGGGCGAAGGGAGCACCACAGCTGAGACTGGAGGGGATGGTTCTGACACAGATACCTCCTCCGATGGAAGCTCCCTGGTGGTGGCGGACACTTCTGTGACCACCCCAGCTATAGGTACAGCCGTCACCCCCCATATCAGCACTGCCTTCCCAGCACCCCCACATCGAGTTGCCCCTGCCCGCTAACCCAGGAGGGTGGGCATCTCCTTCGCCACAGGCACCTCAGGCCCTGCCCCAGTGAGCCCTGCTGCCCTAAGTGAGGAGGCTATTGACCTTCTGAGATCTATCTCTGTAAGGCAGTCAGCCATTGTGAATGCCATCCAGGGGCTAGCAGCCCAGATGCAACAATCTAATGCATTCCTGGAGGGCATTCACACTAGATTGGCGGTCCAACAGAGATCGATACAGGCTCTGGCCTCCTCTCTGATGGCAGCCATTGTCCCTGTTCCTAACGTCCCCCCTCCATCTTCCACTGCCCAGTCCCATTCCCCACAACCCCAACCTATCCAAAGCGCCCATACAGACAAGCATGCACACAGGACAACACCCAAGAGTGTCACAGGCAAACACAAGCACCACACTTCATCCCACAGGCACTTACACAAACACCATCCAGTTGCAGACACAACATCCACTATTTCCACTGTCTCCCCCTCCTCCTCCTCCTCTTCCTCCACCTCTCACCCAGTTACGTCCACACGCACACCTGTATGCACTACATCATCATCCACTACTAGCATCCCCACACCAAGCAGAACACATAGCTCCCTTGCAGACACCTCCACAACAGCCATGCACACCTCCCCTGTGTCCTCTCCCACTGTGTCTGTCCCCCTTCCTAAAGTACACAAACGCAAGCACTCAGACACCTAACAGCCATCCACCTCACAACAGCATACAGCCCACGCACCTGCACCCAAAATCAGCAGGCAGACACCTCAAACAACCACTCCCTCTTCCTCCACTCCCATTCCTTCTCCCTCTTCCCGCCTCAATGTCCCTAAAAAACTGTTCCTATCTCCATTGACCTCTTTCCTACCCCTTCCCCTGTCCTGCACGTATGGCCAGGGTAGGAAGAACCCAGCCAATTACCTCAGCCACACAGTCCACAGGCTCAGTCATCACCGCTCCCACTCGTGGTGGAAAGGGATCCTGGCCACATGTTACGGGGAAGGAGCCTGCACCAGCCAGCCTAAAGGGGAAGGAAACTGCCCCAGCAGGCAAGAAGGGAAAGGAGCCTGCACCTGCCACCCGAAAGGCCAAGGAGCCTGCACCAGCCGGCAGGAAGACCAAGGAGCCTGCACCAGCAGACAGGAAGACCAAGTAGCCTGCCCCAGCAGGCAGGAAGAGCAAGCGGCCTAGACCAGGAACTGTGACGGAGCCCCACCACCAACCGTGGGTGTGCAGCCGTCCGAGGTTGCAGGGCATAGGCAGGAGCCTCCCCCCACTAGGAGCACCACCACTGTGCAGCCATCTGAGGTTGCAGGTGATGAGCAGGAGCCTCACCCCAGCGGGCAGCACCACCACTGTGCAGCCGTCCGAGTTTGCAGGGGATGGGCAGGAGCCTCCTCCCATCAACAGCACTACCACTGTGCAGCCGTCACCGCCGGCAGTCGGTATGTAATCCTGCCTCCATGGGCTACTGTGTGGCCTGCCCCCTCCAAAACCAGTGGGCAAGACACCCACCTGAGAGACTGTGACCCATCACTCCCCAGGATCAAGCACAGGGCATGTTGCCCCCTCCAGAACCAGTGGGTATGACACCCACCTGAGAGACTATGACCTTGCACTCCTGAGGATCAAGCACAGGGCATGTTGCCCCCTCAAAAACCAGTGGGTATGACCCCCCCCTGAGAGAATGTGGCCCATCACTCCCTAGGATCAAGCACAGTGCAGGTTGCCCCCTCCAGAACCAGTGGGTAAGACATCCACCTGAGAGACTGTGGCCCATCACTCCCCAGGATCAAGCACAGGGCAGGTTGCCCCCTCCAGAACCAGTGGGTATGACACCCACCTGAGAGACTGTGGCCCATCACTCCCCAGGATCAAACGCAGGGCATGTTGCCCCCTCCAGAACCAGTGACCGGTTTACATCTCCCGGCTGAGGTGCCCCCCCCGTCCACCGTCCCCCTGAGGTACCTGCCTATTTAGAAACTGATGCACCTGCAGTGTTCTCTCCGTGTTCACATAGGTGACACGTGTGGCCCTGGACTTTGTCCTGTGGCCATGTGTCCCACGCTAATT
Source organism: Pleurodeles waltl (assembly GCF_031143425.1). Classification (NCBI taxonomy): domain Eukaryota; kingdom Metazoa; phylum Chordata; class Amphibia; order Caudata; family Salamandridae; genus Pleurodeles; species Pleurodeles waltl. Next base: position 549,619,366 of record NC_090445.1, read on the forward strand.
GTGGACTGGGCTGTGTCCCCTTTTCTGTACACATATATATATCTATTATCTTGCCTAACTTATTTTTCATACTGTGTCGATCTCATTACATTCACTTTTGAGAAATCGTTTTGTCCTTGCGTTATTCAGCCGAGTTACGGGGTTAAATTGTTTTTGTAATGCATCTGACTGTGTGTATGGTGTGTGTATAGGGTGTGTGTGGTGCTTGGGTGTGTCACTGATGTTTTCCTCCCCCCTCCTTTGTGTGCTAAGCAGCTGTACTCACTGTCGTCATCTTTGCCGGCGTTGGTGTTCGTGGTGGAGCAGAACGTAGAATATCATCGGGAAGACATGCAGTTCGGGTTCCATGGCGGAGTGGTTCTTCCCTATGTCTTCAATGGTAACTCCTTTCCCTTCAGGGCTCAGTTTCCGCCATGCTTTTCATGTTGTTGGTACCGCCCCAGAAAAGGTGGCGGTTTCCAGGATCTTAATCTGGTTGTTGGAACATTGACTTCCCCCTGGCTGTAGGCAGCTACCGCTGTGGTGGCTGTTGTTTCCGCCCTGGCAGTCGGTGTGGTACATTGGCTGTCTATCGGAGATCTTTCTACCCTGGTAATTATTTGACAGTAGTTACCGCTGGCCTGTTGGCGGTATTACCGCCCTTTATCACTGACCGCCAGGGTCGTAATGAGGGCCTTAATGCATTGTGATATAGTGAACTTCAAAGAGATGAGTCTTCAACCCTTTCCTAAATTGGAGCAGCTTTAGGGCAGTCTTGACGGTTGTGAGAATGTTGTTCCAGATCCAGTGTGGTTAGATGGAAAAAAAACTGCCACCTTGTTTAGTCTTTTTTACACCTTTTAATCTGCAGTCTGATGGTATCCTGGCAGCAGGTATGCCGAGAACCACCAAAATGGTGAGCTTGTCTGCAAGGTAAGCAGAGGTGCTAGTTGTGAATGGCATTGTAAATGATGCAGCTAGTTTTACAGATGGTGTAGGTTGGAAAGGGGAGGCAATGGAATTTCATCAGGTAGAGGTGATGTTATCATATTTCTTCAAGCATTGGACAAGGTGTAATGAAGTGTGCAGGATTCTCTTAAGAGGTGCCGTTCTGGTGTTTGGGAGACCAGGGAGTAGGACATTACAACCATCGTCCCATCCACCATGTGTCCTCATATTGATTACATGCAGAGTTTTTAGCTCATCTTGGCACAGGTGGTGTCCTTTTCTTGAGAAGATGCAATTAGCTTTTTGATAGAGCCTGGTCAATAGAAGACTCAGTGAGTTTTCATTTATGGGCTGTGTTTTTCAGAGTGTTATGAAGTGTCAAACACTAGACTGAGAGTGTGAAGAGAGGTGGGGATAGATTACACATGCTCATTGAGAAGAAGTGCCAAAACTATATGTAGCTTTGGCTCCCTTTCTTATGTGCCATCACCACAAGTGAAAACTACATATGCGTCAAAAGACAGGCTGGGATAAGTGCTGAAATATTTTCGCTCTGGGTAGTTTTATTGCCAAGGCTGACTGTGAAGTGACGAGTGACATTCCAGGAAATGGCTGCAGTTCCAGAAAGGGGAGATATGGACAACAGAATGCTGATCAATCGGGATCTGTAAGGGCCACAAAGGAGTCTGAAACATGTCTAATAGACCATCCTCCATAGTAATTCTGCAGTCTGATGTGTTGTTTCAAATGAGAACTTCTTTTATACTGGACTGTCAGATTGCCTTTTGCCCTGAAGTATCTTCAGGAAGTGTATAGTTTTAACCAATGTAGAAATTTCTTCTTTTTCACAAGGTCTCCTGATATTTTTCATCTTCTATTTTATATTTTTGCTGGTAATATGACTTTTTAAATATGACACAACTATTTACGGCCATAGTGCATGTGCTTTACCTCTAAATATTGTTTCACCCAATTAGACTGTCTTTCTTGTAGGACCATAGTAAATAGAGCAGAAAATGCACCAATTACAATAACGTTAAATGTCATGTTGACTGCAGGGTGTATTTTCACTACACAAATACATTACATAACTATATGGATGTGGTGAGCACAAACTGTGTTCTAGCTTGACTGCGGGTTAAAATGACTAAAGTAACACACAACAAGGAAAAGTGTTTTCACTGTATAGGAGAAAGACTCTGTAGGGCAAGAGTCATTGTCCAGATAATATCTTGTACAAACAGCGGCAGTTAGGAAACTCTGTTGTAAACAGAGGAAGGGATTAAGTGAAGAAACAGTTATGTTGTACATAACACAAGCAATTGTCAATCTTCTTGACGATTCAAACCAGAGCTCACAGGTGGTCATTACAACCCTGGCAGACGGTGTTAAAGCGGTGGTAAGACCGCCAACAGGCCGGCGGTAAAAATTTGGGAATTATGACCGTGGCGGAAACTGGCAACAAAGACAGCCACTTTAACACTCCGACCGCCACAGCGGTACCGACAAACAGCGCGGCGGTCACCGCCAACAGACAGGCGGGAGACAAAGTACCGCCCACAGTATCACAACCTACCAATCCGCCACCTTTTCCGGGGCGGATTCACCGCTGATAAAAACACGGCGGAAACAGGAATTTCAAAGGGAAAACGCTCACCTCTACACACTCCATGAGGAACAAGGACACCATGGAGCCGGAACTCCATATTCTTCCTGCACTAGTCTTCCTGCTACTATACGATGATCATCAAAGCCGGCGGCGAAGACAACGGTGAGTACTGCACCTACAACATAGGGGAGGGGGAGGCAAAAGACAGGGACACACACACGCAACACCCCCAGCCCCACCCGACCCTCACCCACTACAACACACACACCAATGCATATCCAAACATTACAGTAACAACCCCCAACCCCTCCGGAAAAATGCAAAGACAAAAGGAAATGAGTGGAACCATTGTAATATATCAAAATACAGTAACCAAATATCTACATATATATATATACATATTAAACAAAATATACACCACGATTAGTAGTGCAGGTAATGCACCATTCATTGTCCGTGGACCACTGGGCCCAAAATGCATGGGCGAGGCCTACACTAGATACCTGATCAAAACGGAGAGAACACTGCTGGGGCATCAGATAGAAATACGACAGGCATCTCAGGGGGAAGGGGGGGAACCTCAGTTGGATGAGTGCACGACGCCAGATCCACGAGGGGGATCAATGCCCATTGATGTATCCTGGGGAGTGCAAAGCCACAGTCTCTCAAGTCCCTACAGTGGGTGGTTTGCCCACTGTACCATCCTGGGGAGTGCAAAGCCACAGTCTCTCAAGTCTCTGCAGTGGGTGGGTTGCCCACTGTACCATCCTGGGGAGTGCAAAGCCACAGTCTCTCAAGTCTCTACAGTGCGTGGTTTGCCCACTGCTGCATCCTGGGGAGTGCAAAGCCACAGTCTCTCAAGTCCCTACAGTGGGTGGTTTGCCCACTGTACCATCCTGGGTAGTGCAAAGCCACAGTCTCTCAAGTCTCTACAGTGGGTGGTTTGCCCACTGTACCATCCTGGGGAGTGCAAAGCCACAGTCTCTCAAGTCCCTACAGTGGGTGGTTTGCCCACTGTACCATCCTGGGGAGTGCAAAGCCACAATCTCTCAAGAGGATAACAGGCTCCACTGGTTCTGGAGGGGGACTGGTGCCCAGAGTGCTTCATCCTGTGAAGGACAGAGGTAGTGGATGCATGTCTCCACTGGTTCTGGAGGGGGACTGGTGCCCAGAGTGCTTCATCCTGTGAAGGACAGAGCTAGTGGATGCATGTCTCCACTGGTTCTGGAGGGGGACTGGTGCCCAGAGTGCATCACTCACCCCGTGACGGTCCCAGTTGCGTCACTGTCCCTGCCGTCCATGGGTTAGCGGGGCTTGAGTTGGCGGTCTTTGCCCTGTTCAGCGGTGCTTGCCATGGCGGTCTTTGCCCTGTTCAGCGGTGCTTGAGTTTGCAGTTTCTGACCTGTTCCGCGGTGCTTGCCCTGTTCAGCGGTGCTTGCCATGGCGGTCTGTGCCCTGTTCAGCGGTGCTTGAGTTTGCAGTTTCTGACCTGTTCAGCGGTGCTTGTCCTGTTCAGCGGTGCTTGCCATGGCGGTCTTTGCCCTGTTCAGCGGTGCTTGAGTTTGCAGTTTCTGACCTGTTCAGCGGTGCTTGCCCTGTTCAGCGGTGCTTGCCATGGCGGTCTTTGCCCTGTTCAGCGGTGCTTGAGCTTGCAGTTTCTGACCTGTTCAGCGGTGTTTGCCCTTTTCAGTGGAGCTTGCCATGGCGGTCCTTCATTGCCCAGCTGGGCAGGGGCTGGCGGTCCTTCATTGGGCAGCTGGGCAGTGGCTGCCGGGGCCCTCCTGGGCAGCTGGGCTGTGGCTGGCGGTGGCCTCCTGGGCACTGACTCTGGCGGTGGCCTCCTGGCCAGTGACAATCGGGCTGCCCTCCTGGGCACTGACTCTGGCAGTGGCCTCCTGGACAGTGACGATCGGGCTGCCATCCTGGGCACTGACTCTGGCGGTGGCCTTCTGGCCACTGATGATCGGGCTGCCCTCCTGGGCACTGACTCTGGCGGTGGCCTCCTGGCCAGTGACGATTGGGCTGGCGGTGGCCTCCTGGGCAGCGGGGATGATGGCGGTCTTCTCCTCTGTGCTGCTCCTCCCAGACTTTGGTGATTTCTTCTACCCCTTCCCCACCTTGGGAGGAGTCACAGCTAAGTCGACACTCCCCCCGGGACCCTTGTGAGCGGCTTTGCTGGCTGGAGTCTTCACCCTCTCCCGCCGGGCACTGTCCAACTTCTGGTGCTTCACAAGGGGGGGGACTGGCTGTGCTGTGGCTCCGTGTCACACTGGCTGCCCTGGTGCCCAGTGCACTCCACATACCTGTAACAACAGGCACCACTGGTCCCGGAGATTTTTTGGCTGAGGTGCTAGTACGGGACCTATGAATTGGAGGGGGGGGGGGGTGGGAAAGAGGTCAAGCTTGGTCAGGAAAAGTTTCTTAGGAACACTGGGACGGATAGCTGGAGGGGGTTTGGGAGTGGAGGAAGAGGTAGTGATTGTAGGAGGTGTACGTTTGTTGACTTTGGGTGAAGGTGCATGCGCTGGAGGCTGTCGTGAGGTGTGTGGCTGTTGGGTGGGTGTGTGCCTGCGTTTGTGTACTTTGGGAGGGGGCGTCACAGACACACTGGGAGAGGACACAGGGGACGTGTAAATGGTAGTGGGGGAGGTGAGTGGACATGAGCGGGGTGTGGTGGTGGTTGTGCTGGTGTGGGACGTAGTGGCTGGAGTGGTAGTGCATGCAGGTGAGAGTGTAGACGAGACTGGGAGGGAGGAGGGAGATGACGAGGAGGGGGACACAGTGGAGGCAGTGGATGTTGCTGTGTCTGTATGTGTGTGATGCTTGCGTGAGTGCCTGTGGGATGTGTGGTGCTTATGTTTGCCTGAGCTTCCCTTGTGTGGTGAGGTGTGTGCAGGCTGGTCTGATGGTGTGCTTGGGATAGGCTGGGGTACAGGGGATTGGGTCTGGGTGGAGGAAGTTGGAGGGGGAGGCTAGACATAGGGACAATGGCTGCCATCAGTGCTGAGGCCAGAGTTTGCAGGGTTCGATGAAGGGCAGCCTGACCAGAATGAATGCCCTCCAGGAATGCATTTGTGTGTTGCAATTCCCTTTCCACACCCTGGATTGCATTCAAAATGGTAGACTGCCCAACAGTGAGTGACCTGAGGAGGTCAATGGCCTCCTCACTGAGGGCAGCAGAGGTGACAGGGGCAGGGGCTGAGGTGCCTGGGGCGAAGGTGATGCCCACCCTCCTGGGTGAGCGGGCACGGGGCGAAGGCTGAGGGGCTGCTGGGAGGGCGGTGCTGGTGGGGGGGTGGCGGCTGTACCTGTAGAAGTGGGGGGCACAGATTTTGCCGCCACCACAAGGGAGCTCCCATCGGAGGACGAGTCCGTGTCGCTGGTTGCAGATCCTGTGACCGCCGTGAAGCTCCCCTCACCCTCCTTCCCACTGGTGTATTCCGAGTCCGTGGTGTGGCCCTCCATGGCCATGTGGGATGCAGCTCCCTCGTGCTCCGGTGCCACTGCACCTCCGCCTGATGATCCTGATGCACACAAGAACAGGGAGACCACAAAAAGTGGGGGGGGACAGAAGAAAGACAGGTTGAGTGCATGGCTTACCGCTACCGTTGGAGGACAATACAGACACAGCAGCCCCCTGCACTACGCCGCGCTGTTGGGCTCTACAGATGCAATTCCTGGGATATAGCCTACATGGCTATGGTCGACATCTGCACACATAGATGACACAGGGGCATGTATACCTGTACTTGGCACTCTACAGAGGTGGGGTGGGGTGCCACATGGCCTGCATTACGGAGGGGCCTAGCCTACGTAACTCGGCCTGGCCTAGGGAAACCCACAGCCCTCCTCCCCCACCCAGACACCTTCACTGCGCGCAAAGTCAGCTGAATGATGTTGTACTCACCCCCTTGTGTCTGCTGTGATGACCTCAAGCGCCCATCCAACCCAGGGTAGGCCACCGCCAGGATCCGGAACATCAGGGGGCTCATGGTTCGAAGGGCACCCCTCCCATGTTGGGAGGCCATCCCCAGCTGAGCCTCCGCCGTCTTCTTGCTCCAGCGGCGAATGTCCTCCCATCTTTTCCGGCAGTGGGTGCTCCGTCTGTGGTGGACCCCCAGGGTCCGGACGTCCTTGGCGATGGCACGCCAAATATCCTTCTTCTGGTGGGCGCTGACCTACATGAAATGTACAGGGGAAGAAGAGAAGTCATTAGCAACTGCACCATCGAAGTGAGTGGCCCACATCCCTAGCCTTGCCATGCGGCACATGCATTCACAGTCCTTCATGCACGCAGAACTGTGCTCCCTTCCTTCTTACAACCAGCCCTGTCCACACAGGCATAGCCCATACAACGTGCTCCCTGTGTACTTACCTGTTGGTCTGGAGGACCGTAGAGTAGCGTGTACAGGGGGAGGACCCCGTCCACGAGCTTCTCCAACTCCTCTGCAGTGAAGGCAGGGGCCCTTTCCCCAGACGCACAAGCCATTGTCTCTTCCAGACCGAGGTCACAGCAGCACTTGCAGTGTAGGTCCTCTCCTGTTGAAAATCAGGTATCGAGTGATTGAACAGATAGAAAATGCCGGTCACGTCCGCGGCGGTCACGTCCACGGCGGTGCGTGGCATCACCACCAGCGTACATCGTCATTGGCTCCTGGGACCCATAGGGTCCAATGTTAACCAATGCAGAATTGCGCCGCGGTTTTCGACCGCCTGCCGCAATGGTGTACAACGCCAGCGCAGTTACCTCACATCCCATTGTCCCAGTTTAGAGGTCAGGCAGCAGCCATTTCAGGGGCCCACATGGCCTAATTACCAACTGCTTCACACAGACCTAGGCCTTGTCGCACAACACAAATACAGGCCAGATTCAGTGTATGAATGGTGTTCTGTGTAGACTGTGGGTACATACCTCTGAGTTGTTTGACTCTGTGGTCGCTGTTGTCCTTCCTAGGCACCGTCCGTTAGGACATGTGAGGAGATGGCGGAATCCTCCGGTGTACCGACCGCTGGTGGACCTGTTGACAATGGAGGAGCGACATTTGATCATCACCTACAGGTTTGATCGTGCCACAATCCAGGCTCCCAGTTGGAGCTCCCAGTTGGAGCTCCCAGTTGGAGCCAGACCTGATGTCAGCAATCTGCCATCCCACAGGGATCCCCACTGAAGTGCAGGTGCTATCAGTGCTCCATTTCCTTGCAAGTGGGTAATTTCAAACAACAGTGGCCATGGCATCAGGGATGCCCCAGCCTATGTATGTTTTCCAACGTATTGTCCAGAGTGTTGTCTGCCCTGCTGAAACACATGCGGAGCTACATCCTTTTCCCTCAGGTGGAGGATTTGCCTACAGTGAAAGGTGACTTCTATGCCCTTGGACATATCCCTAACATCATAGGTGCCATTGATGGGACCCATGTAGCTCTGGTCCCCCCCCACAGGAGTGAACAGGTGTACAGGAACCGGAAGAGTTATCATTTGATGAATGTACAGATGGTATGTTTGGCAGACCAGTACATCTCCCAGGTAAATGCTATGTTCCCTGGCTCTGTGCATGACGCCTACATCCTGCGGAATAGCAGCATCCCTTATGTGATGGGTCAACTCCAGAGGCACCGGGTGTGGCTATTAGGGGACTCTGGCTACCCCAACCTGTCATGGATACTGACCCCAGTGAGGAATCTCAGGACCAGGGCAGAGGAACGCTACAATGAGGCCCATGGGCGGACTAGGAGGGTGATCGAACGCACTTTCGGCCTCCTGAAGGCCAGGTTCAGGTACCTCCATGTGACAGGTGGTTCCCTATTCTACTCACCAAAGAGGGTGTGCCAGATCATCATGGCCTGCTGTATGCTTCACAATTTGGCTTTGCGACAACACGTGCCTTTTCTGCAGGAGGATGGTCCAGATGACGGTGTTGTGGCAGCTGTGGAGCCTGGGGACAGTGATGAGGAGGAAGCAGAGGAAGAAGACATTGACCACAGGGACTCAGTTATCCAGCAATATTTCCAGTGACACACAGGTGAGAATACATTCCTGCCTACTACAAGTACTTTCACACTTCTACCTCTATCCTGTCTGTCGATTTCAACCAGTTTATGGTAACTGAGTTGTACATTTCCATTACGATTTCACAGGTGTGGTTTCCAACGTGTGTTATCCGCTTAGATTCCTCATGGACTTGAGATGTGTGACATAGGTATGTTGACATTACATTTGAGAGCGCCTTTTGTCACTGTCATTGCTAATACACATTTTCAAAATCACAGACTGACTCCAGATTGTTTTGTGGTTCAAGGGTGTTTATTGCAGTGCTAAATATTGGAGGGGGGTTGTAAAATGGTGAGGGGTGATGGTGGAGGAATGTCCATGGCAGAGTCCGGTCTATTAGTCTCACAGGTGCATTGCCCATATGGGCATAGGAAGTGGAGCTGGGGCAGTTTAAGGTTGGACAGGGTTACAAAGTGGGACAGTGGGATGACAATCAGGGTGGTCTCATTTCTTGGCGGGGGTCTTGGCACCGTGCTCTGTCTTGTTCCTGGATCTCAGGGACCGGTTGCAGGGTGGTTTTCCGTCTGCAGGGGGTGGGGTGCTGGTGTGGTGGTCCTGTGGTGGTGCCTCCGGTCCACTAGCGCCGGCGGAGGTGGTGGGCAGTTCATCGTCCATGCTAGTGTCAGGTGCCCCTTGGAGTGCCACAGTGTCCCTCCTGGTGTTAAGTATCTCCTTCAGCACCCCTATGATGGTGCCCAGGGCGGTGCTGATGGTTCTGAGTTCCTCCCTGAAGCCCAAATACTGTTCCTCCTACAGGCGCTGGGTATCCTGAAACTTGTCCAGTACCGTTGCCATCGTCTCCTGGGAGTGGTGGTATGCTCCCATGATTGAGGAGAGGGCCTCGTGGAGAGTGGGTTCCCTAGGCCTGTCCGCCCCCTGTCGCACAGCAGCCCTCCCAGTTCCCCTGTGTTCCTGGGCCTCCGTCCCCTGGACCGTGTGCCCACTACCATTGCCCCCAGGTCCCTGTTGTTGTTGGGGTGGTGGGTTATCCTGGGTTCCCTGTAGTGGTGGACACACAGCTTATTGACGTGTCCTGGGGACGGAGGTATGGGCCTGCTGGGTGGGTGCTGTGCTGGTGTTACCAGAGGGTGGAAGGTCTGTGGTGGCCTGTGACTGGGTGTGGGGAACCGACTGTCCCGAGGCCCACGATGGTCCAGGCTGGTCATCTGGTTCCAGTTGGACAGAGCTGCTGTCATCACTGTGGGCCTCTTCTGTGGGTGGGATGGAGATGTCTGAACCCTCCTGTCTGGTGACGTTGGGTAGGGGTTCTGCAGGGGTGTAAAGGCATGATTATTGCCTCTGTGTGTGTCATGGTGTGCAATGGGTGGGTGAGCGTGTACCCCAGTGCTAGCATTCCTGTGTGTGGGCTTGTGTGATGATGGTTGAGGGGGGTGTTATGGGTATGTGCAGTGGGCATGCTTTAGTGATGGGTGTCCATGCTTTGTTGTGTCATGCAGGGCTTGGTGTTGGGATGGGTGGTTTGTGTTATTAGTACATTAGTGAGGAGTTGGAGTGATAGGGGAGGGGGCAAGGGTGGGGGTCTGTGATAGCATGCAGGTAGGGTGGGGGATATGATAGTTAAGATTTGACTTACCAGAGTCCATTCCTCCACCGACTCCTGCGAGGCCCTCAGGATGCAGAATAGTCAAGACCTGCTCCTCCCATGTTGTTAGTTGTGGGGGAGGAGGTGGGGGTCCGCCGCCAGTCCGCTGTAGCGCGATGTTGTGTCTGGAGACCACAGAACGCACCTTCCCCCATAGGTCGTTACACCTCTTCCTGATGTTGTCCCTATTTCTTGGGTGTTGTCCCACTGCGTTGACCCTGTCGACTATTCTTCGCCATAGCTCCATCTTCCTAGCTATGGAGGTGTGCTGCACCTGTGATCCAAATAGCTGTGGCTCTACCCATACGATTTCCTCCACCATGACCCTGAGCTCCTCCTCAGAGAACCTGGGGTGTCTTTGCTGTGCCATGGGGTGGTGTAGGTGATGTGTGGGGTGGTGTATGTGGTGATAGTTGTGGTGATATGTAGTGGTGTGTGGTGTTTTGTGCTTGGAAGTAGTGTGGGTGATGGTGTTGAGTGCCTGTGGCTGCTAGTTTGTGGATGGTGGTGTCTCTCTCTGGCCTTCTTTCAGATTTTTTTGTCGTTGGGGTTTGTGGGTGATGTGGGTGTGTGTTTTATATAGTATTGAGTGTGTGGTAGTGGTGTGTGTATGTGTATCAGGTGTGTGTCTTTCGAATTGTCTAATGTGGTGGTGTTTTGTATATGTGTGTGTATTTTGAGCGCGGCTGTGTGTATCGCCAATGGAATACCGCGGTTGAAAGACCACCGCGTGGATTCGTGGGTCGTGATAGCATGGGCGTATTTCTGTTGGCGTGACGGTGGAGGTTTTCTTTTCACCAGTTTATCACTGACCTTTGGTGTGGCGGACTTGTGTGGGTGTCTGAATTTTGTCGGATTTAGGGATGTGGGTCATAATAGCTGTGGCGGTTTTCCGCGGCTGTGGCGGTGTGTTGGCGGTCTTCTGCACGGCGGTAAGCGGCTTTTACCGCCAATGTTGTAATGACCCCCATGGTGTCCACATTTACTATCCTTCTAAGTTCCTCTTTATCCAATAGTTGCTTCAGGCTTCCACCTCTTTGGGGCGTCGTGGTGGTATGGATACTTTGCATCTTTAGCATAGATGACATTGCTGGTGTTGCAATTTGAAAAGGTTTTCCGGGTTACAGTACTAGGCAAGTGCTTAAATTCCTTGGTTTCAATAGTAAATTGACAAACACTACACTGATCAAGGGAGGAAGGCCCCAGTGGTTTGTAAGAGTGTGTGGTGGCTTCTGTATGTGAGGACCAGTGTCAAATAGGTGATCTAAATTCCTGCTGCATTTATAGGCAAATTTAGGAGTCTCTAATGCAAGGTCCTCTACCTTTAGTACATGCCAATGCTTCTTGATGCTTCTGAAAAATAAAGTTTGATCTAGAGGAAAAGGTAGTCATGCAAACAAGTCTTTCACACTGAGTTTTGTTTTGTGGTGTCAACATGGCAGTACCATGCCCTTCTGGCTGAGCTTCTGATGAGGTGTCTTTACTTTAAAATGGTTGGTATTGCTTGAACTGAACATGCACTTCTCTGGGGATTGCCTGGTGCTTATGCCATAGCTACCTATTTTTGAGTGGAGATTCTCTAAAAACTGTTTTGACCAAACCAAATGTTGCCTATTTCGTTGATATGGAATATCAATACCCCAATTTCTGACAGGCAGCACAATCAAACGTGTTTTCTGAACTCATGGATGTAGGTTTCCAAGTACTAGCATAAAGTGAATATTCCTGCCTAAAAACATCCAAGACTGAATCAAAGTGTCAGAAATGAAATCACTTAGTAGCTAACAATGTTGCTATTTCATTAAAATAACTTTTCTAACTGGGGACATATTTTACATTGTGCCCTTGGGATGGAACTGGTGTTTGTCTCCAAGTAACAAAGCTATTACAGAAGGAAGCTCATATGCTTGTGCAGCCCCTTCCGTAATGTTGATAGGGATGGCACAAAAATAGCACCAGCACCATCATGAGAGGGCATTCCCTTAGTTGCCTGGGTGCACGGCCCAATACAACTCAGCAAATCTCTGTTTGCAAGCCCACACTGTTTTATAGATGGGGGTGCAGGCACAAACATGCCATTAGGAGGTGCAGTCACATTGAACCCCAGAAAGGTGTCACACTGTCAATCAGCCTCTTGAAGGCAGCCCCTGGAGGGGGGGAAAGTGTTCCTTTGACATCCCAGATGTTCCCCTGCGGCGGGTACAGTCACTCACTGCACCTTCCTGCAAGGAAAGTAAACTAGTGCAAACAAGGAAAGTGAGCCCTATTTGTAATAGAGACTCGGGTGGTGATCTGCTACTGTGTATGTTCATCATTCTACATACACCCTCATCTAAGTATTCATTGATGCATTTTCATTAAAGCAGTCATCAATTCAACCATACTCATGCATTCATCCATCCACAACCAATAATTTATTAATCCACCAACACTTGCACTCATCCTGCAATGCTGCCATGCTTATCCATCCATCAACCTATCCGCAGTTGCAGCCACCAGCCATCCTAAATCTATCCATCCAAATGAAATCCCACACTTCCACTAACCATTCCAGACATCCATAAAACATTCGCCTTTGCCGCATGTGTCTCTTTGTGTGTTATGTGACTGTAAGTGTATCTTTTGGTGTATTTGTGTCCTAACATTTGCCTCTGTGAATTGTGTCTGAACATGTGTGCCTGTACATGTGTTTCAAATATTTACCACAACAACTTAAGAGCATTACAGAAAAGGACACCTACCTCAAATAAGCCAGACATACTGCTTTTGTCGATACATGCGTTATTTGGTTGAACATATTTGCAATGAAAAAGCATGCACCTACATTTCACATGTTAATCCAGACCATTGCCACATGCTCAGATCAAATGCTGATGTCCCACATGTGAAATGGAGTATATGTGTAGGATGGAAGGGAAAATGATGGCTCATTGAGAGGCACTGCTATGTTTTGTGGTGTTACTATTGGCAGCTTTAGCTATCTGTCACATACAGCATTCCATACAATATTACATAGAGTGGGCTGCCAGCCAGCCACTTGCTCATGAGTGGATGGCTGCCCACTGAAATCCTTGCTCCTGAATCAATGGCTTTCCTCACAATTCTAGTGTTTGGTTTGCCCTTGGAACATTTTTGCTTTACACTAGTTTTTGATGAGTTGTATCCTTCCCCTGCTGATGTCAGAGTACTATATTTCGTTTTTGTTGGTTTTGCAGATTTAGGATTTTAAAGTACATGCACCACTTCCAGTAGCCTCTCTACTCACATAGGCCTGCTCAACTAGCATGATGAGTCCCGGAGGCGTGTTTTCTATCGGAATACTATTAGCAGTGCCGAGGAAAGGAAGATTGACTGTGCCTCTTACTTTTGTTTTCATATAAATTACGCTTTAGTGTAATGGCATTGTTATTGAGTAGATGTAACTATAATAGATTTGAGGTAAGCAGTTTTTTTTGCGGAAAAGATAAGTAATTTTCAAAATCAATATTGCTTGTGTTAAAGTCTATAAAATCAAAAATAACTTATTTCTGTCTAGCCTTGAGTCAGGGAGTATTCGCACTGCATGCCTTTCTGTAATACGCATCTCCAGGCTGCAGTTGCATAAATGAATACGGTTTTTACTCTGCTAGAGTACAATCTGAGCTTAATGAAAGAAAAAGAGGCAGTTTGGGGGATACAGGGTTGGGGCTATCGAGAGTCCTGGCGTATCTGCGGAGAGCATTCAGACCTGCTCGCGCTCTGTGTCTCGTGTGACAGGGCACGCCTTTTGTCACTTACATGTCCATATTATCTCGAGATCAGCTGCCTTACATGGTTTACTAGTATCTGCTCCTGGAAATGATATACAGTGAGATAAATTGATTTGACCAGGATCTACATTTAGGATTCTCCATGTCAGTACTGCTGGCTGATTGCTTCTGATGTTCGGCATATAGATGTTTTTAACATTTTGAAGCAAATGTTGAACTTTATGCACTATTTGTTTGTTTTTGACTACTACATGAACCTTTGTTAGTAGTAGTAGTCAAACACAAGGGACTGTTGACAACAAGCAGTGCCTTGGTAAATAAACATTTCCAAAAGTGACCTGCAAGTTATTGCCAGAAATTCCTCAACAATTTGTAGGATTGTAGACCTGCCATTTTCTCCTTAGTCAGTTTCTCAGCACTTTTTGTTTTTTGACAACAGTTTTGAGAGGCCCGGGATTCCGAGGGAGTCTTCAAAATCCAGAACTGGGCCTGCATTACCTATAGGATACAGAGCGCCATTCACTTCATTGCCTAAGGGTGGGACAGGCCGATGAGGACAAGGAGGGAGAGGGTGCTAACAATAATCACAAAGGACCAGACTCTAGGAGGGGGTGCAGGGGGCTGCTTTCCTTTCAGTAAACTGTGTTTAGTACTGCATTTGGTTTCACTTTGAAAAAAACCATTATGGAGCTGAGCAGGAGAGAATGCTCCTTATCTCGAGTTCAAAGAGGTCCAAGAGAAGGAAGGAACCATCTGCGGACAACAATCGTACTAGAAGACTAAGTGGTGAGTGTACAGTTAAGCTTCTGCATCGGGGCATCATCACCCCCACCTCACTCCCCCTCCCTGCTTTAGCAGCTACAGGGTGGGGTTCTTGATGGGCCTCGTCCAGACAGCTTGGCAGGCAAGGGATCATAATTTACTTGGGAGGGTGGGTGAGGTAAAGGAAGGAAGGAAGGAAGGAAGGAAGGAAGGAAGGAAGGATGGGTGGGTGGATGGATGGAATGGTGGTTGGATAGATGCATGGATGAATGAGTGGAAGGATGGATGGAAGAGTGAAACAGAGAGGGTGTATGAGTGAAAGGGGAGGTAGATGGATGGATGGATGGATGGAAGGGTGAATGGATGGAGGAGTGAAAAGATGGATTGATGGATGATGAAAGAAAGGATGGATGGAAGAAAGAGTGAAAGGATGGATGAGTGTAAGTGTAAAAGGATGGATATGTGGATGAATGGATGGAGTGAAAATATGTCTAGATGAGCGAAAGGATGAATGCATGAAAGGGTGTATGTAAAGGTGGATTTGTAAAACAATGGATGGATCAGTGAAAGGCAGGGTAGATGAATGTCTGGATTAAAGGTTTGATGATGGATGGATGGATGAGTGAAAAGGTGAATTGATGGATGAATGAATGGATGAATAGATGGATGGGTGTAAGTATGGATGGCTGAGTGAAAGGGTGGATAGATGAATGAGCTAAAGGGAGGATGATGGACGGATGGAGTGAAAGGATGGATAGATGGAGCGAAATGTAGGATGGATGAGCAAAAGGTCAGATGGATGATTGAAAGGATGATGGATGGATGGGTAAAAGGGGATGGATAAGTGAAAGGATGGCTGATTGATTGGGTGGATTGGTTTGATGGATGGGTGTTCCTAGAGAAGTGGTGGCTCTCCTTTTCGGGCTCCACAGGTTCACTACACCGTCCTCCTTTTTGTGGTCCATTTTTATTTTATCAAGAGTGAATAATTATTTACTCTTGGTATGAGGTAGGAAGTGACATTGGTTGATTGCCGATACAGCTGCATGAAGGTGCCTGCTCAGGCGATCTGAGATACTGTTCAGAGCTGGTGTGATCCCAGCACTGTGAGCATGTCTTTGTGAGACTTAAAGTGAGAGAAAGTCAGTGAAGGAATGAGGGAGAATGACTTTCAGTAAGAATGAATATGTGTGAAAATGAATGTTAGTGAGTGAGGAAGAATGACAGTGAGTGTAACTGCTAGTGCATCCGGTCCTTAGTAAGTAAACTTACAAGGGGACGCGTATAGGTGAACCTTTTGATTCACATGGAGTATCCTAACAATGTAGTAATCTATGATCATCAATAATAAATACACAATTCAATAACCTTTAAGAAAACATTAATCATCAGTGAACAGCGTCAATATTTCCATGAATAACCACAACTCAATTATACATTTTATCAATTTTATTTCCCTATTAGTTACAATACTAACTCATGAGGTTAATTCAAACTTTATTCAATCGACTTCAGTATTAATTCATTAGTGACCACCAATAACAGAATCTAATCAGAACTTGAGAAAACATGCGTTCTAATGCCTCAAAAAAAGTAAATAATGATATATATGTTAACATGAATACCAAAATTCAGCAAATCAGTCCATCAATCGTCACCATATATGTCATCGTCTCAGAATAGGAACCCTACCTAGCCATGATCAGCATTATCATGTGGGACTTCATGCAAAACAATTTGGAACATGAATTTAGAAAAACATCTAGCTCTGAGAAAAACTATAAAACAGCGCAGTTGGTACATAGAAAGAAAAGGCACAACAAGTCAATCACTCATGTTGTCATAGCTACCTATCCACGGTATGGATCAGCAACAAAGTCAGTCTTCATCTTCAGGTCATCAATCGATCAGCAACGTATCAGGCTCTCAAGAGCATGAGCCCAATGACAGAATCTCGGATCTCTTTTAAAGTCCATGCTTAGCCTCCAACATCTATTCTCCCCAATTGTTCTTTTTCTAACATCTGAAGCTTTCTCCCTTTGTCACAACATTATATTAAAGTTACTCAGCCTATCCCCCAAATCCTAATCGGTCAATTAGTCAAAATATATGACGCTACCCAATAACTTTTATTTTACAAATCTATGAATTCTAATATTACGCTGTTCTCAGGATGTTGATTGGTTGACTGTACAATGTCCTCAACATTCGGCTCATCAGCTATCGAAAATGTTGCATCTTCTTCTCCAGTCAGTATCTCTATTGTTCGAGTCCTGGGAAAGTACATCTTGTCTGCTTTACACAGACCTTGATACAATTTTGATTCCCTCATCTCCTGTCCGTCATTTCATTGCAGAAAATTCTAGATAAGCAGGGTCAGTTCAACACATAAGCTTCTCTACATTGCTTCTGTACATGATTATTCAGCTTCTGCCTGAGGCCTGGCAAAAACTAGGCCATAACATCAGCTAAGTTAGCTCTACAATATAATGCAATACATATGTTATATCTCTCAATATGACAAATTACTACATTATTATTACTCATTTTCATCATTTTCACATATTTTTAATCATTTTAGTATAATTTATGAATTTTGGTAGCCACTCTCCGTGGGCACATTTTTAAACGTGCACATTCTTTTTCTACATTCACTTTCTCTACAAATTTATTATCATTCTTCAAAATGCGTAAACACTCAACAATAATATTAATTAACATCTCTGCTTCAGCAATTCCTCCTCCGATGACTAAATATGTCATCACATTACTTTTACCATCATTATTTTCATAATTCATTCTCCTCAGTGTTTTGTCTCCTTCTCAAATCTTCCCTATAAATTCTTTCCCTGTTTCTCTCTTCCCTCCTCTGATTATTTCCAGACTTTTTTTAATTTAATCTTTTGACACAATTTACATAAACCCCATAATCCTAAAATGCAAGCAATCACAATTAATATTCCCTGTATGATTTTTAATAATACCCCATTCCAAATGTTACGAAGCCAATTTCCCATTGAAGAAAATCCTTTTCCAACCTTTACCCAAACACCTGGTTCCTTCAATTCTCTCAAGTCCTTACTTGAGTTAGTCAGGTTAGTAAGTAAGGGGGTTATTCTAACTTTGGAGGAGTGTTAATCCGTCCCAAAAGTGACGGTAAAGTGACGGATATACCACCAGCCGTATTACGAGTTCCATAGGATATAATGGACTCGTAATACGGCTGGTGGTAAATCCGTCACTTTTCCGTCACTTTTGGGACGGATTAACACCTCCTCCAAAGTTAGAATAACCCCCTAAGTCTCTTATCTCTTTACTATTGTTAGGGATTTATGAGCAACAATGCATAGAGTTAATCATTTTGCAGACTCTGCCGTCCTTTGCTAGAAGGATGTCTAAAGCAAGGCGATTCTGAAGCGTCATAGCTCTATCCGAGGCTAATTCTGTATCTATCAGGAGTATTGCCCCTGTAAAATTTGTCAGCATGTTATCCACAATATTAGACAATTTTCATATCTTGATTGAATTCAGGATGACTCCCAGTGAAGGTATCACCGCACCAAAGATATCTCTCACAACTGTAGAAGAGGTTTCCCTCCTCTGTCGCTTAGGATGTTATTCTGTCAATTTCGGAAACATCTTTAAGTCATCTATCCGATAAATCTTTGGGAAAACTATCCCCAAAAAACATGTCCTATACCATCCTCTTGGAAGACGATAATAAGCATTCAGTCCACAAATATAATAGATACCAGGAATCGCAGGGTCCTGACCATTCAACATAAAGGTCCACTTACTCTGAAACAGAAACACATGCCTACATTCACTCGTTCCCACAAATAAAGTGTCCGTGTGTGATTTTGGCCTATATCTACAAAGCTTCCCTAGATGCAATGCATCTAATGCTAATTTTCCTTGCGTTTTAATTACAATGTAAGCATAATCAATCTTATAAGTCCTTTTCTCTAAGCCTTTTTCTAATTTTTCTTTTAATGCCCTTCTCCTATCATTAGTATGCCCTATGAAGCTCTTTTCTAAAGGTGTAAGCAAGCATGTGAGATTTTTTTTATGTGCATTTGTGGTTCCAAATGTTAACGTAGGTTCAAAGAATCCTCTAACTAATACTATATCATGATCCTTAGCTACTCTACTCAGATATCTAATAATTGGAACAAATGAAAACACTACATCGTAATTAGAGTAAAAATACTGTACATACTCTTGATTATAGAACCTTGTTAGTAGCAAATTACAGCTTATTCTGTAGGTTAGCGGTAAGCTATGGTACGTAACCCCTTCTTCTACTGATAAAGGAACTTGCGTACACACAAGACTGTCCCTTGCATCCATCGTCTCAACATACTCACTCAATAAACGGTAGAAAACGTTAGAAGAAAGCTCTCCTTGAGCATTAGTATATTCATGCAAATACTTCTCATCTAACTTAAACATTTCTAAAGCTGTTAGTGTAGTAGTTTCAGGAGCAGAAGCACGATTAGCTCCTTTTGCATCAAGAACAGACATACCCACAATTGATACAATAAACAAAATCCCAAACATAATTGCCAACTCAATGCTTATATATTTACAGCCCCTAGCATTCCTAACTTCATTATTTAACTCAGCCAGGATCTGTAAAGAATCAGAAAGTAGAAGAGACTTTTATATAAGGTGCAGTCAAAATCAAAAATAAGGAAACAAATTCTTCTCTCACAGTTCAGTTTCACATCCAGGGACCCTTCTCCTAATCAAAATCGATTAGCAGCTTGTCACATCCGATTTTATGTCAAATCAGGTTATCAATGTCTCTTTCGGTTTATTTTCAACAGTCTCTTTAAAGTGTCTCAGATTTGTTCAAGAATTCAGCTTCTTGTTCACCTTCATGGTACATCAAAGTACTGACTCAGAGCCTCTCTATCAAAACAAAAGGACATAAACTTGTGTTGCCATTAATTAGTAGTTGCATATGCCCATTCAGGGCCTGTGTAATGCCGATTTGCTATTCTCTTTCTTTGCAACTTTCATCCACCTCGTTTTCCCACTTGCGACTCAGGCCAATTATCTCCTTTTCTCGATCCTTCTGTCAGTATTCTTCTCAGGATTGGACTTTTCTCCTTCTCTTTCTCTGTGGTTTTTTCTCTTGATGGACCTGCAACGGGCTCAGGATGAGTCGGATCACCTTGACTTTGATCCATCTTGACTTTTTCCCCCTCTTGGTTTGGCACTTGCTCTGTTTGCTTTTCAACTCCGTCTGCTTCTGGGAGAACCCCTGCTGCGCTAAGCTCTCCTGCTGTATCCACTGAGATTGATTCTTCCGCACCCTCCTGTAATTCTTCACCTTCATCTTTTACAGGGGTAATAGAACCATCTTCCACAAGCTCTTGTTCAATTTCAGGCTCTTTTGGTTATTTTTCTAGTTGAGGAGCAGCAACCTGTTTCGCTGTTGTTGTTGCTCTCAACAACACTTCTTCGTGATCCTGTGGACATGCCACCTTCTTTGTATGACTCGTGTGTATCCAGTTCGGATGCCCTGCACACTTCACAGCTGTTTTTGTCGTTAGGACCACCTGGTAAGGCCCTCTCCAGCGTGGCTCTAAACACGTCTTGCGAACATGTTTTCAGACAACGACCTATTCACCGGCTCTCAGATTGTGCTCTGGATCATGGATGGGTGGCATGGTGGTACCCTGCACCTACTGGGAGAAAGAGCAAACCTCATCAGCCAGACCCTTGCAGTAGTCCAACACCATATCATCTGTAATATTTACAAGCGTATTGGCTGGAACTGCTGGTAATCTCATTGCTCTGCCCATGAGGATCTCATGAGGCAACAGCCTTGTCTTTCTGTCAGGTGTGTTTCTCATAGACATCAACACCAAAGGTAATGTATCTGGCCATTTCAGATTCGTAGCTGCACACACCTTGGCAATTCTTGATTTCAAGGTAACATTCATCTGTTCCACTAGTCCTGATGCTTCAGGGCGGTAGCTACAATGCAACTTCTGCTCAATGTTTAGTGCTGCACATAAGAGTTTAATCACCTCGTTGTTGAAGTGAGTTCCCCTATCTGATTCTAAAGAGATCGGAAACCCGAAACGTGGTATCAACTCCATGAGCAACAACTTTGCTACTGTGAGACTGTCATGCCTTCCTGTGGGGTATGTTTCAATCCAGGGACTAAAAATGCACACAATCTCCAGCACGTACATCAAACCTCCACACTTAGGCACCTCAATGAAATCCAATTGCATTCTGCTGAATTGACCTCCTGCTCTTCCAATGGTGCTCAAATTCACCACTGTTCCTTTTCCCACATTTAGCTGCTGACAAATTAAACAATGATGACATACTGCCTCTGCTGCCTGCCTAAACTTAGAATTGAACCAGTTGATCTTGAACAATCGAACCGTGGCATCCCTCGCCAATGTGTGTTATAATATCTGGCCATTTGTGACAATAAACTATTTGGCAGAACCATTTGACCCTCCTCAGAAACCCAAATTTCATCTGGTCTTTGGACACATTTTAGTTTAGACCAAAGTCGTTTCTCTTCCTTGTCAACATTATTTTGCAATGCTTTTAACTCTTCCAAAGTATCAATCACTTTCAATGCAAAACTTCTATATGTATTGTCTTCTTCTGACATCATTTCCCACTTATCTTTGAACGATATACAGTTCAGTGCGCAAAACCTTGTGACTTGATCCACATATCCATTTCCTAGTAAGATGTAGTCCTGTGTCTTTTGATGTGCACTGCATTTCACCACGGCAATTTCTTCAGGTAACTGTATTGCATACAGCAATTCCTTTATTCTGTCGCCATTTCTTACTGGAGAACCGGTAACCAGTAGAGATCAGGAAACCTCTTTGCGACCACAACTGACCAAAATCATGAACAGCTCCAAATCCATATTGGCTATCTGTATATATAGTAACTCTCAGTCCTGCAGATATGTGGCATGCTCTAGTAAGAGCTACCAATTCTGCTACTTGTGCAGAGTATACACCTCAAAGTCAAGAAGCTTCTAAAGTGCCTGTAATCATGCACACAGCATTTCCTGCTCTCAGTGTTCCTGTACCATCTCTGAGAAATGAGAAATGAGCCATCAACAAAGACAATTTGATCATTTTCTTCAAATCAGGTATCTCTGATATCTGGTCTGGGTTTTGTGCATAATTCAGTTACCTCAAGACAATCATGCTCAATGTCTTCTTCCTTTTCAATTTCAACAGTATCACTTGGAAGCAATGTTGCCGAGTTCAGCACTGTACATCTTTTCAATGTTACATTTGGAGCACCTAGAATGCTCGTCTCACACGTTGTCAGTCTGGCACCAGTCAAATACTGTGTTTTCGTCCTTGTCAGTAAGATCTCAACAGAGTGAGGTACCATTACCGTCAAAGGGTATCCCATCACCACTCCCTCACACTGTGATAGGCTTTGAGCAACTGCTGCAACCGCGTGCAAACAACCTGGTAGGGATGCTACGACTCGGTCCAAGGAAGCTGAAAAATAGGCTGCTGGGCAATAAGCACCTCCATGGACCTGCGTCAAGACAGACAAAGAACAAGCATCACGTTCATGACAAAACAAAATGAATGGCTTCGTGTAATCAGGCATTCCCAACTCTGGAGCTCTGCACAAACTCTCTCTCAACACAGTAAACACCTTCATCTGATCCTGGTCTAAAGTAATGGGATCTGTAACCTCCTTATGTGTCAGCTGATGCAATGGTTTGGCAATCTCAGCAAAATTTGGAATCCACTGGCGACAATAATCTACCATCCCCAGAAACATTCTGACATCTCTCTGTGAAGTCGGGGGACTTCTCTACAATATCATTGTAATCCTTTCTCTGGAAATTGTCCTTGACCCTTTCTCAATTTGGTGTCCCAGATATTTTACTGACTTCTGACAATACTGCAATTTCAAACGTGACACATCCAAACTTTACCAAGTGATTCAACAGGGCAATCGAGTCATACTTACACTCGTCCCTTGTTTTGGATGCAATCAGTAAGTCATCAATGTATTGCACAAAAGTCGATTGGTACAGTAGTTCCAATGACTCCAGATTCTTTTTCAAAATCTGATTGAACACAGACGGTGACTCCGTGTACCCTTGAGGAAGCCTGCACCAGCTGTAGACTCTGTCTAGGATTTTGAAACTAAAAAGAAACTGACTATCCTCATGGAGCGGCACAGAAAAGAAAGCTTGTGATAAATCAACCACTGTGAACCACTCTGCATCACATGGAATCTGAAACAATATTACTGCTGGGTTCGGAACTACAGGACAACACTTGACCACCAGGTCATTCACAAGTCTTGCACAATTCGTACTTTCCCACAAGACTTCTTTAGGCTCATTATCGGTGAATTACATGGAATGCTCAACACTTCCTTCAAAACCCCTTGTTTCAGAAAATCTCTAATTATCTGTGCCACTTTCATCAGACCATCCTGTGCCATGTTATACTGTGGAAGCTGCGGAAACACTACATTTGGCTTCAAAGTGATCTAAATCGGCTCCACTCCCTTGATCAAACCCACGTCTTTACCTGTCATTTTCCTGTACTGTTCCCTGCAAGTCTGCATGCAATTCTTTCACAGTGAACATCAGGAAAAACTCAATCAACGGATACTCTTCATGAATTGTTTCATTCTCAGTTTCAGGAGCTTGTTCTTCCTCATCACCACTATTCGTCTGAACCTCTATTCCAGCATTTGAACAGCTAATCAAGCACCTGTCCTTGCACAACAAGTCCCTTCCCAATAGAGATTCTGCACTTGAGTCACAAACTACAAACGTATGCACACCCTGGAAGTTGCCAATCTCAACCTGTACTGGATCTGTGATCGGATTTCTCAACTGTCTATTCGCTACCACTACAACCTGTACTGTTCTGCCCTTAAGAGGTAAGTTCGGCACTTCTGCACTTCTCACTGTAGAACGTGTAGCTCCTGTATCCACTAGAAATGAGACCCTATGACCCATCACCTTTCCTTTCACAAAAGGTCCTCTCTGATCTACCTCTAGGCACGCTGCAAGCATGCATGGCTCCTCATCTGAACTTTCACACATCCATTCGTTGTTTATTTCATTCTCACTATGTAATGGGAATTGGTGCACTGTGTCACTACTTCTGTCTTGTCTCTGACCTGTGATCTGCTGAGTAAGCATCATCTGTTGCTGCTCCATCGGGGCTTGAGGTATCTGCATTTGCTATCTAGGTACCATAGGAACCTGCTGCTGCATTGGTTGCATCTGTTTCATTTGTGCACAAGGTATTTGCATCTGCTGATTGGGTTGAAAATTCTGCACTTGATTCATGTTATTCTGAAAATTCTGATTAAGTCCTCTTATTCTTGGGACTTTTACAGTTTGAAATATATTGACATCACCACTTTGCTGAACGACACCATCCTGCACCATCATCATTCACTCCCATTTCCAGTGTCCTGCGTTTCTGCAAAGATGACACAGTAACAACTTTTTCATCCCTTGCACATCATTCTGAACCACTACTGTATTCAAATCCGGTCCACGATTAATATTGATTCCATGACCTCTTGCTTGGGGTTGGAACATGACAGTTCCCTGCTGTTGCTGTATCTCTTGAACTAAGGCTCCCTGCACTCCTGTCTGAGCTGCCTTGATTTGCATCACCATTGCTTTCTCCTTGAGCTTTTTCTGCTTCAACTCAATCTCGTCACTACAGTATTTTGCATATTGCAACACCTCATCAATTGGTTTTACTTGCCAGCAAATCAAATGACTCTTAATCATCTGACCTATTTCAGGTCTTAATCCTTCCACGAACCTGAACACAAAGTGTAGCATGTCTTTCAGCTCAATCGCTTCCTTGCCACTGTACTCCTTGAACGCTTTCAGCAACCTCTCATAATAAGTGTGTATTGACTCCTTTACTTCATGCACTGTCCTGTCAATTCTCTGCCAATCAATATTTTTAGGCAAGATTCTCATCTTCAGGAACTCAATCACCTTATAATAATGTTTCATCACTTCAGGTGATGGTGCACCTGTAACTCTATCCCTTTCTGGTTCACTCATCGGCCAATCTACTGCTCTCTTGCACTCAACCCACAAATTGGCTGGAACCACTATCTCCAATAGAGTATTCAATTCTTCCCACAGACATTTCGAAAGCTTCACAAATCTATCTGTCTGCTGGTACCACTCAACCGGTTTCTCTCTCTCAATTTTGGATAATCATTTGTGAATGACAGAATATCACTCCTGTGCCAGGGAACATGAACAAACTGCCGTCCTGAAATGTTACTCATAGGTAAACTTTTTACTGGATCTTTTTCTTTATGAACGCTTTCAGACCCTTCTTGTGAATCTCGTTTCCATTTATCCCTCTTCTTCGCCCATCTGTCTTCCCACTTCTCTAATGCTCCCCAAATCTGAGAACTCTGCAATAGTTCTTTAAAATGTGCTTTCATCCCTGCTGACCTCATGTGCTCAAAATCCTTTTCCTCAAAATCTAACCTGTAGCTTGGTTTCAAGTGCTTTGTTTTCTCAATTTCCATGTCATGTTAATCTTCCAGATCCACCAATTTCTGATGTATCTTGCCTACTTCTCTCGTAATTGTCGGACACAAGTATCTCAGCTCTTCTTTGGTACAGGATTCTAACCTATTCATTCCCATTGACCCTCCAACTAGTTTGGTTATTTCGGTAGCCAGCCTTACATGATGAATCTGCTCTTCACCCTTGGATGTATTTCAAAGGGTATTTAGACTATCTAACTACTCACTCAACTGCTGTGCTGTTAATCCCTGTAATGAAATATTACACGCGTTTGGCAATGGCACCTGTTGTACCACTGCAACTGGAGTTTGTGGTGTCAAACGCTTCAAGCTCTGACTTACACTCTGGCCATTTACGGCATCTGGAACAACAAGTGTACTAAGGTCCTTTCCTTTAATGGCCTGGATCCATCAAAGATCTGACCCACAGATGATATTACCTACACGTGATCTCTCAACCCCCTCCTCACGAGGCTCTGTGACATTTCACCCTGTTCTCCTGCAATCAGCTTCTTCCACGCAAACAATGGTACCGCTGGACCAACGGTAATTGGCAGAGATATTGCATCTGGTGCTGCTCTGACACCCACGTTTTCTGGAAGGGCTACTCCCATACTTTGGTTCATCACTGGTGTCACATCTGACTGTGTCCCTGTCATTGGTGTGAACTTCGGCAAACCCTGTGGCTATGCCTGAGGCAACAACATTGGAGTCTGCTCAGTCTGTTCTAGCATTGGGCTCGGAACCACCTGCTCTGTAGGAACCACTAAGTACGAAGTTGTCTCAAGAATTTGTACTTCTGGATAAATTTTCTGTACCAGTGGTGGGTGCATCTGCGCTTGGACTACTGAAGTAGTCACTGCATTAGTAGTACTCTGCACTACCTCTTGTACCTGTCCATTATCTGGTTGCAACACCTCGCTCCTCCATCACAATAAATGCCAGAGAATTTTCCGGTGGGGTCAGCACCCTCACTGTCACCTTAATCTATGTATCACCCTTCATGGCACTCTTAAACGCTTTGAAAAACTTCATCTTTCTCTGTTGTTTTTATTCGAATAAGGAAATGACTTTTATTCCCAAGATTCCCTTCACCCGCTTTCTTAACCTATTGCCTCTTATGGACAGCTGCCAATCCGCTTGCGACTCTTCTCACTAACCAACCTATCCCAGCGTGACTCACTCACTGCAGCTGACAAAGTCTTGTGGCTTGTCCTTCTAATCTTGAACTCACACAAAATGAATGCAAATGTTTTGGCGAGCACTAACCAAAAACCAATAACCCAAAACAAATCAGGTGGTTTACTACATGAAGGTACACAATCGCTTCAGAGACATTACGGATTTTCACTGATGGCCCTTTCGCTCATGCAGCTATTCCTCTTTCTCAGTCTCCCACATTCGCAAGCAAAATTCAACCCGCAAACTTTACTCTCAACTGATCCATGGGTCTGTCCTGGTGCACATAGGACTCGCCAAATCTCAGTCAAACATCTCTCTTGCTCACTTAACTTACACACCGACTTGTTGACCATGCCCGATCAACCACCTAAACCAGACAGATTACAACATAAACACAAGTGTTTCCTACACTTGTCAATATACTCCGGAGTCTTAGACCCCACAGGGTCCATCCATCACCAACAACCACGTGGACAATTTTTTAGCACAAAGCACCACACACATATGAAGTTCGACGACTTCCCTTCTCTCGTACTGCAGAGTATGCACACTCCTACTAAACTTCAACTGGAGTACGCAGACTTCCTACTTCCCTCACATATGTCACAATTCACCTGCTGTCTGTATAAACTTTTGTAAGCGCAACCTACAACTTTCACACTATCACAAAGACGCCAAAAACATACCCAACTTTACTAGCGGGATCCAGGATCTGGGAAAGTCATTCCTGGGCTTAAGAGGACATCATCTTTGCTACAACTGCCATTTTCAGAAAACAAAATTCAGACCTCATAAAATGAATTACTAACCCTAATTTAAACTACCACCATAACAATCGGTCACCACATAACTAGTTCTCCAAGGAAACGAACCATCCTCTGCGACCAAAAACTGCTAGCGTGTCTGGTCCTTAGTAAGTAAACTTACAAGGGGACGCGTATAGGTTGATGAACCTTTTGATTTGCATGGAGTATCCTAGCTACGTAGTAATCGATGACCATTAATAATCAATACACAAATCAATAACATTTAAGAAAACATTAATCATCAGTGAACAACGTCAACATTTCCATGAATTACCACAACTCAATTATACATTTTATCAATTTTATTTCCCTATTAGTTACAATACTAATTCATGAGGTTAATTCAAACTTTATTCAATCGACTTCAGTATTAATTCATTAGTGACCACCAATAACATAATCTAATCAGAACTTGAGAAAACATGCGTTCTACTGCCTCAAAATAAGTCAATAATGATATATATGTTAACATGAATAGCAAAGTTCAGCATATCAGACCATCAATCATTTGTCACCATATATGTCAGCGTCTCAGAATAGGAACCCTACCTAACACTGATTAGTATGTGGGACTTCATGCAAAACAATTTGGAACATGAGTTTGGAAAAACATCTAGCTAGGAGAAAAACTATAAAACAGCTCAGTTGGTACCTAGAAAGAAAAGGCACAACAAGTCAATAAGTCACATTGTCATAGCTACCTATCCACGGTATGGATGAGCAACAAAGTTAGTCTTCGTCTTCAGGTCATTAATTGATCAGCAATGCATCAGGCTCTCAAGAGCATGAGCCCAATGACAGAATCTCAGATCTCTTCGAACGCCCATGCCTAGCATTCAACATCTAGTCTCCCCAACGGTTCTTTTTCTAACATCTGAAGTTTTCTCCCTTTGTCACAACATTATATTAAAGTTACTCAGCCTATCCCCCAAATCCTATTTGGTCACATATATGACGCTACCCAATAACTTTTGTTTTACAAATCTATGAATTTTAATACTACGCCGTTCTCAGGGTGTCAATTGGTTAACTGTACAATGTCCTCATCATCCGGCTCATCAGGTATCGAAAATGTTGCATCTTCTTCTCCAATCAGTGTCTCTATTGTTCGAGTCCTGGGAAAGTACATCTCGTCTGCTTTACAGAGACCTTGATACAATTTTGATTTCCTCATCCCCTGTCCATCAGTTCATTGCAGAAAATTATAGCTAAGCAGATTTTATTAACACGAGTATTTTAGGGTCAGTTCAACACATAAGCCTCTCTTCATTGCATGATTATTCAGCTTCTGCCTGAGACCTGGCAAAAACTAGGCCACAACTTCGGCTAAGTTAGCTCTACAATGTAATGCAAAAATATGTTATATCACTCAATATGACATATTACTACATTATTATTATGCATTTTCAACATTTTCACAGATTTTTTGTCATTTTAGTATAATTCATGAATTTTGGTAGCCACTCTCCGAGGGCACATTTTTACGTGCACATTATTTTTCTACATTAATTTTCTCTACAAATGTATTATCATTGTTCAAAATGCATAAACACTCATTAATCATTTTAATTAACATATCTGCTTCAGCATAACCAATTGCTACTGTGTGTTAGTCACAGAATACTGAGTAATTCATAATGAGTGAGAATGAGTGGGTCTGAGTGAGACAGTAATTCAGAGAATAATGTGTGAGACTGTGTGAATTAGTATCACTGAGTGAGTGAAAGTGACACAGTAAACTTAGGGGGTTATTTACAAGAGGCCTGCAACACCAGAGCATCACTTTTTTAGAGGCTGCGGTGGCGCAGGCCTCGCAATCATATCTATGAGGCGATACAAAGCCAACCTGCATGGCTTTAAATGGCCTCATAGATATGCAGTGAGGTGAGGCGGAGCAAGCCGCAGCGTTGCCTTGCTCTGCGTCAAGGAGGTGTTCCATGGGCATTGCAGTGGGTAGTCCCATGCAACACCCATGGATTTTGACCTTACACCTCCCCAGAGCAGACATTACAAGGAAAAATGTTCTCATTTCTCCTCATCCTTTCCTTTTTCCATGTGTGCTGCATACATAGAATGAGGAACATGCCTCCATGGATTGTTTTTGTGCAGGAATGTGTCCATTCCTGCACAAAAACATTCCTGTCAACAATGCAAAAACGCTTGCACCATGGTGCAAGGGTGCCTGCATTGGCACAAGGCACCAAATTATGCTGAGGCTGGCTGAAAGGATCAGAATGCACCCCGTCTTGTGGATGCAGAGCATTCTTGCCCTTTCAATTTGGTGTAGGGCAACACAGCAAAAAGACTTGTGGCACTTCGATATGCAAAATCTTTGTAAACGAGGCCCTTAGTGCAAGAAAGTATGCAAGAACCCAAAAAGAAGTAGCTCTTTGGATTTTGAGCCAATGATTACCCCCTACCACTTTCAAAGGTCACCATCTGCCACTGTATGTGGGTCCTCCAGATGATTACGTGGGTCAATTGACCTTGCTGAGAGATGAGAACGTGGGCATTTGTGTACTTGTATCTCGCTAAAGAATAACATGTAGCAATATCACTGATATCTCGGGGGAAAACAAACCTGGTGTCCACATGTATGCATAATTTGAATGTTGCTTGTATAAAAAAGACAGTTATGCTAAGCCACTCATTCTTCTGAAAATGAGTACCATTGAGTTGGGCAATATTGGAAGCATCAAGAGAAAATGTAGTTTTCCAAAAGGCATAATTTGTATCCTGCAGATCACAAACAGATCACGGAGTACTACTTACTGCTGAGCTACAAAGAGGACTTTGAACAGGTGCTTGGTAATAAAAAGTCACATATTTGTAAAGATTCTTTTAAATAAATGAGATAACTTTGTGTGAGCAATCTCAAACAGAACACATTGTGAAGCTTCCATTGTTTTATCCAAAACCTTTAGGTTTGTCACAACTGCTCGAATTCACACCTAAAACCTTTTAAAGATTGGAACTTTGTGACTAATAATATCTAAAAAATGATGGTGGAGTTTAACCAAATGAAATGGGTGATGGGAGCGATAATTCACTTGAGGTGGTTCTAAACGTCTTGCAAATCACTTACCTCACTCTGACCTTGGTAAGCGCTAAAAGGCAGTTACTTTCATTAGTTGGCATTTTCAGCAGAGACTCATTGAAACACTAACGTGCATGGTGCAAGGATGGAAAAGACTCAGATT
Organism: Pleurodeles waltl; assembly: GCF_031143425.1. Classification (NCBI taxonomy): domain Eukaryota; kingdom Metazoa; phylum Chordata; class Amphibia; order Caudata; family Salamandridae; genus Pleurodeles; species Pleurodeles waltl. Next base: position 549,649,813 of record NC_090445.1, read on the forward strand.
ACAAGAAGAGCCTTTCACTACTCCTTTCGCACAAATACATAGCTCACAATGTTTAACAAATGAAGAGGACCTACTGTAAAAGCAATGAGGGCGAGGATCCATCACATCCTGTTTGCTAGGATCAATAAGGACCACGATGAGATCCTCATTGGTTTTCCAATTTCCTTTTGCCTTACGAAATGTGATAAAAAAATGGCAAGCTTGCATTTAAATAAAGACATGCAATACATATTTTAAATGTGGTAGTTTAGCTGAAAGCTCTTCATCAAATGAGCATTGCATCAGTTCATGGAATAGCCCGGTGGTTAAGCCTCAAGCTTTGGAGAAGAAAGAGGACTAGATGTCTCTAGTGTGTGGCTTATGAGATAAACAGTCTGATGGCTCTAGTTTAGCTGCAAAGGGGATCTCAACCAGTCCCAGTAGAATGGATGCACCATTTCAGCATTGTAAGCATCACCCTTCCATCTGTAAATGCTCGCAAGAGGACTTATGAAGGGTGTGGGGATTGGATATGTTCAAAGATTCAATTTCCAACAATAACCAGCTATACTGAGTACCAACAATGTTCTCTGCACTGTTATATGCAATGGAAGAAAAAAAAACTACTTTGTTTACAGTGTAACACATGAAACTGGACAGATAGTTGTGATAAACCTACAGGTGTTAGCAGACATGTCAAGTTTTAGTGGCCACTGTCACAATAAACGCAATTAAGCCCCATAAGATGAGGACCTGTTTCAAAGTTTAAAAAATAGGTTCTTCAGGGAAAGAGAAATCACTACACGACCAACACATGGTGTCATTTACTCTGGTTAGATGCCTCCTCTTAGCTAAAAAATGGAAGCTTTATTTAACATCTATAAATAAATGTTGCAGCATGTGTGCGGGCCCTGAAAAAGCACAGGTCTGGATAGCAATGAACACTCTGCTTCCCACTCCTGAAAGGCCTGTATGTTATTATTGGTTGCATATGGCAGGACTGCCGTTAAATTCAAACCAGATAGAGAACTGTTTTCTTGACTTTTGATGTAAGAGGGTTGACTCAATTTTACTCCACTTGTGTGATAGTATCACAAATGCTTGGGAATTCCTGAACAGTATATGATCTTGAAAGGCATCTCCTAGTCTGGGTTCCCTCTCAGACAAGCGTTCAAGAACGGACATTTCCCTCATTCTATGCATCTTCCTGTAAAGGTTATGTAATCCACAGCAGATTGGTTAGAAAAGTTTAATAATCTGATACTTTGTCAGGACATAAGAGGCTGTAGTTGATCTTTTGAGGCTGCACTATGACAAATAATATCTCTGCATGGGCATTTGAAGGTATATCTGAACTTATGTAGGTTTGAATAGGCTTTGATGCTGTAATTGCTTCAAACAGTGGCAGCAAGCTAAAGGGTCTGATCGTGATGGGCTCGTTAATTAATTTGATTTTGGTGGCAAACTCCAGTTTGCACCCAAAATGTGATTGCGATCTGGTCACATTTTACAGGTGTTTGCACTCTTGATTTCTGACAGGGAAAACACCATACAAACCACAAATTCAAATTGTGCAAATGCCCTGTTTGTACAAGAAAAACTAGTGAATAATGCACTCTTTGCATTGTATTTCACAATTCCATTATAGTTTATCGAGATAACCATAAGTTGCATGCCCTCTATGCATCCCTTCTAAAATCACGTTACGCCATAGATTTAATAAAAGGGGAGCAATTGCACTTTCAAAAATTCTTACAAGTAGGCTCACCTCATATGATGCAAACAAAATTCACCTTCTCAGCAACAGACTTTAATGATAGTTTTTTACATTTCTCTTTAATTTACATAATAATATATAAACATATCCACTTTGATCTGAATTGTTCATTTCTCAACGTTTCTCAATAACCATCCTACATTTGAATCAGACAAGAAGTTTGCTCCAAATCATTAATGAGTAAATGATAACATTTTTAACCCCTTCGCTGGTAGGCCTTTTTCCCTCAGGTGCCAGGCGTTTTTGGCTACTAGGGGCAGTTCACATTTAGGCCCTCATTTCATTCTATCCAAATAAGTTACCCATGCCAAATTTGCGTCCTTTTTTTCCAACATCCTAGGGATTCTAGGGGTACCCAGAGTTTGTGGGTTCCCCTGGAGGAGACCAAGAAATTAGCCAGAGTACAGCGAAAATGTTTTTTTTTTTAAAGGGAAAAAAGGGCTGTAGAAGAAGGCTTGTGTTTTTTTCCCTAAAAATGGCATCAACAAAGGGTTTGCAGTGCTAAAATCACTATCTTCCCAACCTACAGGAACAGGCAGACCTGAATCAGAAAACCACATTTTTCAACTCAATGTTGGCATTTTACTGGGACATACCCCATTTTTACAATTTTCTGTGCTTTCAGCCTCCTTCCAGTTAGTGACAGAAATGGGTGTTAAACCAATTCTGGATCCTAGACAGCTAAACATTTCTAAAATGTAGACAAAATTCTAACTTCAGCAAGGGGTCATTTGTGTAGATCCTACAAGGTTTTCCTACAGAAAATAACAGCTGAAATAAAAGAAAATATTGAAATTGAGCTGAAAAATCAGCCATTTTGCTTAACGTTTTACTCTGTAACTTTTTCCTGCGATATCAGATTTTTGGAAGCAATATACTTCTGCTGGACTCTTCTGGTTTCAGGGAAATATATGGCTTGTGGGTTCATAAAGAACTGTAGGTACCCAAAGCCAATCACGGGGCTGTACCTTGCACTGGGTTTTCATTGCATACCAGGTATGCAGCAATTCATTTTGTGAAATATAAAGAGTGAAAAATAGGTATCAAGGAAACCTTTGTATTTCCAAAATGGGCAGAAGAGAAGGTGTTGGAAAGCACTGGTTATTTGCACATCTCTGAATTCTGGGGTCCACATACTACCATGTGAATTACAGGGCATTTCTCAAAGAGACATCTTTTTTACACACTGTTTTACATTTGGAAGGAAAAAATATAGAGAAAGACAAGGGGCAATAATACTTGTTCTGCTAGTCTGTGTTCCCCCAAGTCTCCCGATAAAAATGGTACCTCACTTGTTTGGGTAGGCATAATGTTCGTGACAGAAAATGCAACATGTACACATCACATTTTTACATTTAAATCTGATGTGTTTTTTGGAAAGTGCCTAGCTGTGGATTTTGGCCCCAAGCTCAGCCGGCACCTAGGGAAACCTACTAAACCTGTGCATTTTTTTCAACTAGACACCTGTAGAAATCCACAATGGGGTGATTTGTTGGGCTCTCACCAGGTTCTGTTACCCAGAATCCTTTGCAAACCTCACAATTTGGCAAAAGAAAACACTTTTTCCTAACATTTCAGTGATAGAAAGTTCTGGAATCTGAGAGGAGCCACAAATTTTCCTTTCATCCATTATTCCCCCAAGTTTACTGATGAAAATGATATCTCACTTTTGGGGGTAGGCCTAGTGCCCGTGACAGGGAATGCCCCAAAGCACAACGTGGACACACCACATTCTCCCAAAGAAAACGGACCTGTTTTTTTAAAAGTGCCTAGCTGTGGATTTTGGCCTCTAGCTCATCTGGCACCTAGGAAAACCTAGCAAACCTGGAGATTTCTGAAAGCTAGACACCTAGGGGAAGCCATGATGGAGTAACTTGTGATGCTCTTATCAGGTTCTGTTACCCAGAATCCTTTGTAAACCTCAAAGTTGAGAAAAAAACACTTTTTCCTCACATTTCAGTCATAGAAAGTTCTGGAATGGGAGAGGAGCCACAAATTCCAGTATTCCCCCAGGTTTCAGGATAAAAATGGTATCTCACTTTTGTGGGTAGAGTAGGCCCATATTTATACTTTTTTAGAGCCGCATTTGCGTCATCTTTTGACGCAAAATTGGCGCAAACGTACAAAATACAATTGAATTTTGTAAGTTTGCACCACATTCGCATCAAACAGATAAGATGTTTAGGCCCTCATTATAACATTTGTAGTATTGACCACCTACCACCACGGTGATGGCCGCCAACAAACCAGCACTGTGGCTACCAGCCGGCAGTGCGCATTATGACCGCTGACGGTATTCCGCCAGAAAGCTGTCGGAACACCGCCGCTGGTTATGGCTGCGGACGGCGGTACTGCTGACAGCAGCATTTCCATGCCAGCAAAACACCGCTGATCGGATCATGAGCAATGATACGGCCTGGCGGTGTTTTGCTGGCGGATGCTGCTGCTGACAGCAGCGCCGCGGACCGTCTCCAGCTGGAGGATCACCTGCAAGCAGGTAAGTCGGGTTCTCCGACCGTAGAGGGGGTTGGGGGGGTGTTGTGTGTATGTGGGTGTGTGTGTGTATGTTTTGGGATGCATGCATGTGGGTGTGAATCGTGTTGGATGCATGCATGAATGAGTGATTGTGAGTGTTGTGTGTTGTGTGTTGTGGATGCATGTGGGTGACAAGGTATGTTGGTGTGTGTTGTGGTGTGTGGGTATGTGTGTGCATGTGTGGGTGGAGGTGGGTATGCATGTGTGCATGTGTGTATATGGGTGCACATGTGGGTGTGGATATGTGTGGGGGCAGGAGTGGGTGGTGGAGGACTCTGGGGAGGGGGTGGAGGGGCAGGGGAGACCCCTATCAGTGCCAAGGAAGGGATTCCCTGGCACTGATAATGCCTACCGCCATGGTTTTCGCGGTGGTACAAAAACCACGGAAACCATGGCGTTAGGCCGGGTTGTAATCCTGAGGGTGGGAATGTGATGGCCGCCGGGCTGGAGACCGAAGTCTCCAGCCCAGTGGCCGTTACCACCCTGGCGGTCAGTGTGTTAAAGTGGCGGTGTTGGATGGCGGTAACCGCCAGGGTCCAAATCTCATTTTCTTTACCACCGGCCTGTTGGTGGTATTACAGCCTCTTTAACACCGAACGGCAGGGTTGTAATGAGGGCCTTAGTGTGCAGGCAGAGAGCTGAAAGACTGTTAACCTCTTCAGTTGGGCGTGGATTGGGATAATTGTCCCATCTGCCCACCGGTGGGCAGCACAACTTTGTCCCCATTTTTTTTACGGTGGGGTATAAGCCATACCCCCAACCCTCTTATTTTGAAAAAAAATCTTTCCTGGTCTCTTGCCCATGGGGCCGCTCTCCTTATGCATAAATAGATTTTTTTTAAACTCCCTGGTGTCTAGTGGGCATTTCTGCAGCCTGATCGCATCACAATCGGGCTGCAGAAATGCTCACAGAGACATGAAAGTAAAGTAAAGGCCTTTCCTTTCCTTTCATGCCTCTGCCTGCCCCACGTCCCGGTCAGAAGAGAAATCCAAAGCGTTTCTCTTCCGATCGCGCTGGAAGCTCAGCAGGGGAGTTGTCCTCTGATGAGGTCAGCGCATGATTGCGCACTGATGTCATCAGACATCACTGGGGAGGGGGCCAGGGTGGAGGGGTGAGTGATTCCTCTTCCATCCCTGACGGGGAGGTTGGGTGGGAGGCCCATAGGAGAGGGCTAGCCGGGTGCAGGACGAGCTGGTCTCGTCCCCAGCTCACAACGACTGTGGCCGAGGGCGAGACCAGCTTGTCCAGGGCACCCAGGGGGTTAAATTACAATTCTCAGTCATTCAGGAGCTCACGATGGATTGAAAAAAAACCTCCTATTTAGTTCAAACTCAATCATTCCATGATAGCGTCTGAGCCTAAGCCAACGTGTGTTTCACAGTTTTCTACCACTTCTTCAGGGCTCTTGTAGGTGAGATCACATTGATATGCACTACAATGAACGTAAACACCATTAAAAGACAGAAAATAAAACATTTTTACCTTAAAGAAAGAAAAAAAGGATCATTTGTGTTGAGATAGAGTAACACTTGAATTCTGTACTAACAACTTCCAATCCTCATACTTCAAAAACATGAATATATGTCCAAATGACATACATACATCTACCAGAAAATTGCAAACAAAATTCCAATAATTAAATGCTGATCCAGTGTTCTTGATCATTGAAATACATAGGGTGTGTTACAAATTGGGTCTCTGGTTGGCAGAGGTATGCACCCTGTCCAAGTAGGGACCACAATCCTAGTCAGGGTAAGTCACAACACAACATAAGTTATCCTGTGCTCACCCTTGGGAAGGTTGGCACAGAGCAGTCAGGCTTAACTTAGAAGACAATGAGTAAAACATGTGTGCAATAACACATAGAGTAACACCATAACAAGTGCTCTACACCAGCTTCGAAAAAAATAGATCATGTTTATCTGACTAAAACAAGACCAAAACGACAAAAATCCAATATGCATAAGTCAAGATATCACTTTTTAGAGGTTTAAGTAAGTCTTAATCAATAGGAATCAATAAATGTATCTCTTTAGCACAAAGTACCTGGGATGCATAAAAAATAAAGGCACTGCAGGCTGCAGAGGAGGTTAGGCATCAGAAAGTAAAGCAGTGCATCAACTTTTCCAGTGCGGCAGAGATGATGTGTCAATTATATACTTGCAGTAAGGGCGATGCGTTGATTTCCACAGCCACGCAGTCTCAGTTCCTTACTGTGGTGCGTGGCTGATGACAAATTGATGCCCTGGGACAATGTGTGGAAAACAAAGATGTGCTTTGATAATGGAACAACTGTGAAACAGGCACTGAGCTGATTCTGTAGGTCCTGCCACGATTTTTCAGCTCTGGGACAAGCTCTGTGTCGATTCTGCAGGCATTGAGCCAATTTTCTGTTGTGGATTTTCTCCCTTAAGTGAAGTCTTTTATGGTCCTGAGACTTCTTAACAGAAGGCAAGCTGACAAGCCCTTGGAGATCACTTGTGCTGGGAAAGCAAGGTCCTCCCAGAGGGGAGCAGCAGACAGCAGGGCAAAAAGTAGGAGAGCAGTCCTTCTAGAAAAGCAATCCAGGTGAGTTCTTTGGACAGCACCGCAGTCTTTCTGACAGTGTCCAGTTGTAGGTCCAGAAGTGTCTCATTTTAGGGTGTCACAGACCCAGTATATATATGCCCCAAATATGCCTTTGAAAAGGAGGAGACTTCAAATAGTGGTTTTAAAGTGCACCAGTTTCACTTTCAACCCCGTCCTTCCTGCCAGGAGACCTGTGGGGGGTTACGAGTCCTTTGTGTGGGGGTCACACCATTAGCCTTTTAAGTGTAAGTGAGAGCCCCTTCACTCAGCCTGCCAAGAAAGATCAATCAGTATGCAGATGACTGCAGATGCAGTTGAGTGTCCTGTGTTTATGGCTGTCTGGGTGAAATATACAAGGGGAGCTGTCAATAAGCACAATCCAGATGTGGATTGGAGACAGGCTGCAAAGCAATAAGTGCAGCAAAATGCCTGCCTTATAAAGGTGGCATTTCTAAAATAGTAATGTTAAATCCAACTTTACCAGTTGCCATTCCAAACATGACAATGACACTCCTTTCAGATCAGAAATTACCACTTAAAAGTATATAAGAGTGTTAGACCTGACAGCTTTAGGGTGGTCACCCCTAACTTTTTGCCTGCCTCCCTCCACTTTTTAGATATTGTTTGTGCTGGTTTTAGGTTCTGCACACTGCTATGCAGTGCTTTTAAAAAGTGAGCATTTCTCTGCAGTTACATCTTTCTGTGCCTTACAATCCACATCTGGCTGGGTTTAGTTGACAGCTCCTTGTGCATTCACTCAGACACATCCCAAACACAGGATACTCAACCTCACTTGCACACATCTGCATTTTGAATGGGTCTTCCTGGGCTGGGAGGGTGGAGGGCCTGACACTTGCATGTCAAAGGACAGTAGCCTGCCCTCACACAAAGGACTGCAACACCCCCTACTGGGACCCTGGCTGACAGGATTGAACTGAAAGGGGACCTTGTGCACTTCTAAACCACTATTTGAAGTCTCCCCCATTTCAAAGGCACATTTGGGTATGTAAACAGAGCCTCTGCCCCTATCCACTCAGACACTTCCTGGAGAAGACTCTTGAACCAGAACCTGCATCCTGCCAAGAACAACTGCCTGGCTGCCCAAAGGACTCACTTGACTGTTTTCAGTGAAGGACTGCTGCTTGCTGTTGCCCTGCTGCCTTGCTGCTCTCTGGCTGAGGTGAGGAAGTGCTCTATAAGGGCTTGGCTAGAGCTTGCCTCCTGTTCCCTTAAGTCTCAGGACCAAAAAGACTTCATCTCTACAAGAGGGAAATTCGACGCACAGTCTGCCAGGAACGACGCACAGCCTGCACAGTGGTGAAAATTTCACCGCACACCGAACCGGAACAACGCAGCCCGACTTCACAACGAGAAGATCAATGTAGCACCAACGTAGCAACCGGAAATTCGACGCACGGCCAACTGGATCGACGCACAGCCAAGACGGAACGACGCAGCGCCTGCTGTGCGGTAGAAAACTTGACTCAACGCCCACCGGTTCGATGCAGCTCCTGTGATTTCATCCTGCCAGCACAGAAAATCCATGCATCGTCCCCGGGGTGTCTCAAAACCCCACAACCCGAAGAGGATCCATGACCGAGCGCCGGCAATCGATGCACAGCCGTCTCTGCATGAAAACTAAATGATGCATTGCTGTGTGCGGCCTGAGAAATCAATGCAAACCCCTTTGTTTCCAGGCATCTCCTCCTCTGTGGTTCTTTGCAGAGAATTTTCACGCAAACCAAGTACTTTGTGCTTGAAAGAGACTTTGTTTGCTTTTAAAAGACTTAAGGCACTTTATATCACTTTTCAGTGATATCTCAACATTTACTTATTGCATTTTAATCGTTTTGACCTGCATTTATCCAGATAACTATTATATATTTTTCTAAACACTGTGTGGTGTATATTTGTGGTGCTATTTTGTGTTATTGTATGATTCATTGCACAAATATGTTACACTTTGCCTTCTAAGTTAAGCCTGACTGCTCAGTGCCAAGCTACCAGAGGGTGGGCACAGTATAATTTGGATTGTGTGTGACTTACCCTGACTAGAGTGGGGGTCCTCCCTTGGACAGGAGGTAACCTAACTGCCAACCAAAATCCCAATTTCTAAAAAAGAGGATTTCCAATGCTGGCCTATGAGAGGAGCAGGCTTCACAACAGTGAAAAACAACTTTGGGGGGTTTTCACTACCAGGATATGTAAAACTTACAAGAACATGTCCTGCCTTTTACTTACATATCACCCTGCCCTATGGGCTTCCTACAGACGACCTTAGGAGTGACATATGTAATAAAAGGAGAATTTAAGGCTTGGCAAGTAGTTGTAAATGAAGTTGTAGTAAAACTGCACACACAAGCCTTGCAATGGCAGGCCTGAGACATGGTTGAGGAGCTACTTATGTGTATGGCACAATCAGTGCTGCAGGCCCACCAGTAGCATTTAATTTACAGGCACTGGGCACATGTAGCACACTTTATTAGGGACTTACAAGTAAATTAAATATGTTAATTGGGTATGAGCCAATGTTACCATGTCTTAGGGAGAGACAGCATGCATGTTAGCACTGGTTAGCAGTGGTAAAGTACTCAGAGTCCTAAAGCCAACAAAAACAAGGTCAGAACAAGGGGAGAGGAAGGCAAAAAGCTTGAGGTGACCCTTCAGAGAGGGCAATTTTTTAGCAGTGAGCCTAACATAAAAATTCGTTGATATAGCCCAAGAGTCCCACACAGTCAATAGCTGGTCATACAATCGGTCACTTAACAAGAGAGGAGAGCAGAAATGTCATCATCCCAAAATCAAATGAAAGATCTCACAATCCATATATTCATAAGGACTGTAAACAGACTGAACCTTTCCTAGTCTCTATGTGTATTTACATTTGCTTCACAACAAATAAAAAAAACAAAAAAACAAAAATAAAATTCCAGTTTTCTTTTTTTAAACAACAAACATTTGCATTGTATTGTTGTTTTTCTTTTTACTCAGAGAGGTTGTCTATCTGATCATCAAATGCCACATTTGAGCTACACAAGATGCTTCGCTCATCCAGGTTGTGTTTTCTAAAACCTTATAATTTTTTAATATGAACTATTTATTTATTTTAATCATAGTCAGTCTCTCCAAGTTTTGAGGATCCTTCTGACTGTATCAATTTCCCTAGCTCAGCCAACATATCCTTCAGAGAAACACTTCCTACATGACTTGCTATATGTTTTGCCAGCCTGCTGAGTTCAGGCCACGGTTTTCAAATGGCAATAAATCAACCCAAACATTCTTGCATCTACTTCTATAGTGTCATTGTTATTTATTCTCATTGTTTCTGTGTTGCCTGTGTATGTAAGTCCTGCTACATACAGATTTACATCCTGCTATGTCCATAAACCAACTCATTGCAAATGCTGGAAATGAAGCTGTTGGTGCTGTAGGATTAGTAGCAGATAAACGTGTTCCCACCGGTGGGTGATGCTGCTGAATTTGTGACATGCTTCTTGATTTTGGGTCAACACTGTGCTCTCTGGAGGTTGAAGACTGTACTTCAGTTCTGCCATGGCCTCAATTTTGCAGTTGTTCATCTTCTAGGTCACATATTTCCCTGATGATCAAATTCTTCTATATTAAAACATCCACTGTTTAAAATGCAATTAGAGCTGCCAGAACTAATTTACTACATTGGACCCAGTATCATGGCACTATTTACTTTTCTGAGGACACAATCTCAGTTTGCATTCTTTAATTTGTGTTCAGAACAAGGATTAGGCTGTTGACTATAGCAGCTGCTTCTTCTTCTTCTCTGAAATTGATAAATATTTGTCTCACCTTTCTAAAATGTTCCTGAAGCATATGCAGCAACATGCAACAATAGGTTCACTTTGTTCGTGCAACTATCCACTTTGCTGACTTCACTAGCTTTTGGATCCGGTACTCTACTAGTACTCATTTGTTAACATTCACTGTCATGGCTCTGGCAATTGCATCCACTCTTTTTCATAGTACATATTCATTGTTACACCTCTACTGCCCAAACCAGCATTGTAGCATTTAGAAGGTGGGGTTCTAGTGGGTTGGTACCTCCTGTGCGAGGGCTTTGCCAGGGACTTTATTAGCACACTGAATGATCCTTAACTGCTTCCGGGCTTTGAAAAAATATCTGAAATGAGTGCAAACCCAGCAGCAGGTGGCCAGTCTGATGTTTATTACTGCTTTGTTTTTGTGGAAGTCCTGCACAAGTAGATTGATTCAATGTGCTAAGCACATGACTTAAAACAATAGAGGTTTCACTTTAAGTGAAATACTTGGTATTGGTGTGTACTTTGTCTTCATTAAGTGACACCGAGGACTTTCTCAAGACTCTTTATTAATAGACAATAGAACGTATATTGAATTCTGACAGAATCACAGTTGAAAAAAGGATATGAGCTGGATGCCAATAGGAACATCAGCAACAGACTTATCAGTGGCCATTTTCTTGGCAGGAATCTCTTTATTTGGAACCACAGGGCAGATTGATAAAAAGTGGTGCTGCACCTAGTGCAGTGCAACTTTTCTTGTATCCCTTAGCACCCCCCTAACACCACCATGTGTGCACCGTATTTGAAACACTGTGCACCATGTCGGTGGTCAGGGGTAGTAGCGACATCATTTTTTACGCTAGTCCAGCGCTTTACAGGATTAGCATAAAAAATGTTGACGCTAATCCCACAAAGCACCCAGAGGCCCATTGAAAACAATGGGAGCCTTCCTTTAACACCTGCTCCATTTTTCACCATTTTTTTTGCCCCCCCGGCCCCAGTGCCAGAATGCCCCCTTTGCATACAATATGCATGGTGCAGGAATAATGTGGCACAAGGGGTTACAAAGTGGCACAATGGAAGCATTTTTGGTCTTTCAATGCCACATTAGTGTAAACAAATGATGCCATTGTGGCGTGGGAAGGGCGCTAGGCCCTCTTAAATCTAGGTCCACGGTCTTGTACGGGGCTGTAGCATAAGCATTTGGTAGAGAGGGCTCTCTGGTGTCACCTAATTCACAAGCTTCTCCCCATCTCAGTCAGTGAGTGTCCTTTTGTGCACCTGCAATGAATAAAAAATGGGACTTGAGAGAGAAAGGCTTGGGATTTTTTGTTACTGCAATTCATTTAATAAATAATCCCTGTCACTATTGTAACAGTATTATTTGAAAAATCCACATAATTAAAATAAAACTTCCTGTTAGCCCCCAAGGGTCTTTTGGGGTCCTATGGTAAGTAAGCAAAAATTGAATACATTTATTAATAAATAGTTGGTGGTCCTACAGGGCCCTTATGGGAGGAAGCAGGAGGCAGGCAAAAATCAAATAAATTAAATAACAGCGCTGTTCCAGCAGGATCGCTGGAGCCCCTATGAGAGGCAGGCAAAAATAAAAAATAAAGTAATATATAAACATCTAGCATCCCTGCAGGGTAGATGGGAGGCAGGCAGATATAAGAATTTTATCTGAAAAAACAATCCTTAATTACAATCTACTACTATTACTCACATGCATAACTAAATATGTCAGAAGAAGTATATTAGGAACAAATTAAAAAGAGCAAAGATGACATAGGCTCCTTCTCATATCAGCGCACCTAGAAAATGGAATAAAATGACAAATAATCAGGAACTCAGACTAGCTCACCAAATGGCATGGGGAACAAATGCAAAATGGCCATTAGGACACACATGCTGGGTCCATAAAATGTCTGTCACCATATGGAGTAATGAAAGCAAAGGTAACATTACTGCCCTACTGTTGCTGGAGCTTTTCTATCATCAAAAATGTGCAGGATTACAGGGAAAGCATTGCTCAAATATGCACTGAAAATATGACTGAGCACATCAGTGGGCCTAATACATCACCAGTAAAGTGGCAGCAATAAATTGAACAGCATATCAAAAATAGATAGAATGGGAAAATCATCTCACACATGCACAAATGCTGGCCAAGCCCTTGAGGAATAACAAACACAAATGTCTGGCTACATGGGTTGGGACTCCTGGAGTCATCCCAACCATAGCTACCAACAGGGACATGCAGAAAAAAAATATATATGACATGAGTGCAAGGCCATCCACTAGCCCCTAAGTTAATAAAAATATCCCAGGCACACAAGCAGTGACAATGTGCAAAAATACATTGAAAGATAGATCCAAGGCTTACAGAAGACTATGCACCAGAAAACAAAACAAACCACATCATGAGGACGCATTTGATTAAAATTCACAAAATCACATGGAAAATGAGGCAATTTTACTACACTCATCATAAAAAGTGCATTGTGCCTTAATCTCACATGGGGCTAACTGTATCCTCCCTAAGCTAAACTGCAGGCCATCACCAAATTAATAAAGCAAATGAAAAACACAACAAATAAGGAACATAAATAGTGGTGGCTGCCAGCACAAACGTTTGCAAAGAACTACACTCAACTTACTTGAAAGTACAGATTCCAGTTTCCAAGGGTGGCTAAGCAGCAGAAATTGCAGACAAAGAAAGTTTATAGCTTTACCTCCAAAATCCAAATGCAATGTGACCAAGGGCTGGACATTATCCTCATTCTCTATGGCACTTCCTCTGAATAACCCAAAATAAAAAAATAATAATAATAACTTTGCTTTTAAAAATGTACACAAAAGGACTACTCAGGTAAAAGAGTTAACATGAAATGACTGAATAATTTTAATTAGTGCCCACATTACAAAAATGCTTCACACGTTCGAGTGCAATAACAACAAGGTGATGGATGGAATACCTTAATTAATCTCAGCCACTGGCAATCGCTCAGGGCTGCATCCCAATCAATCATTCTTCACCAACTACTCCACCTCAGTTTGGACCCAGTCATGTGCAAATCAGTCTTACCATACTCCAATGGGAATAGTCCAGCCTGAATTGCCAAGCCAGATAGTCCATTGACATTTAATGAAGTAACATTCAACAGCATGGATGGTAGTTGGGGAGAAGCCACGGAAGCAGCGACAAGGAAAATTTGAGAGATTAGTCAGGTATGAAGAGAATAAGTCTGAGCTGTCTATTGGAGAGGACTATGCAATACGCTGGTATGTAACAGGTCAGGCGCTATTGTTGGTATCTAGGAGACCTTGTAGAGAAAGCCAGCATATTACAAACATCTGGAAGAATGAATATTGGTTTGTCAAGGTAGTGGAAACTAAGAGCAGGGTGTAGTAGTAATATGAACCACATATAGATGAAGAAGGTGAAGAGGAGGAATACATCTATAACCCCTGTCGCACAATAAATACTGTGAACTGTCAGCTTTTCTTCAGTGCCTGGGATATGGTAAGCTGTTAGATCTAATGTAGGAGTATATATAGAACTTGGACATAAAATATGTATTGATATGTTATTGGAGGAGGATTGGGCAAGCTTGTCATAGGTAAATCAAAATATTCAAAAGTCAATGACCCTCATTATGACCCTCATTATGACCCTGGCGGTCTTCTGACTGCCAGGGCCACGCTGGCGGTTTTACCGCCGACGGGCTGGCAGTGAAGACTGCCACATTATGAGTGCGTCTAGCATCTCCGACCCGGTGGTCCAATGAAGACCGCCGGCGGTGTTATGAGCCGGCTTTCCACCAGGGTTTCCGCGGTGATAGCACCGCCACAAAAACCCTGGCGGAAAGGCTACTGTGACAGGAAATGTCTTTCCTGTCACCGGCAGACGACTCCCCCAGCCCCTCTTCAAGTCCAATACCCCCAACCCCCTTCCATACCAGAACCCACCACCTCCCTATCAGAACAGCACCCCCTACTCCCCTACTTCACCCCTTCTCATACAGCAACCCATCTCCTCCCACCGAATACATGCACACAGACACCCACACGCACCCGCATACACTCATTCACGCACCGTGCATACACTCATACACCAACACTGACATACACGCATTCACTCACAAGCATCCATACATGCGTACACTCACAAGCATCCAAACATGCATTCACTTCAACATTCATACACTCACTCACTTCAACATTCATAAAGCATTCAACCACGCATACACACCGTGCACACATACATGCACACACCCACGCACGCAGACAACACCCACTCACATATCACACACAACAACCCACCCCATCCCACCCCCCTCCCCTGTCAGACACCCGACTTATCTTGTCCGGCAAGGAGGTCATCCGGCAGGGAACAGGAACAGGCACTTCCACTACCAGCAGTGCCCCACCATCAGGACACCATCAGGCCGTATTACAGGTCATAATACGGCTGGTGAAGTCCTTTTGGCTGGGCGGGGCTGGTGGTGGAGCCGCCCATGTGCCTCCGACCGCCAGCACAACTACTGCAGTATTTCCGCCTAAAATATGGCAGAAATCCTGCAGTACTCATAACATGGTGGGAAGAAGACCACCAGCACTGGCCGTCTGCTGGCGCCCGTGGCTTTGGCGGTCTTTTGAAAAGACCACCAAAGTCATAAAGAGGGCCAATATCATATATAGCAGTGATTTTGGGAAAAACAAATAGCATTGCTGGATGCACTGTTCTCTTAGTGATGCAGGAGAAGGCCACATCCCAAGAGAACATACAGTAGCCTTTGCCCAGCCTCGGAACATAACTACGGATATACAACATTGTATACATGTGTAAGGCCACATGAGGATTGAGGTGAGTATACATAATTGTCATTCACTTGTCACTCATCCTCTGCCTTCAACTGAAATCTTGACATATCTCTTTCTGTGCAGAGAGATTCCACAATTTGTTCAATACTATTTCTTTTGTGATGTCTCTGGGTCATCCCCTTGATCCTTCTGATGACCCCTCTTAGCATTTCCATGCTGGCCATGTGTGGTAGCGAAGAGGGAAATGGATTACCACCTGGGGGTGCAGGTAAAGTGTCTAAGGAGTCCTGAAAAATCTGTCAAACAGAATGACATTGTTGGGCGAAAGTCATTTGCCAGGAAACGTTTCGATCAGGGTAATTAGTGCAACTGTCCTAGAAGGGAATAGGGTATGAAAGAAAGCAGTTTGCAGACTAGTAAAGGGAAGCCCAGATACAAAGAGAGGAATAAGCCTCAAGGACAAACTGGATTCTTTAAGGCAGAAAATGTGACAACTTAAGAAAGTCATTGTTACAGCACATACAATTAAAATCCACAGAGGCCAATGATTATGAGTTTTCTCCATTAATGACTGGCCATGTCAGTGACTTTCCTACCCATGAATGTATTCCTTTATTACATACTATGAGCCACCTGCAAAGAAAGTGCACCAAACATCCTCAGTAGCCGCCAGCATCCCTCCTCTACATGCACTGAACGGGAACCTGGGCTCCCTGTCCCCTAAAAAAATAGTCACCTAGTACATTACCATGTGGACCAGGACTGCAGCATGCGTTCCAAGAGCCTACTTCCTATGGTTGGCAGGTCTGGCACCTCCACCTAAAGAGGAACAATGGTATTTTTGTTAAACTCAGATGGAAATGTTATTCCCTTACTGTAGATTGCGTTTAATATATCTTAAATTCTTACACGAGATGTATCACACACTGACACCCCTACAGCAAATGGGATTGAGAGAAAAGTCTGGCTGTACGAGGTGTACGTTGAGGGGCGCAGATTTCCTCAATTTGGTCTGGACATTTTTGCGGATAGCTGACTTTTGAACAACTGTGTTTCGCATTGTAGATGAGATGATGGTTTCTCAAATCTGTTAGACAGCTCTAATCGCTCTTCTACGATAGATCAAATATGTTCTTGCTGGAGTGCAAACGCTAACTGCCATTTTGCACTGGCTGGCTAAACATATGGTGGTGATATGCTGGGGCCGAGGCCCCTCGACAAATTGAAAGACCGTCTGCAGGATACTACATACGGCCAAGAGCAACTGAATGCTTTTTAGGAACTGACTCCGGTCCAATCCCGACCT
This sequence comes from Pleurodeles waltl, assembly GCF_031143425.1. NCBI lineage: Eukaryota > Metazoa > Chordata > Amphibia > Caudata > Salamandridae > Pleurodeles > Pleurodeles waltl. The sequence goes on from NC_090445.1 coordinate 549,666,599, forward strand.
AAGGACATTTTAGGGCCATTCAGAATGTGTGTGGCCTGCCCGGGGCAGAGGTCTTTGGACAGGTAACAATGCTCCCCTGTTGCTGAGGATATGGGTGGATATCGATGGCATTCCTTACACAGCTTGCTTGCCTGAACTGATTTGGTTCAATACCGTAGAGTGATATTTCCATTGATTTATGTAGTGGAATCGTAGGTTGAGGGAGTTTAGACAATGTCTCACACTTGGTAATTTTGGAATGCACGCCCAATTGCCTTCAATCTCAATCTCAATCTCAATAAAAATAAACTTTCATCCCCATCTTCTTACAGTGTTAAAGAGAAATACGGATTGAAAACTGATCAAGTTTACAGGCTGCAGACCCATTTTTAGCACACTTTTTGAGCTCAAGTTACCCTTCTTAAACCAGAGTATATGTAGCTTACTTTTTAGATCTAAGCACTAGTAGTGCAGTGAGGCCTGTTCTACACAGTGTAAAGTGCACGATTGTAATGGTTTTACTTTCTCCTTAAATACCCAATCCTTTCGTGTAGGGGATCCTGAATTTCACACAGCGCATTATGCCAGGGTTTACACCAAAGGTGATTTAGTGAATGTTTTACTGTATTCATTGGGAATTTGACGCGTAAGTACTTTACTCTGTGTCGGACTTATAAAAATGTACAGCTGACATATACATGTCAAATATAGCAATTAAAGACTCAAACCAATTTACTTCCCTTAGCCTCTGTGGCACGGTACTCTTGGGGATCTCTGTCTGTCAAAAATCGATACACTTTCTGAGAAGAAACTACTATAACTGTCATCCCTTTGAGGTAGGCAGTGATCACTTCTGTTACTCACCACTTAGTTCAGAAGCAGTAGCATTCTCAAATGCAAACACCTCCCCTGGTAGAGTTTGCCCAGTGAGGCGAAGATAAACTTAAACTTAAATCTGCATTTAAGAAAGCCGTATCTAAGCCAAGGCACACACCCTCTCTTCAGGCAGCAAGTGAGTCAAATAGCGGGATATATTTTGATAATAGCATTTCCATTCCCAACTTTCAAACACAGTTTGGCAAAGTGAAGGATTCTGGATGTGTGTCCTTCTAGTGCAAAAAGCTTGAACTAATGCCAGACATTAAATATTTATAGACTTCATGCTTTCATGTCGGACACAGAATGCCCCAGAAAAGCTGCCCCATCTTGCTGTGAAGATCTAAACTCTACTGTTAAGGGAAAAGATGTCTCTTGAGATAGATGCCTTTTTTGGATCCTCTGTACCATTTAGGAGGTTCTTCGAAGCTTCTTTTTTTTTCGCAGCTATTTGGTCAACTTCAATAAGAAGCCATGTTTTAGAGAGAAGTGAATATAAACTTGTTCTTGAACTTTGCTTGCCTGGTTGCCGTGCTATATCAGATGTTTTGGGTTCTGTGAGGTTGCTGTCCCAGTTATTTGGTTTATTTACTGTATTCAGCACTTGAGTGCTAATATAATTTCTTAGCTCTCAATGTCAAAAGTAGAAAAGTGATGAGGGAGCGTAGCTCTTATACTCAAAATTAACATAAAATGTTTATGAACTAATGCATAATGATGCCGCATAGAAAATGTATTAATGTGTTATTGCTAAAAACGCGCTTGAAATGTGCCCACGGGGAGTGGCCACCTATGTATACTATGATTAATGAAGCTGACTAATAATGAAATAATGATACGTTTAATATATGGATTTTGCACTAATATTAAGAATTATATGTTAAGGTTTTTGCTAATAAATCAATAGGCCTTAGTTAGCATGAGCCGAGGCCTAGCTGCCCGGTTTTATATTAAATGTGTTTTTCTAATGTGCAGTGTGCTGACGTGCTGAAGGACATGCACTCGTACTTTTCCAAAGCTAAAAGATGAGAGTAACTGTAGTAGTTCCGTTCTCACGAAATTCGACTTGGTCAAGGAAACATTTTTGCTGAATGCAACAGTGTAGACTGGTTACAGGTACAAGGTCGCCTAAACCGGTACAGACAATGGATCTACTGACTGAAGATGCGAGAGGACCACCAGAGTATGAAATCATACCGGACATTCTACCCGCTGGAGACGTCAATTACAAGACCCAATAAATTACGTGAGAACTGTTATGGGGTGACAAATTTTGATATTACGAGTGAAACCCATTGGATGGAGATAGTGGGGGGGCCAACCCTAACCAATTAGGAATTAGGGGACTGTACAACAGAAAAGGGATAAAAACCTTTGACACAAGGAGCCTTGGGGGAGATGCTATTGCGAACCTTTGTTATGACCGAGCCACTTTGTCACTCTGTATAGAGACTTTGTTGTTTGGCTCTTCAAACCATCCTTGCCCTTATCTTGCCCATCCTATACTTCTCCTCCTTCTGAGGGAAGTGTCCCTACTTACCCCGTCTTGCTGAATTCCCTGGCTGAAGGCGAATCAACTGATTTCCTGAGGACGAAGACTGACTCTGTATGCAGACCCATTACGGAGGGTAACTACTGATGATGAAATTGTAATTGTCTGTTTGTCTTTTCCTTCTAGGTACCAACCGCTTCTTTTGACAGAGACCCTAGATATATGTTTTCCAAATTCGTGTTACAAAATCGTTTTGCATGAAGCTCAACATGCCAATGCTAATTCGAGGTTAGTTAAGGGGTTCACTAAACGGACGCAAATAGACAAATGACTGAATCAATGTTTTGTTGAATAATGCTCTAATGATACTCTGCTAAGGATAACCCATGTTGATGTCGTGCTATGTTCTAATGTTCGTGATCTTTGCATTGATGAAATCTTATTTGAGTTTGGCATATTATGACAATGCTGATGTGTTTCATGGTTTTGAGACTAATAAACTTGCTAGTAGAATTGTAATCAATAGAGAATAAACATCACAAAATCGTACTAAACTGGTGTGGTTATTCATGACTGAAAGGTCATGGTGGTTTCTGAGTTTAATTGATGACGTTATTGACTTGTTGATTGACATGTTGATCAGTTATCTCGTCCTAAGGTGTCCTCAATCAGGGTCAAAAGATTCATTGGCCTAAAACGAGTCCCAGAGTGAATAAATTAATTAGATAGGGACGCGTTAACGGTTCTGGTAGCAGAGCGACGGTTTAGGCTCTTTGGGGCCCTAGGACGAGGGACCATTGTTTAAAAGTGTTTTTTGAAATAATGCAAATTGAAGGTATGATGTGTTTCTAAATTCCCCATGACTTTCCCGGAATCTCGGAGCTTGCCTAAGTGAGTTGGGTATGTTCCCGGCGTTCTAGTATGTGTGAAAGAGAATTTGCGCTTGCTCAGCTTATGCATATTGCAGGTGATTTGTGAGGTTTGTATGAATTAGGCCAGGTAATGTTGTTTTAGTAGGAGTGGGCGTACTCCGCAGTATGAGAGTAGTGAGAGTAGTGAAGTCGGCGAACTTCATGTGAATGTGGCACTTTGTGCTCATAAACTATCCACATAGTTGTTGGTGACGTACGGACCCGGCGTGGTCTAAGACTCCGGAGTATATTGATAAGTGTATGAGACACTTGGTTTATGTTGTAATTTGTGCGGTTTAATAGGTCAATCGGGCGTGGTTGACAAGTCGAGTTTGAGTCAAATTGTGTGAGTGAAACCTTCGATGGAGATTTGGCAAGTTCTAAAGTGCACTAGAACGAACCAGTCGAGAGTAGGATTTGCGGGTCGAATTCTGCTTGCGAGTACGGGAGCTGAGAAGGAGAGAGGAGCGGCCGAGGCTTCAAGTGAAATCTCTGTAAAGTTCTGAAGCGATTGTGTTACCCTTCCTGTAGTAAACCGGCAAATTTTGGGTTTTGTTGTTAAAGGTGCTCGCAATATATTGCATTAGTTTTTGTGTGAGGAGGACAAACCGCAAGACTTTGTCAGCCACAGTGTGTGGGAGTGATGTCATTTGAGCCGCGCTGGGATAGGTCAGTTGCTGAGAAGAGTCGCGCACGGATTGGCAGCCGTCCGTGAGAGGCAATTGGTTGAGAAGGTAGACGAAGAGTGTTCTGGGAATTAAAGTCACTTCCTGTTTAGATGCTAAACAAAATAAAAGATGCAAAAATGAAGTTTTTCAAGGCTCTAAAGTGTGCCTTGAGGGGAGATACATACATTACAGCAAGTGTGGGGGAAGCTACACTGCCAGAGGATACTCCGGCTTATATCGTAATGGAGGAGAAGGGAGTCACGCCATGTCTTTGGCTAAAGCAGTTGTGCAAACTGACAGAGAAGGAGGGATGTTTAGCGTTTCCGGAGTACGGAACGTTTAATATAAGAATTTTGGAAAATCTGCAAAGGGTGCTAAGTGAGCAAAAACCGCCCCCGAGACCAGCTCAGTATCGGTCTGGGATTTAATGGCCATACAACAAAGGCAGCAGAAATTTATGAGGAGAATAAAAAAAGCAGAAAAAACTCTAGCGGAAGCTAAATGGGATAGTGAGACCAAGATGTGGAGAAGGGAAATAGTTGACGGAATTAAAATGTTTCTGGCAATAACTCAAGAAGATGAGGCACAGGGAAAGAAGGCCACTTGTAAGACAGACAAGGGCCCTAGTAAGCCTAAAGAAACTTAGAGGTCTTGGTAGAAACAGAACACAGAACAGCAAAGACTCACCATCGGAGACACAAGGAAGAACAAAGCTGCCATGGAACAGGAACTGCAAGTCTCCCCGATGCTCATCTACGTCATGTTCCACCTGAAACACAAACACCAACGAAGACGACGACGGTGAGTACAGCCGCCTAGCATGGGAGGGAGGGAGGAAAACAAGAGTGACACACACATGCACAACACACACCCAATACACAAACCATACATACAACCAACTGCAGACAAAAAACAATGGCACATGATACACGGCAGAGTAATGCAAGGACAACAAGAATGCAGTAATGAGAATGTATTGATATGAACAGCTACCAAATGAACCAATTGTGTGAAAAACAGATATGTACAAGTGTACACAAAGGGCCAATGCCCAGTCCAAAGTATTAGGGGCCCACATGGGCACAGGGCACAGTCCAAGGCCCAACTCGAATCCTGACTTCATCCTGATAGAACTCTGCAGGGGCATCAGTTTGCAAGTGGGCAGGCACCTCAGTGGGATGGGAGGTGGGGGGCACCTCAGCCACATACAGGAACAAGCCCACTGGTTCTGGACGGGCTCCATGTACATTTCTCTCTGCTGGGGATTGCAAGGCCACAGTCTCTGCAGTGGGTGACTTTCCAACTGGTTCTGGAGGGGGTCCATGCCCATTTCTCTTTGCTGGGGAGTGCAAGGCCACAGTCTCTCAGGTGGGTGACTTTCCCACTTTCCCACTGGTTCTGGAGGGGGCTCCATGCCAATTTCTCTCTGCTGGGGAGTGCAAGGCCACAGTCTCTGTAGTGGTTGACTTTCCCACTGGTTCTGGAGGGGGCTCCATGTCCATTTCTCTCTGCTGGGGAGTGCAAGGCCACAGTCTCTCAGGTGGGTGACTTTCCCACTGGTTCTGGAGGGGGCTCCATGCCCATTTCGCTCTGCTGGGGGGTGCAAGGCCACAGTCTCTGCAGTGGGTGACTTTCCCACTGGTTCTGGGGGCGGGTGGGCTCCATGATCATTCCTCTCTGCCGAGGAGAGCAAGGCCGCAGTCTCCCAGGTGGGTGACTTTCCCACTGGTTCTGCAGGGGGCTCCTTGCCAATTTCTCTCTGCAGAGAAGTGCAAGGCCACAGTCTCTCAGGTGGGTGACTTTCCCACTGGTTCTGGAGGGGGCTCCATGCCCATTTCTCTCTGCTGGGGAGTGCAAGGCTACAGTCTCTCAGGTGGGTGAATTTTCCACTGGTTCTGGAGGGGGCTTCATGCCTATTTCCTTTTGCTGGGGAGTGCAAGGCCACAGTCTCTCAGGTGGGCTCCATGCCAATTTCTCTTTGCTGGGGAGTGCAAGGCCACAACCTCTGGAGTGGGTGACTTTCCCACTGGTTCTGGAGGGGACACCATGCCCATTTCTCTGTGCAGGTGAGTGCAAGGTCTCAGTCTCTCAGGTGGGGAACATGTCCACTTCTTCTGGAGTGGAGCCCTTGTACAGCAGTGCCTGGAGGGTGTCCTACCTAGCTTCCGCTGATGGTGATGGCTGCACTTTGTCATCTGGAGGTGAGGGCTCCACAGTGTCAGCAGGTGAAGGTGCCTCCTGGGCAGCCTGTGCTGGAGGTGAGGGCTGCACTTCCTCAGCTGGCGGTGAGGGCCCTGTGACCACTTTTGGTGGCGGGTGGTGGTGTCACCCTGACAGCCTCTGCTGGAGGTGAGGGCTGCACTGTGTTGGCAGGTGGAGGTGCCTCCTGGACAGCCTCTGCTGGAGGTGAGGGCTGCACTGTGTTGGCAGGTGGAGGTGCCTCCTGGGCAGCCTCTGCTGGAGGTGAGGGCTGCACTTCCTCAGCTTGTGGTGAGGGGCCCGTGACCACTGGTGGTGGTGTCACCCTGACAACCTCCGCTGGAGTCAAGGTCTTCTTCCCCTTCATGGCAGGAGGTGTTGGATCCTTACCCTGCCTGGCAGGGGTTGAGGGCTTCTTCTCCTTCATGGCAGGATGTGCGGGCTCCTTAGCCTTCCTGGCAGTAGTCAAGGGCTTTTTCCTCTTCTTGGCAGGAGGTGTGGAATCCTTAACCTTCCTGGTTGGTGGAGTGGGATCCTTTACTGACTTGCCACCACGACTAGGTAGTGCCACCACTGTCAGCATGGACTGTTTGGCTGAGGCGCCGGGCTGGGTCGTTGGGACCCTGCTCTTACAGGCAGGATGGGGGGGAAGGGAAGAGGTCAAGTTGGGCAAGGAAAAGCTTCTTAGGGACGGTGGGGCAGAATGAGGGAGGAGGGATGGGAGTGGAGGATGAGGGAGTGGTTGTTGGAGGTGTAGGTCTGCTGGACTTGGGTGCATGGGCAGTGTGCTGATGTGATGGGGATGGCTGTTGGGTGTGTGAGTGCTTGCGTTTGTGTCCTTTAGTTGTGGAGGTGTCTGCCAGTGAGGTGTGTGTTCTGCTTGGTGTGGTGATGCTGATAGTGGATGTAGATGTAGTGCATGCAGGTATGAGTGTGGACATGACTGCGAGGGAGGAGGATGAGGAGGGGGAGACAGTGGAGGCAGTGGATGTGGTTGTGTCTGCAAATGTCTGGTGTTTGTGTGAGTGTTTGTGGGATGAAATGTGGTGCTTGTGTTTGACTGTGCCACTCTTGTGTGCTGTCTTGTGTGTATGCTCATCTGTATGTGTGCATGGGATGGGTTGGGGTTGAGGAGACTGGGACTGGGAAGTGGTAGTTGGAGGGGGGTGGTAGGAACAGGGACAATGGCTACCATCAGAGAGGAGGCCAGAGTCTGAATCAATCTCTGTTGGGCCGCTAATCCACTGTGGATGCCCTCCAGGAATGCATTGCATTGCTGCATCTGGGATGCCAGCCCCTGGATGGCATTCACAATGGGTGACTTCCCTACAGAGTTGCATCTCAGGTGGTTAATAGCCTCCTCACTCAGGTCAGCAGGGCTCTCTGAGGCCGGGCCTGAGGTGCCTGGGGCAAAGGAGATGCCCACCCTCCTGGGTGAGCGTGCACGAGCAACTCGCCGAGGGGCTACTGGGAGGGCAGTGCTGGTACGAGGGTGGCAGCTATACCTGAAGCTGGGGTGGTCACAGAGGTGTCCACCACCACCATGGAGCTTCCATTGGAGGCGGTATCTGAGTCAGTGTGGTCACCTCTTGTCTCCACCCCGGTGCTCCCCTCGCCCTCCCTCCCACTGATTCCCTCTGCCTCCAGGGTCCTATGGGATGCACCTCCCTCTGTCGCCAATGCCCCTGCTCCTCCACCAGATGATGCTAATGCACACATGGACAGGATGACAGAAGTAAAAAGGGGAGGAGAGAGAGAAAGAAAACACTGGGTCAATAACAGCACCAACACCACAGTTGGCATACACAGCAGCATCACACACAGGGATCAGGCTTGAGCACTATGTATTGCACTGCCAGTGATCTGGCTAGATGCCACAGCACGATGAGGGCCACACACCACCAACTGCACCCCTCCTGGGACCCACAAAGCCCTGACTGACATGGAATGCTAACAAGCTAGTTATCTGCATTTGCCATACACCCATTACCATCAGCTGAATCACACTGCAATGTCTGGCCTGGCATTAGGGGCACCCACTAACTCACACTCACCACCTGGATCCCATGCCACCTGCCAATTATTGTAGTAATGCCTACTGTACTCACCACCTTGTGGCTTCTGTGATGCCCTTAAGTGCCCATCCAGTTCTGGGTAGGCCACCACCAGTATGCAGGCCATCGGGGGGTCAGGTTCCGACAGGCACCACTTACTCATTGGGAGGCCATCCCCAGTTGGGCCTCCGTGCCCAACATCTCAGGTCCTCCCACCGTTTCCGAAAGTGGGTGCTCTGCCTGCCATAGGCCCACAAGGTCCACACGTCCTTGGCGATGGCACGCCTTAATCCCTTCTTTTGATGGGTGCTGAACTGCAGAGGTAATACAGACAGGAGCACACCATTACACATACAATCCTGCCAGTCACACATATGGCCCACAAATCCAGTTTCGTCCCACATCGACCGGCGCACACCATGTACACCACCACAAGACATTCCCCCCATGACTCGATGCTTGCACACACATCTCCATGCATCCTTCCCACATGCATCGTGCCCAAGGTGTACTCATCTGTTGGTCTGGAGGCCCATACAGCAGTCCGTACTGGGGTAGGACCCCATCCAGCAAACACTCCAACTCCTCTGAAGTTAAGGCAGGGGCCCTTTCCCCGGTCACATGGGCCATGGTAGGTTCCAGCACACGAAGTGTAGGTGTTCTCCTGTTGAAGGTCAGAAAACAAGAGAGGAATCAGATAGAAAATTGTGGTCACATCCGCGGCGGCAATTGGCCACTGTACTCTATAGAGCCCCATGTTATCCAATGAGAAATTGCACAGCGGTGCAAGACCGCCTTCTCCAACGTCGGCAGAGTTACCTCACTTCCACCTGTCCCTACATACAGGACATGCGATCTCCATTTCATGGAGGCGGACAATGTTAATATCAACCCTAACTGTGTCACAGCATAGATTAGCACATACCTCGCCATTCCCACTGGCCCATCACATAAATGCACTATGTACACTGAGGTAGGGGTCCCATTGTTCAAATTGTGACAGCCTGCTCATTCTTGTGTCCCTTAGATACCTACTGCTGCAGATAAATAGGAGGCTGAGACATACCCGGTGTACAAAACCCTTGTGGACTTGGCTATACTGGAGGACAGGCACATTATACTCACCTATAGACTGGCCAGGGCCACAATCACAGAGCTATGTTTTCGATTGGAGAGTGATCTGATATCTGTTTTCCGTCATCTGACTGGGACCCCCCCTCTTGTGCAAGTTCTATCAGTGCTCCATTTCCTGGGAACTGGTTCTTTCCAAGTGACAGTGGGCTTGGCAGCTGGAATGTCACAGCCAATGTTCTCAATCATGCTGGCAAGAGTTTTGTCTGCCCTGGTGAAAAACATGTGCAGCTACATAGCTTTCTCCCAGGTGGAAAATGTGGCCACTGTGAAGGCTGGATTCTATGTAATGAGACATATACCCAATATTGTTGGGGCCATTGACGGGACACATATTGCATTAGCCCCCCCCACCAGAATGAGCAGTTGTTCCGGAATCAGAAGAGTTTCCACTCACTGAAAGTGCAAATGGTGTGCCTGATGGACCAGTACATCTCCCACGTCAATGCTAAGTATCCTGAGTAGGCGTATGACGCCTTTGTTCTGAGGAATAGCAGCATCCCAAATGTGATGGCCCAACTACAGAGGCACAGGGTGTGGCTAATAGATGAGCCATGGTTCCCACCCATTGTATGTTAGTGTATGCCTTCAGGTGTCATCCCCAGGTCTTTGTGTGAGGATAAATGTTGTCCCACAATACTTGCAGGTGACTCTGGCTACCCAAACCTATTGGGGCTGTTGACCCCTGTGAGGAATGCCAGGACAGGGGCTGAGGAACGTTATAATGAGGCACATGGGTGAACCAGATGGAGCATCGAGAGGACCTTTGGGCTCCTAAAGCCAGGTTCAGGTGCCTCCATCTGACAGGTGGGATCACTGTGCTACTCACCCGGGAAGGTCTGCCAGATAGTTGTGGCATGCTACATGCTGCACAACCTGGCCCTCAGACAGCATGTACCTTTTCTGCAGGAGGGGGAGACTGGAGATGCCCCTGTGGCAGCAGTGGACCCAGAGGACAGTGAGGATGAGGAAGCAAAGGATGCAGATGAGGATAACCAAACAGCAGCTATAAGTCAATATTTCCAATGACACAGGTGAGACAGTGCAACTGACCATTCCTCTGACTATTGATGTTTTCTGTGTGGCTCTACCATGATGTCATTAACTTCCATCGCATCTCAACTTAATGTCACCTATGGCTTGTCAAAATAAATTTTATTTTCTTTATGATTTGGAACTCAATTAAGATTCACATAAAAATAGACAATACAACATCTACATCTACAAAAATCTAGATGGACATAATAGGAAAATTAATACCATAAAAGTTGTATTGAAATACACCACAGTGTTTTCCAAACTTAAAATTACACCACTACATTGCACATAAAAATACAAAAGGGTGAACAAAGTACAAAAGCTCACATCAGTGCAATTAAAATATAATAAAATACGAAAGTATTAGGCTTTTAAATTCATTGCCCACAATATATAACAGGAAAGTGCAGAGTGACAAAGTATAAATAAAACACAGTAAATAAAGAAAAGGTGTACTGTAAAATACAAACACCGACTGTCTAAAACGGGGGCCAGTCTGACCATAATATTACAAATAAACACATATGCATACAACGGTATTTTCATGGGGTAAACTTGATTCTTCTTTTTGAGTTTTAACATGAGGTGCCTCGCTTCCTCTACCACACATATATTATATTGTTACGAACAAATTGGGACAACATTTATCTGGTTAGATCTTACCACCCGACTTACAATTCAACAAATACTCTTAAAATAAATTTAAAAAACATTTGAAAAAAATTAAATTTTTTAAAACAAAATCTTTAATTAGGGGGGATCATACAAGACTCGGAGGAACTCAGGCGTCGACAACAAAGAGAGCTGAAGACAAATTGCTTTTAGCCATTTGCGCCGCAGTGAAGCAAGAGATGGGCAAACAAATAATACATGGGCTAGGTCTTGGGATTCTGCCAGGCAGAAATTACACTATTTAGCTGTTCCATGCCATTTCACTAATAAGGTATTAAAAGGGAGCAATCCCTGGCGAAGCAGCATCCATAAGCGCCTAACACTATGAAGAATATTCCATGTGACATAGGGTTGTGATTTTGTTATTACTAGAGTGTTTACTACATTCACAAAAGAACTTTTTTTTGCAGCTCTCAGGATCTAAATGATAACTCAATGCCCACGATGCTTTCTTCAAAAAAACGTTCAAATGCAATGGAGATAGTTTCAGGACCAAGTAACGGATCTACGCCCAGCCTTTCAAGGGCATAGGAAAAGTTCTTACAAAAGGCATGTTTAGCCATACTATTTTCTGAAAAGAGTTCTTTCTTTAATATATAATATAGATCTTATGGTGTTTACTTCGCTCTTCAAAATTGAAGCAGACAACCGAATAACCCCTGCTAATCCTTGAACATATGCACTTCTAAGCCCCAATTCCAACCTCAAGGTCGCCACTGAGGCGGACGCATTAACAGACATTCGTTTTCTAAGAATTTTTCCTTCTGACTGATTCAGGAACCCCCATTTAGAAGTATCTATAAGTTCCACCCCATATAACAGGGATGCAGGAATTTTGACACAGTAAGCAGATAAAAGATATAATAAATGCCTTCTCCCTCTTGCCTGACATTCAGCCTTAGATGTATTTGAGGCAATGCGGACAGTATCACTAAGGTTCCCGATAACTATTTTCTCTAAAAAGGGATATGATTTTACTATTTCAAGGTTTTGCTTTCCCAATGTCCAGTGATAATCAGGAAAAATCATATTTTTTTCCCCCCAGAAAGCAGGGAACCTTACTTATTGATACATTGATCTTTAAATAGTGTAAGTCGGAATATTTTGATAAACACAGCAGATGATCCTGTAGACCCTTAGGGGTTAAATTAAAAATTACAATATCGTCAGCGTATAGCAGGCAGAAAATTGGGAGCCCACCTAATAGCGGGGGGAAACCCTTGCCCTGAGCCAAGGAGAAGGGAAGATCTGAAAGGTAGAGGGAAAAAAGCAAGGGAGGCAACAGGCAACCCTGTTTTAACCCATTAAAAGTAGATATCTTATGAGATAAACCTCTTTCGCCCCCCAGAAGGATTCTACACCAGGTGTTAGTGTGAAGAGCTATAATTAACTCGGGGAGGGATTGAGGTATCCCCAGACTGGAGAGCTTAGCCCATATTAGATCTCTATCTACTTTGTCTAAAGCAGTGTAAAAATTGATGAAGGCAGCATATACCACACCGCCTCTAAATTTTTACATATTTTTCTGAGATAACTTGTAGCACAGCGATATTATCCAGGCTGCTATGATTGCACCTAAATCCAGATTGTTCCAGGGGGATGATGTTATTCTCCTCTGCTCAAGACATTAGTCTGGAAAGCAGGCATTTGGTGAAAATGTTGCCCACTGCATCCAGAAGGGCAATCTGACGGTAGTTGCCAGGACAATTTTGGTCACCCTTTTTAAATAAAGGAACAATGATACTACCGACCCCAGAGGGAGGTATACATCTAGAAAGGCAGCATCTTCTAAAAACCACATAAAAGATCTTACTCCAAGAACTCCTGTCTTGGTTTATTACTAATAAGGGAAGTTTAGGTCTCCTATTAGTGCTATTAATGGGGGAAACTCAGTGTCTAAGGCATCCTCAAGATAGGCGAAAACCCTTTGTAATAAAGGATCATATGCTGTCTCTCTGGGGACATAAATGCTAATTAATAACAATGATGTAGGGCCTTGTGCAATGTTGTGCAATTGAATGGTTAAGGCCATGAAGAGGTTACTGGGGTTGCTATAACAGGTATAATCCCATTTAATTGTGTTAGACAGTAGGCAAGCTACCCCCCCCCTTTAGCATGTCCCCTTCACGACGAGGAGGCCTTAAAATCAATGACAAAGTAGTTGTCCCATAATAAATCCATGTCTGACCAAGTCTCCTGTAAGCAAATTAAATCCGGCTTAAGCAAATTAAGATAAGATCATATTTCCCTGCAAAATTTACCCCTGCTGCGTTCCAGGAGATGATTTTTAATCCTTTGCCAAGAAAAGGGATGGTGCGAGACCCTGGGCCCCTGCTCTTGAGAAAGGGCACCCGGAAGCCAACCCCAATCTTCCTGGGCATAAGTGGCTAGTTGATTAGGTACGGATCGTAACTCCTGCAGTATCACCTGCCTATCATTCCCTGTTAGGGATACTTGAAGAGCCTGCAAATCTATTCTAGTTCTAAACACAGAATGGTCAGTGCCTTTAAAATGATCAGGAGATTGCGACCTGTTAGGGGCATTAATCAAGGCATTATCCCCACAAGGAGCAGTGTGAGACAGAAACGAAACCACGCCAATCCCCAGACATTGCAAAAAATCTGCATGTGAGAGGACCAGGTTCGCCGAGTGCAAGGAGCGAAAGGCGACCCTAGCCCTAAAACCACCATTAATCGTCATTAGGTAAACAAGATCAATGTCATAACTAGAAATGTGTTTCAGAGAACTGGATTCCGAGAAGCATCTTAACATAGTGGATCTATCTAAAATTAAATCTGCATCAAAGAGAGGTAACAAGGCTACTATCTGGGAGTCCACATTATAACCTGTTGTAGGAGCTCCTTCCCTAGCCAAAAAAGTGGAGGAATCATTAGGGGCAACCTCCCTTATGGGAGGCAAGAAAGGTGAGGCAGTTGGATTCAAGACAGAAGTGGTAGAAAAGTCAGTATTATGCTCACTTTCAAGCCCCCTTCCAAAAACACTATGCCTTCGTGATGAAGGTAAACAAGATTGCTTCATGAGTAACTTTGCATGTTCGGGGGGAAGTTGTCACATCAGTTATCACATCGGGGAAAAGAGCTTTCCTTCTTTTTTTCCTGCTAATCCGTTGGTTACATTTCTTCGATCTCATGGGTTTTTTCCCACCATTAACATTATTTCCTTTCTTTGATTGATCTCCCAAAAGTTGCGTAGGAGGAAAAGGTATGGGCCCACTCTTTTGGATGGCAGTTCTTTCAAAGATGTGGAATATCTTCAATGGGGGGTGGTTGCTCTGTGCAGATTGATTACCCTTCGGTGGAGGAGTATCAAAGATAAATCGAATGAAATCCACAGGACTAACTGAAAATGTTTTTGCCTCACTGAGGCGATTGCAATAGGCTCTACCAGCTTGAGTGCTCACATCCTCACACGGGCACTCCAGTGGTGGTGCCATGGGGGTCATACAAGAAGACCTCTGATCTTTAAAAAGTTGCAAAGAGGCTGCATTAGTCTGAATAGGATCTAAAGTTTCGGCTCCCCTTTTATCTTTAGTCATCTCCATTAGCATTTCTGTAACAGAGTCAAGAATACAATCTGAGTCACCTGCAAATTTCTCCAAGAGCCTTGTTCTGTGTAGGGTTAGATTTGGTATTTAAACTAGACCTTCCTAGGAGCCAGTGTCCAGAACGGAGCTTCTTCATGGTCATCATTAATTCTACCCCCACTGCGTCTCAGGATAGTTCAGGGCGATTTCAGGGCTGATTCGGGTTGTGTCTGGTGTAGCGTCCGGTGGGGGGCACCTGCTACAGCCCCTACGGCCCCTACGTGGAATGTCGGGTTGGCCTCAGATAAAAAATTGAGGCTTTCTGAACCTTGTCTGATGCTTACTGGTGCTTTCCAGGGACAAAATGTGCCACAAAACCAGCGAAACCTCAACAGCACCTCTACCTCAGCTCAGTGCCCTCCAAATAGTCTCATGGGCGAGATAGCAGGGGCAAAGTGCCTTTGGAGTACAAGGCAGCAGGACAACGGAACAACACCCAAACAGCCCACAGCGGGGGCAGAAACTAGGCCTTGCAAAACCCTTGCGGAGCCATTACTCGCAGAGTCCACAGTCCACACCGCAGGTCAACAGCAAAACAGCGAAACACCAGAAACAACAGAAACAGCAGAGTGGCAAGATGTCAGGGCAATGTGGGGAGTCGGCCCCCTGGCAAGGTGGACAAGGAGTAGTGGGATTCCACCCTTACGGGCCGCTCATGGGTCGCTCTCGGACCACTCTCCCCCCTCACGGGAACCTGTGGCAGAATGGTAGGACAGCAAGGTAGCGGCAAAAAGATGGGGCGGCCCCCAGCAAAAGAGCGGAAGCTTATCAGCAGCTAACCGTGCTCATGGGCCGCCCACGGACCACTGACCACAGACCGCTGATCCGCACCCCTGGCTTCTATGGTCCAGTGATGAGTCGGGGTATGAGATGTATCACGGCGTCACTGGGCTTTCTCAGCCCCTCCGCTCCTTTGCTGCGGCCTGGCACCACATTCCGGGGCTGGGACCCGATCCGACAGCCTAGGAGCTCCTTGCTTCCTGCTCCAATCCAATCTGATCTCCGTACGTAGCACTTAACGTCATTGCATCACTCTCCTCAGCACCACCCTATCAGGCTCTCCATATTTGGCCTCAGCTGAGCCCAGCCCGCTTCACACTGGGCAGCACCTGACAACTTAGAAGGACAGCTCTTTCCTTTTTGGAAATGTTGCAGATGTCATTTTACACATATTGGTGAGATAACAACTGTGCACTGATGTGATGACTACAGACAGCTACAGGTCATTATTTCTATTCTCTCACAGTGTTCAGATCATTTGCACTAGGTGTAACTTTTTCCATAAATGCATATTTTCAACATATAAAATACTAGTAGTCAAGTTGTTTTCAAGGGTGTTTGTTGTAGTGCTGTGAAATTGAGGGAAAAGTGCAATGGAATGAGGTGATGATGGAGGAAAGTCCAGGTTATTGTTCCAGTCTGCTTGTAGCACAGGTGCAGTGTCCAAGGGACCGTAGGAAGGGGAATAAAGGCTGCTCAAAGTAGACAAGGTGACAGTGTGGGACACAAGGGGGACAATCAGATGAGTCTAATTTCCTGGCAGTGGTCTTGGCAAGTGTCTCTGGCTTCTGTCTGGGTCGCAGGGAATGTTTGCAGGGTGGTTCACCTTCTGCAGGGGTAGGGGTGCCTGGTGGCCTGTGGGTCATGTGGCAGGGCCTCCTGACCCCTATCTGCAGCAGAAGTGGAGGGCTGGTCAATGGACTGGCTAGTGGTATGGGCCCGCTGGTGTTCTGTTGCTTCCCTCATGATGTTGGCCATGTATGCCAGCACCCCTGCTATGGAGATCAAGGTAGTGTTGATGGCCTGCAAGTCCTCCCTGATCCCCTGATACTGTTTCTCCTGCAGACCCCTGTTCTCCTGCACATTGTCAAGCATCTGGCCCATTATGTCCTGGGAATGTTGGTAGGCTCCCAGGATCTCGGTGAGTGCCTCCTGGAGAGTCGGTTCCCTGGGCCTGCCCTCCCCCTGGCCCACAGCAGTCCTCCCAGTGTCCCTGTTGGCCTGTGCCTCTGTCCGCTGAACGGTGTGCCCACTGCCACTAATCCCAGGTCCCTGATTTTCTTGGGGTTGAGGTGTGGCATGGGGTCCCTGTACAGGTGGGCACACTGCTGATTGACATGTCCTGGTGACGGAGGTGTGGAGACGCTGGGTGGGTTCTGTAGTGTTGGACACTGATGGGGGAGGCTCTGTGGTGGGCTGTGAGTGAGCTTGGGTAACAGACTGTCCAGTGGTCCCTGATGGACCAGGTTGTTGGTCCAGATCCTGAAGTCCAGAGTTACTGTCATCACTGGGGGCATCTTCTGTTGGGGGACTGGATAGTCGTGGCACTTCCTCTCTGCTGGGGTTGGCTAGGGCACCTGTGGGGATGTAAGTGATGTATTATGCAATATGTCTGTGACATATTGTACATCCCTGGCTTCCCCCCTATCGTTGCTGTTGCCATGCCACCTTTGTTTATATATGGTGTGTATTGTGGGATTGTTAGTTTCCCTATGCTGTGCATGCTTTAGTGATTGGTGTCCATTCAGGGCTGGAAGGGCTGTCCATGCATTGGTATGGCATGCAGGGCTAAGCATTGGAGTTAGTCATATGTGTAGGTGCAGTGTGTGGGATGGAGTGGAGGGATGGGAGTGAGGGTGAGGGGATGTGATGGCATGCAGGTATGGGGAGGTGATAAGTAGTAAATGTTGACTCACCAGTGTCCAGTCCTCCGGCTACTCCAGCGAGTCCCTCATGATGCAGTAATGCGAAGACTTGCGCCTCCCATGCTGTGAGCTGTGGGGGATGAGTCTAGAGTCCACCGCCAGTCCTCTGTATGGCGAGCTGGTGCCTTGCTGCCACGGAACGTACCTTCCCCGTAGGTCGTTTCACCTCTTCCTGATGTCGTCCCTTGTTCTTGGGCGCTGTTTCATGGTGTTCACCCTGTCCATGATTCTCTGCCACAGCTCTATCTTTCTGGAAATGGATATTTGCTGTACCTGTGCTCCAAACAGCTGTGGCTCTACCCTGACAATTTCCTCCACCATGACCCTTAACTCATCATTAGTGAAACGGGGGTGCCTTTGTGGGGACATGGGTGTTGTGTGGTGTGTGTTGATGAGAGTGTGTTGAGTACTGTGGTGGGGTGTGTTATGTGGGTGCCTGGGGGATGTATGGGTGTATGTGGTGTGTGTAGGAGGCTGGCCTAGCTTATAGTGGGTACCTGATGCTACTTACACCTTGTGCCAGGTCCAGTTATCCCTTATTAGTAGATTAGTAGTGTTCTAGCAGCTTAGGCTGATTGAGGTAGCTAGAGCAGAGCAGCTTAGGCTGAACTAGGAGACATGCAAAGCTCCTACCATACCACTTATATCATATAGCACTATATCATAAGAATCACAATACTTAGAGTTACTAACAATAAAGGTACTTTATTTTAGTGACAATGTGCCAAAAATATCTCAGAGGATATACTCCTTTAGGAGGTAAGTAAAATACACAAAATATACACACAAACCAAAATCAGGTAAGTAAACAGTTAGAAAAGTAGTGCACACACTGTAGAATACAATAGGATGCAATAGGAAACAATAGGCCTAGGGGCAACACAAACCATATACTCCAAAACTGGAATGCAAACCACGAATGGACCCCAGGCCTAGTGCAGTGTGTAGAGGGTCGCTGGGAGTGTAAGAAAACACTAAGGGTGTCCAAGGTACCCCACCCCAAGACCCTGAAAAGTAGAAGTAAATTTACCCTACTACCCCAGAAAGAGAGTAAAGTCGAGAAGGCAACAACTGACTGCAAAGCACTGAAGACTGATTCCTGGACCTGAGGACCTGCAAAGGAAGGGGACCAAGTCCAAGAGTCACACAAGTGTCCGGGTCGGAAGGAACCCACTAAACCCCGGATGAAGATGCAAAAGGGCTGCCTCCGGGTGGAAGAAGCCAAAGATTCTACAACAACAGAAGGTGCCAGGAACTTCTGCTTTGGTCAGAAGATGTCCTACGGTGTACTGGGGGATGCAGAGTTCTTACCACACAGGAAGGTCACAAAAAAGCATTGCAAGCTGCAAAAGTTGTGGTTCAAGATAATGGGTGCTACCCAGGCCCAGGAAGGACCAGGAGGTCGCCCCTTGGAAGAGGAGACAGAGGGGGCACTCAGCAACAGAGAGAGTCCATGCAGAGGCAGGCAGCAGCTGCAGAAGCACTTGAACAGGCATTCAAGAAATCTGAGCATGGTGGTTGTCTCAACACAACAAAAGAGGGTCCCAGGAAGCCGGTGGTCAACCCAGCGAGTTGAGCAATGCAAGACTGAGTGCTTGGGACCTGGGCTGTGCTGTGCATGAAGGATTCCTTGCTAAAGTACACAGAAGCCCTAGCAGCTGCAGATCATGCAGTACACTGGATTACTGTCTGGTGTGGGGAGGCAAGGACTTACCTCCACCAAATTTGGACAGAAGGACCACTGGGCTGTCGCGGTCACTTGGATCCAGCTCCTGTGTCCAGGGACCATGCCCGTCAAGGTGAGAGGGGACCCAGAGGGCCGGTGATGCAGAAGTTTGGTGCCTGCGTTAGCAGGGGGAAGATTCCTTTGACCCATGGGAGATTTCGTCTTGGCTTCCAGTGCAAGGTGAAGGCAGACAGCCCTCAGAGCATGCACCACCAGGAAACAGTTGAGAAAGCTGGCAGGATTAGGCGCTACAATGTTGCTGGTAGTTGTCTTGCTACTTTGTTGCAGTTTTGCTTGCGTCCTGGAGCAGTCACCGGTTGATCCTTGGCAGAAGTCAAAGAGGGAGATGCAGAGGAACAATGGTGAGCTCTTGCATTCGTTATCTGAGGAGAAACCCACAGGAAAGACCCTAAATAGCCCTCAGAGGAGGATTGGCCACCTAACCAGGTAAGCACCTATCAGGAGGGGTCTCTGACGTCACCTGCTGGCACTGGCCACTCAGAGGCCTCCACTGTGCCCTCACACCTCTGCATTCAAGATGGCAGAGGTCTGGGACACACTGGAGGAGCTCTGGGCACCACCCCTGGGGTGGTGATGGACAGGGGAGTGGTCACTCCCCTTTCCTTTGTCCAGCTTTGCGCCAGAGCAGGGGCTGGGGGATCCCTGAACTGGTGTAGACTGGGTTATGCAAGGAGGGCACCATCTGTGCCCTTCAAAGCATTTCCAGAGGCTGGGGGAGGCTACTCCTCCCCAGCCCTTAACACCTAGTTCCAAAGGGAGAGGGTGTAACACCATCTCTCAGAGGAAATCCTTTGTTCTGCCTTCCTGGGACTGGGCTGCCCAGACCACAGGAGGGCAGAAACCTGCCTGAGGGTTCGCAGCAGCGGTAGCTGCAGATAAAACCCTAGAGAGCTAGTTTGACAGTACCCGGGGTCCATGCTGGAGCCCCGGGGATGCATGGGATTGGCACCCCAATACCACATTTGGCATGGGGGGACAATTCCATGATCTTAGACATGTTACATGGCCATATTCGGAGTTACAATTTTGAAGCTACATATAGGTATTGACCTATATGTAGTGCACGCGTGTAATGGTGTCCCCGCACTCACAAAGTCCGGGGCAGTTGCCCTGAACAATGTGGGGGCACCCTGGATAGTGCCAGGGTGCCCTAACACTTAGTAACTTTGCACCTAACCTTCACTAAGTGAGGGTTAGACATATAGGTGACTTATAAGATACTTAAGTGCAGTGTAAAATGGCTGTGAAATAACGTGGACGTTATTTTACTCAGGCTGCAGTGGCAGTCCTGTGTAAGAATTGTCTGAGCTCCCTATGGGTGGCAAAAGAAATGCTGCAGCCCATGGGAACTCCTGGAACCCCAATACCCTGGGTCCCTAGGTACCATATACTAGGGAATTATAAGGGTGTTCCAGTGTGCCAATCAGAATTGGTGAAAATGGTCACTAGCCTGCAGTGACAATTTTAAAAGCAGAGAGAGCATAAACACTGAGGTTCTGGTTAGCAGAGCCTCAGTGATACGGTTAGGCACCACACAGGGAACACATATATGCCACATACTATGAGCACTGGGGTCCTGGCTAGCAGGATCCCAGTGGCACAGGCAAAAAAAACTGACACACAAAAAAAATGGCAGTAACTTGCCAGGAAAGATGGTACTTTCCTACAGTGTTTGTGTGCCAATCTCCTGGCAGTATTTGTTGTTTGTAAAGGGTTGTGGGTAATGTGGGTGGGTGTTTTATGGTGCTGTGGGTGGGTGGGTGGGTGTGTTTGCGTATGAGTGTCAGGTGTGCATTTTTAGTATTGCCCAATGTAGTGTTGTTTTGTATATAGGTGTCCATTCTAATCGCGTCGGTATGTACCACCTATGGTTTACCACCACTAAATGTCCAACATAGTGATTTGTGGGTCATAATGTGGTGGGTGTTGTTCTGTTGGCGTAACGGTATGGGTGTTGGTTCTGCCACTTTAGCACTGACCTTTGGCTGGCGGATTTGTGTATGTGGCTGTATTCTGTCAGATTGATGTGTTTGTGTCATAATATGGGGAACGGATATTCGCCACCACAGCAGTATGTTGGCAGCCATCACTGTGGCGGTAAGCAGGATATACCACCAATGTCATAATGAGGGCCTAAATCTTGTTGGCGTCGGAACTAGCCGAGCAACAAGGTGGCTGCCTGCTGAAGAGTTTTTGCTGGCTGGACTAACAATCCTGTAGCTATCAATACACCAGAACGGCATCGGGGTGAGTATAGGAAGGAATCTGCCCCTGACACCTTGCTGCACCAAATTATGTCACCAGAGAGGCGAAAGGGCAGTGAGAAGCAGGCTGTGATCCTTGGGGAAGTGTGGACTGGTCCTTGACCCGGAGGACTGTCGCCCTGCTTCCCACAGCAATCAGCAGTGAGAGAGGGTGGCAGTGGAATGGGCCTTCTGTTGGGGGCCCTGTGGATGGGTCTGGGCAGGTGGGAGCTCTGGTGGCGGCATGCAGCAGACCCCCGGTGACCACTTGCAGCAGATCCAGCAGTGAGTGGGGGTGTGAGTCTTGCCAGGCTCCACTAGGCACCACATGGATAGCTGCGGCCCGTGGATGGCTCCTGGCCTGGGTACTGCTTGCTGAGCCCACGGCCAGCCATTGCTTGAGCGGCAGTAGCTCCCCTTTGTACACTGCTGGACTGACTCTTCTCTGGGTGCTCTGATAGGACCATGGCACCACCTGGACTGGTCTATTGGCCAGTGAGGGAAGCAGACATTGTGGCCTGCTGAGGAGCATGTGCTGTGGCCTGCCAGGGGAGGGGTGGTGTATAGGGGACACTGCCTTACAGCTCAGACCCAGCTGCTCCTGTGGGCCTGCTTGTGCCGGCCCCCTTATTCTCGGACCTCTGAGGCAAGGCCTGTAGATGGGACGACACACAGCTAAAATGCAAATCATACAGGCTTCCCAGTGCTGCCAACGCTCCATACCTTCAGGATCACCGCCAGACAACAGGTATAGCCAAGTGTGCTGAGACTGATTGTTGAGTGTTCATCTCACCATGTGCAAAGGATAAACCATCTCCAAGCTGTTGCTGCACATAAAGGGGGATTCTATTCAGAACATTAAGTGCCAAAAAACAGATTCAGGGAGTACCCTTCAACAGACTTTAACTCTGTGAGGCCTTGGAAACTCTGTCCCTTCATAGCTGCTGTTAAATCACTTCCAATGTGAAACCACATAACACTGCATGCCTGTCATGGGTCTTGTGGTGTGCAGGCGTAAATAATAGTTCCGACAGCAGTTTAAGTTAAAGGATAAGTATTTGAAACTTTTAATTAAATTATTCTTATCACATAATTTCTTTACTTATGTCTTAATTCACATTTTTATTTGTCCCCCTTTCCTTCCTTTTGTTTAGTTCTCTTCAGGCTTGAGGGTTATCATTTCATGGTTCCTTCTTCTTTTCTTCTTCTTAGGTATTCTTCGGTGTCTCGTTTTAGTAGTTCCCCATCACCGGGTGAATTCACAGGGAAAAACTGGAAAACAGATGAACATAAGGTAAGTGAATGGCTGTGGGGTTTCCTGATTTATGTTTATGTCTATTTCAAAAAGGGGGGGGGGGGAAAAGAAGATAAAGTAAGAAAACGAGAACAAGGGAAAGAAAAGAAAAAAGGTGGAATAGTAAAATAAATTAGCAGAACCCGACAGACAACCGTCTCCTCCTGAATTGGTGTAGAATGGTGCTCTGAGATTGTGTTTCTATTACGATTTTCTCTTCCTGATGTGCACAAAAACCAGTGTAAGTGACAAAGACAAAGCCTCTCCTCCTCTCTCCTCTCCCACCCCACCTCAATAAATAATAGGTGTGATTCGGAAAGCAGGCACGTACCTGCATAAGCCACGTTCCTCTTGGAACATGGCGGGTGGTTTTGCTTCCTCTCCCTGGGCTCTTCTCTTTCGTCATGAGGGTTGTATTCCTCTCACTCCTGCCTTCAAGCAGGACTCCTCCTGCTACTTCGTCCAATCCACTGTTCCTTCACTTGGGCTTTCTTCAGCGGCTCCAGGCTGTTCTGTTCTTTCGTTTACGTCACTCTCTCCTTCTCCTTCCCGATCTCCTCTCCTTCCCTCGCGCCACTCTCCTGTGTCTCCTTTGACCCCTTCTAAACACGTCGCTTGTGAACCGTCAACTTCCAGGTTCACATGCGTGTTTTCCTGTTTCTCTCTGTTGAAGGTGCTCCAGGGGTACTGGATTGTCGGCCCTGTCCCCGTGGTAAATTCTGTTCAATGAACAATCCTGTTACAATGCCAAAACACCATCTTTCTTAGTGCATGCCAACTAGGAGAGCAATAACAGCCTACATTGTCACAGCTTTGGGTCTACTCTGTCCGTGGCATTGTCAGACTTGGGAATTCGCAGTGTGTTCTGTGGCAGAGCTTGTGCTGAGTATCCAGGAACACCTGCCTGGAGTGCAAATTCAGTGTAAGCAAAACTTTACCAATGACACAGAGGCAGCCATTTAAAACAAGCACCTGTCTGAGCTGCGGTAACCTCACAAGTAAGTATTTATCAGAGCATCTATTGAGCACCACTCTGGGTGCGCACTGCTGTTGGACACAGGGTGGCTACTGCACTTCTCTTGGCCTGACATTGGCTGGCTAGCATTCCCATTGAGGTTGGCATTTCACTCACATTTCTGGTGCTGCCCGGCCGGCAGTGGTGGGCCTGCTCATGCCCCTTGCGGTGAGGGTGGCAGGGTGAGGTGGGGCCCGCTAGTGCAGTCCAACATCTGTGGCTGGGGTTGCCTCTGGGGGTATTGGCCTGTTCTGACCACTGACCAGAGTCAATGTGACCCCCACCCCCAGGGACTGGCCCACCTGCTGACTCTTCACCAATTGCCATGGTGGACCAGCTAATGTCTTCCTGTGAAATGCTTGTGGGAAACTGGCACTTTGTCGCAGTCCCCCAACTTTTTGCCTGGCTTCTTGATGCAACTTGAACTGGAGTGCACTGGGATCCTGCGAACCAGATTACCAGTGCCAGTGTTCTTTCCCTAAAATATTGTAAAAGTAATTGGATACACCTTTAGCAACCACTATAAGTCCCTAGTAAAAGGTACTTAGGTACCCAGGGTATGGGGTATTACGGGTAGGCCCCTGAGGGCAGCAGCACTGATTATGCCACCCTCTAGGGCCATGCATCCTGATGCACCCTGCACTGCCATTTCAGGCTGGGTGTCCTGGTGCAAACCTAACACACAAACTCAACATGTGTGCCCTGTCCACCATACACTATGGATAAGACACCCCTCTGGCAGGCCTCCCAACTCTAAGGCATGGTGCACCATATTATATTTGAGGGCATAGCTGCATGACCATTATGCCCCCACTATGTCCTTGCCAAACCTGGGACATGGTGAGTGAGCAGAGCAGCCATTTTAATATATGTGCTGGATACTGGTGAACACGAGCTTCCCAGCTACATGTTGGCTACTCTGAACCCTGGGTGGTTTGGTATCAAGCAACTCAGAATGATAAATCCAAACTGGTACCAGTACTAGATTTATCATAAAATGTACCCAGGGGTCACCTTAGCGGTGTCCCCTGCAAAAGCTAACTGCCCTGGCATGGTTGCTGACTGGTTCGATCTAGCCTGCCACCTCCAGACACCCAGTCTACAAACCTTGGAGAAAAGTCCTTAGTCTTGCTTGTAAAATAAAGCCTTTCCTGGGTGGAGGTGCTAACACCCCCTTCCCCAGGATGGTGCACTGCCCTGCTGGTGAGCTTCAAAGGGCTTACTGCCCTTGAAAGTCGACCACCAGGCCTGCTGCTAGCAGCAGATGGCCTCCCCCTTTGCAAACCCCCACTTTTGGCAGGAGCAAAGGCAGGAAACCACACAAAGGGTAGTAGGAGTGGCCCCACCTGGCAAGCACCACCCTAAGGTGTTGCCTGCTAGGCGGACACTCTATTTCAATATTTCATTTTCCTCCATCTTAGATGAAAGGAAAATAGCCAATCAGGGATAGGGAAGTGACCCTTCAGACAGGAAGTGGTCACTATTGTGGGTGTAGCCACCCAAAGGCAACTGTCCCACTGAACACCACCAGGTACCTCCTAAACTCCACCCCCTCCTACATTCAGTATTTATTGGGCATCCTTAGACCAAAGGATACAAAGAAGACCAGCACAAAGAAGATCCAAGGCAAGAGAACTGTGGACCTGCTGCACAAAGAAAAGGTGCTAAACCTTGCTTGCTGCATCCAGGACCTGACAATTGCCAATAAGGAGCTGCTGGACAACTTGACTGACCTCAAGAAACCCAGAGGACTTCACCAATCAGACTCCAGAGTGGAGGTACCACTGTGCAACAACTAAAGAACCAGCAACCCCATAAGGGTCACTTCACTGGCTGGCTGCAAACTCCCAAACCAGAAGTTGCAGCCAGACCCAATGACACACCAATGACCACAAGGAAAAACCCTGTAAGTGTGCCACGTTTGCTGGCATTGTGCTCTCCAGTGGCAGTACCGTAACAATATCCTGGGTACTCAGCTGATGTAGAACAGCGGGAAAATCAGCCCACCCAGAGCGGTAAAAGGACCAGGGGAAAGTCCCAGTTGAAGGACTTCAGGAATAGCCTGGCCCTCCCACCAGAGTGCCCCTGTTGTCCTGCAAGTGACCCATGAAGAGACTTACCTCCAGATCTATAGGGCATCTTTGCATTTTGTATTTCATTAGCACCTAGGTGCTATATGCATTCTGTTGGCTACACCCCATCAAGTTCCAGTTGCACATGGCACCTGAGGTTGACCATGAAGCCCTGTGCCCGCTCCAAGCGGCTTTATATGGGTCTGTCGAGCAGGTGCAGCAAAAGGTGGATACAGTGAAATGCACGATATGGGCTTAGAATGAGTTGCAGTAGAGAACCTGCATGGACCATCTATTCTCCCTGTCTATTCCTTTCTTGGACCACACACTACTCCCAATGATTGCGGAGGTGGGGGTGCATGCAGGCCTGTGGCAGATGCAGCTTTCCTTCCTCAGAGCAGCTGATCCAGATAGAAGCTTTGTCATCTATTAACAGGTGTTTCTGGACACCGTACCTTTGCTCTTGGACTCCATGACCTATTATCAGCTCCAAAAGTCACTGAGAGGCCTACGTGACACACTCCCGACAGAACATGCCACACTCCCAGTTCTAGAAGAATTGCATACCAACCCCCCTCCCGAAAGCTTGTCACATGCATCTCTGCTAACACACAGCGAGCTACTCCAATACTTGAGACATAAGCCCACCAGATATAGTTGGATGACCTTGGTATGGACATAGGAGAGGAAAAATGGACCCACTGCTGCTCCCTGTCCGAGGTTCAAATTCTTATGCAGAATCTATCACACACCTACATGCCTGCTGGGAATGGGCCTTGTAGAAAATGCACGCAACGTGAGCAGTGCGGGACTGTGCGATACATTCCTAAACTTGGCATGGAGCTGCCCGGAAATACAGGATTTCTTGGAGGAGGTGTTTCAGACTGTGAATAGTATTAATGGACACTTTCTAGAGTGCTCCTCCATAGTCACACTGTTAGGATATGTCATAGCAGTCCCCTTTGGTCCCATGTTGCTGCTACTGGCTCAACGTAGGGTGGGGATGCATTTGGGTAGGAGGCAGGTACCTAGCAGGACCAAGTGGCTCAGTGGTGCGGCCACATGCCAGAAGCTCTTATAGGAGTACTGAGAATTGATGCATGTCCGCTAACATCTGAAAGGCAACTGGGCAGGGGCGGCTGCTCCATAAGGGGCAGAGCAGCAACCGCTACAAATCCTTTTACAAGGAAGGGATAATAAACTGTGTTTATTATCCCTTCCTTGTAAAAGAGGTGCGCACTGGGAGTGACGAGCAGAGGGGAGTGCACTGTGCACTCCCCTCAGAGCGCATATGTGTTTGGCTGGCCGTCTTGGGCTAGCAAACACACATGCACACAGAGCACTCTGGAGAGAGCCTGCACAAACTTCCAGTCCACCTGGGAGTGCCCTGACTGCGCTCCCAGCCAATCCTAACTTTATTTTGCTTTGAGCAGTGTCAGGATTGGCTGCAGGGTAGGCTGGGAACCTATGCCTGCGTGCAGCGATGACGCAGAAGAGAGGAATGGCTCGGCAACGGCAGGAGGTAAGTTTTTAATTTTATTAAATATAAATGTATTAATCCCCCCCAACCCACCTGGACGCCTCCCCATCCCGCCCCCAGGAATAGCTGAGACTGCATCTGGCCTCCCCTGGTGTGCTACCTCAGACTCACTAAAGACACGACTGTGGCCGTACACACCCCCAGGCCAGTTTGATTGTCCCTCACCCCACCCCATACTGTCGGTTCCCATTACTTTACCTCCCACCCCCATTCCCCACATCCTTTTCCCCTCCTGTTGCTCTCTGCACTCTATTGCTGTGGTCCTTTACATGCCAATCTCATATTTCATTTGTGATGGGTCTGCAGCGTTGCGGCATTTGTATTTTGCAAAAATCAATAAATAAATATATTTTAAATGTCTAAATCTTGTTACCAGTTCATAGAACTAAACTTTTATGTGAAATGTATAAAGACTCTCTCTGTTATTGCATATTTGTGTATCGCTTTTCACAGGACTGGCTTTAGGGCTGTGCGAACGGTGTGGCCGCACTGGGTGCTGACCTGAATGGGGGGCACTGACCTCAGTGGGGCGCTGTGTTGTTTAGCAATAACTTAGGGCCAGATGTAGCAAAGGGTTTTACCCATTCTGTGTCTATGGGAAAATTCGTTGGTACATATGGCCCTTAGAAACTTGCCCTTTGAAAGCACCTGCTGAAAAGTTTGTTGTGCGTCCAGCCTTCAGGAAGCAATTAAAATGTCAAGATACCTCTTGTGATTAATGTTTCTCCTAGGGAGAGAGATGGGAGTTTTGTCTAGGGGTAGCTTTGACTTGCGTAAAGTAGTGTGGAGGGTTAATATACCTGCTGCAAAGAACAGAACTATATTTTATGTGGCTAGCTGAGTGGATTCGTAAATCCATCCTTTACAGGTGCTTTAAAACAAATTAATGTATGTGAAAGGGGGCTATGGAGAGATGAGGGGCCGATTTGCAAATGGAAGTGAGGAAATCCGAGGAGGTGGTCATGGGGTGGGGGCAAAAAAACAAAACTGTCTTACAGGGCGCCACCAGCACTAAAGCCGGGCCTGGCTGTACAAACTGAAAGACATAACTTCATACGTACTCGGGTTGGTGATCCACTCAAAGAAAACTAAGAATGTGTATAAATTAATGGATTTGTCTTTAACACTAGCGAGGGGACGCATCACAATGGCTTGAAAGGCAGGGTCAGCACCAATTATTAGGGATTGTGTGAGAGACATTCGGAAGTGGGCCTATGCAGAGACTGACACACTCTTGTGTCCCCGAAGCAAGGGTAGGATGGATACAAGTAGTAGGAAGGGATACCTTTAATCACCATATTAAAAGTGACAGTTATCCCGCCCCGGAAATGACGTCATATCCGGTGGCTGGGACTTCCGGTGTCCCAGAAAGCCCACCCCGGAAGTGACGTGCATGGGGGTGTGTCACGTGGTTTGTGAACACGTGTTGTTGGCTGGTAGAGCCACCCTTTTTTTTTTTTTTTTTTTTGAAATGCTGCATATAAGGAGCTGGTTAGAACCGGCTGTCAAACCGCAAACCAGGGCTGAATCAGTTTGCCAAGGCGCTATGAAGAGATACAATCCGATCGCCAGAAAAGCCGTCTCCTCAGGGGCCCTGAACACTATTGGTAGATATTACCGGACCCTCGCCCCTCGTACGATGGATGAGAATGCACAACAGGGTGTCCCAGACACCCGGGATACCGATGTTACAGGTTTTCAAGAGGAACTTTGCCATCGGCTTGAAAAGCTTGACCTCAAGGATGTGTCGCCCTTGATATCCCCTATTAAGGGGGCCGGCAGTGACAGCGATGTCTCGAAAGATGGATTAAGCGGGGCATCTAACGTCGTAGACATTGAAGTTGAAGAATGTGTACCACCCCCGAATTCGCCCATCTATGAAGACATGGGCTTCCAGGAGGACCCCGAGGCAGAGGCCGTTATTTTACAACCATCAGGTGTAAGTTCAGGCGCTGTTTCTGCCCCAATGGACCTCTGCGACTCCCAAGATTTCAGAGGAGCCTCTGAGTGTGAAGCGAATGCTGAGGTTAGTAAAGACATTTTTTATTTTATTTTTTTATGCCTGTATACTCTAATGTCATACTTTTAACTAATAATGTGTCTTGTGCTTTCTGTTTGAACCCTAGAACATAACAGAAGAAAGAGAGCCTCTAGAAGGGTCAGCTCCAAAGGTTAACACCGTAAATTTTTTCTGCTTATGCTGTTCCAGACAGTCTGAAAGTATTACAAGCCAGAACAAAGAGCCTCGTAAGAAATGTGTTTGCACCTACACTAGCCACGATCTTGAAAAGGAAGCTCCGGGCGTACCCTGTGACACCATATGGCCGGTTAAAGGCTTTGCAGCTGCCGTTGTGAACGCATGTGTTAAAAGGGATTATTATGACCTTTGCTACGGGCATAAAATTAATGACCCTCAACAGGAGGCTCACGAATGTCTATACGATGCATACACTGCAAGAACAATTCGTCACGTTTGTAACCGGATAGACACTTATCGGGTATATAAGCTGTTAAGGGTTGTGTATGGGCTGTCTGCTGTGAAGAAAAGCGTCCACTGTGACATGATGAAGGTCTTGGCTGCGGCTGTCCTTGAGATCCGATACGCTGCAGAGCCATGCTCAAAACTCGACCGCATGCACGGGATGTGTCCCCCCTTTGACAAACGTATGGTAGAACGGGTTATAGAAAGACGAATGTGTGACATTTATTATAAAAACAGAAGAATGTTGTCTTTAGCCCCTCGAAAACTGTTTTAAATAAATAAATAAAGAAATAAATAAAAAATAAAAAAATAAAAAAATAAAAAAAGTAGACCATAAATATGTTACTTAACGCTCCATACTTACTCACTTTTAGGAGGGGATTCCGGGTATCGAGGTGCAAGATGTCTATGAGTTACAACCGGGCTACATCTGTATCGGGAGATTGATTTTTGTGCTGGTTAAAGAAAGAATAGCTGAAATACAGCCTGTGACTCTGCGATGTCTGAACATTTCGGAACCTTCGGCCTTGTTGCAATGTAACTGCCATGAGTGTATCGCCAAGTGGTGTATCAATGGCCGGCTAAACGCATCTGTTAAATGCTGGGCCTTGGACAAAGACCACAAGCGCAAGTTAAGACTTTCACCTGAGACGGGGGTGCATGAGGCTTTGGAGAACATGACTGTAGATTATCTCACAAATAAAGGTTCTGCATTGTCCTATCTAGAACTGTATGAACTGTTGAATTATATCAGTATCCTGAGCGTTCAGAGTTATAGACGTGGGGAACGGGAAGTCATGTCTAGAGCTATTGAGAGTATAGCTATAAAAATATCAATGTTTGTGTCGCTTAGGGTTTGTAAAGGAACATGCTCTGAGTAACATGTGTAGTGGATGTTGTACTATGTATACGTTTGTAAAAAAGGCCACATTGGATCCGTGTTTTGACATTTATAAGCTATGTAGCACAAAATGTCAAATACACGCTGGTTGTATACCCCAGCCGCACATGTATGTTTTTTATGTTTAATAAAATGACCTTACACAAAACAGGTGTCTTTCATTTCGGGGTGTTGATGTGAGACAGCATGACGGATGCTGATTTAAGGAAGCTTTATTACGATAAACAGGGGGTTGGAAGTTTCGGAGGCTCCGAAGCTCTATTTAGAAGGGCTCGAGCTGAAAATGAATCTGTAAAACGTGCCAGTGTGAAGACATGGTTAGCTGGGGAAGAGGCTTATTCGCTACACAAACCTGTCAGGAGACGCTTTAAGAGGCGGTCCACAGTTGTTAACGCACAGCTCGATTATCAGTGGCAGGCCGACATAATCAGTCTTCAAGATCTGGCACAACATAACGATGGTGCCATGTATATATTAACCGTCATAGACGTCTTGTCCAAGTACGCATATGCAGCGGCGTTAAACGATAAAAGTGGTACCAGCGTTACAGCTGCTTTTAAAGACATCTTCGCTAGCGGGCGCGTGCCCCAGAAACTACAAACAGACGCCGGAAAGGAATTTTTAAACAAACATTTCCAAAAATTATTAGACCAGAACGCTGTTCAACATTTTGTAACGCACACCGAGGTAAAGGCCGCTGTTGTAGAGCGTTTTAACCGTACTTTAAAGTCGAAGATGTGGCGATACTTCACCGCCAACAACACCTACAGATACGTGGATGTTCTAAAGGCTTTTATAGATGTTTATAACGCCACCTACCATCGGACAATCAAAATGGCCCCTGTTAAGGTTACAAGGGATAATTCGTTAACGGTGTGGAGAACGGTGTACGGTGGGCGTCTCACACAGAAGGTCAAGAAACCGGATTTAAAAGAAGGGGCTCATGTCAGGGTTTCAAAGTTGAAGGGTGTCTTCACCAAAGGCTACCAGCAAACATTCAGCGATGAGATATTCATAGTGGAAAGTGTGCAGTTTAAAGAAGGGGTATATATTTACAGGTTAAAGGACTACGCTGGGGAAGAGGTATCGGGTGTCTTTTACACAGAAGAGTTACAAGAGGTGCCCTACGACCCGAACAGGGTGTACAGGGTTGAAAAGGTTCTGAAAAGAAAAGGGAGCGGAGCCCGGCGACAGGCGTTGGTCAAATGGCGCGGGTGGCCCGAGAAATTTAACAGTTGGGTTCTGGCCAGCTCGTTGCACGGTGTGTGAGGTATAGCTGTAAACGCTATGATGGAGAACTCCCCTTTTTATATCACGCTGCCATCCAACGCTTCGAAGGACATGTTCCCAGACAATCAGATTTCGAGTTATACAGTGAAACTTGCAAAGCCAGTGGATTTGAAAGGCCCGTGGGAGGTGGCACTAACGGAAATACAGTACCCTAGAACTTGGAATACCTTTACAAAGGCCGATGTTAAATTTCATATAAAGCGACCTCAGGATGCACTGACCTATAACTTGTCTTTCCCGCACGGCTATTACCCTACCGTCGCAACGGTGGTCGATGCCATCAACAAGTCTATAGCCAGCACTGAAGCGTATGCGAATATATATCTGGTATTGGATCACGTTAGAAGAAAGGTGGTTCTTAAAGCCCCAGAGTTCAGTACAGTGTTTAAATGTAGTGGTAAATTACAAAGGGTTTTAGGGACCGTACAGCATCACCAAAGGCAGATGGATCCAGACCCTACATGCCCCGATATTAACGGCGGTTTTTATACACTCTACGTTTATAGCGACATTGTAGAGCCGCAGAGGGTCGGGGATAGTTATTCCCCTTTGTTGAGGTGGGTCCCGGTGCAGGGTGAAAATAACACAATGGTTAATATACAACATCACAAACTCGACTATGTTGCAATTTCTAAAAACCATTTTGACACTATAACCATCATGGTGTACAACGATCAGTCGGAGCCGGTCGCCTTTAAATACGGGAAAGTTATTGTTAAGCTTCATTTAAGGCCACGGCGCGAAGGTGACTATTAGACAGCTGCAATGGTCACCATGAAAACCTACGGGGATCCCTCGATGTACAGGGACTATTATAGAGTTCAGGCAGGGTATGGCGGTCCCCAACCCTACTTTCAAGGGGCTCCGGTTATGTATGGGGCGGGATTGGGGAGTTTCTTCCGGAGCATGTTTAGGCGTGCCATGCCCTTTTTGAGAAGAGGGTTCGAAATTGCAAAACCTCATGTTAAAGCGGCAGCTACAAACATAGCCCAGGACGTTGTGGGCAGTGTAACGTCTGCGGTAGCAGAGCGCATGAATAGACAGCCCCAAGAAGGAGCGGGGTTGCTGTATAAAGCGCATGGTTTTGTTAAAAGGAAGCGAAGGGCATCGCGGCGTAGGGGGCCGCCAAGGCCCTATAAGAAGCGCCGGACTACTTCAAAAGGCCCTCACAAAAGAAGAGTCATAAGACGGAAGAGATCAACCAAGAAGAAGAGAACTCGTTCTAGTGCGAATATTTTTTAAAGCAACGACCATGGCCTTCGTACACTGTGCATCGGGTGAATGCGCCAAATCTGAGTTAGATCTGTTTTCTCTCAAACCCACACAGACAAGCATTGAAAACAGTTTTTTCATGGAAGTGTCACCAATGGCTGCTCTGACACCCCTTGCACCGATAGAGTTTTATGTGTCGGGATCCACGGATATGTACCTTGATCTCAACAATACTCTCCTGCACCTCGTCTGTAAAATAACCAAAGCGAACGGTGACAACATCGAGGCTGATGCTAGAGTGGCCCCGATAGCATACCCCATCGCAACAATGTTTAATCAAGTGGACATTAACCTAGGCGATCGCCTCGTCACACAGAGTGATAACATGTATGCCTACAGGGCCTACATAGAGAGTATTCTAAATTATAGTCGTGATGCGCTGGACACACATCTTTCAGCGGGGCTCTTCTACCGAGATACCGAAGCGCATTTGGAGAACACAGCTTTGGACGGAGACAACGAGGGTTTTAAAAAAAGAGCCAGCTTCGTCGCCGGCAGTAGGCAGTTTGACCTCCTGGGGCGCGTACATTCAGACCTTTTCTTCCAAGACAAACTGTTAGTCAACGGTATTGATCTTAAGATCAAACTCAATCGTAACAAGGACTCTTTCTGTCTCATCAGCGGTGATGCAGAGCAGTATAAACTGGTTATATTGTCAGCGAGCCTGTTTGTAAAGAGAGTGAAAGTGTCCCCAAGTGTCAGACTGGCCCATGCTGAAGCTTTACAATTATCGAACGCCAAGTACGCCATTGAAAGAGTCGCTCTGAAGATATTCAGCATCCCCGCCGGAACCCGGTTAACGCAGCAGCAGAATCTATTTCTGGGGCAATTACCGAAACTCATCATCATAGGGTTTGTGGACAACACTGCTTTTAGTGGCCTCTACAACTCAAACCCTTTCAACTTCAAACACTATGATATCAACTATGCCGCTCTGGTTCACGAGGGTGCTGTGATCCCCGCAAAACCTTTCACGCCGAATTTTGGAACATCAAATTTTGTCCGGGAATATCTAGGACTGGTCTCGATAACGGGGAAACAGCTGCGGGACTCAGGAGTAGTTGTTTCAAGGGAAGGGTATGCTGCAGGCTACACGCTGTTTGCGTTCGACCTGACACCTGACATGGAAGATGGAGATCATTACAACCTGATCAAAAACGGAAATCTAAAAGCAGAAATACGTTTTACACAGGCACTGGCGGCCAATGTGAACATGGTTGTGTTCTCTGTATTCGACAGTGTTATTCAGATCAACCACGCCCGTCAGCTTATGTTTGACTACCATTGAAAAAGTGTAAAATAAAAAATAAATTTTTTTTTTTTATTTTTTAAAAAAATATATAAAATGGACACTACTGAGATACGTGACTTCTTAAGTAGACATAAATATGCTAAGAAATACTTTCTAGGGGTATACCCTAGCGATGGACTACCTGAAAAGATAGGTCCGGAAAGGCCACGTACCCTCGTCTTTAACACCGATCCCCATTACAAGGGTGGGGCACATTGGGCGGCACTGTTTCTGGATGTGGACAAGGTTATAGTGTTTGATAGTTTAGCTGAATTCCCTAAGCATAGTATTTATACAAAGCCGATATTCAAATATGTAAAAAAAGCATCACCCACGGTTGTGTATAATAAACTACGGGTACAGGATCCTTTTGCCATCACATGTGGGGAACACTGTATATACTTTATTAGTAAAATGTCTGAAGGTATAACGTTTAGAAATTTTTTAAATCTATACTCAGATGATTTAGTAAACAACGACGGTGTTGTTATGAAATATGTGAATGAAAACTACAGGACAATGTCACACGTTGTTAAAACAGACTCTGGTCTCTGTCAAAAGTGTAAGGTCTTGTAAAGCTGTTATTTGTACTTGTGAGTGTCTAAAATAAAAAACATCTTAAACAAGCTTTCATCCTAGGCATTTTTTTTTTTAATCCGTACTGTGTACATTTTCAAACCATTCATAAATAAAAAGATGGCATACTCCGGCTGAAAATTTAAAAGTGTTTATTACAAGCATGTTTCAACACGAACATTTACATGGTTAAACATATAAAATGAAGCACATTTTTTCGAACCGTAAAAACTTTTAACAAAAAAAACTGTACATGTGTGCAAAATTAGATCGGTAGCCATGTGTTCATTTTGAATAGTCTCTTTTTAGGCCCCATAGGAAGATCAGCACGGTCCCGAGCGGGTGTTAGTTGTGGAAAGAAAGGCGATGTCGATATAGCGGGGCTCCTTGTAAAAATAGCGGGGGCCGGGTCTTTTAAACTTTCAAGCTTACGGCGATTCTCGGCATTTCCGATGATCGTGGAGGGAATGTTGAGTTCCGCAGCTGCATTTAGGAACTGTTCCCAGCCTCTAGGAGCTTCTCGTGTTGTTAGGGTTTTACCGTGTGTGAGACCCCGGACCAGATCATACATATGGGAACCAGCAACCGGCTGCCCTTTGTAAACGAATTCACCCCGGGCGTTCCAAGTGGTCAAATCTTTAGTAGTACTCATTTTACTGAGTAACATTTGCGCAGCCCCTCTATATTTCTGACTGATATTTTTTAAAAGGTCTAAGACAAAGGCATCAGTTGTGGGTGTGGGACCTATGTCATGAGCCTGCGTAGAGGGTCCAGGCGGCTGTTCAGCATCTGGGGTGTACAGCGTCAGTTTGGTTTTTTCAGAGGTGAGTTGCTTGTAGTATTGTAGAAAGTTTTGAAGGGCTCCTGAGTAAAGCCCTGCCTTGTCGTGGGGTTTTAAATCAGTCCGGTTCAAAATGGCTTTGATTTCCGCATCGAGACGATGTGTTTCGTTTTTGCGTATGTCCCAGACATCCGTGTTAGAAGGGGCCAGATGTTCCACCTGTTGCCGGGGCACGAGGTACATTTTGTGGGCGTGCTCCATCAGGATCGCGACAGTAGCCCTGTGATTAGGGGTATAGCTATACCTAACAACGACCCTATAAAGCCTCCTGACTGTTTGAACAGTTTTCTTTTGGAAAGGAGTGAAGCCCTCTTATTGCTGAGCTTCTTAATAATGTGGCGTTTCTTCTTCAGAACCCGGAACTGGCGCGTTGATATCGGGACATTACCTTTTAGGGTGTTTAGGGCTATTTCTGAAATGGCGGCCACTAGATCATCCGAGGCAGCGCAAAGGATTGCTTTTCTTTTAGAGGGGCTGGCCGTTATCAACATTTTTAGAAGTCCTAAATTACGTCGTAACCGCGCAGACATTGTGGGGACCTTATATTACAAGGTTTAGAGTGTAAATGTTATAAGCAGCTTTTTACTTGTTCTTTTTATAGTTTTTGGACACTGTTTTAGGCGTGTAGGCGACTGGGAAGTCCGGGGGTATTATGCCGGCTCGTAGTCTGTAGTCTTCAAAAGTGTTGGGTTTCAAATCCACCAGTAAGTAGCCGTGGGGTTTTGCTGTAGCATCGTTAAAGGCATCCATGAAAAACTGGGTGTTGCCGGGGTACATTTGTTTAGCTATAATTGAGATTTGAAGTTTGTCTCTAGGGTTTTTAAATAAGACCAGGTATGAGGCGTTGAGAGTTATGGACCGGCTGCTCTTGCCCTTGTAAAACAGGTTCTGCACTATATAGCATATGCTCAGATTGCGGTGGTGTGAATATTGCGTAAAAGCCCGCTCAAGCTCGGGGTGGTCCCCTCCTTCACGCATGAGGTCATCCACCACGACAATGTTTACAAGGTGTTTTGGTAGCAAGTCATCGTCGTTGAGATTATCGGGGATACCCTCTATAAATCGAATGTGGGGAAATTTTAGGGTGAGCTCAGTGTAAAGATCCTGCCAGCATGAATAAAGCCACACGATGTTGTTAGGGGTCTGAGATAAAACACCGGGAGCGTTTTCTAACAGTTTCTTTATAAAAAAACGTTTACCGCTATTGGAGGGCCCCGCTAAAACGCAGGAGAATGGGTGCTGCAGTCTGGTGTCCATATCTGGGTGATGTTCAAACCTCTAATGGCTTTTAGTAACCGTAAGGCAGTGTTTTGTAGTCCGTTGTGAGGACCCGTTTGTCAAACACTACTCTTAAGGTTTTAAACATAGGCTGTGTTGTAATTTCCCATTTTTTCTTGGACCTGACTATGCTCGGATGGTTTACAACAATGGCTTTGCTATTTTTGTGATCGCTCGATGCAGAGTATTCGTGCACCAGTCCCTTCAGACTGTCAAAGTTTATTTTAATCGTATTGTTGACGTTTAAAGTGATACCTTTGACTTTCATGCAAACCTTGTTGCTTGAGGTCTTATAACTGTACGTCTTAGGGCCTGATGAGGTAAATTCCTGTATATACTCCCCCTTTTCGAGCTCGCTGGTCAAATCCCCTAGATAATCACCCAGCGGAGGATCTTCATCACCCTCTTTACTCACAAAGATAACAGAGTCAGTGTCATGGTACAAACACCGTTCCTGAAGCTGGTCCAACAACCTGTAAAGCTCTAACCTGGCGTGAGCGGTTGTGAAGCATGCTATAAAGATGTTTATATTGTTACACGTTGTGGGGTACTCTTTGGCGTATTTCCAGCATAGAACGGCCGTCTCGTCGTCAATAAATTCACAACTGGATACGTCATAAACAGGTGTGAATATATACTTAAAAAGCTCTTCCGGATCTGTGACGATGGATGTGTTTGACAAATTGGTCCGCTGTGCGAACTTTCCCCACAAGGAGTTGAGACAGAGCTTAGCTAACTGCCGGCGGGCGGGGTTAACCTTAATGAACGCAGGTCTCAGTTTAATACCCTCGCGAGCTTTGTAATCAGCGATATACTTTTTCTTTGAGGGCTCATCGACACACCATTCTGGATACCCCGAGGCCTCCTGCTTGTCTCTAAGAAACAAGTTTATGTACTCAGAAAAGAGCTGTGTTGTTGTATTTGGAAAGTGCCAGACTTCCAGGATTTTACCAAGACGATACCCTTTCTCTAGGGCCGTCTGCACCTCAATGGTACACCAAGTCCCTTCCAGCAGCCTCTGCTCATCACTATGCCGACATTCGCTAAGCTGTTTACTTTCAGCGCAGGTACGGCATAGGGGGAACAGTAGCTTACCGTCGACTCTATAAGGGAGCACCGGAAAGTAAAGTTTCCGCGGAGGGTGAATCTGACACTTAATGATTCCAAAGTACTCTTTGAGAGGTTTAAAGTTCCTGTATACAATTGTAGGGTGGCCCACAGGGTACAACTTCACCTTGTTCACAAATGGATACAGACTAGTGAAGTCGTAGTAATGTATTTTCTCACCAGGGCCAGCTACACGGTACAATTGAATGGCGTTTGTACGGCCGCCGAATAAGGCGTCACGGGGCTCCAGCGGTGAAGGTAGCTGCTGGCTCTTAATAAAAGTGCTCAGTGCGCCATCTTTCGATAGCTCAGTTACCCAATCATGTTCCCAGAGAGTTCTCAGAACAAACCCACAACTCTCAATATACTGCGCCTTTGCCAGAGTCCGGCGGTACAGATGTTCAAACGTGGTGCCCTGCAGTCTATTAAATTCATGGGGTTTGTAACACTGACGGCAACCATGGTAAAAACACCCGTTGAACTCAAAGGCCGTTGGAACACCGTTAATTAATGCATACCCGTCTAGATAGTAGCGGCCTAGACGGTATTCGCCGCCCTGCAAAGCGTGCTGAATGAAGATGCTCTCATTCGCAGAGACGTACATGAGCCACTGAATAGAAGGTGTGGAGTAACGTTTCTGCTTGCCGTTATAGAGGTCAGGTGGTATTAAGGCGATAGTTTCAGACATTAAAAACATGTGTTTATAAATAGACATGCACATTGAAGCCAGAGTAATGTTTTGAAATGGGTCCAGGTATACAGTTATTTTTTTTTCACGCTCGCACGGATCTGTTTCAATAAACACGACCCGCTTCGTCATCGCCACCACAACATCTCTGAATAGGTTGCATGCTTTTCGCAATATCATAACGTCCGCCTGACAGTATGCTCTCAATTCAGTTTGGAAATGAAACCGTTTTTCACGGTTTTCATCGTACCACTGTAGAAAACTCTCTTTTTCAGAGGGCATCATATAATCGCAACCATAAATGTCGGGCGGAGGCATAGGCCCGAAGTAATTCTGATTAGCCCATGTGTTAAAAAAGTGTGGGAAATAACCTTTACAGCCTTCAAACCCAAAGGCTTTTGGCAGTTTGCTCAACTTCATGGGCAGAAAATTCAAGGTGTCTATGAACCTAATGTCAAAAGGCACAACCTTAAGCAGCATTAGTTTGGAACCTTGGGTTATGAGACTAACGGGAAGCTTTTCATGTATCAGGTCCCTGATAATGAAAAAAGAATCATATGCTTTGGAGTTGTGAGCCAGAAATGTATAATCCTGGTATCGGGGTTGCATAAATGTGAGGAGGAAATCATTCACGCAAGCCCGACCTTCAAACTCCCAGCTCCCATCACCGGTTAGATGGTGGGCGTAAATATAGTTTGGTTGGTGCACCCCCGTCTCTTGCGTACACTCTATGTCAAATACGATATAGTCTTCTGTTTTTTTCTGGTAGTGACTTCTGAGCATGTAACACTCATGGGTTGTTCCGGCTATAAAAGGAGCTGTACACCTAGGGCACTGCATACCTTCACATTTGTGATCGACAGGTTTATAACGGCCGCAAGTCCCACAGTCGGCTTTAAGAACACATTGGGCGAGGCCTATGTGCGTGTTTAAGCAGTCTTGCGACCGACAAAACAGCTTGCACGTTGGACAGTTCACTTTCAGAGCATTGTCATTGACACAACCGTCCCTCTGACACATTTTACAGTGTAATTCACACTGGTGTTTGGTCCGGTTGTTGTATATGTGATCGCAATGCTCACACACATACTTGGCGCCTAGAAAACCCTTCAGGTTCAAGACACCGTAAAAGTGGTTTTCATGGTGTAGCACATACACGGTCTTGTTTTTCATACCTTCATTGGTAGTGAAGTACTTCCAAGAACCTGCATGGTATAGAACTTTAACCGTCACGGCGAAGTGATTCTCAAAAAGTCCCAGATCCCCAAAACCGACCATTTTGTCAGTCGGTATCTGAAGCGCCTCATGTGCTGCTACAGCCATCGCCATAATGACGGCGTCTGGGGTAGAGCGGTCCATCAATAAGCCTGCAATGCTTGCGGCCAGACACATGTTGGTAGCTCCGGTATTAAAATCGAGCAACCATCGTGATTTCTTGTCAATGATTTTACTGTACATAACGCTCTTTAAGGCTCTGGAAGCACCCCCCTCGCGCCCCCTAACAACGAGGGAGATGATTCTAAAGGACCCGTACGCCAGTAATTCAGCCTTGCTCTGTAAAAGTTTAGATAGGTTTTCTAAAAACGTTACAGCGTCAAACACATCCCGAGATGACCGTCTGGTGAACAGGGGACTATTGAGACCCTGTCCCTGAAAACGCATCTGAAAGAAATCATTAGGACCCACATCGTGTAACAATCGTTCGATCAGCGTTTGCACAGCCTGTTGTATAGCTATAATGCCATGATCTGAGGAGTGTAGGCGATCTAGGTTAACGAACCTAAACTCCTCATAGTGTTCTGTAGCGTTAAACCGCTCTACAACACGACTATACCGTCTCACACTTTCCATAAAAACTGGTTCTGAAGCCTCAGTTTGAGAATTACTGGTTGTTGGAGAGCTCCCAGGGGTGTGGTTAGATGTAGGTGTGTTTTTAGACCTTCTGGTAACGCAGAGTCTGGCTTTCTTTAACTTTTTTATTACCAGCTTGCGTTTTCTAGAGCTACCAAGCCACTCTGGCTTCTTATGGGCCCATCTGGTTTTTGGTAAACGACCCCCGCCGATCTGAACAATGTCTGGCTTGTTTACAAATGGTGACACTGACACTACACCGACTTCGGACGGGGCTCCTACAGACTGTTTAAGGCTGAGACACCTCGGACCATCACCCCCAGACGGCCTGTAAAGACCAGCAGCACCTCCTAACTCTATATTTTGATGTCTTATGGGTGCAGGGCTTGGGGGTTGACATGACCTCTGACTATTGAGCGCTCGTAAAACTCTTAGAGCTCTACTAAGCAGGTGCTGGGGCTTCTTTTCATATTTAGACCTATGGCCCCCTGTACTGGTAAATGTAGTTCTAACATTCCCCGGGTATGTACGCTCACCTAGTCATGACGGGATGTTACCCATGGCCACAATTGTTGAAGCGCAAGTTTGGGCCATTGTGTTTCTACACCGAGCCATCAGCTGTTTTAAAGCCTTTATGCTAGCTCTGGATGCCCCTCTATTACCGTCGTTCTTACATAGTTTTAAAGTTTTTAGACGGAGTTGGCATTTTAACTGTCTGAACGAATGATGGATTTCTTTAACGTAGTTGTCTAGAACTCTAGCCCGGCTTGAAAGGTTTGTTTCAAGGCCAGTACTTGTGACACTAGAGGGGTGATTGCCAACTCCCTGAGCATCCCCAGTTATAGGACAGCGGCCGGTGTTATCACCCCCAATCACGGCTGAGGGATCAGAGCGGGACGTAAAAACAGGATTCCAGTGTGAACATCCAGGAGTTTGAGAGCCCTGATCATCGCTCGAGGGTGTTCCAAAACTCTGATTTTGCGTTCCGCTACACCCTATACTGCTGGCGGGGTATATTGATGAGGAAGGTGAAGACCACTGAACACGAGCACTAGGTGTAGGACTGGTGGGGTCGTATGCCCCCGGGGGTGTATCGGGGGACATCAGACATGGGGAGGTCAAATGTTTATCGCTATAAAGGGTGTCCGTTGTTGTAGAGGCAGGGCTGTGGCTGGATGCTACTGATTGAGACCCTACTGCTTGTAACCCTAAGGGGGCCATCTTAGAATTGACACAAGTGGATGTCAGGGCTTCAGAACTCGGGGTAGTACCAGCTAGAGCCTTAAGAAGGTCTATACAGTGGGAATAAGGATCCTCTACAGGGTGGTCATTTTCCAATGATGAGTCATGTAACCGGGATGGTTTAGTTGTACACCCTGGAGAGGTTAGGTCGAGGCCAGACACGCCGATATTAGAACTAAGGACCCCAGACGGATCCGGCTGTACCTTAACAAAATTTTTAAAAGACAGGTCTAGAGGCCCAGATTGTTGCTCAGGGTTCTGGAACTTCTTCCTACGATTCTTTAAGGACAGCCGATTTATTTTAGGGTTGCTGCACTGTTTTGGGGACCCTCCAGAGGCTTCACAAGGTGCAAACAGTTGGGCGCTTGGTGTTGTAAGAACGATAATGTCCGGATGGTCACACCCCAAACCCGGGATAGTTGTTGCAGAAGTGCCCGCTGTACTAGGTATTCCCTTTATGATGGATGATGTGGTGTCGTTATGAGTTGTACCTGGTCCAGGAGCGACGGATGTGGAGATGTTGCAAGGTGGGTCTCGGTGCTCGGGTTGGCTCACGAGTACCGATGACTTTGTGGGGTTTTGAACCGTCCCAGTGTAGACCTTTAAAGATGACATCCGCGGCTTAGGCTGAGGGCAGGCGTCTCCGGAGCTCTGGTGTGATGATTCTAGGATGTAAAGATAGCAAAATATAGATTAGGGCTAGTTAGAGCGGCTATACCTATGGGTCGGAAAGACGTTTAGACACACGCTGCACTGTATACACCAAACTCTACATTTTCTTAAACTCACCATGGTTTTTCCGGCTTGAGGGGCCCTTCTTAATGGGCGGGCCGTCCTTAGAACCAGGGGACTTCCTTTTGCGGGGCTGGCTTTTAAGCTTTGCATCCAAATTCCGGATCGCTTCATCCACAGGGACCCCTCGGGATAAAAAACATAAAAAATAATGTTACACATACAAGATAATACATAGACTATACGAACTCACTATGATGACCAAATATAGGTCTGATTGTAGGGCTTGTTAGGTTTTCAGAGAGGGTTACAAAAAGAACCCTAATATTTACCTGCAGTAACGTTAGCCTGTGACAAGGTGTTTGACCCATCTTGAACATGAAGGATTTGTTGGAGAGAGGCAAGCGCGCACCTGAGTTCAGCATCATAACCTATGCAAGCACATGGGTTCCCATTAGCAGTAAAATAAAA
The DNA here is from genome assembly GCF_031143425.1 of Pleurodeles waltl. NCBI lineage: Eukaryota > Metazoa > Chordata > Amphibia > Caudata > Salamandridae > Pleurodeles > Pleurodeles waltl. The sequence continues at coordinate 549,709,861 of NC_090445.1, forward strand.
ATAACATTCCTGACAACGTCGTTCAGAACGACCAAGGGCCTGTAACTCACCTTGCTGCACGGTCTCCATTTGCACAGGGGGTTCCCCAGACTCTTGACAGTCCTGTGTACAAGAGAGACAGATTTGCCTTTAAACATACCACAATTCATCTTCTACGTCCGAACCCTTCATAAAAGCACAACATGGGTTGGACTAAAAAAAAAAAAAAAAAAAATATTTTTTAAAAAAAACAAAAAAAAAAAAAAATTAAAAATATATATATGTCAAGATTCAAATTGTTGCATCCCTATGTTCTGTAAGTATAAATACATATTGACAACTGTAAAACTTTTCTCAAAAACTATACACGGTTTAATAAACAAATTCCACATGGTGGCGCTCTTGCATAATACTACCTCTAGGACTGTCTCTATAAGACATAGACTGGAAAGTGGATCCTAGGATCCAGGCCTGGTTTTCACCTTAGCTGAACAAGGCTGTGAACCATGTGTGGGGGCGGAGCTCAGTCTAAACTCCTAGCTGAGCCAATTCCAACACCACACAGTCTTTGTTTTAAAAAAAAAAGAAAATGGCCGGATGTGGATGCAACATGTGTGAGGTCCTGGGTTTTTTCAAGGCAACAAAATCAGATCCAATGCCATCCTGAACTAAGGTGAGTGGGCTGGGGTACTTGAGGGGTCTGAAAAGCTTTTAGCAGGGATAGTTATTTTTTAATCATTATTATTTTAATTTATTTCATTTTTTTTTTTTTTATTTACATGCTTTTAAAAAAAACTACCTTGTAGGCCCCTAAACCCCTGTCCACACGTGCCACACAAACACACACATATATATATATATATATATATAAATAAATAAATATATATATATATATATATATATATATATATATATTTTTTTTTTAAAGGTAGGCCTGTGGGGCCCCTGGGGACCTCTGAGACTCGGGCTCAGGGCCCTCATTACCCCCAAGGCCTTATTTGTATTTGTTTTTTTTTTTTAAATGGGGCCCTATGGGGCCTTGGGGACCCAATCCCCATGCCACCCCAAAACGCTATTAATTTTTTTATTTGTAAGGGCCCTAGGACCCAAGCGCTTGTGGCCCAGGGGCCCCCACAGGCCCTGACCACGGGCCATTACTTTTTATTTAATTTTTTTTTTAAACAAATGCCGCACTCTGGCGGCTAGCACCGACTCCGAGGCCTCGGGAACTCCCCGAGGCCTCGGTGAGCCGGTCGGAAGAAGGTTTATTTACCGAGAATGCCGCTGAAACAAACGCGGCATTCTCGGTAATTAAACCTTCAAGGCGGGTCTCTAAAGCCACTGGGGGGATTCCCCAGCGGCTTTAGAGAATCGCCGGAGACCACGTTCCCAGGACAACGGAACTCTGTTCGGAGGTCTGAAGACCTCCGAACAGAGTTCCGTTGTCCAGAGAACGATGTCTCCAGGCGGCTGAAGCCGCCCTGAGACCTCGCTATAAAGTTAGTAGCGCTCTGCTCGAAGCCCACGTGGGCTTCGAGCAGAGCTTTGTTAACTTTATAGCGAGGACGCCGCGACGGCTGCAGCCGCCGCGGAGACCTCGCTATAAAGCTAGTAACGCTCTGCTCGAAGCCCACGTGGGCTTCGAGCAGAGCTTTGTTAACTTTATAGCGAGGACGCCGCGCCGGCTGCAGCCGCCGCGGAGACCTCGCTATAAAGCTAGTAACGCTCTGCTCGAAGCCCACGTGGGCTTCGAGCAGAGCTTTGTTAACTTTATAGCGAGGACGCCGCGCCGGCTGCAGCCGCCGCGGAGACCTCGCTATAAAGCTAGTAACGCTCTGCTCGAAGCCCACGTGGGCTTCGAGCAGAGCTTTGTTAACTTTATAGCGAGGACGCCGCGACGGCTGCAATCGCCACTGAGACCTCGTTATGAAGTTAACAAAGCTCTGCTCGAAGCCCTAGTGGGCCTCGAGCAGAGCCTTGTTAACTTCATAACGAGGTCTCAGTGTCGATTGCAGTCGCCGCTGTGAACGCTTTATGAAAAAAGAAAAAAAAAAGAAAAAAAAATGCCTGAAGCTGCTCTCAGAGCCCACGTGGGGCTCTGAGAGCAACGCCCTAATTGCACATCCTAGAGCAACGGATTGATTTGGGGCCCCACCGGTTATTCATTTTAGGACTCTGCTCTCTGCAGCTGTGTGTTCTAAAATGAATAACCGGGGCCCCAGAGCACCCCTCATTTACCCCTAAAGCCTACTATTAAATGTATGACCCCCCAGTATACAGTGACCATCCAACAAATTACACCTCCAAAATAAAATAAAAAATACATACAAAGCCCCACAGCAGCCCTACACATATTAAATACACCCTCATATAAAAATACTGACTGCTACACAACCCCACAACAGCCCTGTACCAGCTAAACAGACCCGACCCCACAAAACAAGTGCAGACTTAACACAGCCCCAGAACAACAATGTACATATCAAACAGTCCAAATACGCCCCACATCGCAAGTGCGCTTGCGCTGGAATACATGCCTATACAACGCACATTACCCCCACTAGTACCAATTAAACAACCCCAGCCCCACATAACATGTGCAGACTTTAAAAAAAAGAAAATACCGACAGATACACAGCCCCAGAACTCCCATGTACAAATTAAGCAGTACCAATACACCCCCACAAAATAAGTGCGCTCACGCTAAAATACAGACAAATATAGAGCACCGGGCCCCACAAGTACCAATTAAACAATACCAACCCTCAAAATAAGTGCAGAACTTCAAAAATACTGGTCCCATACATAGGCCCAGAACCATCAAGTACAAGTTAAGCAATACTAATACTGCCCATTAAATAACTATGCCCCCATAAAAATACAGACAAATACATAGCACAAGCCCCCACTAGTACCATTTAAACAAAATCACCCCACAAAGTAATTACAGTATCTCAAAAATACACTAATAGCTTTTAATTTTTTAATTTTTTATTTATTTTTTAAAAGCATGCATTTTTACGTGTCTATGTATAGTTAAACAGGTTAGTGCTAATGTCATTGTTAAACTATAGTAAAACACACATACACACACACACACACCACACTGTTACAGACCTTAAGTAGAAGATGTTTAGCAGCACCAGTCTGAACTCTGCCCTTCATATTTCCATCCATGATGTCCTGATGCGTCCCTGCTTGCCACAAATGTCAGTATGTAGTTCAGAAAAAAAGAGGCCTGTGAAGTTGGGGGGTTCTTATACTAGGATCACAGTGGTAATTATGCCTGGGCTCTGTGATTGGTGGGACTTGAAAATAGGCATCTGTTATAGGTTAGCAATACTTGTCCTTTGTTGTGTTTCAACTTTTAATTACTGGGTCTGTTTTCTAATTTAACCCCACCTCTGTCACCCCTGGAAAGAATGTAAGCCCATCTCTGTTTTAGATTAGCCATGCCACAACAACCTCTGTTGTGTTTCAAACTTTTAATTACAGGGTCAGTTTCTAATTTAACCCCACATCTGTTGTGTTTCAAACTTTTAATTACAGGGTCAGTTTCTAATTTAACCCCACATCTGTCACCCCTGGAAAGAATGTAGGCCCATCTCTGTTTTAGATCAGCCATGCCCCTCAACCTCTGTTGTGTTTCAAACTTTTAATTACCGTGTCAGTTTCTAATTTAACCCCACCTCTGTCACCCCTGGAAAGAATGCAGGCACATCTCTGTTTTAGATTAGCCATGTCACAACAACCTCTGTGGTGTTTCAAACTTTTAATTACTGGGTCAGTTCTGGGACCCCCTGAAAGAATGCAGGCACATATCTGTTTTAGATTAGCCATGTCACAACAAACTCTGGGGTGTTTCAAACTTTTAATTACATGGTCAGTTTTCTAATTTAAACCATCTGTGACCCCCTGAAAGAATGCAGGCACATCTCTGTTTTAGATTAGCCATGCCACAACAACCTCTGGGGTGTTTCAAACTTTTAATTACAGGGTCAGTTTCTAATTTAAACCATCTGGAAACCCATGAAAGAATGCAGGCCCACCTCTGTTTTAGATTTACCTCTCTACATTGATAGGCTGGCTCTAACATAAGCAGCATTTGACCATTCCCACTTTATTTATTTTTTGGATTAGCCAACAGTGTGGAGGTTTGACCAGACCGCCCACTTTGCAGCCCTGTGCAGAGGCCCCCTAACTGGCACTTGGGCATGAATGTCTGACATGTCCAGACCTGTCCCTCTCAGGCTCTGAAACCACTTGCACAACACTAAGTCATACTTTTTTTACACAGCTCATAGGCCAAAACCCAGGAGCTAGGACCCAGACACAGGGCTAACACGTGACACCACGTGTTCACAAACCACGTGACACCCCCATGCACGACACTTCCGGGGAGGGCTTTCTGGGACACCGGAAGTCCCAGCCACCGGATATGACGTCATTTCCGGGGCGGGATAACTGTCACTTTTAATATGGTGATTAAAGGTATCCCTTCCTACTACTGATACACGATATACAAAGTAGGAGTGCTATCTGGATAAAACTGAAGTAAGGTTAGATACCTGAATACCTTGGAGAGATGGGCATTATGGACGTGTGCTGGTTATTTTGTTACAATGGGAGTTATGGGATGGGATACATAAACCAATATGGTAATGTTGTCATTTTACCTATTTGTTATCAGGACAATGCCGGCGAACTAGGAGCATGTTACATGTTACTCCGCGACAATAAGTAAACAGAAGGTAGCAACATGATACTCAACCTTTTTAGATTTTGTTTGATTTTACGTTAAATCTTTAGGTGAATTGTTATACAGATACCTCCCAGACATGCTGCTAGACAAATGTTGATTGAATTTGGGCAGTTGCTTTAGAACTGCTTAGAATGTCAAGAAAGTGGTGGCATGCTAGGTTTGCTAACTTTGAAAAACTAATAGAAATATACTGGGAAAAATATATCGCTACACGTGTTGGCCTCCACAATTTTAAAGAGAAACTCCTGTAGAGTTAAATATTATGATGAATGTGTGAAATGGTGAATCTTTGCTTAATTGTTTTTCCTAAATAACTAATTGAAACATTGGCGGGTTCATGTGATGTAACGTTAGTTTAAAAGTCCCATCTAACTGAATTTAAGGGAAGAGGTTATTGAGGGCGGCTAAGCAGATCCCATTGGTGGCCTAATTCTAGAATCATTTTAAGAGCAAGAGGCAGCATCAACAGTATACTAGGCTGCATCATTTTAAGGAAACCAGGTACAATGAGATAACGTCTTAAATGAACTAGGCAGCATAATTTAGCACCACCAGGGTTAATCAACGCATGTAAGACTGCAGAATCTTAAGTACGCTAAGACGTATCATCTTAAGCAAACAAGACAGCATAATCTTAAATAAAATAGGCAACATAATTTTGAGTGTAATGAGGGTCTTTGAAATATTGAAGTAAACCTTCTAGTCCTGGGTTACTGAAACAGAATGAGTGATAACTCATTAAAACCATTCTTCTCAGGATATTAGTGACAGGAAAAAGTTTGTGGAGTGTTCTGCTCAACTGAGTAATGTTTCTGTAGGTATGTGTGTTAAGTTTTTAATAGGCCTGGGTGAAACTTTAATTATGCTGGAATAATCAGAGTAATTCTAGTAATTACGAATTACTGTTATGATGCTGCAAAATTAACCAAATCTTAATTCACAGAAACAGCAACTGAGGCCCATATTTATACTCTGTTTGCGCTGGATTTGTGTCATTTTGTTTACGCAAATACGGCGCAAACTTAACTCCATATTTATATTTTGACGCTAGACTTGTCTAGCAGCAAAATATTGGAGTTAACGTCATTTTTGCCTGCCCCCAGGGACACCAACACCTGGAGGACACCTAAGGATGGGGGGACCCATCCCAGGTAAGTCCAAGTAAGATTTTTGATTTTTTTTTAAAGTGCCATACGGGGGCCTAACTTGGCATGACCATTGGGCTGGAGGGCATGACTCCTCTCTTTACTAACACAGGAGTCATGTCCATGGGGGTTGTGCATCAAAACAAATGACGCCCATCAGGTTAGGGTCATTTTTTTTTTTACTCTAACCTGACCAGCGCCATTCTTTCCCGCACAACCTCCAGTTTGCCCTACGCCTCACCTACCCGGTTAGCGTAATTTATTTTGACGCTAACCGGGCCTTAGCGCCAGGTTGCGCCATTCCTTAAATATGGTAACCAGCTGGCATCCTGGAATGACACTATACCTTTTTTTTTTATATACATTTTTTTTGAGAATTAAGAAGAAGTACAAAAGATATGAGATACTGTACACAGTACAGGACAACTTCCATTTGGGTTTGACGTAGGTTAAATTCTCAATTGACATGTCCATTGTTTCAGCAGAGATAAAGCATGTACATTGAATATATTGTGTCTCAAAATACAGACCATAGAGCATAAAAGAAAAGAAAATAGAGTAAAGGGACGTGTAGGGAGGGGAAAAGGTAGGGATATAATAAAATAAAATAAAATAGGGGGGTAGAGAGAAGGTCGGATAGAGGGGAGATGGTAGGGCGTGGGGGAGGGGGAGAAATCGAGGGAAGGGAAGGTTGAAGGGAGGAGGGGTTCATTGAACAGAGAGGGACGTATACAGCAAAAAGACATAGAGAATGTAATACTAATTCCCGTTGGTTTCTGTTGCGGTGTAGGCTGCCATAGAGACTATTATATCAGAGTAGGTGTAGTTATTTATGGTGTGGAGAAAAAGAAAAATAGAGCTCGAAGTGGAGAAATAGAGCAATGATAGGGGAGATGATCGAACCAAGCCTACACGTGTGCCTTCAAATCGTGCAAAGTACGAGTGTGCTTGTGTATTGATCCTATCGGACAATATTGGTATATCTGCAAATGGATTAAGGGCCAGATGTAGGAAGCCTTTTGCGCCTCGCAAACTGCTAAAAACGCAGTTTGCGAGGCGCAAAAGGCTTAACGCGATGCACAACCTCAAATTGCGAGTCATTACCGACTCCCAATTTGGGGCTGCGACTCGCAAATAGGAAGGGGTGTTCCCTTCCTATTTGAGACCGCATCGCCATGCTGAGTTGGTTTGTGACTGCGAATGCGGTCGCAAACCAACTCGCAGTTACCATCCACTTGAAGTGGATGGTAACACATTCTCAAAAGGGAAGGGGTCCATCCCCTTTGTGAATGCCAAAAAATATATTTTTTCAGAGCAGGCAGTGGTCGCCTACTCTGAAAAAACCGAAACCAAATGGTTTCGGTATTTTTTCTTTTTGCAGCTCATTTTCCTTTAAGGAAAACGGGCTGCAAAAAGAAAAAACAAAACTGCTTTATTCAAAAAGCAGTCATGGACATGGTGGTCTGCTGTCTCCAGCAGGCCACCATCCCTGTGAGTGCCTAGACTCGCTATGGGGTCGCAAACATCGACCCACCTCATTAATATTCATGAGGTGGATCTTTGCAACCCCATAGCGAGTCGCAGAAGGTGTCTGAGACACCTTTCTGCATCTCGTATTGCGAGTTGCAATTTGCGAGTCGCTATGACTCGCAAATTGCAACTCACAATTTAATACCTACCTACATCTGGCCCTAAGTGTGGGAAGGGGAGGAGCTTGGGGAGAGAAGTGGAGGAGGAGGGTGAGGGGGCAGGGGTTCAGCAGTTCTGAGGGAGAAGAGAGGGCAAGAGGGGAATGAGGGAAAGGAGCATAAAATAAAATAAAATATGTTGGCCTCCATCAGCTGTCACTACTCCTCCGTATTCCGGGATGGGAAGGGGGGGGAGGGATGGAGGCAGCACCGGCAGTGAGGACCTCTATGATCCTGATAGAAAGGGATTCCAGACTTCCATGAATAGTGCCGGTTGATCTTGCAGGTTGTAGATTACACGTTCATGCATGGCAGTTTGTATCATAGCCGTCATTTATTCTGTGGGTGTGGGGGCAACACTTGATCTCCAATGTCGAAGTATACAGATCTTGGCTGTGGCCAGCGCAGTGTGCAGTAACCTTTGCTGTGGACGTGATATAGTAGGATAAGGGCGCATGTAGTGGAGCAGGATAAGTGACGATGGAAACGGGTGTGGTATCTGAAGGGTATCCTGTAGAGTATGGCGCACTGTATCCCACAGGGGTTGCGTTGAGGGGCAGAGACATAATATGTGCACTAGGTCGCATTGTAGGTCTGTACATCTCCAACAGCTTGCCTGTGGTATTAGGCCTGCCCTGCATAGCCTCATAGGGGTCCAGTACCAGTCCTGTAGGATCTTATAGAGACAGAACTGCAGCCGGGCTTCTCGTTCACCTTTATCAAGTGATTCCAGTATATCTGACCACTCTTCCTCAGTGTATGTCGCTCCCAGCCGATATTGCCATCTGCGGCGCAGGCTGTCGAGGAGTGGTTGTGAATACAAATGATTGACAAGCACTCCGTACAATCCTGCCATTACGCCTCTGTGCCGGCCCCACTTCTGTAGGTAAACGACGATTGGTGAGGTTTTGATTTCCCTTGGGGGGGTTCCCAATATTTTGTGTAGACAGTGCTTAAGCTGTAGGTATCGCCATTCCTGACTCTTATGTATGTCATGCTCAGCTCTTAAAGTGGCAAAGGAACGGAGTTGGTCCCCATCTACGATTTGGGCTATGTTGGTAATGCCAGCATTATTCCATTGGGGCCATTTTAGGGTTTTGCCCCCGATTTTGATGACTTTGTTCCCTTCTATGGGGGCTTGTGAATGTAAAAAGGGGTGTATTCCCAGAGAACGGTGCGCCCTGCGCCATGCCGCATTTGTTGCTGTAAGAACCGGATTTGGTCATTTAGGGCTGTCTGCATACACTCCTCCCAGTCCCTCGCTGTTTTCTTGTAGGAGGTTCTCTATGATCACCCATTGTCGGGGGTCGGTAGTTCCGGGGAGTAGGTATGCCAGTTGTGATAGTTGTAAGGCGAGCCAGTAATTCTCCACCGATGGGAGGCCCAAAAGGCCAGCGAGTAATTCTCCACCGATGGGAGGCCCAAACCTTCGTGGGACCGCTGTGCTAGTATTTTTGCTGGTGTCAGTCTCAGGCGCATAGAGCCCCATACGAAGGATCTTATTGAGGCATCTATTCCCCAGAGTAGGGTCAGAGGAAAATGTAGAGGAAGCATGCCTAACATGTATGTGAAGCGTGAGAGGGTGACCATCCTGACCGCTTGTGTCCTGCCCCACATGGAGAGTCCTATTTGCGACCACTTGGCGAAGTCCTGTTTCATTCTTTGTATAAGGGGGTTTAGGTTGTCCTTGATCAAATGTTCCAAGCCTCGGCTGACAACCGTCCCCGGGTATTTGAGATGTGACGATGTCCATTTAAATGGTAGCCCGTGAATTGCAGCCTTCGTTGTCATTCGAGAGAGGGGAAGTGATTCGCTCTTATCCCAATTCACGCGGTATCCTGACAGTGATGCGAAATCCCCTATGATCGAGAGTAGTGCTGGGAGAGAGCTATCCAAATCGGAGAGGGTGAGCAAGATATCATCCACATAAAGATATAGTTTGGAGATTCCTGCTGTTAGGGGGATGCCTTGTATCTGTGGAGAATGTCATATGGTAGCCGCTAAGGGTTCCATAGCCAGTAAGAACAATAGTGGTGACAGGGGGTAGCCCTGCCTCGTGCCTCTGCTAATGGGGAATGGGTCCGATATGAACCCTCCGCAATTTACTTGTGCTGTGGGATGGTCATATAATAGGCGGACTTTGGAAATGAACTGTTCTCCGAGGCGGAAATGCTTCATGGTAGCAAAGAGATAAGGTCATTCAATTCGATCGAATGCCTTCTCTGCATCCAGGGATAGGGCCAGGGCTTCTGTCGGCATGTTGAGAGATTCATTAAGGGTGTGGCAAAGGGTGCGCATATGATTTCTAGAGGTGCGGCCCAGTACGAATCCCACTTGTGTGTTATGGATCAGAGATGTTATTACTTTCCGTAAACGGGCTACCAGCACACTGGCCAGAAGCTTAACGTCCCCATTTAGGAGGGAGATAGGGTGGTAGCTACTGCATAGTAAGGGGTCTTTGCCTGGCTTAGGCAGGACAACAATGGTGGCTTTATTGGAGAGGGCGCCGAGAGAGCCCTCCTCACACGCTTCCGTGATGGCTTTGTGCACTGCAGTGATCGCCTCCTCTCCCGCCCATCTGTAGAACTCAGCTGGGAAGCCATCCTCGTCCGGGGATTTGTGGTAGGGGAGGGTTTTGATAACTTGTGCTATTTCTTCCCTGCTTATATCACCCTCTAGGAGAGCCCGGCCTCCTTCCGAGAGGTAAGGTAGGTTTGCCGCAACAAGAAAGGCCTCTGTTTGTTCCATAGTAGTCGCTGTTTCGGAGGTATAAAGGTGGCGGTAAAAGGCCGCAAATTCGTTTGCTATGTCTTGTGGTCAAGTTATCACCGTTCCTGATGGGGAAGTAATCGCCGGGAAGCTGGAGGCAGCTTCTCGCTGTCAGAGTTGTGCCGCCAGGAGTCTGCCCGCTTTGTCACCCTGCTCGTAATGACGACCACATAATCTTTGTAGTGCATATTCCGCCTGTGAGGTATATAGTTCATTATGATTCATGCGGGCTTGTTCCAGAGAGCGACGAAGTGCTAAGGATGGTTGTGCTGTGAATTGTCTGGTGAGTCTCTGGATGTCTTCCTCAAGGGTTCGTTGGCGCGATTGCCTCTCTTTGTTAGCTAGAGCTGCATTGCGCATCATGCTACCTCTTATTGTTGCTTTTGCCGCGGCCCATAGAACCCGTTTAGAGGACACAGTGCCAACGTTGTCAGTCATGTAGGTGGATATGTGGGTCCTCAGGAGTTCTTTTCCTTGTGGGGAGCGGTACCTATGTACCGCGAAGCGCCATGGTTTACGGCCAGGGGAGGCAAGACTTGTCCGCATCAGGAGGAGGACGGGAGAATGGTCAGAGAGTCCGCTTTCAAGTATTCTAGAATAGTGAAGTTGGGGGACAGAATTTCGTGACACTAGGAAATAATCTAGTCGGGATTGGGTGCCGTGGACTGAGGACAGGTATGTATATTCTTTGTCTTTTGGATGCAATAATCTCCAATAGTCCGTCAAGCCTGCATCTGCGATGATATCTGTGAGCAATGCTCGATCATGGTTATTGCCCGTATCGATAGGTCCCGTTCTATCCAAGATGGCATCTAGAACTAGGTTCCAGTCCCGTCCTATAATATAACGGGTGGTCCCTATTTCCGTCAGGAGGCGGTTGAGCCGTAGGAAGAAGGATCGCTTAGAGCCAGTCAGGGCGTAGACTGAGCCTACACATAGGAATGTATCTCCTATCTTCAGTTTTGCAAATACGTACCTCCCCTCCGGGTCATCCCATGTTTTAATAGTTGTAATCGGGAGGCCCTTTCGCATCAAAATCGCTACTCCACATTTACGGGGGTGCCACCTCTGGGTTCTCATTCCGCTGAGCAGCAACTGTAGGAGACCCTTCCCACCCAATCTCGGCGAAGCTTACTGGCTTCCTCGTTGTCCAGGTGTGTCTCCTGTATCAGGGCTATGTCCGCTTTTTTTGTTTGGAGAAAGGATAATACTTTTTTCCTCGTTAAGGGGGTTAGGGGGGTATGGAAAAAGGGTTAAAGGAGAATAGAATCAAAGGTCTAAGTGAGGAACAAAAGAAGAGGACAGTTGGGGGTGAAGAAGAAAGAATTCCCAGAGGGAGGTTGATCTATAGGCTACGGGTTCCTTTCCTATAGGGGCTCCTGATGCCGTTGGTCGGGCAACTATCGAGGGGTGGCGAGGGGGGTCAAGGTGCAGCACTTCCGTCTTTTACTGGGAGGTCTCCTATCTGACACACGGGGAGAAGGGTGGAGTGCACGACTGGAGCATATGGGAGGTGGTCATGCTGCTGTTGTTGTTCATTTGTTTGTTGATGGGAGGAGTGGGGGGGAGGAGAGGAAAGGAGGGGAAGGAGGGGCCAGTAAAGGGGAGGGGGGGCATATATGTTTCCGGGTGCTATCCGATTAGGGTCTCTTAATATCAATGGTGAGGGGGGAGGGGGGAATAGCTAGGTGTGATCTAAAATGAGATATGAGAGCTATGTCAATGATGAAGGATTTCTATGTGAGTACATGCACCTTGGTCTGGATGCGTGATCTTCTTTTCGCCTTTGCATTGTTTTTGTATGAGTTCTATGTTATGCACGTAATATGGTTAATGGGGAGGGAAGGGGGGAAGGGGTGGGGAAGGGAGGAGGGGGGAGGGGGGAGGGGTTAGGATAGGGAGAACGAATTAGTCCAGCAATAGAACAAAAAAGGGGGGGTTATAGGATATTCAGGCAGTCACTTACATATATTCTTTGCAATACATCCCATACCAATAGCATTTGACTTTCGTTTCTTATTATCCTAGCTTTGTATGCATAGCGTTGGGTTTCAGGATCTATCCATCTATCCGAGGCCCGTAGGCGGTTATATGAGCAGTAGAGGGCACATCAGTTCTAAATCATGATATAGGCAGTGTGAACGATGTAAACAACTTTAACTGTAACTGTATCTTCATCTTTAACTCCTCTATAAGACATAAATAAGTTCTACTACAGTATTACCTCATACTATTTTGAGAAGAAAAGAAAAGATAGGGGCTAGCAACCAATAGTATACCGGGGTCTATGCTGAATGTAGTCCGTAATCCTATACTGTAAATGGGTTGCGGTTACTTCTATGGCCTGATTTGGATGTTGCAGAAGCATACTTTCCTTCAAGGGCCGATCGTACCCCTGTGCCTCATCTTATACTTGCAATGTCTCCCTGAGTGGACCCCATAAAGGAATTTGAAGAACCTTTTAGAATGTATTTCCATGGTCTACATACAGGTTTTGGAGGTTCCTGCTTCGTGAGTTTAATATAAGCAGTAAAGGGCAGGTTTGAGGGCATGGGAGTTTCTACTATACTACTGTTATGGCCTGTTTCATATTTCGCTTCAGGAGGGGGAATACTTTGGCAAATTGGTTACACGTTTGGCGTTTCCGTGTCTGGCAAGTCTCAGTCTGTATTTGGGTAATCGGTAGCTGCGAACCTTAGCCTTAGCCTGTTTACTAATAATAATTTTACTAGGGCAAACCATGGAGAGATACATTATGACCTGCTAACTTTCTGACATTTTGACATTCGAACATTGCCCCGCAAGGCCTCTTGTCACTCTAGACCAGGGAAAACGTATTAACAACATGCTATCATTTGCATCAACGGCTGTGAGGGATATGCTAAATAACTACACATAGTCCAAACAAATACTCATCTGTCCGCTGAGTAGGCAGTCTTCTCGCTCCATGACCCTTCTCGTTGTTTCGGCTAGACCCCTCTGTTGCCTCTGAGATGAAACAAAAGTGCATTCACGGGGGTGTAAGAGTCAGTTTCAATGGCGAACGAGACTTGTCTCTTTCCGAAAGCTGAGTGTGTGTCACCACGGCTTGCAGGACTTGACCTCTGTCGTCATGAGTCTTGGTTAGTCTTTCCAGTTCTCTGCCTCTGGGACAGGTGACTAGGTCGTGCCGTTCCGTGTTTCCCTTCTCAGGCCCAGGGGAGGGTGCGTGTCCGTCCACTTCCATAGTGTCTTGTGACCAGTTCGGAGCAGTTGCTCGCTTGATCTGAGTCTGAAGGGAGTCCAAAAAGAGTCTTAGGTCCTCTGGGTTATAGAAGTCTCTGGAGATCCGATTTTTAGTGATCCACATTCTCGCGGGGTCGAAGAGGCCGTATTTCACCTCCAGCTGGCAAAGTCGAGGCCTTAAGGATAAGAAGGCCTTCCTGCACTCGGTGGTGTCTTTAGAGTAGTCGGCTGTTATACAGACCTCGAGCTTGTCCATCCAAAAGGGCCTGTGGGTTCGTGCAGCTTGAAGGATCTGGCGGGCCTGGGAATGACGTAACATGCTGGCAATGATTGGCCGGGGTCTCAGGGCTCCGTCATGGTGCTTCGGGCCCACTCTGTGTGCTCGTTGAAATTCCAGCGGTGGTTTGAAGGCTAGTGATGTTAGCTGGGGATAGTTGAGCTGAGGAAGGTCTGTACGTCTGTGCCTTCTTCATTCTCTGGGATTCCGAGGAGGCGGATGTTATCACTCCTGCTTCTGTCTTCCAGGTCAGTCACTTTGCTTCGTAGATAAGAAAGGTCTTGGTATCTATCCTGTATTGTGGACATGTGAGTCTCCAGGGTCTCCACACGGCTCTCCAGCCCCATCACTCGTGAATGAAAGCCTGCGATGTCGGTCCGTATAGATTTAGTTTCCAGTGTCAAGGAGGAGATGGAAGCATCCATTCCCTCTATCCTGTGGCTGACAGCTGTGATTTCCTGCAGTATCCGTTCCATAGTCGCAGGTTGGTCACCGTCTGTCATCGCTGGAGGTGGGTTTGGCTTTGGGACCGCAGCCGGTCCTGATGTATATTTGTGTTGGAGCGCTTCTGAGAATAATAGTTGACGTGCTGGTTTACCTACGGGCTTTTGACCAGATTTGCCTCCGGGCATCTCAGTGTTAAACTGTAGGGCGGGCCTTGTAGGTTCCGGGGTCCTTGTCCCTTCTGTTCTGCCTCTTTGGGCGGGGAAGCGTGGCCTGGCCCGTGTTCGGTCCCCCTTTGTGCGTTACAGAATTACGTTCTCCTTATTGGGGCTGTGTTGGATAGTAGTCTTATTTTGGGGTTTTTCCCCTTTGTTTTTCTTTTTAACTGTGTGTAGTTACCCAGGGGCATTCAGAGGGTCTTGTTTTTGGTGGACCTTAATGACGGTGCTTTGGTTGCCCCATAAAAGCCATGGCAATAACAACAAGGGCAAGATGCGAGGGTTCCGGTCGCGGAGTAAGAATAGTGCCCTTATAGTTGCGTGAGAGGCTGAGGTGCCGTGAGGAGAGGTCAATGTTCTGCTAGGCAGCTCCGACACGCCCGAGTCTCCATGAGGGTGGTTATCCTTACCCTCTCTGGTCGCCTATTACAAGTCACTGCTGGGGGGGGAGGAAGTATCTGGGGATTGTGCTGGGATATGCAGCGTTGCTGGACAGTTTACTGGTGCTGAGAGAGGGCAATGATCTCTGTTCTTGGAGGGCGAGTTTATTTCGGCCTGTGGGTTTGTGGCAGTTTCCTTGCTCCCGGTCTCTCCTCTCAAGGGCCCCCCCTGGCCAGGGTCTGTGTCACTGCTCTTGAGGCTAGAGCCTCCTAGGGTGTAAAGAAGTAGTAGGGGCCCCTCTTCCCTCCTCTCTCCCCTCCCCTGAGCATTGTTAGTTGTTTTTGGTTGTTTTAATAGTCCTTACTCGTTTTGTTGTGTTTGGCTCTCCATCTTTTCTGTAAGGTTTTCCAGCCTTTGCCTTATGCGTGTGGGGGGGGGGAACCAAACCAGAGGAGAATTCTAGTCGTTTTTTACTGTCTGCCCTCCTCTGCTCCCGATAGGCAAGCTCCCAGGGGGGTGCGCGTCAGAAGAAGAGCCGCCGATAAGAGAGGAAAAGGGGGGGGAAGCCCCGCGGCCAGAGGAGATCACGCCGTGTGGTCTCTCAAAGTCTTGTAAAAGCCCGCCGGTTGAAAACAGGCACGGGGGTGCCGCCCTCACCCCGTAGGGCCGCGCTCCTCCGAACCCGGGAGACGCTCCTCCGTCTTCGGGCAGAGCAGGCCCCGTCTACAGAAGCACGCAGCGGGCTCCCCCGCCGCCCGACTGCTCCGTACCTCCTAGTCCGATCTTGCTGCAGTCTCGGCGGAGCGGTGAGGCGGGTCTCCCTGCTAGGCCGACTCTCACTGGGCCTCGCCGGATGCCAGGACGCAACTCCGCCCCGGCGCAGGCCTTGCGGTCCCAGTCGCGTTGTGGCCTCAGGGTCTCCCTCTCCTCCCAGTCGTCGCGGAGACATTTGAGGCCCTAGGGTCTCAGGGGACTCCCGAAGGGCGATGGGTGGTGTCAGCTGCCACTGTTCGGCCCCGCCACCCCCTCGTGTCCAACTCGGCACGGAGCTCTGGGCTTAAGCTGCCATCTTCGATCTCAGTCCGGCCACGCCCCCGACACTATACCTTTTGACGCAAACCTGCGCTAACGTAGGTTTGCGTCAAAAAGTATAAATCTAGGCCTAAGAGAGAGAGAGCGAGAGAGAGAGAGAAAGAGAGAGAGAGAGTGACTACTGGCTGCTGCTGTTTGTGTCCTGTACCATCTAGTGGATCAATTTTTTACATGTGCATTTTTCATTAAAAATAGTGCTAAATGCATGGATTAGGTTTCTCATGTATCTATGCATACTTAGGAGTAATTTTGTGGTAATTCCAAATATTTACGCTAGAGAGAATAACGCCAGTTACACCCACCCCTTGTTTTTATTCCTGGTTTAATTGTGGGCATTTGCACATGCTCCTATTTACCAAAAGCAACTTTTTAGGTCTGGCCATTAAGACAGCGTTAGATGTTGAGTTAAACTGATATTCACATTTTGTATCCACCCTTCACTGCATATAGCATGGAGCAAAGGGTCATCCCACTTTCCCCACTGAGTGACAGCACAAACCATGTGCACATTGTTCACATCTGTCTGAAAATATCTCCTTTCTCTTCAGTGACAAATACAATTCCAAGTATGCTTTTTTTCATTTATATATTTTTTTCAAACTTTTAATATGCATTTATTTTGCCTGCACTTTTGTTGCCCGGTTTGATTGGGATTTATTTTCTGTCTGTTTTTAAGCTGCTGTTATAAAGTGATTAAAGTGATTGACATTTTAACATTGTCTGTAATTTGAGTGCTTGGTTAGGTCATGATTTATTCTCGTCTCTGTCACAAGCAATAATGCTAAAAACACATAAAGCAACTAGAATGCTTATTATTTAAAATAAAATAAGCGATAAAACAGCCACATCAGTTTTTTTCATTTAAACATTTTATTGTAAAGATAAGGTGGTTATATTCAGGTTTCAAAAAGTTTTTTCATATTTATTTCTGTTGCATATGCTTTCAATGAAAAAAAGTAAAAGAATAACATTCCACCAGTCTGACAACCTCAGATCTTTACTGATGTGTTGTCTGTGTGTTGATCTTTCTATTGGATTTGGATGCATGTATAAATCAGTTTCAAATTGTCACAGCCATTTTCTACTGCAATGGAAAACAAGCATTAGAAAAGCCAATTGTTCAGGTGCGGCCCGTCGTTTAGGGTGGAGGGGCCACGGCCCCCCACCTTTTACCCCTCATGAAGAGTGGCTGTCAGGCTGAATAAAGGTAAGCCTGACAGACACTCTTCATGTTCACGTCAGGCAGCCAAGAGAAGACTTGAGCGATTTGTGCAGACTCCTGGCTGCCTGAGCTGAACTTTGCTGGGCTGAAGGGGTCACAGCTCCTGTAGGCGTGACCTCCTTGGCTCAGCAAAGGTGGCTCGAGGCCCTCCCCCGGGTGACGAGGGAAGCATCACCCATTGACTTTGACCTGAGCGCTTCAGGTTTAAGCCCTGAAGCGCCTAGGGTGAGTGTTATTCCTCGTCACAGAGTGGGATGGGGTCAGCAGTCTTACTGACCCCATCCCACTCTCTGACGAAGTTGGGACTGCTGCCTTCCTTCCCTCATTGGCTGACCTAAGGCCACACATACTGGCAGCAACATGTAACAACAGCACACAACCAATACAAACAATAACACTGCCAAACAATGTGTTTGAGCACACGTCACGTCCTCCCAACACACTAAGTACATCACATATGCATCACAACAGACACACCACTCCCTCACAATGCCACACAACACCAACACATCACAACATGTTTTTAGCACAACTCACCCACACAACTCATCACAAATATATCAAAATACACAAAAGACACACACCAAATTGTACATGTACAACACATAGATATGGAAGGAAAGCCAGGACAAGTTTTTAACCATTGACACCAGCGGTTAAGTGGTGCAGATAGAATAAAATATATAAATAGATGTGAAAATACCTATATACAAAATGGGCCTTCTGGCCAGTCCAATTGTCCTCAGTTCCTCTGGCACACTGAGCAATGTCTCTGGGCCCAACTTGACTCCTGACTGCAAAGTGGGGCATCAATGGGGCAGGCAGGCACCTCAGGGGCGATGGAGGCTTGGGTTTGGGAGGGAGGTCCTTTGGTTTAGGTTTGGAGGGGGGTTGCCCTTAGACTTTGACTTAGGTGGAGGGCCCTTGGTTTTGGGTTTCAGAGGGCTCTCCCTAGCTTTTGTGTCTTAGGTGTGGTAGGGGCATGGGCAGTACCAGGGGGCCATGGGAGGACAGGGAGATGAAAGGACTGAGTCTGGATCCCTCCGAACCACCTAGGTGGCCCTGGCCACCGTCCCTCACATCTGCAAAACCACCGCCGGAGGACGATCTTTCACCTACACTGCAGCAAAGAGCTGGAACAAGCTCCCCCTGCACCTCAGACAAAGCTAGTCATTCACTATCTTCAGGAAGAACCTCTTGATGTCACTCTTTGGATGAGGCCCCTCCTGTTCCCCCAGCGCCTTGAGACCCTCATGGTTGAGTTGCAGTGCTTTACAAATATTGATTGAATAGGGCGCTTGAGGGAAACAGGGACTGGGTCAATCGGAGGGAATAGGGCAAACCCATACAGAAATCCTTTTTTTGGAACACAAGGTTGGTCACTGGAAAAACATTTGCGAGTGGAGGGAAAGGGAGTGCTTGAGAGGTGTTTATGTGTATTGTGCCTTAGGTGTTGTGCATGGGTGGATGTCATGTGTGTGGGGGGGTCTGTTGGGTCGGTGTGTATGGGTGTTTAGGTTTTCTGGGGGAGGAGATGCAGGGAGATGCCAGGGTGGATGTGTGAGTGTTTGTTGGAATGGTGTCTGCAGGTAAGGTGGATGTACGGCATGTGGGGTGTTGGTAGTTGTGGTGAGTGCGATGTTGGTGTATGGGTGTCTGCTATTGTGAGGATGATGATGGGCATGAGGGGACTGATGGCTGGATCTGGGAGTGTTGATGTGGTGATAGCAGGTTTGAGTGGTGTAGTGTCTATGAGGGAGGAGGTGGTGGGGGAGTCTGTGTAGGGAGTGGATGTTGTTGTGTCTGCATGTGTCTGTTGCCTGTGTGCATTGCAGTGGTATGACTTGTGGTTCCTGTGTTTGTCTTTGCGAACCCTGTCTGCTGAGGTGGATGAATGGTGGTACCACTGTGTGCTTTGGATGGGTGTTGGAAGAGGGGTGTAGGATTGGGCACACGTAGCTGGAGGGGGGACAAAAGACAAAGGGAGACTGGCTGCTGTCAACGAGGAGGGCCAGAGCCTGAAAAGATCTCTGCAGGACATTCAGGGCACCATGAATGCCTTCCAGGTAGGCATTCGTCTGTTGAATCTGTTATGCCAGTCCCTTGTTCGCATTCACAATGGTTGACTGTCCCACAGAGATGAACCTCAGGAGATCAATAGCCTCCTCAATGAGGACAGCAGGGCTGACTGGGGCATGAAGATGCCCACCCTAGTGAGTGAGTGGGCACGGGCAACTGGGTGAGGAGCTACAGGTGCTGGTAAGGGAGGTGGGGGACAAGGATGGTGCTGGGCTGGTCCTAGAGATGCCCGCCACCGCCAGGGAGTGCCCAATGGAGGAGGAATCTGAACAGGATGTTGTTGATCCGGTCTACCCCATGACTCTCCCCTCACCCTCTGTCCCACTGGTCCCCTCGGCTCTGCTGGTCTCAGCCTCCTGGGTCCCTTGGGCTGCAGCTTCCCCACTCACTGGTGCCCCTTTTCCTTTACCTGATGATGCTGATGCACACAAAGACAGAGGAGGAGAGAGAGGGAGGGTTGGAGAGAAAGAAAAGGTGCAATGAGTCAATATCAACCCATCATTCACACAAATAACAACCTCAAAATCTGCTGATATGCCATGCCATTGCGTGCCTTTAAACTGACATGCGCATCTGGCTGAAATCATGGGACAAACAGAAACTATGCAGTGAAAACCTACTGATGTGGAAACATGTGGCACGCTGACTTGATGAAGGGCCATACAAGGCACAGTAGCACAGTACATGCCACACTACCATGGTTGTTTACATAGACATACCCTGTACTGTTTACCCACACGATTCATGCATGGCAAGGTAGCATGCCAACAAATCCATTAACAATGTGTACAGTAATATCTTGGCCCCCTGCAGCCATCTACACCTACGGTATGAGGCAACTGATTGAGAACTCACCAATTTCCTCAGTCATAGTGGCAGAATATTACTGATGGAAATGCCCTGACACCTCAGGTATACTGATGCTGATGGAAGGATCTGGTCACTCAAAGATGTGTGATGTGTTCAGACAAACTCAAACATGGGAGTAAGTTCCCTCATGAGTCACTGTCTGCATGGTATTAGCAGACATAATCGAGATAAATCCTGCCAGGTTGGCTCATACCCATAGCCAATGTGCAAGTACCAATGATCTACACTGCATTCTACAACGCGTAGGCTACTCAAACCCATACATGCCTACCATTAGCGAGTTGTGAGTGTTTACTTACCCCTTTGTGGCTGTTGTGCTGCCCTCAAGTGCCCATCCACCTCAGGGTAGGCCATCACCAAAATGTGGGCCATTAGGGGGGTCAGGATCCGACGGGCACCCCTCCCTCATTGGGAGGACATCCCCAGCTGGGCCTCAGTGGTCTTACGGGCCCAGCGTCTCAGGTCCTCCCACCGCTTTCTGCAGTGGGTGCCACTCCGGGCATGGACCCCCAGGGTCGATACTTGCTTGGCAATGGCACCTCAAACCCCCTTTTGCTGATGGGTGCTGACCTGCATGGGTGAGACAGACAGAAGCAGAAAGTCATGTAGAGTGGCATCACAGCAACCGCAGTGGACTCCACACATCAGACACATCTCATTACCACTCTAATGTGCACATATTCCACTATACCACCAACTCCTTCGCTATCTGCATGCATCCACTCTGTGTGCGTCGTCACAATCAGACAGGACAAGAACATTTGACGCACTTGCTGCTCTGGTGCCCCATCCACTGTCCATACAGAGGTAGGACCCCATCTACTAGCTTCTCCAGATCCTCCTGGGTGAAGGCAGGGCCCCTATCTCCTGCAGGACATGGCATAATGGCTTCCAGAGACAGAACACAGCAGTATATGCAGTTGAGGTCTTGCTTGTGTCAGGAGTCAAGTGAGCTATGAAACAAAAAATGGCATCACTTCTGCCGCGTACATGAACGTTACTGCCAGCGGTAATCATCATTGGCCCCAGTCCCCCATAGGAAACAATGTTAGCCAATGAGGAGTTGCACGGCGGCTCAGACCGCCTACCGCCATAACGACTAACACTGGTTTAGGTCACTTCCATCTGTCCTGTGCTTGCAGGTCAGATGGCTTCTATTTTACATGTATGTGGTGTATTGTAGGTGAATGATAAGTGCGTCATGGATGATTTTAGGAAGATGTCTACAGATGACCAATGTTCACACATCAAAACATACCTTTGATATTCATGGATAGTGTTGTTGGATGTACGAATAACTATGACACGACATGTGCAGTCACTTCCTGGCTCATAGACAGGGTAACCATATCTATAGGTTCAAATTTCACGTACACCTCATTACTGTGGGAATAGGGTGTTTTTACATGGAAGTGTCAAATGTATTGTGTCTGCCAAACTGTCTGTCCAGGCCTGGAACTGTCATCAATGATGGCATACAGGGTCACTCAACATGGCCATTTGGATTCAGTGTACTTCAGCGTTATGTCCACACTACTCTTGTGTATTGTGTATTGTGTTCGGAGGATTGTGAACTGCCAAAATCAACTTGTTGTCCTCTTTTCCATTCTTAGATTCTGTGCAATGGTGAGAATGAGACATGCACCTGTGTACCGGACCCTTGTCGATCTTGCTACCCTGGAAGAAAGGCACATCATACAGACTTATCGTCTAAACCGTCAGACAATCATGGAACTGTGTACACAGTTGGAGCCAGATCTCATCTGCCATACGTAATCCCTATGCCATACCTCCAACAGTGCAGAAGTACTACACTTCCTTGCCTCAGGCTCAATCCAGATCACAGTGGGCTTGGAAGCAGGGATGTCACGGCCCAAGTTCAGTCATGTGTTGAAGGATGTATTGTGTGCTTTACTCAAACATCTGGACAGCTACATCAGGTTCCCCCAACGTGCAGATTTGCCCACTGTTAAAGCTGACTTCGATGATATGGCACATATCCTGCATGTGATAATGGCTATGGATGGCACCCAAAGTGCTTTGGTACCTCCCAGGGCCAATGGACAAATGTACAGGAACAGGAAAAACATTTATTCCATAAATGTTCAGCTGGTGTGTCTTGCTGACCAGTATATCTCCAAAGTGACGGACAAGTTTCCTGGTTCTATGCATGATTCCTACATTCTGAGGACCAGCAATGTCCCACACTTCATGACACGACTACAGAGAGAGAGAGAGAGAGGGCCTGTCTCATTGTTATGTATCCAATTGTATGAGTGCATCTGTTATGTCACTTCTCTTCACATTCTGCCCTCTGTCTCAGTATTCTGATGTGTCAAATCTTTGTGCACACTGGTGACCCTGGCTTTCCTAACCTGCCGAGGCTGCTGACACCAGTGAGATACCCGACCACAGATGGGGAAGACCATTTCAATGGGGCCCATGCAGGACGAGGTGTGTCACTGAGAGGACCTTTGGGCTACTCAAGGCCAGATTCCAGTGTATATACATCTCAGAAGGTACCCTGCTCTACAGACCACTATAAGCCTGCCAGATAGTTGTTGCCTGCTGCATGCTACACAATATAGCCTTGAGACGTCACATCCCATTACTGGATGTTGAGGAGGTGGCAGCTGGACCAGTGGCTGATGATGGTGACATAGAGAGTGATGAGGAGGCAGATGATGAGGATGCAGTTGACATTAGAATAAAGTTGATCCAACAGTACTTCCTATGACATATAGGTATGTGTTTATTCTGTTGTGTGTGCACTGTACTGCTGTCTGCCTTATGACATTGCTCCTCCTGATGTGTGCCATCAGTGGAGGTGCATCTATCCCACAGTGTGGGTTTGGGGGACAACATGTTGGCCATCAGCAGAGGTGTTAATGTTCGGATGTCAGAGCTATTTTTACTATGCTGTAGTCTAGCATCACATCTGCAAAGACTTGGGCATGTTGTATGTTCATTGTACTGCTATGTCAAATGCAATTGGACTGCCACGCATATTGAGGTTATCAGTATTGCTACCTATCCTCACTGTACACAATGGACGTTTATGGAACATAACTTTTACTCACAGTGGGACTTGCCTTTAGTGGAATAACTTCCGCTGTGAGGGATGTACCATTGTGAATGCATGTGTGGAACATGTAGGTCTGCCATGGTAATATGTGTTAACATTCCACTTGCCTATTTGCTTTAGACAGCTTGACAATGTTTTGCATTTGTGTTGGTTTTGCAACCTTGACTCCTATCCTGATGGTTGTACCCGTCTTGGTCTCTTTGCAGGTCTGTTGTGCTACTCTAGTTCCTGCCTTGACTGGTGGCTCCCTTGACACAAGATTTCAGAATATATATGTTCTACTGTCATACTCCCTGCACATTACACCCCCTTCTGTCTGTTTTCCAGACTTAGTGGTCAATGTGTTAACTGTAATCTCATTGTATACAACAGTAACTCTTACATGTTGCAATAAAGACAGGTAAGCAGTAGCAGTGCTCAATGCTGTTTATTGTGATACACAAGTGCTATGGGTGATGAGTGGGGTCATGGTAGATAAAATCATGAGAGTAGTTGGCCCAGCTCTAGGTTGTACAGGTCCAGTTTCCAAGGGCCATGGGAAAATTGGAGACATGACAGCTCGACAGTCAACAGGGTGTCTCAGTGGCACACAAGGGAGAATGTTCAGGAGCTCACTTTCTGGCAGTGGTTTTGGTCCTGCATCAGGTTCTGCAGGATGTCTGTATGAACTACCTCATTTGTGTGGGGGTTCCTCAGCTACAGTGGGAGGGGTGATTGTGGCCTGTGGGTCCCCTGGCAGGGCGTCCATTCCATAGCTGTGGCAGAGGTGGATGGCTCAGTTGGTATGTGGCTAGTGGAAGGGTCCTGCTGGTGGGTGGAAGACGCATGCAGGATGGTAGTAAGTTCCTTGAGCATCCCTGTAATGGATGTCGTGGTAGCATTTTGAGCCTGCCACTGCTGCATGGACTCCTGGTGGTATTCTCTCTGCAGCCTCTGGTTCTCCTGCAAGGGTGAGCAAATCTGGCCCATCTTGTCCTGGGATTGCTGGTATGCTTGCAGGGCCTTGGAAATGGTCTCCTGGCCACTCGTTGACCTTGCAGGCCCCATCCCCTGACCCACAGGTGCCCTCTAACTGCCCCAGGCCCTCTGTGCCCCTGGCACAGTGTGCCCACTCCCAGTTACACCAGAACCTTCATCGTCTTGGGTGTGAGGGGTTGACTTGGAACGCAGGTTTGGAGACGAGGGGTTGGCTGTGCTGTTGTTGCCACTTGAGTGGGGGACTCAGATGTGGTCCGGGTGGAGCTGATGGTGGATTGACCAGTTGTCCCAGATGGGCTATGTAATTCATCATAGTCCAGACATAACCAATGTGGCCTTCATCCTGGGGAGGACTGGCTCTCTCTGGCATCCTGGCATCTGTAGGGTGACAGTGGCAGGGGTACCTGTGGATGGAGAGGGAGAGAGTTACAATGTGGAGGTATACATCTGTAGTCTGGTGCATACAGTGGCTTGACTTGCTTCCCAGTGATGGCAATGACACATGCAGTACTGCAGACATTGTCTGTGGGACATGGATTGTGACATTGGTTCCATGTTCCATTGAGGGTTGTGGATAGTGGATAGTGGATAGCAGTGCTGTCATTGCCATGTAGTAGTAATTAGTCAACACATCCAGTTGGTGTAGCTGGTGCAATGGTTTTACGTGCAGGTGTTCCACTGTGAAGTGAAGTGGGAATTGTAGCTTTTCATGTGTAGGGAGTAATGCATTGTGGAAGTTGTGGTACTTGCTACTGTGAGTGCTATCCGTATACAAGGTAGGGACTGTGCGGGGATAGTGGCGGCAGGGTGGCATGGAGGGGAGGGGCATTAGGTGATTGGGGGTGCAGAAGTGTGAGTTGAGGTGATTTGGGGAGTGATAGGGCGGTGGGAATGGATGCTGTACAGGAGTCATTGGTGCCAGGGGAGTGTTGTTGAATTACCAGAGTCCCGTCCTCTAGTTATTCCAGTTAGGCCCTCTGGATGCATGATGTCCAAGACCTTCTCCTCCCACGATGTGAGCTCTGGGGGATTAGGTGGGGGTCCACCTCCAGTCTTGTTGATGGCAATCTGGTGTCTTGAAGCCATGGAATGCACCTTCCCCTGTAGGTAATTCCATCTCTTCCTGATGTCCTACCTTGTTCGTGAATGGGTGCCCACTGAGTTCACCCTGTCAACTATCCTCCGCCATAACTCTGGCAAAACTGGATGTTTGCTGGAAATGTGCTCCCAAACAGTTGTGGCTCTATCTTGATGATTTCATCTACCATGACCCTCAACTGTTCGTCTGTGAATCATGGGTGCTTTTGAGGGGACATGGTGGTTGTGATGTGGTGTGGGGGAGAGGCAGGTGTCGTGTGCAAGAGTGGGGTGTTTGTGGCCTGATGGGGTGTGGGGAATAATTAGTTTTGTGTGCTGACGTGTTGTGGTGTTTGTGTGCAGTTGTGATGTGTGTATGGTGTTCATGGTGCAGCTGTGTGATGTGTGCTTCATGTGTAGTGTATATGTGCCTATAGAGTTTAAGTGGTAGGTGATGGGTTTGTGGCTCCGCGCTGTCTGTCTGTGCTTGAAGTTGCAAAGGATTGTGGGTTTTGTGGAGGTTTGTTTTATAGTGGTGGGTGTATGTGTGTGTAGTGTGGGTATGTGTGTCAGGTGTGGGGTATTCATACTGTCCAAAGTTGAGTTGGGTTCTGGTGGAGGTGACAATTTGAGTGCAGCGGTTCGCACCGCAAATGGTTTTCTGCCATGCGATGATCGCTGTGCTGATTTGTGGATGGTAATGTGGAGGTTGGGATGTTGTCTGCATGGTGGGGCTGGTGGTGGGACCGCCTCTCTCCTGCCCGCAGTTGGCTGGTGGTCTCAGATTTGTGAGGAACTTGCTGGACAGACCGATCTGGCCTAATCAACTTATGATCTGATCACTGCTGTAGTGGTCTAATTTAGGTGTGAGGTATGGTAGTGGTAGCTGTGTAATGTGGGAGGGAGATTCCTACTTACGGAATAGGTGGTTTTACACACATTAAAGTGTCATGCTTCATCATTTGACCACCTATCCCCACCCAGGTAGGATGGTACCATCTGGGCGGACTCATTCTCCTCCTTAAAGGAACTCTAAGGGAGGGCTCAAATGATATCTTTCTGGATAAAGTGGGGATCCAGTTGAATGAAATTATAAGCTAAAATTACCTAAAAAAACACCAGTGTATCTTACACCTTTGATAGTGGTGTTTGTTGGTAAGGTTAAAAACACAACTGGGATGCTATTGAGTATGATGATTCATAGTTTCACCATAGTTGTAATGGCCGTTAGATACACTGCTGTTTAGTTAGACAATTTTAGCTTACATTTTCATTCAACTGGATCCCCACTACATCCATAAAGTTATAATTTCAGCACTCCCTCAGAGTTCCTTTAACAACAAGGTTGAATCCGTCCAGGTGGTACCATCCTACCCAGGTTGGGGTAGGTGGTCAAATGATGAAGCATGACACTATAATGAGTGTGAGACCCCCTATTCTGTAAGGAGGAATCTCTCTCCCACAGTACATAGCTACCACTACCATACTGCACACCTAAATTAGACCACTACAGCAGTGATCTGATCATCATTTGAATTGGCCAGACTGGCCTGTCCACCAAGTTCACCATATTTTTGTGTTGTTGATGCATGACACAGGGAGGTAGTATGGGGAACTGACCCTCCCCTATCTCTCTATATGTATTTGATGGGCTTGGATTTGTGACTGTTTTTGGGCGGTCACCTCTGTGTGACTTGTAATACGGTGGTCGAGATACCGCCATCATTGGCGGTCTTTTGGTGGCCATCACCACGCCGGTCTTCCGAAAAGACATCCAAACTCATAGTGAGGGCCTAAATGTCTTTTTTAGTCAGAATCAACAGCTTGAAGTCTTAACAAGACTGCAGCCTTTCAAAACTCTCATTTCAGAAGCAACTGTTTAATGTCTGCCACAAAGCTACAATAACTGAAGTGCTACTAAATGCCCCTCTCCAGTGAGATGCAACTGCTTCAAATGTTCTTCATAAAACTGATGTGGTGTGGCTTTAGCATACAATTGTACATATACCCAACTATAATGTCCCTTTATCCTTTGGTTTTTCAGTGAGTTTTGTTTTTTTAAGGTAAGGTATTATTACAGTTCCTAACTACATCAACAATTTAAATTTTGATTTGCATTTGTTATAACAACCATACACATGTCTGAGCCTTTTTTCACATTTTGCAAACCACAAAATGCAGCCATATTACCAACTAAAAGGAGTCTCTATACTCTAGCTCAAGATCATACTCCTCAAAGTGCTTTAAAAATGATGCTAAGCTCTCCTAGGGGTCCTGTATTCAATGACCCAGAAGACCTTTGTTTCCTATATTGCTTAGGGCTGCTGTGCTCCCTGCAGCCCTCTACAAAGTTTAAAAAAAATACTTGGTGGTGCCCTGATCCTTCTACAGGGTGCCACTAGGATCCAAAAGTGTAATTCAGAACACCTCGCAGATCGTGATGGGGCGCTTCCTGCCTAGAGCAGTGAAAAATAAATGAGTGGTTCCTGTCGTTTGATTTATTGGTCCCTTATTTTTGTGTTTTCCCTTTTCTTTGGGTGTCCTGGTCCCACCTGGGACATTCAACACTTTATATGCACTTTGGGGTTGTGGGTGGAGCAGGAAACTCCCCGTGGACCCCTGTCTGCTCCCCAACGATCGCCTGTACTGGCTGTCAGCAGGAGCTGGCCATCATTTTACTGTGGGTGCCCTAGTGCACACAGACCTTGTATTAACATGGGGGTGGTTGGGGGCCCTAAGATGACTGCTGTTCCCTAGGCAGCACTCATCCTGGTTGCTGGAAGGAGCCTGCCATTTTTCCCTTATTGTTGGTGACTGAGGCACTGACACCTTTTTTAAATGTTTGGGGCTACAGGGAGAACCCCAAAGCTACTGCGAGTACCTTTAGGGTTCAGTGTTGCTATGCAATGCTGTTTTTCTTTCCTAGGAGAATGTGTCAGGGATCTAAGTTTACATTCCCTGCCCACACTATCATGGTCAGAGAATAGGTCATTGTCCCGGGGGATAGGCTCTCCAGAACACGGCACTCTTTGGGCCCAGAGAAAAGGGTACCCAGCGCCCTCCAGTGGCTGGGGAAGGAGGGCAGGAAGCAAGCGCTGGCCCACACCTTGGGGTGGGGGGCTTACATTTCAAAAGGGCAGTGGTCTGTCTTTTTTTTCCTCTGTGAATCCATGGTACTGTTAGAAAAACTAAAACAAAAAGTCCCAAGATCACCTCTTTGGGACCCCCTAACCCAGCCTAGGGTGGCAGGGTATCCCTAAATTCTCTCTCACTCAGTTGTAGTTGACACTAGGTTGTTATAGTTAGGACCATGACTTATAACCAACCAACCCCGCTTCACGCACGGCCTTTGGTCATAAGCGGCGGGGGATGCCGAATGGTCGACCCCATGTAACCACCCAACCCCGCGCCATGCATGGGCCTTGGCCGTCCACGGTGGGGGTTGACCTGCAGCCAGGTCCTGCCGTCAAGCCTGTTTAGCAACACGAACCATGCGCAATGGGGCAGGGATTTGTGGGGATTGGTCGTAGGGCCTGGCCTGTGGCCAAGCCCCTATAACCACACCAACTCTGCATCACACACAGCCCTTGGCCTACCCTATATAAACAACCAGCCCCACGCCAGTAACAAATGTTTAGAGAGGGCATGGGGACCCCCCAGATCCCAGGAATCACTGCCTCCTCAGAGCAATGTTAAATAAATAACTGGGTGGGGGGTGCACGGACCACTCCTGGGCTGCAGGGGCCACCCCCTCCCTGGGGCTACATAGTTAAAAAAGTTAGGGGGTGCATGGATCCCTAGGGAACACCCCTCAGGACAACATTAAAAAAATATATGGGGGCCACACAGACCCCCTGGGCTCTGTGGACCACCACCTCTCTGGGGCCACATTATAAAAATTGTTGGGGGGGGGCATGTGGACTCCCTGGGACCCAGTGACCTCCACCTCCAAGAGTCTACCTGCTAAACATATTTTAGAAGGCCACACAGACCCCTCCAGGGCCCCAGAGACCACCACTCCTGGGGGGAAACAAATACTTGGGCTGCGTAACCCCCCCAGGCCCTGGGGAGCACCACCTCCCTGAGCCCGTTTGTAGTATTTAAAAGAGGGGAGGGGGCCACACAGCCCCCCTCCCTAGGCCAATTTCAGCCCTGGGACTCATCCGGCAGGGCCCTGCCATGTCATCCTGTGTGCCCTGGCCCCACCAAGTAGTGATTGATGAAGACCGCATGGGAGCCTCAAGGCCCCCATGGTCCCAGCCAGCTTCTGTCTCCTGTGGCAGCTGGCATTACTACTGCACACAGGGAATTGATCAAAATGCAGCTCCCTGTGTGCTGCAGCAATGTTTTCATCCCTTTCCTGCCCGCATGACAGAGGGCAGGGAAAGAGATGAAAACTCCGCTCCCAGCAAGCGGGAGCATTTTTAATGCTGTGCTGTCATAGCTCCAGCCAAGCAAAAGCAAACAACTACCTCCAAAGGATGGGCACCCCAGGAGGTAGCAGGAGTTGGCCCAGGGGGGTGGTGATCCCCAAGGCCTTTAGTGTCTCCAGGAGGGGCGTTGCATGGCCCCCCCTTCCCTCTACTGTATGGGCTGAGCCCAGGGAGGTGGTGGTCCTGGGGCTGTATATGGCCTGGGAGGGGGGACCCGCTCCCTTTTCTTATAATCAATTGGTCCTGAGGAGATGATGGTCTGAAGGGCTGGGGAGGGTCTGAAAGGACCCCCTCTTTTAAGTTTATTGTGGACCCGGGAAATTGGTGGTCCCTGGGGTTGGGGGGAGTCCATGCAGACCACATTTATTTTACAATATAGCCCAGGGAAGTGGTGGTCTCCCAGTGTTGTAATTTAGCAGTGATTAGATTAAGCATTAGCAGAAGACATCTTGTATTTAGTAACTATTGTGAACATTTTGCGGAATCCATTTTGTATTCATGGCAGCCATTTTCTCTGCTACATGCTGCCATGTGCTCACCATGTGCTCTGTCCTACCTTTCTGTTAACTGCTCTTGAAATCTGCCTAGTGACAAGTTATATTTAGCATCTCTTACTTTCGCACATGCTCAGTAAGGTCTGCAGCTGTTAGTCCTTGGAAACTGTTAGCTCCTCCTACCTGTCGACTGTGCATTTTCCACATGACCTTACATGTATACAAGTCTTGTTTCCATAATTGTACCATCTCCGTTTAGCCCCTGTGTGGGTATAAAAGGACAATGCTCTCTCAGTTCAGTGTGCTACTTCAGACATTACCCTAGGGTGCTGTTTGAACTGTAGTACCACCTCATGAGGTTAATAAACTTTTGTCTTTTATTCCAGTTTCTGTGCCAACTTCTTCCTACATGGTCTGAGGACTTTGTGCAGAGAAAGGTGAACCCCTTGAACTAGTAGGCCTTGCTGATGCTTACTTCAACACCAGGAGTCAGAGTGGGATCAGTGCAGCCCTCCACATTATTAAAAAGTAAAATCCCTGGGGTGTTGGTGGTTCCCAGAGGGTCCGCTCAGCTTCCTACATCATCAAACAACTTATACCCCAGGGAGATGGTGGGCCCCGGGGCCAGGGGGGTCTCCATGGCCCCTCTCTGACATATCATTCGTCAGTCCAAGGAGGTGGTGGGTCCTCAGGGCTTTAATAAGCCCTAGGAGGGTGACCCTGTGCACCCCCCTTCCTTTATAAATACCCCCAGGACCTGGCCCATCTAGGTATAATATAAACAACAAAACACACACATCAGAGACTGCATTTTTTGTTTTAATTCTCAGCAAAATTTGGGGATCCAGCTGCAGATTTTGCTGAGAATTAAAAAAACAACTTGTCTGGCCTGGTGGGGATCCAGGGGGACCCCTTGGACCAAGCATAGGGGCTCCGGGTACCACTACCCTGGCCCCTTTTCTTTCTTTTTTTCTTTTTTTTTTTTTTTTTTACTTTTTCTTTAGGACTTAGCTGAAGCAAAGTCCCAAAATGGCTGCTAACACTTTGTGGTTGAAGTGTTGGCAGCCTATCAGATCTCAGCAGGAAATCTCCTTGGACCAGCAGCTCTTGATATACAAATTTGGATTTCCATGAATATGTAGAAAGCTACTGAAATGATCACACCAAATCACAAAATGCATGCTTTCTGGACCAAGAGCTAGCTTTCTGACAAATTTGGTTTAATTCCATCCAGCTGTAGTCATGTTCAAAATCCCTGTAGGAATTAACATGAGAAAATCATGCTTTTTTTACCTCCCTTTTTCTAAGCCCCCGCTTGACGGATCACCGTGAAACTTTCCATGCACAACAAAACCCTCTGGCACACTCTTTTGGGAACATTTTGTGAATAATCGTCTAGCAGTGCCTCAGATATAGGCAAGTCAAAAAAAAATAATTCTATTGAAATTAGGTCCCAACTCTAACTACCTACTGTGACCTCCAGTAGGTAGCATATGTATATATATATATATATATACACACACACACAGGAACACACATACACATACATACACACCACACACAGACAAGCATGCAGTTCCTCAATTTGTTGCTAAAGGCCCTTTGAGTCAGATGCAAAGTCGTCAAAGTTCTTTCACAGAGCTGTAGTTCTTACAGGCATTACTCAAGGTTTCTTTTAAGTCAGAAGCAAAAGCACTGAAATTTCTTTATGATCTTGCAGTGCCACAAGTCCTTAATAGAGGTCCCTCTAGAGTTTGATGCAAAAGCATTGAAATTCTTTCATGGAGCTGGAGGTCCCTCTCAAGATAGACAAAGTCATTACTAGAAGTCCCTCTCAGGTCAGATAAAACTTCTTCAAATGACCTTTACCAAACTGAGGCCTTAATGTATTCATTTACATACACACTTCTGCTTGTTTTCCGCAGGGTAGATGAATTTCCCAAAGCTGGTTTGTATTAATGAGTCAAAATTACAGATGTCAATAAACATCTTTATTTTTTTTGTGAAGTAAATGATTACACTATACTATATGTAGGAACTAACATTCATTGGTAAATACAGGAGCCTTTATACAAGTAAGTAATTTTGGCTGTATATGTTGAGGTGGACGTGAAAGGATGTGCAATCAGTCTTTTAAAGTGAATGCATTCAATGGTTGTTTGTGGAGTGAGCTTTATTTGAGTAACAACTGTGAAGTTCAATGTATACAAGTTCTTATGTATTTGTATTATTGTTTTGAAAAACATCACGCTGTCAGCTTTCAAATATAACATGCTAGAAGTCACTACTCAATTTAAGTACCATGAAACTTATTCTTGGTAGACTCGCTTTCGATGGACGCTATACCCAGTTGCTTATATTAAAGCCTAGTACTCAGTGCAGTAGTAGGAAGAAGCAAAATGTCAATGTCAGTGGAGCAACACAATAAATAACGTTTTTTCATGACAATATACACAAAACTGCAATTCTTACTCGAGATACCTCTTGAGTCAAATGCAAAAGCATTGAAGCTCAGTTTTAATAGCAATTTGAGCCGTGATTGCACCATTGTTTTGGTGCAGCTACGGCGCAAACTGCTAATCAAGATTTACAAAGCCAAACATCTTTCTATGTAGGAACTATCTTTCGTTGCTAAATACAAGTGCCTTATAATAGTTGATATTCGATGTATATGTTTAAAATGGATGTCAAAGAATGTATTATGAAGCCTCAGCATAAATAAATTATGAGTTAGAAATAGGCTTACACAATGATATCGACAGAGATGGGATTGGGAATTATTGGAAACAACTGAGTAACTTAACAGATAGAGATGGTTGACTAAATTTATGTAAATATGTTTAATTTGAAAAACAAGAGACTGTTGGCAATCAAGTATAAAATAATAGATGCCACCAGTAAATGTAAGCACATTCAAATTAATGAACACAACCAGCTTTAAAGGAAAGATTTTCCTTTTGCAAATACAAACATAGGGAAGGTGGTCTGCTTTACCTATTTGACCTCCATCATTTTGTCTATAGCGAAATACAGATGGTCACAAATAACTACCTGCCTAATCCCGATTAATTTGGCAGGTCGTTCTGTAACCTTCCCTGCAGCTGTACATTTTGTGATATGATCGATAAGAACATAGGTCATATTGCAAAGTCAAAAAGTGGTTAAACAATTCAGTGTATAATTTGAGACAACTTTGTGCAACCACCCTTTTGAAAGATCCGACCCTATTTCCTTAAATTCTGAATATCTTACCAAGCAATGTACAAATGATGAAACTAAAGGACCTGCGTAGAGTATGATTGGGCCTGAGAAGCCAGAAATTGCTAATCTTTCATTGATATCTGAAGAATACCCCAATTATGCTATGTCTTTATGAATCTAAAGTCAGCCAATTGCCTCCACATCGCTCTTGTGATTGTTCCATTAGGTAGAATGTACTCATTGTCCGAGCTGCACAGAAAGTAACAGCCAATATCTCAATTAAAAACTCAAAAACCAGCCTATTGTTCCTTCAGATTTTCAATGTTTTGTACCAAACACCACTAAGAATCTGCAACCATTTTTCGAATACTGAGGCTTGAAGAAGTGAACAAGTAAATATGTTCTCATCTTCTTTTAATGAAGGACATTTCATTTTTTTAAGGGCTCCGGTCTTTACTGAGCTCAATCTTTGGGTATCGAACTATGTCCTATGGAGAGGAATAGAAAACAGCATTTCTCGGTCATTTTGACAGGTTTGAGTATTGGCTTATACTCTTCGGGTTGTGCAATACTCCTTCAGCATTTGAAAGATTCATGGATAGTATTTTTTCTGACATCATGAATATCAACTTCAATGTCAACTTTACATTTCAGTGATAGAGGTATACCCAATTGACCCGCATGTCTACCATACTTCTACTAAGAAACACAATGTTTAAACATTTGTAGCCAATTTAGTGAATTTGTTTTTGGTTACTCCTGAGAAATTTTCAAAGTTCTCAAAAAATCAACATCTAAAGAAAGTACTTGGGGGATAGCAGAAAAAAAGTTCCTTTTCAAGTGTTTAAGAAGGCATTTATGTGTTTCTGTTCTTCCCCATGAAGAGATTTATTTTCCAAATGATGCTTGGAAGAGTACTGTTGGACTTTATTTGTTTATGCAGGGTCATCCCCAATCTTTTTGCCTCCTGCCTCCTATCTTTTCTGACCTGTTGCTGTTGGTTTTTGAACTCTGAGCACTTTACCACTGCTAACCAGTGCTAAAGTGCATATGCTCTCTGTGTAAATTGTATGGTTGATTGGTTTATCCATGATTGGCATATTTGATTTGCTACTAAGTCCCTAGTAAGGTGACCTAGAGGTGCCAGGGCCTGTAAATCAAATGCTACTAATGGGCCTGCAGCACTGGTTGTGCAACCCACATAAGTAGCTCTGTAATCATGTCTCAGACCTGCCACTGCAGTGTCTGTGTGTGCAGTTTTAACTGTAAATTCGACTTGACAAGTGTACCCACTTGCCAGGCCTAAACCTTCCCTTTTCTTACATGAAACACACCCCTAAGCCCCTAAGGTAGGCCCTAGGTAGCCCCAAGGGCAGGGTGCAGTGTATGGTTAAGGTAGGACATATAGTAATGTGTTTTATATGTCCTGACAGTGAAATATTGCTAAATTAGTTTTTCACTGTTGCAAGGCCTGTCCCTCTCATAGGTTAACATGGGGGCTACCTTTAAATCTGATTAAAGTGTAGATTCCCTTTGCGAGCAGATGGACATGTGGAGTTTGGCGTCTCTGAGCTCACAATTTAAAAATACATCTTTTAGTAAAGTTGATTTTAAGATTGTGCGTTTGAAAATGCCACTTTTAGAAAGTGAGCATTTTCTTGCTTATACCATTTCTGTGACTCTGCCTGTTTGTGGATTCCCTGTCTGGGTCAGTTTGACAGTTGGGCTGGTTGCACCTCACACTAGACAGTGATACAAAGGGAGCTGGGGTGTAGCCTGCATATCCTGATGAGCCATCTGTGCTAGGAGGGAGGGGAGGAGTTGTCATTCATACCTGAAAGGGCTGTGCCTGCCCTCACACAATGCAGTCTCCAACCCCCTGGTGAGTGTCTGGGGCCTGGCCGGGGCAAGGCAGGATTTCACATTCTAAAGAGACTTTATTTTGAAGTAGGCCTACTTCAAAGGAGAAATTGGGTATAAGAAGGGCACCCAAAACCACATACTTTAGAAACATTTCTGGAACCAAGAGGAACCTCTGCCTGGAGAAGAACTGAATAGCTGAGAAAGAAGAGCTGCCCTGCCTGTGACAGTGCTTTGTGGAGCTATCCTGCAGTTGCTGCTTCTGCCAGAGTAAGATGGCAAAGACTGGACTTTGTGTGCCTTCCATCTTGAGAAGAAATCTCCAAGGGCTTGATCTAGAGCTTGCCTCCTGTTGTTTGAAGTCTCAGGGACAGTAAAGACTTCTCTCTGCCAGCACCTGGAGTCTCTGGAGAGACTCCTACTCTGCCCTGTGGTGCCCATCCAGTTCCTGGGACCCTGAAAGGAGAAGCTGGCAGCCTAAAGACAAGAAAAACCACGCACAGAGCGCTGTGTGGGGAAAAGATTAATGCAAATCCGATCTGTGGCTGAGAAAAACGACGCTCCGCCGGCTCTGCAGCTGCGAAACGACGCTTGCAGGAAATGCGACCGAAGAATCGACGCACGGAGCAGGAGAAACAATGCACAGCATCGCTGACGGAGGCTGGGAGATCACAACCTACGCTGCAGGATTTTCAGATCATCGTGCGGCTGGATTTTCAACTCGCGTACTGCCGTGCGGAGTTAATTTTGACGCACACCCGCCCGTGCGGGGTTATTTGTGACGCGCACCAGGTACATTTTCACTCTAGCAGCGCTAGTGTGTTTTTAAAACTACTTAAAGACTCTTTTTGATTTTTAATTGATAACTTGACTTGTGTATGGTGGATTTTTGGCGTTTTGGTCTTGTTTTGTTTAGATAAATATTTCCTATTTCTCTAAACCTGTGTTGTGTCATTTTGTAGTGTTTTCATTAAGTTACTGTGTGTGTTGGTACAAATACTTTACACCTAGCACTCTGAAGTTAAGCCTACTGCTCTGCCAAGCTACCAAGAGGGTAAGCAGGGGTTAGCTGAGGGTGATTCTCTTTTACCCTGACTAGAGTGAGGGTCCTTGCTTGAACAGGTGGTAACCTGACTGTCAACCAAAGACCCCATTTCTAACAAGTATCCTATAAGAAGTCGATTACAACTGCAAGAGGATGATGAACTAGAACATTCAGTTTTCAGATATTTTAGGACTGCATCATCATCTCATAAAAACTATTCTTAATGTTGTTATTAATGTTCCTTGATAGATCCTTGAGCTGAATAGAGATGTTTAAGGGTGCTTATATCATTTTGAAATTATAAATTAGCACAGACAACCACAAATACTGCAACGATTCCAGGGCAAGAACAGCTGTCAAGGGCGTTGGGCTTATTTCTTCTCTCATTATGATTAAATGATTACACGTCTTCCTGTCGAAAATAATGCATTGGTACATGTATTGTTCTATCAGTAATCAGCTTCAGGATATGAGTATTAGCACATATTTGCATCTGAGCAAGTAGTTTTCCAGATATCGTCCTTTCTAGAAGAAACAAGAAAAGTTTGTGTTCAATTAGTGCCCAATAAAGTCCTCTCACATGAAATGATATAGTCTTCAACAACTATTAACTATAGCACAAAGGCATTGGCATGTCATCATCTCTGACTTCATTGTCAAATTACCACTTTTGGGAGGATCCTCTATGAACATTGACACATGGGTCTTAACACAAACAGAGAGTCAGGGAGAGGAGGAACACAACCTCATACTGTCTCCTTAAAAACAGAACCATAAACACAAGAAGTATGGGGATTACTTGTTAGACGGAACCGCTAGTAACAGATTTACCTAGGGCTCTGCAGTCTCATGCTATGAGCAACGATTTCAGTGCTGCTTAAAGATATGTGATGAGGAGAATTTCCTTTACAGACTAGGTAGTCTCACACACTATATAGTGTCTTGCTTTATCATATGACCACCTAGCCCCACCCAGGTAGGACAGTGCCACTTGGGCGGACTCAACCTCACTGTTAAAAGATCAGGAGGGAGTGCAGAAATTCAAATTATCTGGATATATATGGGATCCAGCTATGCTAAAGAATGGATTGCCTGAATAAACCAATGAACCCTTGGAAAAATGCTGTAATATCTTTGTAATGTTAAGGTATCTTTCATTTCTTTCGTCTGGAAGGGTTTCACCTTCTGATGGGGCCTGGGATATTTTCAATTGATTCTGGGACATTCTACATCTTAAAGAATAAGTCTTGCTTAAAGTTACAAAGACTTCACAGACAGCTAAAGTCAGGATGAAGGAATACACAGACCAACATAGATGCACTGAACCATCATTTTCTGTTGGTGACAAGGTGTGACTGACTGTCATCTAATTTTGGGCCCTCTCAATGAAATTACTCTAAACGTAGTCCTTGATTTCCAGGCCCTTTTACCATCATAAACATTATCAGTCCTGTAGCAGTTTGATTATATTTACCTCCAGCTTGGCACGGATATTCTGTCTTATGCTTTCCAAGTAAAAACAGTATTTTCAAGGCTGTTTTTCGCATATTCCTCCACCTACTTGCCAGAGATTGTACTGAACATAAAATCATGGCTGTATATGCTTGCCACTTTTGAAGGTACCTTGCGGTGTTTGGCATGATGGAAGGGTTTTCTGATCTGTAATCATCAATTAAGAGTTTTCTGATCTATTTCAATCAGAGGAAGCTACCAAGTCTATTCACACACCTGGGGTACTATATAGATTATGTACACCGGTTTTAAACCATTGCTCCAGAGGGACGTTAGTATATTGAAGTTTTCATGGTCCAAAGTAGCTTGTCCGGTCGAAGTGCCCCCCTAGCCTTCAACATTGATCTTAACTCTCTCATACACCTAGTGTTGCTTGTCCAGGACTCAGCCGGGCATGTGGTGTGAAAGGGCAATTGGTCTTCAACAGCATTGTGACAAAGATATGTTTTCTACTGTGGCCGTGCTGGGACCTGGAAATGGCCTTGCTGAACCTTGTGGGTGGAGGGAAGATTAAACAAGGGAATGCACAGTGATTGTGTATGGACTGATGAAAAGGCCCCAAGTGGGGGTGAAGCTTCCTATCTTAGGCCACAGTCCAAAGTGCTTCCTTTCTATAGAGTGGTACTAATCCATCATTGATTCATTTCACTTCAGGGTGTGTTTATAATTTCCTGTACTTTTTAGGTCTTGCCTACATTTTAGCCACCAGCTTTAGACCCTTTTTGTTTCCTTGAGTCTCCAGGATTCTGCAATTGCCATCTGTTTGATTCAGTGTTGTATGGAGCTAATTATTGCCTTTACCCCTTGTTCTGCTTAATTGACAGTCTTCAAAAGTGACATGGCACTTTAACTACAATATCCAACTTGCCTATCATTGGAACTGTGGACAAATGGATGGATCAGAATGCATTAAAAATGAATACAGACAATACAGAAAACCACTGTAGCTCTAACAGCCATGTGGGATAGGCTGTCTCTCTCTCCTCCTGGACAGTCTCTTCTCCTGCATGCCGTGTAGACTGGTTTCCTCTCTCAGTAGGCAGGCTAGTATGTGGTTCAGAGCAGATCCAAAGCTCTTCTAGCAGAAAGTTCAGATTTCCGGTAATGTCCTCTCACCCCTGAGGCAGTTGCTGACGTTTAGACTTTTCATCCTTGGCATGGTCTCACTTAACATTTTGCCTCCGTTTTCCAGGTTGTTGATGTGTGCTGGAGTCTGACTCTGCTGTTTTTCTTACTCTGGGCACTTTACCACTGCTAACCAATGCTAAAGTAGAAGTGCTCCTATACAAAATGTGTATGTAATTGGTTTATCCATGATTAGCATATTTGATTTACTAGTACGTCCCTAGTAAAGTGCACTAGAGGTGCCCAGGGCCTGTAAATCAAATGCTACTAGTGGGCCTGCAGCACTGGTTGTTCCACCCACATACACATAGGTAGCTCTGTAATCATGTCTCAGACCTGCCACTGCAGTGTCTGTGTGTGCAGTTTTAACTGTAAATTCGACTTGGCAAAGGTACCCAACTTCCAGGCCTAAACCTTCCCTTTTCTTACATGTAAGACACCCCTAAGGTAGGCCCTAGGTAGCCCCAAGGGCAGGGTGCAGTGTATGGTTAAGGTAGGACATATAGTAATGTGTTTTATATGTCCTGACAGTGAAATATTGCTAAATTCATTTTTCTCTGTTGCAAGACCTGTCCCTCTTATAGGTTAACATGGGGGCTACCTTTAAATATGATTATAGTTAGATTCCCTTTGGGAGTGGATAGACATGTGGAGTTTGGGGTCTCTGAGCTCACAATTTCAAAATACATATTTTAGTAAAGTTGATTTTAAGATTGTGTATTTGAAAATGCCACTTTTAGAAAGTGAGTATTTTCTTGCTTATACCATTTCTGTGACTCTGCCTGTTTGTGGATTCCTTGTCTGGGTGAGTTTGACAGTTGGGCTGGTTGCACCTCTCACTAGACAGTGACACAAAGGGAGCTGGGGTGTAGCCTGCATTTCCTGATGAGCCATCTGTGCTAGGAAGGAGGGGAGGAGTGGTCACTCACCCCTGAAAGGGTTGTGCCTGCCCTCACACATTGCAGTCTCCAACCCCCTAGTGAGTGTCTGGGGCCTGGCCTAGGCAAGGCAGGATTTCACAATCAAGAGAGATTTTGCTTTGAAGTAAGCCTACTTCAAAGGGCAAAATGGGTATAAGAAGGGCACTCAAAACCACAGACTTTAGAATACTTCTGGAAACCAGGAGGAACCTCTGCCTGGAGAAGAGAGGAAGAGGTAAGGAAGAAGGGCTGCCCTGCCTGCGCTTTGTGGAGCTATCCTGCAGTTGCTGCTTCTGCCTGTGCTAGAGGACAAAGACTGGACTTTGTGTTGCCTTCCATCTTGTGAAGATCTCCAAGGGCTTGATTTAGAGCTTGCCTCCTGTTGTTTGAAGTCTCCGGGACAGCAAAGACTTCTCTCTGCCAGCACCTGGAGTCTCTGGAGAGACTCCTACTCTGCGAAGTGGTGCCCATCCAGTTCCTGGGGCCCTGAAAGGAGAAGCTGGTAGCCCAAGCGTGCGAAATCCACATACAGACCACCGTGCGGGGAAAAAAAATAATTGTGACTCTGATCTGCGGCTGAAAAATCGATGCACCGATGGCTTTGAGGCTGAAAATCTACGCTCGCCTGCAACATGACCAGAAGATCAACGCCCGGGGCTGGAGAAATGATGTACAGCATCGCTGACTGAGGCTGGTGAGATCACAACCCGCGCTGCGTGGTTTTCGGATTATTGTGCAGCTGGATTTCTGACGCAAACACTGATGGGCGTGTAAAAACTACGCAAGGCCTGCCCGGACCCAAGAGTGCTGACCAAATCGACACATCACTATCCTGCGGAGGAAAGAAACGACGCATGCCGACCCGACCAAAGGAGAAACGACGCAGGGTCTTGCTTGTGAGCGAAATAGATGTATTGCAAGCCCTTTTTGATGCACACTCGCCTGTGCGGGGTAATTTTTGACACACCCAAGGTACATTTTCACACTAACAGCGTTAGCGTTGTGTTTAAAATTAGATGAAGACTCTTTTTGCATTTTTTTATGATAACTTGACTGGTGTATTGTGGATTTTTGTTGTTTTGGTCTTGTTTTGTTTAGATAAATATTTTCTATTTTTCTAAACCTGTGTTGTGTCATTTTGTAGTGTTTTCATTAAGTTACTGTGTGTGTTGGTAAAAATACTTTACACCTAGCACTCTGAAGTTAAGCCTACTTCTCGTGCCAAGCTACCAAGGGAGTGAGTGGGGGTTAGCTGAGGGTGATTCTCTTTTACCCTGATTAGAGTGAGGGTCCTTGCTTGGACAGGGGGTAACCTGACTGCCAACCAAAGACCCCATTTCTAACACTGAAAGACACCAACCCTGGTCACTCAGCAGTACTTTGAGTAATGTACGGAGCACTCCTTTTCTGCTCATAAAGGACTCTGAACTGGAACCGCATTGGTTGGATTATGTCCCACTATTATTCACAAGTTCTACACCGGGATGTGGATCCTATATCTCAAACTGTAGAACCAGTTTGGGTTAGGTCTGCTTTCAGGTGTCTTCCTAAAGCTTCTCTCCAGACAAAGCCTTTGTGTAGAGTGATGCTTCCCACAACAGGTAGCTCTAGGGCTGTCTGTATCCTAGAGCACCCCTAACAGAGGCACAATAAAGTTTTAGGTTTCTGCATGTGGCAGTCATCAGGCCAAAAGAAGGAGTAATCAGGGACAGACAACCCCTAGAAGCTTCCTCACCTCTCACAAAAGAGATTGCAGTCACACTCCTTATGGCTATGATCCACCAAATGGAGATGGTGCGGAAGACTAATCAGCAGGTCCTTGCTAACAAAAGTCCTAATGGAGTTTCCAAAGGTTTTGTGAAGGCTTTGAAGCTTCCATGACCTGAAATGGTTCCATTATTTAAGTTAACGCAGCAAGTTTCCAGGATGGAAACAAAAATAAAATGTTTAAATTGTACTTCACTATTTTTTAAAAAGGCTGCCACATTTGAAACAATTGGGACCGTTGATAATTAACAACTTTGAGGCACCTACAAAATTCAAGTAATTCACAAATAAATTATTTGCTATTGGTATATTTTTGTGGTATTTAAGCACTGCAAACAAATAAACTTGGTTACAAAGCTTCAAGAGCAGGTTACTCATGGAGTGTGCAGTTCTCCTGTTCCCCAAGAAATACAAAGAAAACAAGCAATGCCGAAGACAGTAGGTGTTGCCTTAGAAAGTCAGTCTTTTGCTTAATTGTTTTTTTTGTATTGTAAGTATATGCCACAAAAACTAAAGAGGGAAAAAGAAAGATATGCTCTCACCTTAATGTGGCAGCCTTATGATTCCTATAAAAATTGTAATCTTGTAAAACACGAAATGGTGCCATTGCTTTACTAGTGATGTTTTCATTGCACCATGCATTTTATTATTAGTGTTTATGAGGGAGGCAAGAACAAATCACTTAATAATGAAGCACTAAGCAGCTATAATGTTACAATGTCACAAACACTTTACAGAGGAAAAAAAGCTAAATAGCAAGTATTTAAAATTAATATAAGTAATACATCAAATAAATAGCACACTGAGTCAGCTTGACGACTGAACAGAAAGAGGCTATTTTATGTGGATGTCAACAATGTGTGCAAGCTTTGTGGCATCACAAAATGTGAAGGGAACCAACAGGTAAAGTGGGCTGACCCAATGTCCATGCTGTATGCTGTGGTGGACGTAAGCATGATGTAAATGAAAATTTAACAGACAAATGGGTGAACGTCACTGATCAAAAGCC
The DNA here is from genome assembly GCF_031143425.1 of Pleurodeles waltl. Lineage (NCBI taxonomy): Eukaryota > Metazoa > Chordata > Amphibia > Caudata > Salamandridae > Pleurodeles > Pleurodeles waltl. The sequence goes on from NC_090445.1 coordinate 549,752,518, forward strand.
TCTCAATTTATGTATGGTTGATGGGAAATTCACTAGCTGTACTAAGATCCAGACCTAAAAAGTGGAAGGACTTTGCTCTTGTCTTTTCTGTCTTTCCCAAACAACATCACATAAACATCTACATGCAAGGTGTGCTATTTTGTAACGGATCCATCAATTATAGTAATGATATTTTAAAAGCATCAATGCAACTTTTTCAAATAATGTGAGTTTTCAATCTGTTTGTTTTATCTTTTAATTTATTTATTGTTGTCAACGTGGTTCTAAAAGCCCAAAATTCTAAAGATTTAGAAAAGAAATGAATGGACAGTTAACAATAATGTACACTGTACATCAGTGATCTGCAGGATAATTGCTTGCCAGCTGTAATTTTCTCAAGTACAAATCAGAAAGTAATCATTCACTTACAAACACAGCAGTACATCACAATTAATTTAACATAAATTTAAGCTGAAAGGTATTAAAAGTCCATATGTTCTCAATAAAGATTCGATGACTCTCCCCTTTCACATACATGTTCATTATACACAAAAAAGCACAATATGATGACAGCAATGACTGTTGGTGGCAGTCTCCACTGAAAAAATGATGATACAATTTATTATGCTTTGCATTGGTCTGACCCACCTACATTGGTGCCATGTTGCATGGTAACACACAATATATTACTATCATTAAATAAAAAGTATAACTTACAACTATCAAACATTAAATGGATCCAGGCAGATAAAAAATGTTTGCAATGAAAAACTGCCTACAAATTGATATTTCCAGGTCTACCATGTTCCAAAGTCCTGAGAGAATCTTGGCACCTGTAAAAGACCCACGTAGTTCAATGTTCTCTTAAACATTGCTCTTTTTGTAGGTCTTTAAATATTGCCAACTAGATTATAAGTATGACTTTTATTAATTCCTTTTGGTAAATCATTCATTTTTGTTCTAATAAATAATTATGATCTCTAAAGAATTCTGAGGAGAAGGCTCTGTTTTTTTATAAGCTAAAATAAGCTGTCTATACCCATGATACCCGCTATTATGACACTGCTCTCATCAGCCAGCATCAGTTCCCCCAAGACATTTGAGTTAAACCTAAAAAAATGCTTTCTTACAGATAAAAAAAAAACAATGGCCTGACTTAGGTCTTGGTGGAGGGGAATACTCTGTCACAAACTTGACGGATATCGTGATTGCCGGACTACAATTCCCTTATATCTTATGGAGGTCGTAATACAGCAGACAGGATATCCATCATGTATGTGATGGAGTATTCCATCCATCCTGATCTAACTGTGCCCTAAATCTTTGATTTATACACATTGCAAAACATTAAAATCAACCATTAGAACTGCAGTAAATAAGAAAAGTACAACAATGAAAACGATTTCAAATTACAGTAATGGCAAAATCCTTTGAGAGCCAATGAGTGTAGACAAGAAAGGACCAGCCACACCAAATATATAATAGACTAAAGCACCCGAGAGTCCATTTTAATATCACTCAACTACGTGTTTTAATGAAATACTTTATCATTGGCTAATGAACAAGGTAAGCAACTTTTTCTGTTCAGCTGTCTGGTAAAGAACTATGTATTTTTAGAATTTCTCATCTAGAATTGTTTGTTGGTGCTGTAAACCTTACATGGGAGCAGCTTTTCCAAAGCAGACAAGAAATGTTTAAGAACAAGTCTTTCCCCTTGATATCAGTTATGGGATACATCCAGTATCATTCATTCTGTGTTGAAAGCTGGCTGGTGGGACCAAAGACCATTATGGTGTTGGTAACCAAAAGACAAGGACAGTTTTAGGGGGTGAATCTCAAACTTGTGCTTGAAATGAACATCATAACTCACGAACCTTCCTCACAAGATGTTTTAAAACTTTAATCTTATAATTAGTTGGGACTTATTAGTAAAAGCCCTTTGAATTCAAGATAATCTAATACTTTTGCAAATTTTTAATAATTTTGAATTGCTTTGAGCACAATGCTTTTAAGTATGAAATGAAAACAAAGCAGAGGTCAAATGAAATTATTGAAGAATAAGAGGACTATGGAACGTTTTAATCTGTATAGAAATGTCAGCAACAGCAGTACTGTACATAGTTTTAAACGTGTAACAGAACGAACATGTACATACTTCATTCGTATCTACCTCCGCAAATATAGTCGGTAAGGAGGATGATGCTCGCCGAATCCGAACAGATAATAACAGCAGCGCTCAGAAAGTCTGCTAAATATCCTTCTCCACAAACAAAGGATGAGTTATTCTTGAAAAATCCACCAAAAACGAAACAAAAGCAGTGGAGTAGCCGCCTTGTTACACTTGTTAGCTGACTTGTAGGTGAAAAACAGAAGAAAACGATTGTTCATGAGACAGAAAAGACTAAGAAAACTAACAACTAAAACATGTATTTTCAGTTTCCTTCGATTCCCCCTAGGGAAATAAATTAAACTCCGGAGGGTTTTTGACTTGCTGCCGAGATTGCTGTAGTGCTCCTGCTTGGCAGCAGGTTTTTTCAACCTATCAAACGAGTGCCAAAGAAGACGAGTCCTATTTCCATTCCAAGGAGGATGAGCTCAAGGTGTTGGCGGTGGCTTCGGGGATGGGCAAGAACCTTGACTATCGAAGCTTGCTGCTCGACCATGCCACTGCAAAAACATGAGGAAATTAAGAATGGACGTTTTTATTTCCATATGACAGAATGATTTAAATACAACTATGCATCAGGTAATCATGACCCATAATTTTGTTTTTCACTTTTAGGAAAACACTTGTAAAGTATGCCAAATGTAATGAAACACACATACACAAATAGAAAGGAACTACTGAAGTTTCAAATCTCATCAATAGCGTGATAAAATAGGAATACAATAGTAACTCAAGTATTGAAAGCAAAGCACAAACTAAGCAGTTACAGTTAACAAGTTTTGGCAGAGCCAGTAGGGTTGCCTGTACAAGGGCTATTGACTTTGACAATATGGTTTAGCCATGTTGTACACCAGTGTGGATGCTGCTCAACATAGCTAAACGTTAGTGGTGTGAAGTGTTGTAAAGTGGATTTGTTAAGTGTCATAGAGTAGAGTGGGGGAGTAGAATGGAACAGAGGGGAGTAGAGTTCAGTGGCAAAACGTGTCATAAAGTGCAGTATCCTGGTGCAGAGTTGGGTGGATTGGAATGGAATAAATGGAGTGGGTTAAGGTAGTGAGGTGGATTCGATTTGGGTAGAGTGTGGTGGGTTAAGTGAAGTGGGATGGATTGGCGTGGGTGGACTTGGTGGGTTGGATTGTATGAGTGGGATGGATGCGGTTTGAGTAGGGTGGAGTAGGGTGGAATAGATCGGATTGGGATGGGTGAATTGGAGTGGGTAGTTTGGAGTAGGGTGAATTGGAGTCGGGTGGCTAGATTGGAGTGGATTGTGGTGGTTTGGACAGGAGTGGGTGGGTGGATTGGACTGGAGTGTGGTGTATTGGGTTGGATTAGGGTCATTGGAGTGGTATGGTTTGGAGTGGGGTGGATTGGTGCTGGGAAGATTAGATGGGGTGGATCGGTGTGGAGTAGATTGGATTGGGGTGAGTGGTTTGGAGTGGGGTGAAGTGGGTTGGAGTGGGATAGGGTGGAATGGAATGGAGTGGTGTGGATTGTAAGGTGTATTAGATTGAGGTGGGTGGAGTGGGTTGGTTTGGACTGGGTGGATTGGTGTTGGGTGAGAAGGGGTGGATTGGAGTGGGACAGACTGTAGTGGAGTAAATCGGGGTGTACTGCAGGATTATGTGTTAAAGCATAATTTAGGAAATTACACATAAGAAAGAAACAATGTTGCTTTACAGTATTTAGAACAGGATAATTGCCATCTTTTGAGAACAGCGCTCACAAGCAAAAACAAAACATAGGTGCAAATTGATAAAAGAAGACTTGGAAAAGAAAAAAGTTTACTATAGAAAATAAAACTTTACAATTTTGTCCTACTGTGCACGTTTGTGCCAGTGACATGCCTTCTATTTAAAGGGCTCTGGAAGTTAAAAAGAAGTACCTGAATCACGTTGGAAGCAGTGGACAGACACTGATTACATTGAATCAATAAGTCCTTGGTCCCTACTCTACAGAAAGGAATGGAAATAATGCTAGACTTGCAGTGACCAATTACAATGCCGTAAAGAAGATTATAATGCAAGCCAACAAATGGTTAGTAGTGGGCGGGCTACATGCCCTTTTTGTTAACAACATGTCAGGCAAGTGAGACGCAAGCGCTAGAGCATGCTATCACTTGCTCAACCCTAAAAAAAAAGGCCTAAAATAGCTTTTTCATAATATGGGAAGAGCTCTGGCTGGCAAAATGTCATTTTACTTGGGTACTATTAGTGGAGGTTTGGGGGGGTCATTGGTAGTCTGTGGGCTAGATGAAATTGTAGATATCCAGCAAGGTGGTGACCCTCCCTACCACCACTTTACACATCTGGTTGTCTGGAACTATTGCATTGAAATCATACAATTGGCTGAACTATTCTGTTTTTTCTATCTTTCAAAAGAGTAGGTAATTGGTAATTAAAAGTCAATGCTAGCAAACAAGTATTCATATCATGAAAAGGCATCATCGGAAAGTGAATAATTTAAAAGTTTGTTTGGTATTCCCGTTAAAAAAATGGAAAGATAAAGGAAGCACCTTTTCGGAAAGTTTGCATTCCTGCGCTCCAATAAAGAGGAGTAAAATTAGATTTTTGCTCTTGTTTGATCGATTGAACTTTCACTGAACATAACTTAGTAATGCAGTAATAATTAAAAAAAAATGTTTTTTTCAATTAAATAACAGAAATCTACAATACACAAGTATATTGATTTGACTAGTGTGCACATAAGTAGACCCCAAATGAATAATTTTCTGTGAGTAGTTGTGTCTCATTCCGAACTAGGGCGGGCGAAACTTTTAATACTTCAAGGTAATCCTACGTAATTCTCAAAGTTTGGGTTACACTAATTTGCATAATTGTGCTCCTCAGGCCCTCACACTTTTGCATTCAGTTTTCACCTGTTGGAATCCGAAAATGTTGCATAAAGAACGATTTAACTCATCCATAATAAACAACTTCAGTGTTCCTGTTTAAATTCCAGAAGCAGGACCACTTACAAAAAAAAGTTGCAAAAAGTGGTGATTGGACTGAATAGAGCTGGGCTTTGAACTTACGTCGTTTTCTTATTTAAAACAATGGTTAATTGTATTTCTTCAATTCCAGCGGGAAAAATGATGTAATTAGAGTATTACAGAAAAGTTATTGATCACGAATATCACGTTTAAATATTTCTTTTTTTTTTTTAGTACGTAATCTAATGGTCCAGCATTTTTTTAAAAATTAAGACACAGAAGAAAATGGTCACCCAGGAAGCCTAAACCACGGTGGGCGAGAAAAGTTATTGGTAAAATCCTCATTTTTATCCCTTGATTTTCTGTTATGCTGGCAAAAAAAAACAGGCAACTAAAATCCTTGCCACTACGTCTCAGCAATGTTAAAAACGTGATAATCCGGCCAGAAGTCTCCAGGGACAGAGTCTACAAGAATATTGCAAATGAATTATATTGGAAAGGAAGTTCATTGGCAGTTAAAGTCAGCTTCTTTCAAAAGGACTTTCAAAGGGGTGTGTTTATTTGTAGACTGGGGTGTGCATCATTATGGGGAAATGGAGTCAGAGTAGTGAGGTATCAGCTATTACCACCCGTCCCTCCCTCGCCTTCCTTTCAGCACCAATGAGGCAGCCTGCCTCCACTACACCTCTCCCTTCCCCTTTAAAAAGTCCCCCCCAACACCTCCTGTACAGAAATAAGCCCAAAACAGCAACTCAGGCGTCCCGTAATGGGAGGGAAAGGAAGGGAAGGCAAGGGAGTAGGACTAGGAGTTATGCCATTACCGGTAAGTAATGGACGCATTCCTTTTGAAGTAATCTACTGTCCCCTGAAGTGGTGAAGCTCACAGCAGCAAAAGCTGCACAATATCCACGAGGTAGCACAATATGAAAGCACTTGCATGGTGTTCGTAATCTCCAGCCGCATTAAAGGTGACTGCGCCTCACAGTCACCTCTCTTGTATGAATTACGTTTCTGGAAAAAACAGGGATCAGGACAGGATATATGCAGAAAATGAACCTGGAGACGGGTCCAGTGGTCAAATCAAACAACAATATTCATACAAAGTCACTATGTGCATCCCATTTGTGAAGGAAAGGAGATCATTGATTTGTATTGCTTGAATAGCTGCCAATCACTATGGCACCTGCTGTCCCTAAAAAACAAGAAAAAAAGCACTAAAACGGGGGTCAGCATTAACCGCGTCATAACGCTTTTAGAGGCATGTTGCTTAGCCCATGCTCTGCTATTTGCTAAAAATAAATGGCGAGGAGGGAGGTGTAAGAAGACAATTGTACCTCGATGCCAGCGTGACCAGCGCATTGGCACTAATCAAGTTGAATTGATCTGTACTAAGTCCGTACGCCAGAAAAAGGAACAGAAGTGGCTTTTGGCCTGGACTGACCAATTAAGAATCAACAAATAATAGTGAGCCTAAACCCTACAAATAGTAAGTGCTAGGCGGGCTCAAAGCCCTCTATTGTAAACAATACTCTTGCAAGCGAGAGCGCATGCGCCGTTGCAGGCTCGACCTAAAAAGGGGAATGCGATAACCCCTGTGAGGTACTGAATACATGCTATATATTACACGATGTATGTACCTGCTACTACATGAACAGCAGTGGCTTCAAAACCCTTAATACACAAGAAGGATATTATACCCATGCATTATTTTATGCAGGTCACACACAAAACAACATTCCGATAAAATATGGATTTCAAATCATGGGAACGTGTTTCTTGTTCTGCCTTCATTCTCATCTGTCCATTCCAGCAGCCCAAATAAACTTGCAAATAGCAGCATTAATCTTCACTAAAACCCAAACTACTATCATAAATATGTAATGTTTACGGTAATCTTTAGTCAGTCACAAAATTAGTCAACATACTGCTTTAAATAAAATGTTTTCAGCTTCAAAAATATTTCATGTCATTGTAAACCTGACTAAATATTGATGTATAAAAAGAACACAACAAGAATTAACTGTAATTGTTTCCATCTCCACTATCTGTTGACATTTACAAATCAGTCTTGTGTGCATGATTATCATAACAGCAGGGAATGTATGACACAAAAAGCCTTGGAGCACAATGTGCCCATCGTTTGCACCCTCAGGGTACTTTGATGTTATGGAACGGGCTACAGATGTTTGTGCAGCATCTTCTGTGATTACCAAATAATAACAACTCACATTCTGCCCATGTAACATCACAAGAGGCAGTCTCTCATATACATGGTGACCTTTAACCTTAGGCCCAAGCCACATTACCAAAGCAAGCCCCAGGGCAAAAGAAACTTGAGGGGGCCCTCCTGCAAAGTACATGATGAGGGTCCCCCTCATCTGCCCACCACTTATGACTTTTGCTGAGGAGGGCTACCCCACACCAGGAGGTCTGCAGGGACATTTGTTACGCCACTGACCTTGTGGAGGTGCACTGATTGTGTGTCACACAGAGGTCATGCACAGTTAGTGCTCCCAGAGAGCACCCATTGAGAGGCAGCACAATATCCAAGAGACTCCTAAGGCATTCACCTATATGTGGGTGCAGTGAGGTATTGCACCCAATTGTTGGAGATCCATTTAAAATTCAGGCTGGGGCACTGTCAGTGAAAGGAAACTCTGGTTTGAAATGATAACTGTCTCTCACTGCTGAGATCTGCCAAGCCAGATGTTTCAACATTATTTGAGTTAATTTCCAGAGCGAAAACACTGCTGGTGCTTGTTGGACGTGGCTTTTTGACAGGGTCATCCCCAAACTTTTTGCCTCCTTCCTCCTATTTTTTCTGACCTATTGCTGTTGGCTTTTGACCTCTGGGCACTTTACCACTGCTAACCAGTGCTAAAGTGCATATGCTCTCTGTGTAAATTGTACTATTGATTGGTTTATCCATGATTGGCTATTTAATTTACCTATAAGTCCTTAGTAGAGTGCACTATATGTGCCTAGGGCCTGTAGATTAAATGCTACTAGTGGGCCTGCAGCACTGGTTGTGCCCCCCACTTCAGTAGCCCCTTAACCGTCTCAGGCCTGCCATTGCAAGGCCTGTGTGTGCAGTTTTACTGCCACTTCGACTTGGCACTTAAAAGTACTTGCCAAGCCTAGAACTCCCCTTTTTCTACATATAAGTCACCCCTAATGTGTGCCCTAGGTAATACCTAGAGCAGGGTGCTGTGTGGGTAAAAGGCAGGACATGTACCTGTGTAGTTATATGTCCTGGTAGTGTAAAACTCCTAAATTCGTTTTTACACTACTGTGAGGCCTGCTCCCTTCATATGCTAACATTGGGGCTGCCCTCATACACTGTTGAAGTGGCAGCTGCTGATCTGAAAGGAGCAGGAAGGTCATATTTAGTATGGCCAGAATGTTAATACAAAATCCTGCTGACTGGTGAAGTCGGATTTAATATTACTATTCTAGAAATGCCACTTTTAGAAAGTGAGCATTTCTTTGCACTTAAATCTTTCTGTGCCCTTCAATCCACGTCTGGCTAGGTTTAGTTGACAGCTCCTTGTGCATTCACTCAGACACACCCCAAACACAGGGTACTCAGCCTCACTTGCATACATCTGCATTTTGAATGGGTCTTCCTTGGCTGGGAGGGTGGAAGGCCTGCCCTCACACAAAGGACTGCCACACCCCCCTAATGGGACTCTGGCAGACAGGATTGAACTGAAAGGGGGCTTGGTGCATTTCTTAGACACTCTTTGAAGTCACCCTCACTTCAAAGGCACAACTTAGTATAAAACAGGGCCACTGCCCTACCTCATCAGACACTTGCTGGAGAAGAAACCTGAACCAGAAACTACATCCTGCCAAGAAGAACTGCCTGGCTGCTCAAAGGACTCACCTGTCTGCTTTCTACAAAGGACTGCTGCCTTGCTGTTGGCCTGCTGCCTTGCTGAACTCTTGTCTGGCTGTAAAAGTGCTCTCCAAGGGCTTGGATAGAGCTTGACTCCTGTTCCCTGAAGTCTTGGGACCACAAAGACTTCTCTCTTTCACTTGGACGCTTCGTGCACCGAAATGTTCGACGCACAGCTTGTTCCGCGGCGAGAAAAACACCGCACACCGACGCTGATCGATGCGACACCTTCGGGACGACCGAAACTTTGACGCACGGCCTCACAGGGACAACGCCGCCCAACTTCCAAGGAGAAATCGGCGCGACGCCTGCCGTGAGAGCGAAATTTCGACGCACAGCCGCACGGAACGACGCGCAGCCGGAAAACAAGCAGGAGAATCCACGCACAGACCCGGGACATCTGGTAATCCCAGCGATCCACAGAAAGAGACTGTCCGCACGCCGGAAACGACGCACAACTTCCCTGCGTGAAAAATAACGACGCAAGTCCGTGTGTGCTGGGGAGAAATCGACGCACACACCATTTTTCGACGTATCTCTTCTTCTGCGATCCTTTGCGGAGATTTTCCACCAGAACCAGGTACTTTGTGCTTGAAAGAGACTTTGATTACTTTTTAAAGACTTAAGACACTTTGAGGGTTATTCTAACTTTGGAGGAGTGTTAATCCGTCCCAAAAGTGACGGTAAAGTGACGGATATACCACCAGCCGTATTACGAGTTCCATAGGATATAATGGACTCGTAATACGGCTGGTGGTAAATCCGTCACTTTTCCGTCACTTTTGGGACGGATTAACACCTCCTCCAAAGTTAGAATAACCCCCTTTATATCACTTTTCAGTGATATCTTTACAAATTCATATTGCATCTTTGATCGTTTTGACCTACAATTATCCTGATAAATATTATATATTTTTCTAAACACTGTGTGGTGTATTTTTGTGGTGTTATATTATGGTATTGTATGATTTATTGCACAAATGCTTTACACATTGCCTTCTAATTTAAGCCTGACTGCTCCTGCCAAGCTACCAGGGGGTGGGCACAGGCTGATTTTGGATTGTGTGTGACTTACCCTGACTAGAGTGAGGGTTCTTGCTTGGACAGAGGGCAACCTGACTGCCAACCAAAAACCCCATTTCTAACAGTGCTCCTATAGCAAAAACAGCTAGATGGGTTTTAACAAATTTTGAATTAAATGAAGCAACCTATTCAGATGTGTGATACGTTATGGATTTTGTGAAAATCTGTCTGCATTTTTTGTAACAAAGCCACAACTCCAGTGATCAAATTAGTTCAACAAAATCTATAGTAATGTAGGCAGTTGAGCTGCCATTTTGTATTTTCCAGATCTACTAAGTGTTGGAAAGTGGATCATTGGTAAGAGCAGGTAGGCAGCTACAAACCCCCAAGTCCAGTCAAGGTCTCAGTAAAGTATTCCTTTCTCAACCTTTGATAGCTTGACCCACAAGCAGTTAGGCTTAATTTAGGAACATTTAATATCAGCAAAACAGTAAATACATAAAAACACAACATAAAATAAAAATCAGACACAAATTGATAAAAATAAGCGCTTAGAAGCAAATATAGCTAACAGGCTTAAAAACAAAAAGGTCACACTGAACAGGTACAAAGTCCAGAGTCCAGGCTACCCATGAGGTAACACTGTTACACTTACTTTCAGTAGTGTTTTGTGATTCAGGAAAGTGGTCCACAGCATCAGCTAAGGGTACAGAGGCTCTGGTTTGCCTCTTTGGGTCTGGGACTACAACTCCCACAATGCATCTCTTCAACTTATGGAGCTTTTTTATAACAGTTGCTACAAACTTCTGGATCTTCTTCCATAGGTCCTTGAAGTGTCCACAAACGTCCAAGGTTCCAGAAGTTCTGAGTTGCTCCTTCTTGGAAGCTGGGACTACAGTTCCCAGAATGCACCTGATCTGAATCCTCAAATGGCCACTGGTCAGCTGGGCTCTTCTTGCACAACTTGATGCAGGGGGCTCTGGTCAGCTCCTTTGTACCTGTAGCTTACAGGGAGTCTACTCCTGGAGTTGCAGAAGCAAAGTAAAGTCCTTTTCGTGGTGGAGCCCAAAGTGTGCAGCCTTTGTGAGTGCAGTTCTTCAGGTACTGGTTAGGGGTTAAACAATACAGTCCTCCTTCTCTAGCCTCTTGTTAGAGCAGAGATCTGTATTGTGGGGCAGCTCTGCCATATTTATCAATTCTCCTTGGTCGGGAAGCAGGGGGTGCTCCTACCCAATGGGGTGCAGGCCACCAACCTCTGGTGTGGCAAAAATCAATCCCAAAAAGCAACATTCTCTAAAAATCCAACATGGACTAAATTCCTCCTTGGAGGTTAGATCTGACTGAGTCCACCCACTGATGTTGCTACATCTCCCTAACACACCCCTTTCAGTCCCCCTCCTAATATAATCATTGGGGCTCCCATCTGTCTGAGGGAGCAGGAAATGGGGAAGGTCCAGTTTTGTTCCAAGTGGCTTTCCCTCCTTTGAAGACACGTTTGGCTACTCTTGCCCCGTCCTGCTTTGCCATCTGCTACAGCAGTTCTCATTCCACCAGATGCTTCCTTTGTCTTAGCCCAGGCCACTTCACACTTCATTAAGGTTGCTTGGCCCAGGTTGGCAGAAGCTGACCAATCAGGAAAGGGCACTACAGGGCTGAAATTGGTAATTTTCAGAAAGAGTTCTAAAACTCTGTTTCTATACTAGTTATAATAAATTCAACCTTGGCAAAATGTTGGATGTATTATAACATTTTTTATAATTTGATACCAAATTTGAAATATTTAGCTCCTCTCTGTCAGAAATAAGATTATTATTCTACAATAAAGTCTACCAATGTTAGCCTTATGAGCCCATTAACTACAATAGGAAAAACAAATTTGGTGTTTTCCCCTCACCTGGGTTTATAAAACATCTTTTATAAAATCCCTGCATATATTTACACCGCACCCAACCCTTGTGGTGCCTAGATCAAACCTTAGGGGTGACGGTTATGCAGAAATAAGGTAGTTTGAGACTCTGGAAGTACTTTTAATTCAAAAGTCGAATCCACAGTTAATTTTAACTTAAAAGTAGCCAGCAAGGCAGGCCTGTCTGTTTAATGACACTGGACACCACAGCAGTGCACCTATGGGTTCCTAAACGCACATGCCCTCCATTTACTACAGACCTATAGGTAGGTTGTCAGAGCCAATTATAATTAAGCCTGATTTACATATACCATTTTCAGCAGATCACTGGACCTGGGACTGGTTAGCAGTGCCCAGGACGCAGTCAGAGTAAAACAATATCAGTATCCGCAAAAAATTAAGGCAAAAAGTGAGGGGGCTTCTGCAATCAGCCCAGTTTTCCCACACTAACCAAAAAATTAAAAAATAATAATCACAATTTAGCAGGGGTAAATGTTTTTGCGTGGTCCAATGTGGATTCTTATATGCTTATGCTGCCTGGCCACAACTGAGCTTAAGTGACATTCAAAGGCTGAGAGGCACTGAAGCCCGCACCCTGGGCAAAGGTTTCAGGGCACACAAGAGGGTAGACCAAGTAAACTGTGATCTCAACAATGACGTGGGGAAGGAACCATGAGTAGCAGACACAGAAGCCAAATATTAAAAATCTCCCATGTATATTACCAGTTTTTACAAACCTGTCATTTGCATTGGTGGATCTGGATTCTTAAATCTGGACCAAGACCTTCACATATGGATCCCGAAATTGGTGCACAGACCCTCGAATCCCGATGTGCAGATTAAAAAAAAAAAAAAAAAAAAAAAACCTAGGTGTTGCTGTATATGGCTGATGGTCATGCTTAACAGGCTCAGTGGGAGGGGGGCTGATAGAAGATCCTGCATCCAATAGTTGACACGCACAGCTGATCTGTGTTTATGTAGGATGGGTGCTGGCACACAGCCTGGTCGTAGGCCACACCCTGCATACAGACTTTACTGCACAGTGTCCAAGCCCATTAGCAATAAATGTTCTGGGCTCAGGGCCTAGCTATAGGCCATACCCTGCACACACAGCTTTTAGTTCATAGCTGATGTCTGAGCGTAACTGGTTTGGATGGGCTGTGGATAGCATAGGGCTTAGACATTGGCCAGGAACTGAATCCAGAGATCACTGCATATGACCAAAGGCCTCAATGAGATAGTACAGTGAGAGGGTTCAACGTCAAGAGACTGTCTGGCACTAACCCTGGAGTTGGCTGTGCACATTTGAAGGTCATGTGCGGTAAGTTTGGGTGGAAGGGGACTGGAGCAAATGGCAATAGTAAATGCCCAGAGCCTGCTGTGCCTCGCTGAAACAGCTGTTTCGGGTGGAATGGGGGTGGGTGCAATAGGTCATAAAAAAGCTCCCTGTAAAAAAATTGCTTAAGGTTAAACAGCTATAATATCCTTGATGGAAACCATAATTCGCAAAACCTGCCATACCCTGCTCATGGCCTCACACATGACATCACTGATGTTTTCTCAAATTATATAATTAATGTCATCATTGATAATTATCAAAAACAGAATATGAACAGGCATAATATATGATACGTAGTGCATGCACGAGCCCTCATTTGTACATAAACCATTGTGTATTGCCTTTAGCTATGTTCAGCAAAGATTTTGCAGGCATTTTATCAAGCCCCCTTATGGCTATAGCCCACTGTGCATGGCTTTCAGTGATGAGAGGAGAGTTCGAGTGCCATGATCCGCACCCAGACACACATCCCAGCACAATGTACCAATGTACAGGACCAACCCAAATGTGTTTATTTCTTGTGATACTGGCTCAGACACTTATCACATCGGGGATGACTCTAACTTCTGGAGCATGTGCTGGGCAGGTATTGGTCGCACTAAGGCACTCGGGCCCAATATGGGTATGTACGGCAACATGGTAATCATCACTCCCACTATTGGGACCATAAAAGTATCACTCGCAGCCTAGCGGTTAAGGATATCTCCACTGTCACCGTGGCCCACTATCTGCTTGAAGGTCATTTGCAAGATGCTTCATGGAGCTCTCGAATGCAAAATGAATAATTATCATAAATCATGAACCCTTCCAGGTGTGTGTCTATTTCTGAATAAAAAGTAGAAAAAAGTCACGACAAGTTAGCAGTCATTTGTTTTTGTGCTATACACTTTTGGTGATGTGTACCTAATATGTTAGTCGGACGGCTCTGCTCAAAGTGCTCTTCCACTTTTCGGTTGATGTTCCTATCATGTTAGCACATTCCAGAACTTGTTTGTGCCACATTGATCCCTTGGGAGTTTTCTGCTTCTGGACTGTGTAAACTTCCATTTTAACTTTTCTTTTCATTCATTTTGTGGGTCTTAACTGTCTTTTTAGGTCCAGTGTAGGACACAATAAAAACATTGCAGTTGACTTTACAGTGTCTGTAATAATGGCTTGGGCTGCGGTTGAGGGTTCCATTTCCATGCTTTTTGCTCTCTCCAGTCAGCTGAATTGTGAGACTGGCTGGTCCATGTGAGGGCCTGAGAGTTAGTTCCCAGAAGGGACATGATCTCACTGCAGTTGTTTCAGCCTGGATAAAGGTCCGACTCACTGGACTTGTGGCAACTTCTCTTTTCTTTTGCTGTGCTACGGGGTAAGAGTAAATCATGCTTTGTATGGTCATATCACTCATGGAAATATTGGATATACTTCCAGGTACCAGCTGTTGTGTGATCATGTCCTGTGCTTGAATTATCTGCATGATTCGTTTCTCTAGCTCCCAGCCTGTGGCTGTTCCAGTCCCTTTTCTGCTATATTTCAGAAGTCTGTTCCTCTGCAAAGCGTGGTGTGGGGCACCTTGTGTGCTGGCAACTTTGAATCCCACGGCCCACCTAGCCTCTCGTCCTGCTGTTACACAGAATGCCCTAAGGCAGGTGAGTACCCGTTTTCTACCAGTGTCCCACTGAGATGGTCATGTCCTCTCTCTGTTCTAAACCTTTCTATTGAGTATTTTAGGGTCTCCTTTGTACTTATGTCCCACTCCTGAATCCAGCTTTCAGACCTCACATGCACTAACCCGTGATCCAGTATTTACAATACACCACTGCTCAACAATTTTACCCCCTCAACCTGAAAACGGGTTTACATACCGTTGAGTGAGGGAAAAGGGATTCACGAGAGAGCAGGAGAGGGCAGGTTTTTCTGGAATTTATTCACTGCAGAGCAGCGTTGGTTGTGAAAACTGGCTTCTATTCTATGGTTAGATATTGGGTAATATCGGATTATTCCCCAATTTCTGTTGTGGTTAACGTGTAGCTACAAAGCACAATTACCTAGTCACTAACTAATGCGTGGAACTAGGACTTCCTTCTGTGTGATATACTGGATAATCCCTTGTCAGGAAGGTGATGAGAAAAATAATGAAATCTGTCAATTTGCTTCTTCATGCCGCTGACACTATGGGGGTCATTCTGACCTCGGCGGTAAAAGGCGCTTACCGCCGGTCAGAAGACCGCCATAACACCGCCGCGGGAAACCGCCACAGTCATTCTGACCCGCAACAGGCAAACCGCCAAAAACCCGCCATCCACAAAAGTCCACCATACCAACGGGCAGCGAAAAACTGGCGATGACCAAACCTCCACCGTCACGCCAACAGAAATACGCCCATTCCATTCCGACCCACGAATCCACGCGGCGGTCTTTCAACCGCGGTATTCCATTGGCGTTACACACCGCCGCAGTCAAAATACACACACAGCTCCAAAACACGGCCACATTGGACATTTTGAAATACACACACCTGATACACATACAAACACCACTCCCACACACCCAACACAATATAAAACACACACCCACATCACCCACAAACCCCTACGACCACCATTTATTGACTAAGGCCAGAGAGAGACACCACCAGCTAGTACAGAGCATTCACAGGTACATTACACCATCACTCACACAACATCCACGCACAAAACACCACACACCACCACACTCACCACACTCATCACCACAAACACCACCCCACACCTCATCCACACCACCCCATGGCACCCCAAAGACACCCCAGGTTTTCAGACGCTGAACTCAGGGTCATGGTTGAGGAAATAGTTCGGGTAGAGCCCCAGCTCTTCGGGACACAGGTGCAGCACACCACCATTGCCAGGAAGATGGAGCTATGGCAAAGAATAGTGGACAGGGTCAACGCTGTGGGTCAGCATCCACGAAATCGGGACGACATCAGGAAGCGGTGGAACGACCTACGGGGGAAGGTGCGTTCCATGGTATCCAGACACAACATCGCGGTGCAGAAGACTGGCGGCGGACCCCCACCTCAACCCCCAGAATTTACAACATGGGAGGAACAGGTCTTGGCGATCCTGCATCCTGAGGGCCTCGCAGGAGTAGGCGGAGGAATGGACTCTGGTAAGTCTAATCTCAACTACTTCATCCCCCCCCACCCACCGGCCTGCCAAATCATACCCCCACCCTCCCCCCCACCCCCATCACACATCCTCCTTGCTAATGTCTCACCATCACAACCCACCCATCCCAACACCAAGCCCTGCATGCGACCACAAACCATGGACACCCATCACCTAAGCATGCCCACTGCACATACCCATCCCCCCCCAAACCACCGTCACAACAGCCCCCACAAGGGAATGCCAGCACTGGGGTACACGGGCACCCACCCATTGCACGCTATGGCACACACAGAAGCAATAACCATACTCTTATACCCCTGCAGGACCCGAATGCCACGACACCGCCCAGGAGGGTCCAGAAATGTCCATTACACCCCCAGAAGAGGCCCTCAGTGATGACAGCAGCTCTGTCTCCCTGGACCCAGATGACCAGCCCGGCCCATCAGGGACCTCGGGACAGTCGGTTCCCCTCAGACAGCCACAGGCCACAGCAGACCTACCCCTCTCTGGGAACACCAGCACAGCACCCACCCAGCGGGCCCATGCCTCTGTCTCCAGGACACGTCAATCAGCGGTGTGTCCACCACTACAGGGCACCCAGGTTAACCCACCACCCCAACAACAACAGGGACCTGGGGGCAGTGGTAGTGGGCACACGGTCCAGGGGACAGAGGCCCAGGGAAACAGGGGAACTGGGAGGGCTACTGTGAGACAGGGGGGGGACAGGCCCAGGGAACCCACTCTCCACGAGGCCCTATCCTCCATCATGGGAGCATACCACCACTCCCAGGAGACGATGGCGACGGTCCTGGCCAGGTTCCAGGAGATCCAGGTACTGCAGGAGGAACAGTTTATGGGGTTCAGGGAAGAACTCAGAAACATCAGTTCCGCAATGGGCACCATCGTTGTGGCTCTTAATCAGATTGTCAGCACATTGCGGGACCATGTGGCACCACAAAGGGCCCTGTCACTAGCATGGACCAAGAACAGGCTACCACCTCCGCCGGCGCTAGTGGACAGGAGGCCCCGACACAAGAACAACAGGCCACCAGAACCCTACCCCCTGCAGAAGGAGAACCACCCCGCAAGCGGGGCCTGAGATCTAGGAAGAAGACAGAGTAGGATGCCAAGACCCCCGCCAGGAAAGGATACCCCCTGATTGTCGTCCCACTGTCCCACATTGTCACCCTGTCCAACCTTAAACTGCCCCTGCTCCACCTTCCACAGGCATATGGACAAAGCACCTGTGAGACTGAAAATCTGGACTCTGCCATGGACATTCCTCCACCATCACCCATTACCGAATTGCAACCATTACCCAAAATTGAGCACTTTAATAAACACACTTATTGCACAAAAATATTCTGGAGTCTGCCTGTATTTTTGAACAAATGTATTACACAGAACCGTGCCAAAATGTCCAGTTACATTGTGATGACAACATACCACTGTCACACAGCTGTAGTCCATGGGGAAACAAAGCAGAGGTCACGGAGTGGGGCCCACATCTCTGAAATTGGAAGGGAAAGTCACAACTCAGTTAACATACACTGGGGGGAAACTCAGACAGTAGAGAGGCAGGAGACTTTAAGTAAATGTAAAATGCCGGTGTTGATTCTTACCTGTATGTCATTGAAAATACGGCTGTATTACTGTGTCCCTGTTGTCTGTGTCGTCCTCTTCGTCTTCCTCCTCTTCACTCTCCGCAGGCTCCACAGCTGCCACAACACCACCATCTGGACCATCCTCCTGCAGGAAAGGCACCTGGCGTCGCAAAGCCAGGTTGTGAAGCATACAGCAGGCCACAATGATATGGCACACCTTCTTTGGTGAGTACATTAGGGATCCATCTGTCATATGGAGGCACCTAAACCTGGCCTTCAGGAGGCCGAAGGTCCGATCGATCACCCTCCTAGTACGCCCATGGGCCTCATTGTACCGTTCCTCTGCCCTTGTCCTGGGATTCCTCACTGGGGTCAGTAGCCATGACAGGTTGGGGTAACCAGAGTCACCAATTAGCCACACACGGTGTCTCTGAAGTAGTTCCATCACGTAAGGGATGCTGCTATTTCGCATGATGTACGTGTCATGCACTGACCCAGGGAACTTGGCATTTACATGGGAGATGTACTGGTCAGCCAAACAGACCACCTGGACATTCATGGAATGATAACTTTTTCTGTTCCTGTACACCTGTTCACTCGTGCTGGGGGGGACCAAAGCAACATGTGTCCCATCAATTGCACCAATGATGTTGGGAATATGTCCAAGCGCATAGAAATCACCCTTCACTGTAGCCAAATCGCCCACCTCAGGGTGTAGCTCCGCATGTATTTCAGCAGGGCAGACAACACTCTGGACAACACATTGGAAAACATAGGCTGAGACATCCCTGATGAAATGGCCACTGTTGTTTGAAATGACCCACTTGCCAAAAAATGGAGTACTGACAGAACCTGCACTAGAGGGGGGATCCCTGTGGGTTTGGCGGATGGGTGACATCAGGTCTGGCTCCAGCTGGGCACACTGTTCCTGTATAGTGGCTCTGTCAAGCCTGTATGTCAGTATGACATGTCTTTCTTCCATTGTCGACAGGTCCACCAGCGGTCTGTACACAGGAAGATTCCTCCATCTCCTCGCAAGTCCCAGCGGACGGTGCCTAGGAAGGACAACATGGAGCACAGAGTCAATCAACCCACAGGTACGTTCCCACAGCTTGCACAGTACACGATTCTCAATGCATTGAATGGCTTGTGTTGATGCAAGGCCTAGGCATGTGTGACGCAGTAGAAATTAAGATATGGGGGCCCTTGAAATGGCGGCTGCCTGACCTGTGAAGTGCGACAGTGGGATGTGAGGTCAATGCGCTGGCGTCGCACACCGTGGCGGTAGGCGGTCGAAGACCGCGGCGCAAAGCCGCAATGGTTAACGTTGAACCCTATGGGTTTCAGGAGCCAATGACGATGTGCGCCGGTGGTCGCGGTACGCACCGCCGCGGGCGTGACCGCCATTTTCTATCTTCTTAATCACTCGATACCTGATCATCCACAGGAGAGGACCTATACTGCAAGTGCTGCTGTGACCTCGGTCTGGAAGAGACAATGGCTGCTGCGACTGGGGAAAGGGCCCCTGCCTTCACTTCTGAAGAATTGAAGAAACTCGTGGATGGGGTCCTCCCCCAGTATGCGCTACTCTACGGTCCTCCAGACCAACAGGCAAGTACACTGGGACCATGCTTTGTGGCCAATGCCTGGGTTGAGTGGGGTGAATGAAAGATGGTGGGGAGGGGAGCGAATGAGGCATGCATCAAACGACAGATGAGAGCATGTGCCACATGGCAAGGGTGGGGATGGGGGGCCACTCACATCGAGCATGCAGAAGGTGATGATTTTTTATTTTCTCCCCCTGTACATGTCACATAGGTCAGCGCCCATCAGAAAATCGACATTTGGCGTGCCATCGCCAAGGACGTCCGGACCCCTGGGGGTCCACAACAGACGGGGCACCCACTGCCGGAAGAGGTGGTAGGACATCCGCCGTGGAAGCAGGAAGACCGCGGAGGCTCTGCTGGGGATAGCCTCCCAACGTAGGAGGGGTGCCAGTCGTACCTTGACCCCCCTGATGTCCCGGATCCTGGCGGTGGCCTACCCCGATTTGGATGGGCGCGTGAGGACATCACAGCAGACACAAGGGGGTGATTCCAAGCACATTCTGCTGATTTTGCGCACATTGGAGGTGTCTGGGTGGGGGAGGAGGGCTGTGGGTATCCCTAGGCCAGGGCGATTTCTGTAGGCTAGGCCCCTCCGTTAGGCATGGCCCTGTGCCCCCGCCCCCCACCTCTGTAGGTTGCCTAGTACAGCTATTCATGGCCCTGTGTCACCTATGTGTGGAGTTGTCGTCCATAGGCTTGTAGGCCATGTCCCACGGATTGAGTAGTGTACCCCAAGTGCGCGGCGTAGTGCAGGGGGCTTCTGTGTCTGTCCTCTCCGCCAACGGTGTCGCCAATGCATGCACTCAACATGTCTTTGTTTCTCCAGCCCCCCCCCCCCTTTTTTGGTGGTCTTCCTGTTCATGTGTGCATTAGCATCATCAGGCGGAGGAGAAGTGGCATCGGAGGACGAGGGAGCTGCATCTCACATGGCCATGGAGGGCCATGCAACTGACTCGGATTTCACCAGTGAGACGGAGGGCGAGGGGAGCTCCACTGCGGGAACACGTGGTGACACCAGCGACACAGACACGTCCTCGGAAGGGAGCTCCCTTGTGGTGGCGGCAACATCCGTGCCCACCACAACAACAGGTACAGCCGCCACCCAGCGCACCAGCTCTGCCCTCCCAGCAGCCCCTCAGCCTTCGCCCGTGCCCGCTCACCCAGGAAGGTGGGCATCTCCTTCGCCCCAGGCACCTCAGGCCCTGCCCCAGTTACCCCTGCTGCCCTCAGTGAGGAGGTCATTGACCTCCTGAGGACGCTCATTGTTGGGCAGTCTACCCTTTTGAATGCCATCCAGGGTGTAGAAAGGGAGGTGCACCGGAGTAATGCATACCTGGAGGGCATTCATTCGGGTCAGGCTGCCCATCAGCGATCGTTCAACGCTCTGGCCTCAGCACTGACGGCAGCCATTGTCCCTGTCTCCTGCCTCCCTCCTCCAACTTCCTCAACCCAGTCCCACTCCCCTGTACCTCTGCCTATCCCAGACACACCTACAGACCAGCCTGCACACACCTCAACACCCAAGGGAAGCTCATCCAGACATAAGCACCACACATCACACAAGCATTCACACAAGCAACATCCACATGCAGACATGCCAACAGCCACTGCCTCCTCTGTGTCCCCCTCCTCCTCGTCTCCTTCCTCCCTCCCTGTGACGTCTCCACTCACACTTGCATGCACAACATCTTCAGCCACTACGTCCATCACCAGCACACCCACCAGAACACTCCGCACACGTGCAGTCACCACCCCCACTACCATTTACACGTCCCCTGTGTCCTCTCCCAGTGTGTCTGTCACCCCCTCTTCCAAACCACACAAACGCAGGCAGTCACCCACCCAACATCCATCCACCTCACGACAGCCTCCAGCACAAGCACCTGCACCCAAAGACACCAGACTTCACTCTCCTACAACCACATCCTCTTCCTCCACTCCCATACCCACTACAACTACCCGTCCCTGTCTTACTAAATTGATTTTCCTTTCCAACCTTGACCTCTTTCCAACAACTGACCCACCCCCTCCATCTCATAAGACTCCAATCAGCACCTCAGCCACCACAAAACCTGGACCTACAAAGACAATAGTCCAAGGATTTTGGAGTCCACCACCTTCAAGGTCAGCTACTTCGGCTAGGAGTAAAGAGACGGCCAGCCCACCCCCTGAAAAAAAAGCAAAGAAAGCCAGTGCCTGGCGCGAGAGGCCAAAGACAGCAGGCTCCAAAAGCACTACCCTGGCACCGTCAGGGAGTGGGGTGCCACCTGGCACACCACCAAAGGGAGGAAAGGGCCACAGACGAGCAGGGAAGGGTGGCAAGGGAAGCACGCCCGACAAGTCCGGTAGCAGGCAAGCTGCCCAGGAGGGCCCCACCAGCCCCATTCCAGGTGTGCAGGAGGACACCCACGGGCCCGGGACGGCAGTACAGGAGGGCCCCGCAAGCGAGAAGACAGATGTGCACGAAGGGCCCGGCAGCCACATGTCAGGTGGTGAGTGAAATCCATGTAATGGCCGGATCTTGTGACCTGGACACACATGTCAAGCACCGCTGAACAGTGCCCTTCATGTCAAGAACCGCTGAACAGGGCCCTTCAAGTCAAGAACCGCTGAACAGAGCCCTTCAAGTCAAGAACCGCTGAACAGGGCACCGCCGTCTCAAGACCGCTGAACAGGGCCCTTCAAGTCAAGAACCGCTGAACAGGGCCCTTCAAGTCAAGAACCGCTGAACAGGGCCCTTCAAGTCAAGAACCGCTGAACAGGGCCCTTCAAGTCAAGAACCGCTGAACATGGCCCTTCAAGTCAAGAACCGCTGAACAGGGCCCTTCAAGTCAAGAACCGCTGAACAGGGCACCGCCGTCTCAAGAACCGCTGAACAGGGCCCTTCAAGTCAAGAACCGCTGAACAGGGCACCGCCGTCTCAAGACCGCTCAACAGGGCCCTTCAAGTCAAGAACCGCTGAACAGGGCACCGCCGTCTCTGCACCGCTCCTCTGGGCCCTTCATCTCAAGCACCTCTCCGCTGGGCACCGCCGTCTCTGCACCGCTCCGCTGGGCCCTTCATCTCAAGCACCGCTCCGCTGGGCACCGCCGTCTCTGCACCGCTCCGCTGGGCCCTTCATCTCAAGCACCGCTCCGCTGGGCACCGCCGTCTCTACACCGCTCCGCTGGGCCCTTCAACTCAAGCACCGCTCCGCTGGGCACCGCCGTCTCAAGCACCGCTGGCCCATTGGCAGAAGGGGCAGGCCCGCATCTGTGTCGGGCAGGGCTGCACAAAGCACTCTGGGCACCATGCCTCCTCCAGAACCAGTGGAGTCTGTAATCCACTTGTGAGACTGTGGCTTTGCACTCCCCAGGATGGCACAGTGGGCAATCCACCCACTGTAGAGACTCGTGAGACTGTGGCTTTGCACTCCCCAGGATGGCACAGTGGGCAATCCACCCACTGTAGAGACTCGTGAGACTGTGGCTTTGCACTCCCCAGGATGGCACAGTGGGCAATCCACCCACTGTAGAGACTCGTGAGACAGTGGCTTTGCACTCCCCAGGATGGCACAGTGGGCAATCCACCCACTGTAGAGACTTGTGAGACTGTGGCTTTGCACTCCCCAGGATTGAACAGTGGCCATTGAGGCCCCTCGTGGATCTGGCGTTGTGGACTCATCTGGCTGAGGTGCCCCCCTTCCCTTCCCCCTGAGGTGCCTGTAGTTTTGCTATCTGATGCCCCTGCAGTGTTCTCTCCATTGGAGTCGGGTATCCTGTGTGGGCTTTGCCCATGTGTTTAGGCCCATTGGCCCACGAACAATGACTGATACCCAATTTGGACAGGACAATTTACATATGTATATATAGTTATAGATGTTTGATATATTTTTTAACTTAGCCGTACAATATACTTCAAATTTCATGGTCATTTTATTTTGTCTTTGCATTCTTCCGGGGGGTTTGGGGGTGTCACTCTGAGTTGTTGCTCTGCATTGATGTGTATGTAGTTGTGGGTGAGGGTGGGTGTGTCGTGTATGTGTGTCCCCGTAATTTTTTCCCTCCCCTGTGTCGTAGGTGCAGTATTCACCGTTGTCTTCTGCGCCGGCGTTCGTGCTCCTGGTAGAGGAGCAGGAAGACAATAGCTGGTAGGATGTGTAGTTCGGGTTCCATGCTGTCCAGATTCCTCGTTGAGTGTGTAGAGGTGAGTGTTTTCCGTTCGTACTGTCTGTTTCCGCCGTGTTTTTATCAGCGGGGCTACCGCCCCGGAAAAGGTGGCGGATTGGTGGGTTGTGATAGGGTGGGCGGTACATTGGCTCCCGCCTGTCTGTTGGCGGTGACCGCCGCGCTGTTTGTTTGTCCCGCCGTGGCGGTCGGAGTGTTAAAGTGGCGGTCTCTGTTGGCGGTTTCCGCCAGGGTCAGAATTCCATTTTTTTTACCGCCTGCCTGTTGGCGGGTTGGCCGCCGCTTTAACACCGACCGCCAGGGTTGGAATGACCCCCTATGTCCTTTAGGACAGAGCCCTGGGACACAAATCGGATCATAGGATTCTTATGCAAATATTAGTCTCTTCAATGTTACCCACTTCTTTACTAAAGAGCTTATACTTTTAAACAGCCATGGCTTACCTAGTGCTCATTTATATTTTAAAAGGCCTTTGATGCAATTGTTGCTCGCAGTTTAGAATATATTAGTAAGACAGTTAACAATGTCGTTAGAGCAGCTATTCTCACATCTGTGAGCAAAGCTGTAGAACAGTACGTTGTTATTAAGGCGGTTGTTATTTTCACAAATGAGAACAAGTTAATGCAACGGTTTACAGCAATCTCAACGGTTTTAACAACCCTTTGTTTAGCTCCAGAATTGAAATTAAAAGGAATTCTGTAGTTCATTACGCAATAATTTAATTATTCTTTGTTCTCACTCTCAGGGTCTCCCGCCATGTGAGATCTCTACATTATCTTGTTGGTAGGTCTCGCTTACTTATTAGGGGGTACATAATGGACTAACAGCTCCATTATCTCACGGTGTTAATATTAAGCTTTACCTTGATCAAGAAGCGGGTCGGCAGTCGCAGAACCGGGTTGTTCTGAACATGTGCTCTGGCAATAAACACTCGTCTCGTTCCTCCCTTCACAAGTGTGTTGTAGAACTGCCACAAGCATCTTGTTGGCTTTTGTATCAGAACATACCCAAGATGACTGCCTTTGTTAGGTGCCACCTAGTAGTCCAGCAGGACTTTCAAGACTCTCGGGATGCCTGCGGCCTACTGTCAAGGACCGTTTGTTACTTCCATGCTCCTGAATGGGAATACCGGAGAAGAGAACTCCCCAGTGGATTACAGGCATATTGTTGGTACGGTTTCAATGAAGGAGGCCTTGAGGAATTAAAAAATGGGGCTTCTCGGATCTGAGAACTGCTTTGGGGATGTGGGGAATTACATGAGGTTATTCTGGTGTTTTGGAACTTTCCTGGTCTCTCTCTTCCTTTCCTACAGCACTGGAGATGATTAATTAGGCTGATCCTGTCATCTTTCTCATCTTAACTTAGTTTTGAAAGTATCCTGTTGGAAAAGCACTGGCTCATCTTGGAGCTAGATTGAGGTGGGTGCTCCTCTGGTATGTTTCTTCTGATGTTGGATGGGTGTGTTGGATCACCAGTATTTTTCCTAGAAGTACCAGGTGGTTTGTCAGCCTGACACTTGGTGATTCCAGAGTCCTTCACTGATTTCTGCACCTTGTCCGTCCTCTTCTGTGTGTCCTGTCCCTACCCAGGTTCACTGGAATCCTTCAAGGTAGTTTGATCCAATGCTCTTGACTTGTGATGCATCCTTCTTCCCTATCCATTTTTCCCTTTGCACTGGGGTCAGTCATATGTGTTGGGGCTAGCAAACTGGTGACTTGTGCAAGCCACATCTGCTGAAACACATTGTGATCTGGATGTTATGCTGTTCTTTTTAGTGGTTTCTCTTCCCAGATAGTGCATGTATTTCTGTAAATTCAGCTCTTACTCCATTTCTCTGCCCCTCGGCCTGCGTGTTAGTTTTTGCATTTTGCCTTCTTCACTTGTACCAGCATTGGTAATTGAATCTGCAATGACCCTCCTGCACTTCCACTCCTACCCCCTCTTGTTTACTGCTAGGCTAAGGAGGTCCCATCCCTAGCGTGGTTTTAGGATCTACTGTGTACATTTATCAGTTCCTGCTGCTTTGGTGTCCTAGTCCATTCAGGGATAGGCATGCAGGTGAGGTTGCATAGCTCTTATACTCAAAATTAACGTGAAATGTTTATGAACTAATGCATAATAATGCCGCATAGAAAATGTATTAATGTGTTATTGCTAAACACACGCTTGAAATGTGCCCATGGGGAGTGGCCACCAATGTGTACAATGATTAATGAAGCTGACAAATAATGAAATAATGATACGTTTAATGTATGGTTTTACACTAACATTAAGAATTATATGTTAAAGTTTTGCTAATTAAATCAATAGGCCTTAGTTAGCATGAGCCGAGGCCTAGCTGGCCGGTTTCATATTAAATGTGTTTTTCTAACGTGCAGTGTGCTGACTTGCTGAAGGACGTGTACTCGTACTTTTCCAAAGCTACAAGATGAGTCTAACCGTAGTAGATCCGTTCTCACGAAATTCGACTTGCTCAAGGAAACACTTTTGCTGAATGCAACAGTGTAGACTGGTTACAGGTACAAGGTTGCCTAAACCGGTACAGACAATGGACCTACTGACTGAAGATGCGAGAGGACCACAAGAGTATGAAATCATACCGGACATTCTACCCGCTGGAGACGTCAGTCACAAGAACCAATAAACTACGTGAGAACTGTTATGGGGTGACAAATTTTGATAGTACCAGTGAAAACCCATTGGATGGAGATAGTGGGGTGCCAACCCTAACCAATTAGAAATTAGGGGACTGTACAACAGAAAAGGGATAAAAAACCTTTTACATGAGGAGCCATTAGGAGATGCTATTGCGAACTTTTGCTATGACCCAGACACTTTGTCACTCTGCATAGAGACTTTGCTGTTTGGTTCTTCAAACCATCCTCGCCCTTATCTTGCCCGTTCTATTCTTCTCCTCCATATGAGGGAAGTGTCCCTTCTTACCCCATCTTGCTGAATTCCCTGGCCGATGGCGAATCAACTGATGTCCTGAGGACGAAGACTGACTCTGTATGCTGACCCATTACGGAGGGTAACTATTGATGATGAAATTGTAATTGTCTGTTTGCCTTTCCTCTCTAGGTACCAACTGCTTCTTTTGACAGAGACCATAGATAGATGTTTTCCAAACTCGTGTTTCTAAATTGTTTTGCATGAAGCCCAACATGCCAATGCTAATTCGAGGTTAGTTAAGGGGTTCACTAAAACGGACGCAAATAGACAAATGACTGGATCAATGCTTTGTTGAATGATGCACTAATGATACTCTGCTAAGGTTAATTCAAGTTGACGTCGTGCTATGTTCTAATGTTTGTGATCTTTGCATTGATGAAATCTTATTCGAGTTGCCATATTATGACAATGCTGATGTGTTTCATGGTTTTGAGACTAATAAACTTGCTAGTAGAATTGTAATCAATAGGGAATAAACATCACAAAAATCGTACTAAACTTGTGTGGTTATTCATGACTGAAAGGTCATGGTGGGTTTCTGAGTCTGATTGATAATGTTATTGACTTGTTGATTGACATGTTGATCAGTTATCTTGTCCTAAAGTGTCTTCAATCAGGGTCAAAAGATTCATGAGTGAATAAATTAACTAGATTGGGACGTGTTAGCACAGGTTTACTGTTCCTGCTATCGCACTGGCTTCAGTTTCAGTCCAGGTGCTCAGTGGTTATACTATGTGTCAATCCCTCTTACATGTAACTTGCCTCCAAGAATGCTCCCTACTGCCTTCTACATTTGGGGAGGAATGGGTTGTTCAGAGAAGGAGCTCTTCACACCAGGTGTGTGGGATTTCTTTTGGGGTTTAGTAGTCATTGATGGTACTTTACATTCTGATGATTCTCAGGGGGGCAAATAGCAACAGTGTTCTGACCTTTCTGCAGCTTGCTCGGGGGGCCATCCAGCTTTACTTTGAGGTGCCTCTTATCCATCTTTGATGATGGCGGGGGTTTAAAGGGTTCAGCATCTTTTCGGGTATTATTATCGATGGCCTGCAGAACTGCTGTTATTAGTGGAAATTGCTACTTCTCTTTTCTGCTGCATTTCTTTGATGGAACAAGGCTCTTTTCTTTATTTTGTCCAGTGTACCCTCATCTATAGGATTTAGAGGATGTTCAGGTCAGTGTCCTAATATTTACCAGTCTTCCAAGTCACGTTTTTTGGGGGTCGGGCCACGATTGAGCTGTCAAGCTTCAGGTTGAGTTTACTTGAGGGTTCCCTGATGTGTAAGGGAAATACTGGTTCTTGAGCATTCCTGCTTCCCTTTATGCACCTTTCTAGGAGGCCAGAGGTTCTGGAGTTTTCCCCCGGGTTGAATCCTCAGATTGTGCACTCTGGGGGCTGTTTGCTTAATTGTTTTTTTTCTGGTATTACACGCTCACCTGCTTCTGGTCAGCCCTGTGGTCAAGTTTCTCTGCTTTGGAACAATGTAAGGACATGGATGATGACAAATTGCCTCAATTACTTACCGTCAATCTATATTACTCACCCACTTTTCCTGGTCGGATTGACCACAGGTATGCTGAGGTGTTTTGTATTTCAGGAAGCATGATGGAAGCTCCCCCTCCTTATGGCTTTCAAGACGACAGGGACCAGGAACAAGTCTTGAATTTACAGATTAGTCAGGGCCAGAACAGATAAATCTGATCTGTGCAAAGTGGCAACCCTCATGATGTAAGAATGTGAGAAGGAAGGCAAGGACTCAAAGAAATGTAAACTATCAGTAAGTAATCTGTGCATTAGAGAAAATGTTGTGTTTACGTGAACCATGTCCTCTGAACATACAATATATCAGCCAGCCAATCATTGATGAGTTCATTTTTTGTGCTTAAATTATTGGCTTTTATGGTAGAACGTGCATGACAGAAGGTTTTCACTCAGCATCCCCGAGGTGAAGGATATTTTACCATCTTGAACAGATGCGGCTAAGAAAGACAAAGTAGATTAAATTTTAAGTTTAGAGAAACCTTTAGACCATCAGAAATTAAATTGCAGGGGACCTTATAGTACCTTTGTTTGCCTGATTAGTTGGGGTGGCCTGAAATATCTTCTAGGCTTTATAAGAATTATTCCTCATGGTGATTTCATCTCAAACGTTCAAGAAAAAACAACCAGAGTATTTACCCAACACATTTATTTCATTATAATCACTGCTTCTTGTTCACATCAAGCACACATTAAGATCAGACAAAATAACACATGAGCAGATAAGTAGCGTGGTTTGTGGTAGTGTCATCAATTGAACTTGAAAGTGTACAAGCGCATGTTCTTAAACTTAACTCGGCAGAAGGAAAACGCCTCAAATGTACGTCAAGCAATTTCAATTGTTAAATCAAGCGCTCTTTCCGACTCAAAAGCACAAAAACTTAACAGAACTCGTATTCACAGATGTGGGACAAATAAAAGGAAAAAAGAGGGTACGCACCTCTTTGAAGGACCTTTTGACCTCCACCAATGAGTGCCAATGTGCTATTGGTTTTCGAGGGTATGCAAGCATCTCATTCCAGTGGTCTCGCCCCAAGCCTTCAGCATTGTTCCCTGCCCGACAAACTCCAATGATCTCATTGTGTCCAACCCTGCAATAAGATGTTCAGAACACAGAAAAAAATGTAATTGGAAGAGTTCAACAGTTAAAATGGAAGTATCACTTACAAAAGTGTCTTAACAACTGTCCTCTAGGCTGTGTTACATGGAAAACTGCAATTGCCACAATACATGTATATCTTATGCATTATCAGATCAGATTCTTCATCCTACCCATTTACATGTTAACTGTTGGACATGACCATCTTTGTGAGGTAGTCCCTAAAATGTTAGCCTTCTGTTGCTGAATCCGTTTTTGTTGGTCGTGTCGCTTGTGTTGGCTATAGGACTCTGGGCACTTTATCCCTGTTAACCAGTAGTAAAGTGCTTGTGTTCTCACTTTTAAATATAGTAAATTGGCATATACCTAATTAGGCACATTTAATTTACCAATACTTCCCTAGTATAGGTTGCTACTTGTACCTAGGGCATATATATTGCATATTACTAGTGTGCTGCAGCACTCATTGTGCCACCCACTAGTGTGCCACCGTAAAACACAACTCCATGTCTGCCCCTGGATCTTAGGTAGGCAGTATTAAATGGCCATTTCGACCTGGCATAATAAACACTTTGCCAAGACTAAACCTTCCTTTATTAACCTTCCTTTTTTAATGCTTATAAGTCACCCCCAATTTTTACCCAATTGTTTAGCGAATGGCCAGGAGCATCTTCACTTCCCACAGGCTTGGACTGAGCAATAATGTGGCACCACCATATCACCCTCAAAACACTCCTGGACCTGTGGAGGATTAGAAGGACTGATCTGCTGTCTGAAGAACCTGAAGACAGACTGAACCTGCTTGCCTTGAAACCAAGACCATAGAAGTGACTCCGGGGTCAGTCAGCGGACCTCTTGTTTGAACGAAAGGGATAAAACAAACTGCCAGAGGCCTCTCCACCGGCAATTGCTATGCTGACCAGCACCAACTGTACCTGCCCTGGGCCCTGCTGCTGGACTCTTTTGGAGTGAATCCTAACCACCATTTGATGCCCCTCCAAGACCTGGACCCTTCACTGGTATTCAAGTGTACTTCTCCTGACCAAACTGCAAAAGCTGGCACTTAAACTTTTGCCAACTTTCTGCCTGGAGAACTGATGGAAACTGGGATCACCAAAACTGAATAGCCAGATGGCCTCAGATTGCTAGTTTACCCCGCTGAAGGAGATATGGCTTCCTGAAAGGTTCCAAATGCGAACACAGAGAGCTTCTTCGGTACTGATGCCGAGCTGCATCCCTTTGATGTCTAGGCCTTTCTGGGAACAAACGTCGCCCACGTGGAGCTTTCACATCTTTGTCAATGACTGCACCAAGACATCGTGCTTCCACAACTCACCATCAGGAAACTCCACTTTGGATCCAGATTGTCCCACCTACGACTTGCTGACAACCACTTTTTCTCCATAAAAAAATCCAAGTCTGAAAATAAACTTTTCATCAGGCTGAACCTGGTCCTAGTATTCAATCTGCAACCTATCATGGCTGGGCTTAGCTTTTGACTTTTAAATGGTCCACTGCAACCAGATAACCATGGTTGGCCCTTTGTGATTTTTTGGTGCTATTTTCATATGCCCAGTTATACTTGTTTTTTGTTGTTTTGGGGATATTTTTGTGTTGCATTTTCACTTTGTACTGCATAAATACTTTTCACATTCTCTCTAAGTTAAGCTTGACTGTTTTATGACAAGCTACAAGAGGGTTATGCATATGTTTATTTAGGGACTGTTGTGGTGTGATTATTGTTTGGGGTCTCACCTCATCAACTAATACTCCAATTTCTTGCAATGACATTTAAATGTATATAATTAAACCACAAACATTAACGCAACCAAGTTCAGCAGTAACAAATGAGATAACTTAACCACCATCTTGTGGTGTTTTCATATCACAGGGTGCTTGAAAACACCAGAAACATTTAACAAGCATTTGCAATGCAACGGGTCTCGCGTTTGCTCGTGTTAGAGCTGACAGCGTTGTAAACTCCTAACCCGACTTTTCACTGGTAATGAAACCTATCGGCAAAAGTGCATTTATGTACATAACCCAAAAAAGTGAAATTAACTGTGTAACAGGGCCGATATTATGTAAAGCGCTCGACTTCTGCCAAGCGAGATCGCGCTGGGAAAATAGAGAAAAAGTAGTCCACGAGCCGGACAGAAAACAGCGAGCCTCGCATGTTTTCTGTACTTGGTCGATGCCCTCGAGGAGGGCTATCCACCGGAAAAGGCATGACATGTGCATGCCTTCCACTAATGAAATCAAGCACATTCTAACAGGCAAGCCTACAAGCCAATCACAGACACTGAGTTGACGTGGACAGGGCTCCGAGCCCTTTTTAATTACTAAAGCGTCTCGCTTAGCAAAACGTATGCGCAAGCGCATGCGACGCAGGCTCGACCCTAAAAATGAATCAACCTCACTGAAGACTCACCAAACCACCCAATCTGCTTGCAGTTTGAAACATGCATGAGAAGATATTTGTCACAACAAGTACAAATCTGAACCCTCTTTCTATGCAGGGCCCAGGCCAGCAAAAACGCTAGAGGCAAAGGGCGCAAAATTGAAAAGTGATGCTAGTATGAGGGTTTTAGAGATCCCACCATAAATGGGAACTATGAAACAACTTTCTGACCTTTGATCTCCAAATTCTGCAGAATTCCGCCCGTTCCCAGATGCAAAGCTTTTTAGGGGATGTGAGGTCTTGCCAAACATGTGGACTGGGTGCTCCAGACATTCTGCAAATGATTGTGAAAACTGGCATGGAGAGAAAAGGCTTGACACAAGCTCACATTAAACTCGTCTTTCTGCTAATTTGCACTGTTTTGCACTGTTTGTGTCTGCATTTTGAAGGGACATCCACCAACGCCTCCAACAACGTTTTAGGGTCTTTGCTTTGTTTTGCTTTGTTTCAATCTAACATTGCAGCTCTGCCATTTGGGGGTGGGGTGTTTAGTTCATTCGGTGCAGGCTCAGTGTAAAATGTTTGACTATCCCTCAATGAAGAATATATGAAATCATTATTCTAGATTTTGCACTAGAAAAAAAGATGAGCAGAACCCATTGCCCACCTTAAAAAGTGGGAACAAAAGTATTGACTGGTGCACGGAGAAAATACAGAATAATCTCAATCTCAATCTGCACAATTCCTGTGGCACAGCGGATGCTGGTATGTCAAATTAGTAACTGAAGAGAAAGCAGAAGAATTACCCTTGTCAGGAGGCAATGCATGGAGGACTAGACATGGCACTAGGAATTCCATCTGTAACACGATTTCACCAAAGTACTTCAATTCAAGCAATATCTGTTTCCCAACAAATATGTCATACTATAAGGGAAACATACTAAAAGGGAAACAAGGAAAAAGAAAATCGTGGCAGAAAGACAGGGAAACACTTGCTAAACCATCACTCTGAAATAATGTTGTACTGGCTGAGCCTAAACCAATTATCCGGTGCACTGCATGACCAATAGAAACTGGTCCAGACTGGTATGTCAACAGCAGAAGACTGGAGGAGCATACCGGTCTACAGGCAGTGTTGTAAGGACAATACCCTGATGTCGATCTGGCATCTGCAGGCACAAACGTACTCCTAAGGGGTGGGATCCGAAGCCCTACCTATCACGTCTGGTCCACGTGAACATAACATGTGTGCTTCAGGACAGCCGAAGACATGACTTCATTCTCCGCAACTAGGTCACGGCTGTCTGCAGCCTTATTAGGCTCAGACTAACTGACACCAAGCTGTATGTGTGCATTAAGGGAGCATACGTGGAGATGACATGCCTCACAGCAAGGTCGTAGTGGGATAGACAATAGGTCCAGGCACCAAAATAAAAGTGGCCTCTATTGGTGAATTATAAACTTAAAGTGGCTCATCTTTGCAAATTGGGCTAGTTTTGCAATTGTAAAGATACGCTGTATTAGTGGTTTGCAAGGTATGGAAGACGTCATAGATTTAAGTTTGGTGTAGGTGCGTGGTCCTCCATTGAGTGCAATCGCTGCACTGCAAAATCAACCAATCAAGACCACGAAAGACACTAAGCCTACCCGCCACCGACCTGAGCTCTCCCAGTTTTCTGAGGACAGCAGTGTATGGGCTTTGAGAAACAACAAAACAATGTCAGGTCCAGGTAGGGACTGGAGAACAGAAAAAAGTACCACCGCCTGAGGCAAAATTAAACTGGAATAGGAGTCGAGAGTTTAGAGAGAAATGGAGCAATACCAAGGCACTGATGCACCACAAAAAAAATCTAACAAATAAAATAAACGCCACAGCTCAGTCCATACACAAATCGGGAGGCGGTGCACGAAGATGGCAAACTGGATGTGGAGCACAGCAGGATAAACCGAGAAATGCCACTGAGGGGGCTGACTGACTCCCTCCCTTATATCCCATGAAGGAAGATAAGGAGGAAAGGCGAGGTGCTAAAACCGCAGGATGTAACATCTACTGTCCATTTATTACAGACCTTTAAGAAACAACATTCACATTTGCATTAAACATTACTTGCGGCAATAAAACCAACATCTGCATAAATCTAAAGATAATTTGCCTTCCAACTCGTGTTTATTTATTTCGAATGTTCTTGCACTTATCCCTCTTGCAAATTCATGTTTTGCTGCCCAGACCTTTGCAAGTGAAGCAGAAAGCAATTGGAAGGCAGCGTCCTGTTTAACATAGAAAATGCACCAGCAGGCAGAGAAATCATTTCCACTAATCTCCTGGAAGAGACAAACTTGGAGCTTTTTTTGTCTAGAAATGTTGGGTTTGTCAGCAGCATGTAAAACTCGGGATTACGACATTTACACTATTTGATTTGCTTGGTTGACGATGACACACCTTGAATTCAGGGCACTGGTTTCACCTTCCTCCCTGATGGCGGCAACGACTGTATTACAGGGAGGAGGTGGTAGTTTTGGAGTAAGAATTTTTGTTTCACTATAAAAATAATTTAGCTTTTTCAAACCCCAACCCTTCTAATATTAAACAGAGTTTAGAATGTGACTGAAAGCCAGGAAAGGATTTCAAAGCTGAGGTGCATGGTCAGGCCCAGCTCTAGGGCGGTGCGACCAGTGCCACCGCACAGGGTGGTGACTTTGGGTGTGGGCGCTCTGTTTTCAGGCATAGTATGGTTTTAAAAGCCCCTGCTGCAGCGTTCCTTGCCTCCAGCGATTTTCAGGCAACAATAAAAATGTAAAGATAACTCTGGTGATTAATGGTCTATCTGGAGAGAGATGGAAGTTTTGAGGGGCACTGTTAAAGGGTGGTAGTCAAGCAATCGGTGGAGGATGTGGTCATTGGGAGGTGCAGGGGGGGCAACAAACATTGTTGCACATGGCTCCACCAGCGCTAAGGCCGGCCCTGCTTCCATGGTTCAGGCTTTGCAACTAGGCGGGCACAAACGTTTTATGTGACTGGTTATTTGAACTGCAGCATTCGCCAGTTACTTGTTACATATCAATAGGTTGGGGATACATGGACATGGGTGAGACGTGGATATTATCAACGTACTTATATTATTTTCATTTAAAAAAAGTAAATATGCTCATTAAGATGTACGTCTTATTAAAATAGCTCACACATTTTTGCCATTCACTCAACAGAAGGATAACTCCTTATTTAAAAAAAATATACATATTGCACTTAAAAACTGCGCTATAATTATAATCAGATTAAAGGAGTTCATGCACCCAATTAAATACATGAATGCATTTAAGTGTCACTTTTAAAAAAAAATCTTTGTCAAAACCGCTTTTGGTTAAATAAAAAGAAGAGGGAACAATCGAGTAATGACATTTCACATTCATTTGGCATCATGCACTTTTACCAAACAATCGCTCCAGGGATAAGCTAAGCAGTCTTCAGGTAAGTGATACTCCCCTAACTGTAGTCTTTGAAGTGAGAGACTGGTGAAATAGGGAAGGGGAATTGAGTCTCTCCAGCCAATTCTTGAACAACCTTATTGAGAATCCCTCCTACAATTAGGTCTTGCGCTAGATTATGCCTAAATACCTGACTAAACTGCAAAATTGCCTCTTAGGCGCCAACATTATGATCTATTTTTAATAGAAGAAAAATCTTTTCAAAGGGATCTTAATTTCTTCAATTCGATTTTTTTTTATCTGGAGTACTAAAGTACTAGACCCATCTAGCAAGGTCCCCCAGCAAAAAGTTCGAACTTTGCCTGAGGGAGCCAGCTCACGGAAAGAAGGACCTGGGACTCTATAGCTCTCCCAACTAGCCCACGAAAGACTAACAAGTTCTAACCTTTCAGCTTGTATCTTCGAATTTGAAGTTAACTTAAGCTTTATACCAACACCCTCCAACAAAAGACAGGTATACATGCCAATAGCTCTGCACCCACATATTCCAAAAGAATCACTTTCCCTCTAAATGCCCTTAATACAGCAGTTGAGAAGAACCCTACAACGTGCTCTCAAGCCAACAAAGCTCGCTGACCGAGATGATTGTGCTAAGTTAAATATGGCAATTCGATCATACCACTTTAATTTACTTGAAAATAGTAAGCCTAAATATTTATATGGTGGTGTTTATGAGCTTAGAGCCTTCTAGCCACCACGAGAACTTAAACTCTTTCAGAAAAAACACAAAAGTCTTTGAACAAAGGAGTCATTATTACTGATAAATCAAACAAACCTTGTGAACTTATGCCAATGTACAATCAAGTGCCATGAGCTTTTGGTGCACAGGAAAACAAAAATACAAGTTTTCCCCATTTTAGATTGATGTCCTAAAATGGTTGAGGTAGGTGTGCCAAGAGCCAGCCAAACGGTACTGGGGTCAATATCTACGTTTTCAACAAAAAATATGTTCACACGATCTTTCCCACTTGACCGTTTAAAGGGACATGGGTCAGTGAATTACAGCAAGTCCCAGATAGAATGAGAACACAAAAAGAGAAAATCGCAAAATAATACGAAAGCAGAGAAGGAAGTAGGAGTAGAAATGCAAGAAAGGGAGAACTTGGACTAAACTCGGTGTTGGAGAAGCATTGTGTACCTTTCATGGTTAGAAAGAGACACCAAATTCAAAGATAGGCAAAATATGACAGCAATGAAAGGAAGCAATTGTTCGGCTTCTCTTAAGGATTCCAGGAGAACAAGCATCACTTTTGCTTATTGACTTGGATTTCATGAAACATCCAAATATTGGTTACTGGTATAGCTTGCAAAACGGTATTAATCATAAATAGAAGAGATGCACAAGAACATATCCTGATAAAGCGCTATTTAAGCAAACAAATGGAAAAAGGTGGAAACATATGACCATACGAGATAAGAGTGCAATAATTAATAGTTGTCGATCAATCAAAAAGCATCAAACGGTCCTTAGTTCTGCGACATTTAACAATAGGTGAAGCAACCACTAAGATAAGATAATTCCCTCTTTGCGTAGAAATGAATTCTAGGACAATGTATTTATATATTGTGATATTCTGTAGAAGCGGCCTATTCAAGTAAAAACAACTCTGTCACTAAACTCTAGAACAAATGCTCCTAGCAGGTTGCTAAAATATCACCCCAGTAGGAGCGAGAACTGAGACCCCCCTCATTGCATCTCAGAAAGAGTTTTTGTGAATTAAAATGACAATGCGTAATTACCTATTCAATCCAGCTGCCGTCAATAACTTTTTGTGGGAAAATCACTTTAGCATAAGATCTCCTTCAGTGACTGGGCAAGACCATCTCTGCTGCGCTGGTTTCTCACATAGAGAAACCAGAAAGCTCCTGACCAACCGCCAAACAGGTTCCCACTCGACGGCCAATTACAAAAAAATCATAATTAAGATAATATAAATGGTGCCAATATTAAAGTTAGAAGTTAGAGCCGGCAACCAAAGAAGTCGCTAACCCCTTTACCGCTATTGTTAAGGCACACCTACTTTTTAAGCCCAGGACGGGACTGATGTATCATTTAGACACTTCCCGGCCGTACTGGAAAAAAACATGCCATCTGGTGGCCAAACGTTAAACTGTCATGATTGTCTAGTCGCCAGATTCGTACAGTGCGCGATTCCAAAACAGTACTTAGTAATGTGCCACAATTATTTAGATTGCTGACATCAAATGAAATAACGGTCTCCAAAGTCGGTGTTTAACCCTTAAGGATGCTGGGCACAATAAAATGACATATTATTGCTGGCTGTTGTCCACGTGGCCACGCTACAAGTGGCGGCCGGCAGCTTTAGGAGGGAGGGGGGCGGGGCACACACCCACACTCTCATTCTTTCACACACAGACACGCACGCAGGCACGCACATCCATTAACAACATTCATACAATTCAAACATGCACGCACGCACCAGACATTCATTTTAAAACATCACACACACTCATTCTTTCACACACGCGCGCACATCCATTAACAACATTCATACCATTCAAACATGCACGCACCAAACAATCATTTTAAAACATCACACACACTAATTCTTTCACACACAGACAAGCACGCACGCACATCCATTAACAACATTCATACAATTCAAACATGCACGCACGCACCAGACATTCATTTTAAAACATCACACACTCATTCTTTCACACGCGCACGCACATCCATTAAAAACATTCATAGCATTCAAACATGCACGCACGCACCAAACATTCAATTTGAAACATCACACACAAACACACACACTTACCTTCGGCCTCCAGGTCCCAGGAGGGTTGGGATGGGGTCAGTGAGAATGCTGACCCCACCCCACTCTGTGACAAAGTGTCACTGATTGACACTCGCCCTGGGCACTTCAGGGCTTAAACTGAAGCGCCCAGGGAGAGTGTCAATTGGTGACGCTTTCCTCGTCACCCAGGGGAAGGCCTCGAGGCACCTTTGCTGGGCCGAGAAGGTCACGCCCCTAGGAGCTGTGATCTCCTCAGCCCAGCAAAGTTCAGCTCAGGCAGCCAGGAGTCTGCGCAAATCGCGCATGTCTGCTCCTGGCTGCCTGACCTGAACATGAAGAGTGTCTGTCAGGTTGACCTTTGTTCAGCCTGACAGACACTTTTCATGGGGGGCAAAAGGTGGGGGGGCGTGGCCCCTCCGCCCTAAAGGACGGGCCGCCACTGCTGGCTGAAGCACAGAATCCATTTTGGATGGTGCAGCAGGCTTAACACAGACAGCAAAAGTCGCAGAAGACAGGTGCTGATTCGAAAATGCTCTCCACGCGCTTTTAGTGGTAGCACCTTTCTTTAAGGATATGTCCATAGTATGGGGTGGTCCCAGCAAAGCACACACCCCCACATGCTTAGAGAACAAAGCGCTCTCCATGTGCTGAAGTCCATAAAGAGCTTGCAGAGGTGGAGAATAGAGCGCTCACTAGGCGCCAATGAAGAAAGTTAAGGTGGTCAGCCTCAGAGGATCGTAAGCAAACCCACTAGCATGGGTATGACGGAGCAGAAGTTGTCCAGCAAGCCCCTGGAGAGCACCAAGTGTGGGGCACAGAGGGGGTGAGTAAGCAGCAGGCCAGCCCATAAGGCAGGGAGCCCAGGTGTAAAATATAAAAGCACACCCAGAATGCATTACGCCTTTTCATAATAACACTCTCTACACCATGATGTTGAAAATGCAAATATTTGAAGCACAACAAAGGAAGAACAGAAAGAAAGGAGTATTTAGGCAGCGTGTCACAAATTTTTAACAAACCTAGGAACAAATATATAGACAGTATAGACTGAGCTGGTGGGTGTTATTTAAGTAAGTACATTTAAATGCAATTTTGGCTAGAAACACCTAGTGTAGTCATACAGTTCCTAATCACAAGCAGAGCATATGCTCATTACATCTGCAGGCCTTAGAGAGTTATCAGGGCCTAGGCGCAGTTGCAGGCAGAACTTCACAAAATGCACTTTGCCATACGTTTTAAGTATGTCCTGTTAACCAAAATACATGCACACAAATACACAACAGGTATCGCTGGACACCCTGGTTAGAGCTTACTGCTTGAATTCCAGCAAGTTATTAGTTTTTAGGTTTTAAAGCTGTAAGAGCAGCAGAGAGAAGGGCATGCTCAACAAACATTACTAACAAGCACTTTTAAGTTCAAACACACACAATTAAAAAAATAATTTATGTATGAGAATGTGAGATGGAATGCATGTTTGTTAAAATATTTAGGTTATATTCAAGATATCTTCAGCGTGGACAAACTATTTTTTTCTTTTGTCTCTCCCCTTCGTACTCTATGGCGGCCATGGCACTCACAGCTCAGAACAGTGTGAACTCCATTGGCAGTATTGAAGAGCTGGTCACATTGTTGACACTGTTACTGAATTAGAGTAATTTCGTTTGTTTCTCCTCTTCACGCTCCATAATTTTTACAAAAACACTTGTAATTGATAAATGATGTATGTAAAAAACACAAAAATCCTCAAAGTCCTCTCCCGACACAGCGGGAGAGCCAATACTACAATAATCACTGCACTTGGGAAAGTCTCCCCATAATGCTTTGCAGGCCATTGCTTTTAGAAAACATGTTTGCTCATAACTCAGCCTGTGGTGGTCCTAGAGCAATGGGATCACCACCAAAACGTTCACAGTAGCGTGCTCTTTCTCCATCATCTCTGGATCCCCACACTAGGTTAGTGGGGACCCCAAAATAATAACCCCTTCCACCATTCAGTGTCTGTTTAAGCTCGCTTATGGCTGGAACTTTTGTTTTACAGCTGGCAGTAATTTGTTTTAAGGGCCTTGTCTGTAATATCATTGCAGAAGGCCTTTTAGCTCAGAAAATGGGTAAGCACTATGCTCTTTAGTGGCTAAATATATGGTTACACTGCATTACTGTCTGCCGTTTTCTTTTCATGTGGTTATGTTCTCTAGGGGCTAACTATAAGGTTACATGATATGCTTCTTATAAATGCTATTTGTATTGTGGTGTCCTCTAGGGGCTATTCTGAGCATTACAGTCTAATGCCAAAAGTTTATTTTTGATAAAGGTTTTTATTCAGTTTGTATCATAATTGTATATGTTTTATTAAGCTCTCCTTATTGCAATTATGGCCATGATTCAGGCCAACATAACATCCTTATTACGCTATGACTGTTTGAACAGTCTTGACATGTTTGGGTGACCCTTCTAGTTTATTTCTCTGGTTTCTCCTCCATGGCTGTCTTGTGCCTTTTGTTTGGGAATTATGTTAGCTAGACAGCAACTCTGATGGTGGGGTGGTGAAAGTGGTATTTTATTGGAATTAGCATGGCAGATTTAAATTAGAATGCTAAATGGCAACATTTTCATTTTTTGCTGCAGACAGATATAGAAGGTAAATGGAAGTGCTTTAGTTATATGCAGGACCACTGGAATTCTGTGGCAGGAAAAGACAAAATTGTAAGGGAGGGTTGACCAATTTATGTGACAAGAAAAGTCCATTTATGAGTAGCTCTAACTCAGCAAATCCGAGACCTATTGCATTGCAAATGCTTGTTAAATTACAAGTCAGCATCGAGGAAACTGTCTAAAATACAGGGCTTTAAGAAAACCAACAGATAGGAATAATGGGCTGCATGTTTTGAGATTTCATCTAGACTTCCTGAAAAGAGGCACTTGTCTTACTCACAGTTTAAATGTCTTAGGTACATCAATGCAGAAATGTACAGAAACAATACAACGACAGATTCAGAGCTCTTGGTATCCAGAAGATATCATGTCAGACAGCCACATGGGCAGAAAATAAAACAATAGAGGATCTTTTTTTAAAATCTCAACAAAATACTTAAATGAGATTTATATTTGAATTAACATTTTCACAAATTATCCCATACAATCATTACAAATAGATGATAAATACTATAGGTTGAAAGTGTCTTTGTAGGTATTTTGAAAGAGACACCCACGTTTGCATATCAAAGGTCTAAGAACATCAAAGATTTCATAAAAGGCAAAAGGGGAAGAGTACCACTCATTGACTTTTGTGGAACTGCTTGGTACAACAGCTGCATATATTGCAACCATGTGGTCACAGAAAATGTAGTGACCCAGCCTCAAAGATGATAAAATTGTCATAAAACATTCAGCTACTTGTGATAGCACGAACTACGTATACTCAACAAAATGTTCATGTGGACTTTTATATATTGTAAAAGAGAATGAAAAATCAAAATATGAATTAGGTAGCATAATAGTAGGATACACAGTAGTAACATTTCTTAACACTTTACAACCTTTTGGACTGAATGACAGGCTCATAATTAGGCCTAGGAGGAATTTTAATTACACTTGAATTACTGATAAAACCGCGACTATGCCCGCTCATTTAATTGAGTAATTTGGGAGAAAAAAATCCTACCACCAGAGTACATTTAGCAAGCAAATACTCACCCTGCTGTTTACATTCTGTTGCATTTAGCGCTATTTTCTTAATGCAAAATGCATCTTTGCATCCATTTTGGGTGTGAGGGTGTATTTTGCATTAAGAAACTAGCGCTAAATACTGGGAGTAAGCTGGGGGAAATCCTACCCCAAGTGCACTTTTAGTGAGCATCTGCTCACACACTGCTATTAATGTTCAGTTGCATTTAACCGTATTTCATAGTGCAAAATGCATTCTTGTGTCCATTTTGGGTATGAAGGGACATCTGTGAGCCAAGAAAATAACTCTAAATGTAGAACTATACCTTCCTCTAAACTTGTAGGTAATTTCACATGATTACACTATGCAGAATTACATGTGCTATTCTCACCCCTATTTGAAATGTCATGTTGTCTTTGAGTTCAGTTACCGTGCATATTTTGGAATACATAACATTCTAGTTGTGAGTATGTGTTGTAAGTTACGTTTAACAAACATAGATTCCACCTGTTCCTAAGGGATAGAGGACATTGGTATTTTTTATGCAATCTTAAAAAGTTTACTCATTCACATAATTATTGTTTTTAGAGCCGATAGTGTTACTAGTATTTTTGGATGAAAATCATTACTTTTCTTTTGGTGGTTAAACACACACAAGTTGGTGATCTATGGGTACTTAGTTCATGATAACGCTTGTTGGATTTGGTTTTCCAAGTTGTTAAATATATTTATTAGTTTTTACACTAAAACATTTGTTGGCCTTGCATGCTGATCTGTAGCGTTTAATCACATACCCGTTTGAAGATGGAGCCTCTGTGAGACGGATTACACGTTTAGGTCTTTTTGTTTTTAGGGTCAAGCGCAAGCACTCTGGCCCCTGTTGTAATCTCTCTGTCGGCTTTTAACCATGCCCATGTCACGCCCATCAGTTTTTTTGGTCTGTGGGCATGCCTTTTAAAATTCGCTCACTTTCATTAGTGAAAGACTTGCTTACGGCTTGCCTTTTTCGGTGTTTAGCCCTCCTCGAGAGCACCGGTAAGCTACTGAAAACATACAAGGCTCCATATGGTTTCTGGACTACTTTTTCTTTTTATTTCCTACACAGCGTGATCTCACTGGGCAGTAGTCGAGTGCTTTGCATGACATCGACCCTGGTTAATTGCACTTTTGCCGGTTACTTGGATAATTGCACTTTTGCCAAATTTTGACTGCG
Source organism: Pleurodeles waltl (assembly GCF_031143425.1). Classification (NCBI taxonomy): domain Eukaryota; kingdom Metazoa; phylum Chordata; class Amphibia; order Caudata; family Salamandridae; genus Pleurodeles; species Pleurodeles waltl. The sequence goes on from NC_090445.1 coordinate 549,795,384, forward strand.
AGCAAACTTCTGTTTTCAATTGTGTTTCTCCTTCACGCTCATGGCGTGCATCAGCTCGCTTATGTGAAACCATTTTACTTTTCATTTTCAGTATATGTGGCAAGAAAAGTCCGGTTAGGAGTTTACAACGCTAATAGCTCTAACTCGAGCAAATGCGAGACCTATTGATTTGCAAATGCTTGTTTAAACATTTGCAGTTGAAACCACACTGGCAGCGTTTCAGTGGTCTTCACATGGTTTGAATGAATGAGGGAAGTTTAATTTGGGTAAGCACTCACAGGTGTACTTCAGTAATTTCATAGTTATTTTGGCGGGACTATGTTGCCAGATTAGACGTGACCTTTTAGATTATTTTTTAAAGTTCTGGTTGGAATCGCACTGTTTCAAATGTCTTTATGGCTTTATGATATTCATTTGAATAGGCAAAATCAACACAACATAAGTACCCAGAATACGATATTGTATATCAAACTTCCTCCCGTTTGGGGTGCTTTCATGTATACTATTTGTTTGTCCTGTTAAACCACATCCACCTGACTAATGGCCGACCAGATCCCTAATGCATTAGTGATTCTAATTGTGCTCAAAAAGCAAAAAAGCATTATTTGCATGAGAGTTTATGTACATTTGAGTAGTGGAACAGAAATTTTGACTGTACTGTCTGGTTTGAAATATTTAATTTGAAGATTAAACAAAACTATAAGCAATTGAGATGATTTGATATTTAATGCGTGGATTTTGGAAATGCCAAGGAGGCTTCAAAAGTGGCTGTGCCCTTTGGGACTATTCATAACTTTAGGAATAGCAATTATTCATTTTATGTGGTGTTCCATGACAGAGAACACGCCAAAGCTGTAGGTCTTAACAGTAATTAATTACAGGACTTTTCCATATTAAAAGTGGTGCACGGGAGTTTTCAATTTGCATATTAAATATTACAAGTACACAAGGTGGATGTAATACCACTCATATCCGTTGGAAAAATACAACTGTTTATGGTGAAATATGTATGCAGAATGGGGATCATTTTACTAAGTTAAACTTAAGGCTCTGTTCCAACTGTCAGTGACTAAAGAACTCAAAATATATATTAAACATATTTGGAATGACATTCCATTCATATTTATCTCATGTTGGCTGTGCAGACATGACAACATTGTTGCTTCCTGTAAGTGTTTTAGGCATCAGGGTTATTTCAATCAAGCAATTCAATGGAGGCAGTTCAGTGAATAGCCCTCTACCACCGGCTTCTTTCATTCCTATGGCGATTTGTTGATTCTATCCCCGAGGTCACACCAACGCTTCGATATCTCTTCAATGCTACACTGGAGTTGCTCCAACTTCATTAATATTTTCTTGTATACCTTGACAACTTTTTCTTTTGGTAGGTTTGATGAAGCAGAAAATGAAGGTTTTGATTTATTAACGCATAAACGTAGTGTGAAATAATCATGTGTGACATTAACCGAACTAATAAAGATTGTACGGGGACAAAATGTGCCCTTAGAGTAGTTTGCCAACATTTATAAGCGTGCTTTATATAACGTGGTGTATTAGAATTGCACTAATCCGACATAATCATAAACGTGTGCTACGATTTGCTTGTTTGAAATGCGTTAGCTTAGCATTACTTTAGCGGAGGCTTTGGCCTAGTGGCCTGGTCTCACGGTTTAGATGCTCGTATTTTTCCAATGTGCTATTAAACGTGTATTTCTGCTTGAAGCTGTACTTTTCTACAGAAACTGTTCACATGCTTATCTTAAAGTTTCGTGCCAGCATGGCATATTTTCTCTTTACTTCAAGGTCGACTTGCAGGTGCGGACAATGGAGGCTCTGAAAGTGAGCTAATTGGTAGACAATGTTGCAACTTGCGTACCCATCTCCAAGGATAATGTATGCTTAAGTAAAAGCTTGAGAACTGTCGTTTTTGATTGGACAATTTGAAGCTAACCTATGAACCCTCCAATGGAGACACTACTGGATTCGAACTGTTGTCTATAAAAACCAGGTGCACGAGAAGAAAGTAGCCATTTCCAGCTCGATACCCGCCATTTTGCAGACTTCGTAGCTATTATGGCCCACTTCGCTGCGACGCCATTTTGAGAGACTTTGATGCTTTCTCTAATCGAGAGAAAGAGACTTTAATGATTCTTGCCCTAGAGACTTTAACTTTGAAATGTCCTTTGCATGAAGTAGTAGTCTTACCTTGCCGCCGTGAGGCAATTGCCCGTCCACCCCTGCCCCTTTGCCCCGTCCCATGCTGATTGAGAAACGGTACCTGTGAGACGAAGACTTCCTTGTACGCTGATCGTAATTGGTAAATATGAGAGGAAATTGTAAAATTGCATTGTGTTTCTTTTAGGTAACCAACTGCTGATTTTGATAAGAGCCCTAGCTAGGAGTTTTCTAAATTTATGTTGCTAAATTGTTTTTGCATGAAGTCCCACATGCCGATGCTAATTTGAGGTTAGATGAGGATTCCATATGTTGCACGATGCAATTTGAGATCTTGTTATGCTGACTAAATGTATTCAATTAGTTCATTACAGATTATCGTATTAGTGCTTTGCATTGCCATTATCGAATGCCTTGTGATTCAAATGCTACATAGATTACACTTGTTTCGACGTTATGGACAGCTATTAATGTTCATTTATGTTTATCATTTGGTGTTGAGACACATATATATTGTGCTAGCTTTGTTAATATAGGGAAATAAATTCACTAACTTTGCAATAAACTGGTGTGGTTATTCCTGACTGAAAGGTCAGGGTTCGCCGAAATGTATTCTGGATTAATTGTTAAGTGTTATGTTGATCAAGATATTGCTTATGTTCGTTATTGATTATTGATTTCAGGAAATTGATCGATTAAGAGTACAGAGAGTTCCCACTTAGTCAAAAGATTCATCGGCCTAAAGAGCGTCCGAAAACAGGTAAATTATTACTACGGACCGCTCTATCAGTAGATGGTAGCAGAGGACGGTTACGTCTTTTGGGACCCTGTACTCTTAAAGTACATGGTGTTGAATTAACGGTTACGCATTTTGAGACCCCACTCGAGAAGTTGGATTAGATTTTTCTTGGATAAAACTGATTGACAGAATGATGATGGGCTAGGTCCACCGCGACTTTCCCGGGATCTCGGAGCTTGCGAATGGAGAGAACGGAGGTGTGGAAACAGCGTTGGCGGTACTAGTGATGGTATGAGTGAAGCTAGGGTTTTGCGCTTGCACAGCTTATTGCCGCAGGGTGTGTGAAAAGGTTGAGAGGATTTTTTCTTTTAAAGGATAGCGGAGGTGCGACTCAGAGTGTAGAAGTAGAGAAGTCGTCGAACTTCATAGAGATAGCGGAGGTGCGGCTCCGAGTGTGAGAGTAGGGAAGTCGTCGAACTTCATGAGCGTGTGGCGCTTTGTGCATAAAAAGGTCCACGTGGTTGTTGTTGTTGAGACGGGCCCTGCGAGGTCAAGAGACTCCGGAGTATGTTGATCCATGTTGTGGTCTGGGCGGTTTAGTAGGTTGATCGGGCGTGGTCAACGAGTTGGTACGTGTGTTGGGGAGTGAAAGAAACTTCGACTTCGGGCTTTGACAAGATTCTAAGTGCACTAGAATAGATCATTGACAAGTTGAGAGTAGGTCTGCAGGTCAGATTTGCTTGCGAACGTGGGGACTGAGAAAGACGGAATAGCGGCCGAGGCTAGTGAAAGGTCCCTAAGGTCCTGAAGCGATTGTGTTACCCTTCCTGTAGTAAACCGACAGATCTGTTTTAGTTTTTGGTAGCTCGCGATACATGCAAGAAGTTGTTACGGGAGGAGCTGAATGAAGGAAGACTAGCCGCAAGGCTTTGTCAGCCGCAGTGTGTGTGAGTGTGACGTCACTAGGAGCCGCGCTGCGATAGGTTGGTTGGAGAGAAGGGTCGCGCACGGATTGGACGCAGTCCGTGGGGCTCGTTTGGAAGGGGAAAGGCAAGCGAAGAGTATTCCGGGAATTAAAGTCACCTATTGATTACAAACTTTGTGGAATAAAAGTGACCTATTGATTATAAACTTTGTGAAATAAAAGACGAGAAAATGAAATTCCTTAAAGCATTTAGGAGCGCGATGAAAGGGGAGTCTTACATCAAAGCGAGCGTAGGAGAGGAGACGCCGCCCGAGGGCACACCAGCTTACATTGTAATGGAGGAAAAAGGGGTAGCTCCGTGTCTTTGGCTAAAGCAATGGCACAAACTGACAGAGAAACATGGGAGCGTAGCGTTCCCGATACATGGGACATTCAATATAAGGATCCTAGAGAATCTGAGATTCACGATGTATGACATGAAGGTGCCTCCAAGGCCAGCACAGTTTGAGGCTCTAGCGATTTGGGAACTAATGGCCAGACAGCAACAGAAGAATAAGTTTGAAACAAGGATGAGGAAGGTAGAAAAGACACTAGCGGATGCTAGGTGGGATAATGCGCAGAAGGTGTGGAGGTCAGATGTATTGCAGGGGATAAAATTGTTTCCAGCAATTACTAAGGAAGAAGAGGAGACAGGTAAGAAAGCTACCTGTAAGACAGACAGGAAGTGTTCGAAGGACAGAGAGGACGAGGAAAAGTTGAGAAGAGAAGAGGAGTTAGAGGATGAGGAGTTAATAATGCAATTGCTGAACGACCGTCCACCACCTTATGCGGAGAATGGACAAGGTCCAAGTACCAGTTCTGCCCCTCCGGCACCGGTACAGAACAGTGAAACCCAGAGTTCAGGAGCGTCATCGGGGTCTAAAGACCCGAGTTTACTGTTCACCCCGCAGATACCGCAGGTTAGGAGAGTATATCCAGATGTGCCCATGTTGAAACCAGCAGAAAATTATCAACCACAGATGCCAGGGTACTACAGCAGTGACAATAGTGGAGGAATGGTTCTAGAACAAACTGTAAGGGGAGTACAGAATGGTCACAATCCAACAATGATACAGGCTGAATCAACTCAGTTTATGATGCCTCAAAAGCAGATGCAGGGAGGAAACGCACATGCTCAGATGACGGGGAGTCAGATGGGCATGCCGGCAATGATGACCCATAGTATGGGAATGAACATGCCTCAGAACATGGGAAATGGACAGAACCCAGACGCGATATCACTACCCATTACTGTAGGTCCACCGGTACCTCTGTACAGTCAGCCTAACTTAGGTATGAGCGGTCAGGGATCAATACTGCAGAATGGGACAGAAAGGAGGTGCATAGAGAACACTCCAGGGATAACTCCTATAGCGGCACAGCCAAATGGATCAGGATCCTTGATGGAGTTTAGTCCCATATGTGCTCAGTCTACACTGGTGAGGTCGAGTCCCCCACTGATAATACCTTTAACATCGAATACTGAAAAGTTGCCGCAACCATCAATGGCAGTCGATGTGAATGCTACACTGATGGGGGTAAATGCGCAACAGCTGACACAGTGGTTCAACAGTTTGAATTCCACACAAAGTTCAGACAGTGGGAAAGGAGAAGATTACCTGAATAGGATGAGGCTGAACATGGATGCACAAGAATTGGTGGAAGGGACTATGGGTGTGAATAGGTTAGAGTCCTACACGGAAGAGGAGCTGAGGTATCTATGTCCAAAGATCACGAAAGAAGTGAACAAGGTACATAAAAGTTTGCAGGAAGTAGCGGACAGAAACGGGATTGACATAGGCAAGACGAAACACTTGAGCAGGAGCTATAGGTTGGATTTTGGGACCACAGATTTTGAACACATGAGGTCAGCAGGCATGAAGGCACACCTTAGAGAATTGTTGCAGAGTGCCCAAGTGTGGAGGTGCTTAGACAAGTGGGAAAGCAGGTGGGTAAAGAGGAAGGATAAGAGGAGGGACAGTGCTACAGAGCACAACGAGAAAAGACCGCAGAGCAGCGAGACAGTAACCATGTTACCAATGAGGGAGACAGCAGGGGGAAAATTAATACATGTACCATGGCACAGAAGCGACATTCAGTCATTTACGGATGATTTTCCCAAACTGAGAGAGAAGCCGATTGAATGGTATCAACAGACTGATAGGTTTGTGAAGCTTGCAAAATGTCTCTGGGAAGACCTGAACACTCTCTTTGAGATCGTGGTTCCGGCAGATTTGTGGGAGGATTGCAAAAGAGCTGTAGGTTGGCCGACAAGTGAACCAGAGAGAGACAGGGAGACGGGTGCACCATCACCTATGGTGATGAGCTTGTACTATAAGGTGATTGAGCATTTGAAGACGAAGGTTGCCGCGAAGAATGTGGATTGGCAGAAGATTGATCGAACTGCCCAAGAGGCTAAAGAATCGATTCATAGTTACTATGAGAGGTTGTTGAAGGCGTTCAAGAATTACAGTGGCACGGAAACAATCGAGGCGAAGGACATGCTTCATTTTGTGTTTAGATTTGTGGAAGGGTTGAGACCAGAGATAAGTCAGATGATAAAGTCGCATTTGATTTGCTGGCAGTCGAAACCGATTGATGAGGTCTTGAATTATGCGAAATATTGTAGCGACGAAATTGAAGTGAAACAGAAAAAGTTGAAAGAGAAGGTGATGATGATGCAACTTAAAGCAGCTCAGACAGGTCTGCAAGGTTTGCAAGGGATGCAAGGGTTCCAACAGCAGGTACCGCAACCGCAGCCGCAGTTGCAGGGAAACATGGCGTTTCAGCCACAGGCGAGAGGCAGAGGCAGAGGAGGTTTTGTGAATAACGGTCCGGATTTAAACACTGTTGTAACGGGTGTGCAGGCAATGAAGAAGGTGATGCCGTGTCACGTGTGCGGAATTGTAGGTCATTGGAAACGCGAGTGCCCGATGGTGGTGCAGGAAGGTGCAGGTGCAGGTGTTGGTCAGCAAAACAATGATGTCAATGCCTTTCATCTCTGTTCCCCCGGCTCCCCCCGCCCCTCCTCTTTTCTCCTCACTTGGCCTGGGCGTCCTACATGGACTACCAGGCGCGCTCCACGGGACTCCAATTCCCAGAGTCCCGCGGGCGTAGATGACGCGCCGCGCCTCCCGCGACGCATCTCGGCAGGACGCCCGCCGCACCTGCCAGCTGCGACGCATCCTCATCGCATCTTCCAGCACGTCTCCCGCGGGCCTCGTTTTCTCAGAGGTCCTGCGGGTGGATTCCGCATTGAAGCACCGGCGCACCCCGCACGGGGGTGCGGCCGGTCTATGGGCGTGGCAGAACTACTCCTCGAGCACCGGGAGTCTTCTAGGCAACACGCCCGATACACCTGACAATCCCTACTCCGGACCCCGCCCCCAGGCCCCCAGCCTCTCGCCTATTGGTTGTTGATCGACATAATATTGCAGATCACCCTTCAGTCAGTACCAGAGCGGCCTGGCTCCGGCATGTAGGTACCCCCCATGGTATTCCCTTTGGAGTGGTAAGTGTTGGCCTCCCTGGCCCCTTGGATATTTTCTTTCACCCTTCTTTCCCTCATTTTGCCTAGCTCCTACCCTGTTCCTTTCCCCCCCTTTTTTTCCTTTTTTCCAGTTTTTCTCCTTCTTCTCTTCTCTCTGTGTCCTTTTTCCCTCATTTTCTTCTTTTCTCCTTCTTTCCTTTTTTCTTTCTTCCTTTCTCTGTCACCAACCGCCAACCCTAGCCCCCCCCCCCTCTTTTTTCCCCTTCTCCCTTCCCTATGTCCCTGTTTTTGCTTTCCCTGTCTTTCCTTACTTCCCTATCTAGGTCTTCCTTGCGCCCTTATGTTCTGCCCTTTCTCTACACATTTTTTATCTTCTTCTCCCCATTCTTCCCTACTTAAACGCCTAATCTCCTCAGAGTGTGACTAAAAGGGAAAACCCCTCCCCGGCATTAGCCAGACCAGAGGCAAATCGCCCCCTACCCCTTGGTAAGTCACATCTGCATGCGTGTGCGATTGCCTTTTTCATTATTTTTACATATTTTCACCTTGTGCTGTGTGCTTTGCAGTGGTTTGCCACGGTTTTTCTCACTCTAAATATGTTCTGAATAATTGTGGTTTATCTATCTTCTATCACAGACCTACCCCACCGTGAACTACCCGTTCAGGTAGGCCATTCATTATCCACTTTGAGCACCCCACTTATTGTGTGTGCTCCGACCCTGACGAATGCCCCTGACCTACCAGCACCTAGTGAGGGCAGAAACATGTTGGTCATCCATTTTTTATTTTAGACTCCAGGAGACATTACTCTCCAACGAGCCTTTTCCCCTTGCTTTTAGTCTTACCAGCATGCACCTATATTAAAACTATCAGCAACTATCAGTGACATGCTTGGTAATTTTATTACTCACCTCAGCTGGATCTAAGTAACTATCCAGTAAGTTTAATTTCAGTACTCCCTCCGGTTCTTTTAACCAAGAGGTTGAGTCCGCCCAAGCAGTATCATCTTGCTTGGGTGGGGCTAGGTGGTCATATGATGAAGCATGACACTATTATGTGTGTGAGACCACCTAGTCCGTAAGGGAGACTCCCCCTTCCCCTGTGGGACTACACAGCACCCCCCCTGTCTGGATATTCTCCAACAATGATTCCCCCGCGTTAGGATCCAAAGCCACCTAACCAACACCGATTTAAGACTGACCCAGTCTTACTTTCGGTTCCCTACTACCCCACACCTTTAGTGATTATATAGATTTCTTTAGGGAGGCGGTGTGGGCTAGCAACACTCCCAGTGCTCTCCTTTTGTGTATTTGTCAATGCCTTTCAGACAATGAGGGGACCGAAAATGAGAGGTCCAAACCAAAATTTTCAGACCATAAATCAATTGCAGGGATTACAACCTATGCAGCCGCAGCAGATGCAGATGTCTCGTATGCAGATGACGCAAATGCAGCCGATGCAACAGCAGTTACCCATGGTACCTAATCAGCAAATGCAAATACCTTTGGCACCAATGAGTCAGCAGCAAGTGATGGTTCCTCCACAGGTCTCGGGTCAGGTAATGAGTACAAATGGCACCGTACAACAGTTCCCATTACACAGTGAGAGTGGAATAAACAATGTATGGGAGAGTGAGAGCTCAGAAGAAGAAGGAGATTGTGTGCTTGCAGCATCCTTGGAAGTTGATCAAAAGGGTCCGTACGTAGAGGGAAGAGTAATGGGTCATCGTGTTTCATTCTTGGTGGACACGGGAGCCACACGTTCAACTGTTAAGAGCAGTGAAGTACCAAATTTGCCACTCTCAGGGAGGACAGTTCAAGTGGTGGGAGTAGCAAACAGGCACCTGACGAACGCAATAACAGATCCGGTACCAGTCAGCATCGGTAACTATCAAGGGGTGCATCAGTTTGTGATATGTGACTCAAGCCCAATAGCACTGTTAGGGAGAGACCTATTGTGCAAATTGGGATGTTCGATCATGTGTTCGAACGAAGGAATAACGATACAGACGAGCAGTGATGGGGAAGAAGAGGACAGTGTAGAGGGGGATGAGATGGAAACAGTAGATGAAGAGTATCCTCTGATTTGTCTTTTCCCGATGATAACTGAAGAAGATATTCCAGCCGAATTACGGGAAACTGTCGGAAAGGAAGTGTGGGACATGACAGGGAAAGAGGTGGGATTGATGAAAGGAGTGGAACCAGTGAAAGTGACAGTAAAGCCCAATGCAATCTTTCCCCAGACCCCACAATACCACATGGCACAAGACACTCTCATGAAAGTTGCTCAACTTATTGACGAATTTGTAAAACAAGGAGTACTGAAAGAAGTGTTAAGTAGTCCATGTAATTCACCAATAATGGGACTAATAAAGCCGAGTGGAAAGGTCCGACTTGTGCAAGACTTGAGGAAAATAAATGACATCATAGTCAAATGCTGCCCAGTAGTACCGAATCCAGCTGTGATAATGTTTCAAATCCCTTGCGATGCCGAATGGTTCTCGGTCATCGATTTGTCACAAGCATTCTTTTCTGTGCCTCTTCATGAAGACAGCCAATTTCTCTTTTGTTTCAAATTCCTAGACAGAGTGTACAGTTGGTGTCGAATTCCTCAAGGGTTTTCTGAGTCACCGTCGATATTCAATCAGATTCTAAAGAAAGACTTGGAAGAGTTAGAGTTGCCATTTGAGTCAACCCTAGTACAGTACATTGACGACTTACTGGTTGCATCAAAGACAGAAAGTGGCTGCACAGCCGATACCATTGCTCTGTTGAACCATTTGGGAAGGAATGGACACAAGGTGTCTCCTTCCAAATTACAGTTCTGTCAGAAGAAAGTGAAATATTTGGGTCACCAAATAGAGAAAGGGTCACGGAGAATAATGAAGGAAAGAATTACAAGTGTACTTCAGATGAGTCCGCCCAAGACGAGAAAGGAGGTGAGGAAGTTTTTGGGAATGGTGGGCTACTGTCGCCAGTGGATTCCCAACTTCTCGACTCTAGCGAAGCCTTTACTGAAACTGACCCAGAAGGATGCTTTGGATCAAATTGAGCTGAAAGGAGATGAGATGGATGCTTTTGTCGAATTGAAAGAGTGCATGTGCAGGGCTCCAGCTTTAGGTATGCCTGATTACACAAAGCCTTTCACATTGTTTTGCCATGAACGTGATGCATGTTCTTTGTCTGTCTTGACTCAAGCCCATGGTGGCGTAAACAGACCAGTAGCGTATTTTTCAGCTACTTTGGATCCGGTCGCAGCAGCACTCCCAGGGTGTTTGCGCGCCGTAGCAGCAGTTGGTATCAGCCTCACTCAGAGTGAAGGAATAGTGATGGGACACCCAGTAACAGTCATGGTCCCTCACTCAGTCGAGATACTTTTGACCCGCTCCCGAACGCAACACATGACCGGAGCAAGACTCACAAGGTATGAAACGATTATTCTGGGCTCACCGAATGTGCAGCTGAAAAGGTGCACTACGTTGAATCCAGCAACCTTGCTTCCTGGAGAAAATGTCGAAATTGAGAACGCTGAAGACGTCGAGCATGACTGCCTTCAGGTGACTGAATTTTGCACAAAACCCCGACCGGACATCAAGGATACTAAGCTTGATGAAAATGACCAAATTCTTTTTGTTGATGGTTCATGTCTAAGAGACGGGATGGGGATTTTGAAAGCCGGATATGCTGTATGTACTGTAACAGGGGTCTTGCAAGCAGGATGGCTCCAAGGAGTCTATTCTGCACAAGTAGCAGAACTTGTAGCCCTTACCAGAGCATGTCAACTGTCTGCATTGATGAAAGTCACCATTTACACTGATAGCCAATATGGGTTTGGGATTGTGCATGACTTTGGACAACTATGGTCACAGAGAGGTTTCCTGACTTCTTCAGGATCCCCAGTGAAAAACGGGGAAAGAATAAGGGAATTGTTGCATGCCATTCAGGTGCCAGCTGAAGTTGCAGTGGTAAAGTGCAGTGCTCACACGAAAGGACAGGACTATGTTTCTCTGGGAAATGCATATGCGGATCAAGTCGCAAGATTTTGTGCCTTGAACTGTATATTACTCAGAGATGAATGGAATTCGATAAGTGAGCCAGAACTCGAACCAGCTGAAGCATTTGCCTTGAAGGTCGTAGATACAATAGAGGAACTAAAAGCACTACAGAATAATGTCAGGGAGGATGAAAGAGATTCCTGGATTAAATCACAATGTATAAAGAGACAAGACGAGTTATGGGTTTCACATGAGGGAAAATTTGTTTTGCCAAACAGTCTCCTATCACAGCTTGCGCGGTTCTATCATGGGCAAGCTCACCTAGGGAGAGATGCCATGATAAGATTGTTCAAAACTGATTGGTTTAACCCCAGATTTCGTCAAGCTGCAGAAGCAGTTTGCCATCGATGTGTCACTTGCCAGCAGATGAACCCAGGAAAGGGAACAGTTGTGAACGCGAGTCACATTGGTAGGGCAAGCGGGCCTTTTAGTCGTATGCAGATGGACTTCATTGAGATGCCCGTGCATGGAGGTTTGAAATATGTGTTGGTGATTGTGTGCATTTTTAGTCACTGGATTGAGGCATACCCCACACGTAGAAATGACAGCCTTACAGTTGCAAAGCTATTGTTGAGAGAGTTAATACCACGTTTCGGATTCCCGATCTCTTTAGAATCAGATAGGGGAAGTCACTTCAACAACGAGGTGATAAAGTTACTTTGCGAAGCGCTGAACATTGAGCAGAAACTGCATTGTAGCTATCGCCCTGAAGCATCAGGATTGGTGGAGCAGATGAATGGTACACTGAAATCAAGAATGGCGAAAATATGTGCATCGACAAATTTGAAATGGCCTGACGCATTACTCTTAGTGTTAATGTCAATGAGAAACACCCCTGATAGAAAAACTGGATTGTCTCCGCACAAAATTCTCATGGGCAGGGCTATGAGACTTCCTGCAGTTCCCGCAAACGCGCTTTTGAATATTACAGATGATATGGTGTTAGACTACTGCAAAGGTCTGGCTGACGTGGTTCGCTCTTTCTCTCACCAGGTGGAAGCAACCACCTTGCCACCGATACAAGGTCCAGGACACGCACTGAAAGCAGGTGACTGGGTCGTGGTAAAGAAGCACGTGAGAAAGTCGTGTCTGGAACCCCGTTGGAAAGGCCCTTTCCAAGTGATCCTGATGACAACTACCGCTGTGAAGTGTGCAGGGGTTCCCAACTGGATTCACGCCAGTCACACAAAGAAGGTGTTGTGTCCCACAGATGAGGAAGTTGAAGCGCTGAAACTGCCAGTGCCTGATAAAACAGTGCCGAGTGCTGAGACAGAACAAAACCGAACTGAAAGCGGACAGGCAGAAGCAGGAGAGAGAGAGATATTATTGGAGAACGAAGAGTCCGACTCACTTGGGGAAGACCAAGGAGAAAGTTCAGACAGCGACGAAGAAGCTACAGGTGACAAAGAGCCTGAAGCACCTGAGGGTAGCAAAAAGCCTGAAGCAGCTGAAGGTGACAAAGAACCTGAAGCAGCTGAAAGTGATACAGAGCCTGACGAAAGTAACGGTGACGAAGGGCTCGAAAAAGGTGAAAAAGCAGGAGAGCCTGATCAGAAGAGGGCTTTCCCAGAAACAGACGATACAGAAAAAGAAAAAGAGAACGTGATCGATTCCCCTGAAGGAGGGGACAAGGCAGAGCAGAACGAAAAAGTTCAAACCTCTACAGAAAAGGTCGCAGGTCCATCAAATGGACATGGTGCAAAGAGGAGACTAAGTATATCACCAGTAAAACAAAGGTCCGGAGAAGGTTTGAACGACGGAGAAAGGCCAAAAGTAAAAGAGAAAAGAAAAGAAGTGTCTGTCGTGGTACCAACCTCGAGTGAAGAAAAGGACCCGACAAAAGAGGAAAGTACCAGCGAGGCAGAATCGAAAAGAGAAGCAAAATTGAAAAGGAAAAGGATACCGAACAGAAGGTATTCCGGTCCAGAATGGGCATATGCAGTCAATGACGATTGGACTGACGAGTTTGTATCTCTAAGCATCGAGAACGAAGAAGAGGAAGAGATACCAATAGAAAAGAAAAGTTTTATGGACAGTGTTGATTGAAGGGGTGATAAATGATATTGCTTGCTACAATCTAACGTGAAATAAACAACCAGCTGAGACATTGCTAAACCGGATGAGACACTTGCAGAACTGATAAAGACTGAGTTATTGCCGAATTGAGACAAATGCTGCTAACCGATAAGTGACTGGCCTCTTGAAGAAGACGGTGTGAACATTGCGCTCGCTCAGCTTTGTAACTGAATTGCTAAATAAGTTTCATTTATAAGTGCTTCTAGCTCTCTGATTCTATACAGATCATGACGCAAAACAATAGAAAGAAATATTGTAAATATGTGTGTATAGGCTTGGTAATTACATGTGTACTAATAGTAATGGCAATTGTGCTTGGAATGCATGGAAAGGGTGAGAATGAGAATATTGAGGCTTCTACTTTTGCTCCTGTTACTGTCACTGAACTAACCGCATTGAAAAGGCTAGCACTGGATGAGAGACTCTTGCATGATAGGAAAGAGCTTTCGTATAATGTTTTCTATCGCTTACTAACAGAATATGTTGAGACAATGGATGCGAAAGATTGTTATGTGTGTACCCAGATACCGACATCAGTGAAGGAAGGGGTGACATATCACCACATGCCTCTTACATACGGGATTACATGTAGTATAGTAATGTCTAGATTTTATGGTCAAACTAACATACAGTATTTTTACTCAAATTATGATGTTACCTTTGCTTATGTTCCTATAATAGCGCAGCTAAGCCAGACTGCAAAAGATTGGGATGCAAAAATTATGAGGGAATTTTTCGAGCCAATGCAACCTTTTGAAACGGCTCACGCTCATAGGGAAAATCTTACCTGCTCGCTCTCTGCAGTAGAAATAAGCTTTTTAGATCGCACAGATGATAGAAGGGCTCAAATGAAGGCGAAATTAGAAAAGGAGTTACATAAGAGGACTTCAGTAGATAATTATGATTTTGCTGCAATAAAGACACAAGGGAAAATTGCTTTAGATGCTTGGCATGTAGGGAAGTTTTGTATATATCGAGGTGAATCTTATTATGACAATATTTTTGTAGGAGCGAGTGAGTGTAAACACACGTTTATCTTTAAGGCCAAATGGACATTCATGATGGACGGACTTGACCCTGTCATTCCAGGTGTATATTACATTTGTGGGTATAATGCCTATTATCGTCTTCCAAAGGGATGGTGGGGGAGATGTTATTTGGGTATAGTGTTCCCAAAGGTTTATCAACTGGATGACCTATCGATGATTCAAAAGACATCTGGATCCCATCGTATCCAGAAAAGAGAGACCGCAGCTGCTGTGGTAGGTGATATATTTGGAGCCATGATTCCTTCATTGGGAGTTGTGCTGAATTCCATCAAAATAAGAAAGTTGTCTACTATAGTGGATAACATGTTGACAAAGTTTTCAGGTGCTATAATCCTGATAGATGCTGAACTTGCAGCGGAAAGAGCTATGACTCTTCAAAATAGGCTTGCTTTAGACATTCTTTTAGCAAAGGATGGAGGCGTTTGCAAAATGCTTGGTGCACGTCACTGTTGTACCTATATACCTGACAATAGTGTGAAAATTAAAACTATGCTTGCTAATCTAACAAAAGAAAGTGCAGATTTGAAGGAATTGAAAGAACCAGGAGTGTGGGAGAAGGTTGGAAAAGGACTTGCTTCAGTGGGACATTGGATTGGGGGAATTTGGAATGGAATATTGCTAAAAATAATAGAGGGAATTTTAATAGTGATAGTTTGTGTATTTGGAATTTGGGGAATAAAAAGGGGAATAATAATGATTATGGCAAGAATTAAAAGAAGAAAGGAGGAGAAAATTATGAAAAGAATGGCAGAAGAATACAAAGCGCAAACTAGGGGAACTAAAAGGAAAAGAGAACTGACAGAATTTTAATGGAATAAAATTTGTGGGCTTAATTTGTGTGATGACAAGTAGTCATCAGAGGAGGGATTGATGAAGCAGAAAATGAAGGTTTTGATTTATTAACGCATAAACGTAGTGTGAAATAATCATGTGTGACATTAACCGAACTAATAAAGATTGTACGGGGACAAAATGTGCCCTTAGAGTAGTTTGCCAACATTTATAAGCGTGCTTTATATAACGTGGTGTATTAGAATTGCACTAATCCGACATAATCATAAACGTGTGCTACGATTTGCTTGTTTGAAATGCGTTAGCTTAGCATTACTTTAGCGGAGGCTTTGGCCTAGTGGCCTGGTCTCACGGTTTAGATGCTCGTATTTTTCCAATGTGCTATTAAACGTGTATTTCTGCTTGAAGCTGTACTTTTCCACAGAAACTGTTCACATGCTTATCTTAAAGTTTCGTGCCAGCATGGCATATTTTCTCTTTACTTCAAGGTCGACTTGCAGGTGCGGACAATGGAGGCTCTGAAAGTGAGCTAATTGGTAGACAATGTTGCAACTTGCGTACCCATCTCCAAGGATAATGTATGCTTAAGTAAAAGCTTGAGAACTGTCGTTTTTGATTGGACAATTTGAAGCTAACCTATGAACCCTCCAATGGAGACACTACTGGATTCGAACTGTTGTCTATAAAAACCAGGTGCACAAGAAGAAAGTAGCCATTTCCAGCTCGATACCCGCCATTTTGCAGACTTCGTAGCTATTATGGCCCACTTCGCTGCGACGCCATTTTGAGAGACTTTGATGCTTTCTCTAATCGAGAGAAAGAGACTTTAATGATTCTTGCCCTAGAGACTTTAACTTTGAAATGTCCTTTGCATGAAGTAGTAGTCTTACCTTGCCGCCGTGAGGCAATTGCCCGTCCACCCCTGCCCCTTTGCCCCGTCCCATGCTGATCGAGAAACGGTACCTGTGAGACGAAGACTTCCTTGTACGCTGATCGTAATTGGTAAATATGAGAGGAAATTGTAAAATTGCATTGTGTTTCTTTTAGGTAACCAACTGCTGATTTTGATAAGAGCCCTAGCTAGGAGTTTTCTAAATTTATGTTGCTAAATTGTTTTTGCATGAAGTCCCACATGCCGATGCTAATTTGAGGTTAGATGAGGATTCCATATGTTGCACGATGCAATTTGAGATCTTGTTATGCTGACTAAATGTATTCAATTAGTTCATTACAGATTATCGTATTAGTGCTTTGCATTGCCATTATCGAATGCCTTGTGATTCAAATGCTACATAGATTACACTTGTTTCGACGTTATGGACAGCTATTAATGTTCATTTATGTTTATCATTTGGTGTTGAGACACATATATATTGTGCTAGCTTTGTTAATATAGGGAAATAAATTCACTAACTTTGCAATAAACTGGTGTGGTTATTCCTGACTGAAAGGTCAGGGTTCGCCGAAATGTATTCTGGATTAATTGTTAAGTGTTATGTTGATCAAGATATTGCTTATGTTCGTTATTGATTATTGATTTCAGGAAATTGATCGATTAAGAGTACAGAGAGTTCCCACTTAGTCAAAAGATTCATCGGCCTAAAGAGCGTCCGAAAACAGGTAAATTATTACTACGGACCGCTCTATCAGGTTCAGGGACAGAGAAGGACTGCCTGCTCAAAACACCCTCGCCTGCAAGAATTTCTAATTTCCCAACTTTAAAAAAGTATCCGCTTTCTGTGTATTTTGCCTTTTCTTGTTCATATTATCTCTCAGTGGTCACACAAACCTTCTCAGGCGGCTCTCGGGCCAGCAATGAGTTGCATCCACCGGATTTCCTAGTTGTGAAGTTATTAACTTACAAATCCACATTCACAGTTTGTGACTAAGATTCCAGTGTTAAGTAACATCTTTGCTGTTACGCTCAACTCCAGGTAAAACTATAGTTTTGATCAAACAAGCCCCTTCACATAGAAAATACTACAAATGTCAAAACTTTTACATTGTTCGATTGATCTTTCAAGTACTTTAATAAAAACAATTTAGTTCACTACTACAAGATGAGGCTTAGGCTCTCATTACAACCCTGGCAATCAAAGACCGCCCGGGCTGTTTTGGAGTTTGCACCGCCAACAGGTTGGCGGTACAAACGCGGGCATTACGACCGCGGCGGGACCGGCGGTTTCCCGCCACTTTTGTCCCGACGGTTGTGATCCGCGCTGCCTAGGGGATTACGGGTCCCCCTCCCGCCAGCCTTTTCATGGCGGAAAGGGGAGTCGCCTGCCATGGCCCCATGGAGCTTTTCACTGTCTGCATTGCACCCGTCGCACCGCCGCAACACCGCCGGCTCCATTTGGAGCCGGCTCCCGTGTTGCGGCCGAGATCCCCGCAGGGCCGGCGGGCGGAAACACGGTTTCCACCCGCCGGCCCAGCAGGGATCTCCAAATAGACACCGCAGGAGTGCGGCCGTGTGGCGGTTTCAACTTGGCGGGCGGCGCTTGCCGCCCGCCAATGTTGAAATGAGGGCCTTAGTGTCATTAATTTTTTTAAACTTCTCTTTATTGTATATTTATGCATCTTGTCACATAGTGCATTTCGATCAGCATACGATGGGTGTATTTTGCATACATGTCAAGGATACCGAGAGCTTCAACCTTGATATGCAAGGTGGTGTGTGGCATGACAGTCGAGTGTCCTGTGTATTGAGAGTCTCGTGGAGCATCTCAGATCAGTTAAAACTGCTCCTGTCTTTCCGGTTATAAAGCAATGAGCACTAGGGTCCTACTGCACGGCTGAAGCAAACTGAAAATCTTCCTCATCTTTCAGGAGGATCCGGACTTTACAAGTTTTTATGAGACTGACAACAATTACTATAAAGTAAAAACAAACTAAAACAAAAAGATCAACAAAACATGGCAGCAGTCGGTCAGTGTATAGTATCTAGCATTGTCTCTTGTAGAAATAGGGTGTGTAGGGCCGGGGAAGCCAATCCTCTGGTTATAGCAGCAACTGCCTACCCTTCATGGGGAGAGCTCAGTATTCAATGGCATGGGGCTCTCGGAAGCTGAGGTTTACCCTACCTCTTCGGGCCCATCTCCCCCACTTTGGGTTCCTTCAGTATTTGTGTCCTGTGTGTTACCAGATTGTGTGGTCAGTCGTGGCTCCTGTGCCTCCTGGTCCTTTAATATGTCACTCTGCTTTTCTAGATCCCGTTCCGTGCACTCATCCGTATAAACCAGCTTTAGCTTCCTCTCTTCGGCTACCCACATTCGCACAAGTCAGCCCTTAATTTGTCCAGGTAGGAGAATGAGCCTGGGTCCAATGTATCGCGATGCAACGCTTAGATAGTACCAGCCCCAGCAGGGCAAAACTATGATTCAATCAACAAATCAAGATAGAAGGCTAAGGCAATACATACCGCACCCTACCACATGCAGGGTCATAAGGAAATATTGTGGAAAACCTATGATTCATTGTGTTCCCTTTTTTGGGTGCAGGGTGTATATCTAAGGTTTGACCAAGGGCTTGAGTTGTATCCCTGTGGTTTCTTTCAGATCATCAAGTTCGGTGGCCAGTAACCCTGTAGTCTGGGACCGCTCCAGGTCATGTGGATGAACGACGCCAGCTCAAACCCGCAACGGGGGCACCCAGATGAGCGCACTGTGTACATTTGTTTAGAGCCACTGCGAAGTAAGATAAGTATGCTGCAATTAGTGCAACTGTGTAAGCATAATCTGGGCACTGCTGGCCACCTCTTGCATGTGTGCAAATGCCCGCTGCCACTCTGCATCTGTGAGGGGGCTGGCAGATCCATAGATCACCTGTCCAAAATCACACAGGGCTTTCAGATATTATGCCTCTAGTGGTGAAGGGTCCAGAAGGAGCCACAGCATATGGAACTCAATTGGCTCCATGGGGAAGGAAGGCCACAGCAGCCTCACCGTATGAGACATCTTGGCTTATTGCAAGAATGGGATGGGGGTAGTCAGTATCAACCCCAGGCCACGTCTCATGTAGGGAATACCCCAATTTGATAGCAGTTTACTCTGGTCTCAGTCCCCATCATACCATCAGGTCAAGTCACCACCACCTGTATCTGCTAAAACAAGGCAGCCATTTCAGAGGCAGTAGCCTTGCATTTGGGACCCTGTGAAGTACAAACAAAACTGCCCACACCTCAGTCACCTGTTGGACTGTGTATGGGGCCTCCCCAGGGACTCCCCAATCCCTCATTAGGCATCCCAGGAGATCCATCACTCTCTTTCAACCTGCCTGATCAGTCCCTCCGCACACCACTGTGCAGTGTATTACAGGATTCCTGCAGAGTATAACAGTATAACCTCTAGGATCCCAAGCTCTGGGTCCAGCTTCAGCACCTCCAGTTTTACCCTACTCTGTATACCTGCCCATATTAAGGAAATTAAGAGGCTGCTGAGTTTAGTGAACGTGGCTTGTGGAATAAGGCATATCCAGTTCCATAGAACGTAAAGTTAATGGGGAAGCAGCACTATTTTGCTCAGTGCTTCCCGTCCCACAATAGAGATCAGGAGATGGTTCCAGAATCAGATGGATTCCTGCAAGTGGACGACTGCTGCTCCCATACTGAGATCATAATTGGCTGCATTCGAGTGGGTCACCTGCATTCCTAGATACAGAAAATGTCTGCACTTCCAATCAATCACTTTTTGAGGTAATGCTGCGGCATCTAATCTGGTCAAGCTTGCCAATGGAAAGAGAATCGCCTTTTGCTGATTAATGTGCAAGCCAGAGACTTTCTCAAAAGTCACCATGATTTATAATGATGCTGGCCTAGAGTGCTCCGGGTTACTAATCTAGAGCAGCACATCATCTGCATAAAGGGAGACAACATGGGTGCGGCACCACCACCTCCACACCCCATCTGGCCATATCTTGCATCAGTCTCAGCCAATGCAAAGAGGAGCAGTAACAGCAGGCAGGCCTGCCGAGCCCTCCACGCAATGGGTATACTGTCAGAGACCACAGTGCCGGTATGGACCTGTGCCATTTGGTGGGTATACAGGAGATGGAACTAGGCAAGGAATTCAGGTCTCAGACCCATTTTGTCAAGAATGACCAACAAGTACTCCCACTCTATAGTATCAAAAGCTTTTTCAATGTCAAGCGTGGCAACCATTGCTAATATCTTGGTGCCTGCTGTTGAGTGGAGTACGTGACAGAGTCTTCATAAATTTGTGTGTGTCCCTCTGCCTGGCATGAAGCCACATTGGTCCTCATGAACAAGATGGGTCAGGATGCACCCCAGCTGTGCAGCAAGGTCCTTGGCCAATATTTTGATGTCTACACACTGCATGGAGAGGGGTCTGTAGGAGCCAGAATCCTCTGGGTCTTTGCCCTGTTTCAGGAGCATTACAATCTGGGCCTCTTCCATTGATCACAGCAAGGAGCACAGTCACCTGGACTCCTGGTATGTCTCCAGCAGGCGAGGTAGCAGGAGGTCTGTGCACAACTGATAATACTCCACTGCCAGATCATCTGGGCCACGGGCCTTAGATCCTGCCATGGCCCCAATCACCTCTGAGTTACTCCACCTGGAGGTCCTCATGGAGACCTTTTTCCTGCACCTCCATGAAGCGCTGGAGGTCAAGGTCTGTCAGATAGTCCCGAAGTACCAGTAGGGGCATGTGTGGTCCCCCCCCCCATCATAACCATCTGCTAAGTGGTCTCTCAGCAACACGTTAGTACCATCTTGCGCCATTACTCTTGATCCGTCGGGTTGTTGCAAGGAAAGGATAAGAGGGGGTGCTCCTGACGCAATAGTCATGCCAGCAACCTTCCAGATTTATCCCCCTCTTCGTGTAGCAACTGCTGATATTCGTGTCGATTTAGGCAGTCCGGTCTAACACCTTAGCAATTAGGCACTGCGTCTGCAGCATAGCTGCACTGTTCTCCCCTGTCAGGACACTGGCATTGAAGGGCTGCTAGGAACCCATCTGCTTCGAGGAGTTCTTTTTCTAGTCATCTTCTGGTGCCACCAATTCTGCAGAGGCAATCCCTATGAGTCATCACTTTTGGTGTGTCCCACTCCAACCCTCTCCCACCCGTGGATAGTCAGTTTGTGTCAAAGTACCCCACTGTCATGTCTCAAAGCTCGTCTCCGAACAGTGCCTTCTTCAGTGCCTCAAGGTGCAGAGGCAACAGGGGGACCAGAGGATGACTAACCCCTACTCCAGTAGCACTGGGGCATGATCTAATAGGAACTGTCTCCTGATCTGGACGCACGGCACACCTGGCACCATGTCGTCTGATATGAGGAACCTATCAAGGCGGTCAAAGGTCTCGTAGGCTGTAGTTTAGCAGATGATGATAATGATAAACTTTATTCAGTTTTGATTTTTTTTAAATCATGCAAGTATACACATACTAAAAAGAAGAAACATCAGATATATATACATGATGCATAATACACTTCAAAGTCTGGTTGAGCAGAGTCATCATAATACTCCTTAGAATCATATTACTATAAACATTCTAAAACAAAGTGCCAAGTACATAAATAAGCTGTTCTAAATACACCCAGCTAGAATACAGCCTATATCCAGGAAAAATGAAGAAACCTTAAAAACTTATACTAAAAACCCTACCCAGAAACCTAGACACAGAGTAGGTGTAGATAAAAGCTATAAACACAAGAGCGCAGGTCTAACCTGTCTAAGATTAGAGGACAACAAAAGGGGTCTTAAGTACTTAAAATGAAGGAAGCGAACCTAGGGCAAATAAGCCTAGTGTGCAGTGCATCACACACTGAAATGTTATCACAAATGCAAGGTGGGAATTCAGATAATTTATGCAAAACCCCATTCGAAAACAAAAGTTGATAGAATGTGCTCATTCTGAAATGAGTTAAAAGTTGACAGTGGTGATTTGATAGGTCCCAAAGAAGATAAGGTTTCATTCCACTCACAGATTTAGTCATAATATAGGTGCCCATAGACTGCTTGGCTAAGGCAGCAGACTCCTGTTCGGCTGCCATCCTATGGGTGAATGCCTACCTGATCCAAGCAATATCTTTTTTTCCAATGCCCTCTGGTTCGAAAAATAAACCTTGTCTTCCTAAATCCTTAAAAGTGGATTTGATTTAGCGGAGCCAAGGTATTAGGTGTCCATGATCTAGGGACAAACAGTCCCTGAGTAATAATGTATTGAGGTCTAGCTCCTGAGCACCAAAGTAAAAGCGGCTGCAGTCGAATCAAATCTATAATAAAATGCATGCCCAGTTCTTAGTGTACAATTCCAGCTGCAGTGCTCTGATCCAGGGACAACAAACTTCTCAGAAATGTATTTTCTGTTACCTGAATGCTATCAAGAGTTGCATAGCCCCAAATCCCACTATCAAATGTGAACATGGGAAAATATTTTGCCTTATAAACCTCTAACGTTTGTTTTAGAGGTCTTCGCCCGAGGCGCCTCATAAAATCATTTAAGCCTGAAATGGTCCTCTTTAAACTCCCTACATCTTTCTTTATAAGTGGTTACCAACTAAGGCTGGAGTTTAACAAAATCCCTAGATAGGAAAAGTTATCCACCCTACTTTAAAGCTGACCCTGGGTTGTAAAACTGGCAGTTTTAGTGTTTTAGGGCCTATCACCATAAGACGAGATTTGTTGTAATTGGTTGTTAGGTCCAATACATCCATAAAGTCAATAAATAGATTTAAAAGGCTTCTGGCTGTGTGGGCAATTAAAAATGCACCCTTTGCATATAAAAGCACAGGAATGGGTCTATCATCCACTTTGGGAACATCTGGACCACCTTTAGACAACACCCCTTCCAAACGATTAATAAACATAATGAATAAAAAAGAGTTGAGAATGCAACCTTGCTGCACTACTCTTTTTAAATTAAAGGGTTGGGTACATTCCCCATCAGACCCAAATCCAACCATGCCAGTCAGGCCGGTTATGAAGGTCCTTTAAAAAGGAGACCAGAGTTGCATCAACCCCTGTGGATCCCAGCTCAGTCCAGAGCTTATCTCTGTTAACTTTATCAAAGGCTGAGCTGAGATCCATGAAAGCAAAGTGGACAGATCCCCTCCTGGCCTTAGTCTATTTAGAGATCAGGAAGTACAAGTATAAGTTCTGCTCTATCGTTCCCCTACCAGGCCTGAACCCATATTGCAAATTGGATAAAGCATCATTTTCACCGGCACAACTAGACAGTCTCTCCAAAATAACTCTCCCAATAATTTTTACTTCTGCATCTATGAGCGAGACTGCCTATAACAGGTGGGATCACTTCTGGCTCCTTCTTCATACACAGGAACTATTACTGACTGATGTCAAGAATGAACCGCGACTAGCCGCATTAACATGTAAGGCTCACAATTCCACCAAGAACTTCAATAAGTCACCTGGGGCTCCGTTGGTCCCCAGAACCTTACCCTGGGGTAAGGAGAGAACAGCCAATTTAAATTTTTCCCAGCTGAATATGAGCTTGTCATCACCAATAGTGGGCTGGGTAGAAGGCACAGGACACATACAATCATAAAGGGCTGTAAAATGGTCCATCCAAGCCTGCTCAGAAACAGTAACCGCTCAATCAGAGAGCTGATCCACTTTAAAAAAAAAAAAAAAGGGTGGTGTAAAATCCTCCAAAGTGAGGTGCTATCCTTCAAGATACTCAAAATCACCAGTTCCTCCCAAAGACCATTCCTTAGTGGAAGCTTCCTACTCACAAGTGCAGCTCTGTACGTTGCCTACACCTACTAACCTCCTCCCCATCCCGTGGAGATTATTTAAAAGCCATCAAAAGCTGCTTCCTAGTCTTTGTACAACTCTTGTCAAACCATTTACAGAGCAAAGGCTGTTCAGCTCTTCCCGACTTGGTGAGGGCAAGTTTGTTGTAACTACAAATAGGGCCAAACACCTTAAGCAGGTGTATTCTCACTCCTGAGGCTGTGTGGTTCTCCACACACCTATACATCTATACTGTGCAGATGATTCATTACTTTGCTAAGGGCAGCAGTTATGTGTGGCTTGTTTTGGGACGTAGGGGGGTTCTCGTGTTCACCATCTAGAACACAATTCAAATCCCTTGCACACAGCAGGGGTACTTATATGTAGGGAATTAACTCTTTCTCCAGCTCAAGGAAAAAGTCTCCATCATCCACCTTCAGGGCATGAACATTCAACAGGCACATCTCAGCACCATCTAAAGGTCAGGGCACCTGTAGGTACTGGTCATTTAAATCTGCCTGAAAACCCTGAATGGACCTGCATGGCAAACCAGAAAATAACCCCTCAGGCATTTGTGAAATATGTGGTAGAGTACAGTTGGCCCCTCCATTTTTTATGTAATTTGAAACCCTCATCTTCTGATAGGTGCATCTCCTGAAGCAGAGCCTCCTGCATTCCAAGTCCGTGAAGGTAGGCATGCATCTTGTATCATT
Organism: Pleurodeles waltl; assembly: GCF_031143425.1. NCBI lineage: Eukaryota > Metazoa > Chordata > Amphibia > Caudata > Salamandridae > Pleurodeles > Pleurodeles waltl. The sequence goes on from NC_090445.1 coordinate 549,820,150, forward strand.
TTACATAGGAGTTCAGCCTGCGGACATTCCATGTCAGGAACTTATACGTAGCAGCCATCTTGTGTTGTGTATCACCCCCTCTGCCCTGCACTCCACTTCCAAGCGGTGTCACTGTCATCATTGCTGCAACTTGCTTAATGTAGCTACAGAGATAACCCCCCCCCCCACCTGCTGGGTAGACACAAAACACCAACTTGTGTATCCCCAAACATCGCCCAATCCCCGTCCCATCCCACAATAAACAAAAACACCAATATCAATGCTCTAACTAAAGCAAAATCAAAATACAGATATACCTATAACACTCTCTACTAGTCAATACAAGTTCTCCCACACTCACACACAGCCATGTCCCATTAATTCCCATTCTCACAACGTCAAATATGTCTAGCACTGAGTGAGGGCCACACATCAACCCCACTGTGTGAAGGTACTAAGCCATTGTCCCCCACTCTAGTCCTTGTTCCACTCACACACCACAGCTGCGTATGCATTGCAGAAGGTCGCTATCAGCACACCAATTTTACCTCTGCCCATGGCAATATTTCATACATGCTACTCCATCACTCACCTCAGTCACTCCCAACATTTAGCTAGATGGGGGGGGATATGTGGCTAATCAGCAATTTGCATCTGACTCTTGCTCCTGACTCTTGCACTTTGCCTCTCTCTTGGGGAAGCCCCGTTCAGTTTGGAATTGTGAACAGTCAGTATTTTTCTCAATGCCCATGCCCCACTCAGCTGTAGATCTCCCCTGCTGAGACCCCTTCATGGTCAGGAAGTGCCTCAGGATCTGTCAGAGAGCCGTATCTCATCCGCAAGATCTTTGCTGTAGTCATCTTAGCTGAAGGCCTTCACCTCTTCCACCAGTGCTCTTGCTTCCTCTCTCTCAGATCTCTGTTGACTGGGATCTATGATGTGTCTCCTGGACACTTTTTGTCTTTGCCCCAGGTCTTCCAGTGCCAATGTACCATCCTTCTGGATCACTACGCATTGAGATGTGCAGGGCACTTGACTCTTTCTCTGTGTCTTCCCCCGCAATAGTCTGGGGGTGCGGGTCTCCGAGCAGGGGGGCCAGGACATCTGTGGCGTAGGGACCCAGCCATCCCCACATATCTCGAGCCAGTCCCAAGCTGCCTCTGGAGTAGTGAAGAAGTAGGTGCGGTCTGCTTAAAGGACCTTCAGCTTGGTTAGGTACAGCAGCATGTACTGGAGTCCCATGGCTCAGAGTTTTTTTCTTCACACCTCCAAAAGATACCTGAAGCTCCTGCACTAGACGAGTGTAATCTGGAAAAGTCTGGATCACATGGTTTTAAAACCTAATTATAATGATAATGTCCCAGTCTCTGTAGTTCTGAATTTTTGCAATGAGAGTATGTGTCTGACTTCCCAGTGGTGATTCTGGGGTGAGTGCACAATGTGCTCTTTCAGCTGCAAATACAGAGGACAATGATGCGGTCAGGCACGTATCCTTAAACCAACATCCAAGAAACGGTTCCGGAGACTGACCTTCGACATCTTCTGGGAAGTCAACAAAGTGAAGGTTACATCTCTGAGACTGACCATCCGCGTCTTCTGCTCTGCATTCCAGAGTTTCCATTTTGGCTGTTAGGGCAGTCTTGAAGGATGTTACCTCATCCTGTAGCGTGCTGACATGTTGCTCCGTGGTTGTGGATCTCTCTACCACCATCTGGAGATTCGCCCTCAACACTCAGAAATCATGGGAGATGGCATTCAATCTTGGCCTACGCAGCAGCGGATGCATCAAACGTGGCCTGAATCTGCCATCCGGAGGGCTCACATGGAGTGTCCAGGTTCACAGATGTCTCCCCATGGGGGAGGGGGTCTCTCCTCCCAAGTGTTCCAGAGGCTGTATATTGGTCTATCTTATTCTGCTGCACTGCCCATTGAGGTCTATCTTTTCCCATGGTGTGGGGTGTCAGGTGTTGGATACATGGGCTGACTCAGCAATGTCAAAAACCAAATAAATTAATCTCACTTGCCTCCCTGCCAAGGAGCAGCTGTCAAAGGCATGCAGTAGCCCCGGTGTCTGCAGTCTAATGCCTCAAAATTAATAAAGGGCAGTTGCATGCCAATGGGGCCTCAGTTGCATCACTGGGGACGTTGTCTTGACTATTTGGCCTTCATCACCCCTAGCAAAGTCCCACAGACAGCGGTGTATCCTGGAATGTAGTGATCCACTTAAAGAGGCCTCAGGGGTCACAGTTATGGGTGCAATTGTGTAGAGCAGCTCACAGGGCCAAGAGCATGCACTGCAGGACAATAAGCCACCTAGTCTGGCACCCCCTGGTTTCACGTATCCCACCTGTTTCCACAATATCGCTGCACGCTGTCCTGGGTCCCGCCACCCCTACCTGGGGAACAAGACCCTGTCGGTCTGTGATCTGAATTCCAATTGCAGGGTTCTCGGGTGCGGTCCTTCTATCCTGGGCTCGGCAAGTCTCTGAGCCCTCCGTTGGCAGCAACTGTCAGTTGGGCAGCTGGGTGTAGGGTCACCTCAGATCCGGGGGGTAGCACTGTACAGTCTCCACAGTTTCTCTCTGTGTGGGCAGCTGCACAATGTGAGATTGGGTTCCCTTCCCTCACTGCAACGGACAACAGGTATTGACTTTATGTCTCTTCAGCGATGATGGGGGAGCCAGTAGTCTGGGGGGTATCCAGAGGCACCAACCACACTCTGTCTCTCCAGTCTGCTACTAAGCTCAAGCACTTTTCCCTCCAGAGTAGGGCTGTAGATGGGGGCTTCTCCAAATCTAAGTGGCTTTGGGGAGCAGGCACGCTCCTGCGTCAAGGGATAGGGCCACAGTTGTTCTGATGTGTGGAGCCCCCAAGGATCTCTCTCCCCTCGCCAGAAGCACCCGGACAATCATCAGGTTCCAGGTGTCAGGTGCCCTGATCCCTTGAAGGCTGCGTCAGGCCCACTGCCATCTCACAAGCCCCGGGCGCAGTCCTCGGTCAGCTCTTGGCCTTGCTGCGCCTCCTCACCAGTGCCGGGCAAAGCAGCTCAATCTGCGCTTCTCCAGCCCAGCACTTGGGCCAAAGTGGCTCAGCTTCCAGTTCTTGGGCCCTGTATGCTGGAGGCCCAACAGCACACCAGTGCATCAGTGAGGCGGCTCCTCAACCGCGGGGCAACCCCTTCATGCAGCCTGCCATCTTGGCTGAACTGGCACCCTGCATTCCCATGATGCAGCTCAGCGCGCAGTCATGATCTCTGCCGCTGCCCAAGACTGCTGCTATTTGAAGCTACAGCTTCCCAAAAGGGAGTCCAATCGATCACCCCGATTTAGCAGGACATATTGGGGGTTGCCAGTCAGGAAGTTAGAGTTGTATATGCAGGATGGTTAAGGATTATTGGGGGGCCATGACAAAGCTCACAACCGTTGTGACCGCCATCTTGGTGACACCCCTCATGTTTAGTGTAAATTAAGATTTGATTCAGTGTGTTGAGAGTTAAGCGTGTAGGGAATAGGACACAAATGTTTTATTACCAATTGTATGTCACGCGTTGCTTATACGTCTCTAGGACCATTTAGCTGCTTTCAAAATAACAATATAGTTTTTTCTAATTCAATAAACAAAACAATTGACTTCACAGTGACCATTTTTTTCTTTATTGGCAACAGACACCAAGACTAGATATCTGCACATATAATTAAACACCATAGCAAATTCACACTCTGTTAATCTGCTACATATGGTTAAAATGGCTGCCTTTTTTTGATTCATCTAATTCGGAATACTGTTTGTCACAGACATCGTTAGCAAAGTGAAGTTTTTTCAACAACTTCTCAATACTAAACAAAAAGTCCAGATTGCTAATGAACGGTATTGATGTATCTATCTAGATAAAGCAAATACCTCAGTGCCCGTCAGATTTAAAAAAAGGAACAATGATTCTAAGACCTTAGTTAGAAAGAAGGCAAACTGCGGTCAGTAGAATTACCTTCGCATAGAGGCTTATTCCAGGAGCGAGCAATCACTATGTCATGGTAGACATTTTAACATCAGGAGCCCAGGCATTTCTTCTTCTTTGCATGGGTCAGATATGTAGAACATCATAATGTCTCTAGTGTAAAAAACATTACCAATTCCACCACTAATGTGCAAACACTGGCCTATTGAGTACGCCCAGAAAACATTAAATGAAACAACCATAGAGGAGAGACCGTTTCTTAATAGAAAAATGCATCTTAGATAGACAGTCTTATTATTTGTTGCATGGTTGGACCTCTGGTTGAGATTATGCAAGGGCTGTGACTAATAATCTACTTAAGTAAAAAACACTTTTTCATCTAAAATATATAGGATGATTTATTATTGTTGATGATACTGTCTTAGTTGTTTAACCACGATGAATGCTGCTTCTAAGAAGCACACACATGAGCAATTTACACCTACCTATCGTAGTCCATCACAGAGATGAGAAGGCTGACCTGGTCCATGTTCTCTGGTGGAATGTCAAAGATGATTGCTTCATTGTATGTAGGGTTTAGTGTATTCTTCTTTATTGTGGTTTTCTTCTTTTTTAACCTGCGCCCATCACAAAGTAGGGATACTTTCACATAAGGATCTGCAGAGAAGACATGTAACAGGTGTGATATATTGAGAGCTCAATATACAGGTTTAACATAATGCAACATTAATATGTGGCTTTCACATCTTCATCTTTTCAAGATAATGAATTAACACAAAAAGTCAAGAAAACAATGTGCAGCTGATAGCCATAATAGCATGCAAGGTTTTATCTACACTACCCTCCTATCCTATGTTGATTTTTTAAAGTTCAGCACACTGCAAGATCTAATTGAAAATCTTGCCAGGAAAATGAATTTATATTCTTTACAACATTAACATTACTTATATAAGTAATATCAGAGCTGAGAATTTTTATAATTTGTAGCACTTTCTTAAATGATATCTTTAAGGTACCAATGGCCTACACATACATTTTCTATGATGGATTGTATAAAAAAAGTAGTTTGATTCCTTTTTTGACAGGCTACAGAATAACACCACAGAACGTTGAGAAGTAATGAAAAATGGCTTTGATGAAGAGTCTAAGGGCAAAGACTGTCACAGGTAGCATTTGTGCCAAGTGTTTGTGTTGTGACTGTTATTTAGGTCTGAAGACTAGCACCAATGCATATTTTTACCAGTACAGGAATCTATGCAAGATGGGTATTTATTGTAGCTTAAAGTAAATGAGAGGAACACATTTACGCACCTGTAAATCATTTCTGCTGCTGCCCCCCAGCAGCCCGGGGGACTATCACCACCAGCCCGGAGCTCTAATCAAATACATCGCAGGGTGGCCACACAGTCCCCCCACAGCCCCAGGGACCACCACCTCCCAGGATACAATTCGAATACTGTGTGGAGGGGGTTGGTGCCCCCCCGAAGCCACAGGGACCGCCACCTACCCCGGGGCTACTATAAAAGAGTGAAGAGGGTCCGTTTTTGACCCCTGAGCCCCAGGGGCCAACACCTCTGGGGGCAATGCTCGTTGGAGGGGGGCTGCCCCCCTCATGGAGCCAATACTTGCCCTGGGGACTGCCACCCCCCAGGGCTGGCTACTGCTATATCCCAGGGTGCCCATCCTCAGGACATAGCTGCTTGCTGTGACTTGGTGGGAACTCTCCCACCACGTCACAGCGAACACTCCACTTGGATGAAGTGACAGCAGTCAAACAGCTATCGCTTCATGCGATTGGAGGTTTCCTGTGTTTCCCTGCCCGCGGACATGCAGGCAGGGAAACAGAGCAAACATTGCTTTAGCAGCTCTTTCTCTGTGACAGCAATGGTGGCTCCCACAGGAGGTGCTGAGCCGGCTGGGACTGCAGAGGCCCTCAGGCTTCCCCCACGGTCAAAAACAATGTCACTGGGTGCCCTTGGGGCACCCAGGTCACATGGCCTGGTCCCAGGGGGATGGGGTCCCTGGGGCCAAGATCTGCACTAGGGAGGGGGGCACACAGCCACCCTCCCACCCCAAAAATTAAATATTTAGCCTCGGCCCCGGGGGCTGGGGTTCCAGGGGCTGATATTGGTCAAGGGAGGGAGGGGCTCACAGTCCCCTTCCCGTCAAAACATTAATTTTAAAAGGCCGGGCTCTGGGGGATGTGGTCCCCGAGGCCAAAGTCAGACAGGGAAGGGGAGCATGCAGACCAGTGGCTATCTACCGCTGTGTCTGGCCAAAGCCCATGGGCAGCATGTGGTTGGGTGGCTTTAGGGGTTGCTGCAGGGCCTGACTGCAGGGCAGGACCTGCGGCCAACTCCTGCTGCACACAGCCAAAGGGTGCAGGTTGGGTGGATATGTTGGCCACAGGCCGTGCACGGTCGTAGTTGGATTAACATATAGTAATAAAAATTACTTTACGTTAAAGAAAAACAGAAATTCACTGAAAAAACAAAGGATACATGGACATTATAGTTAGGATAGTTAGGAAATAGAAATTAAAAAAAACATAGAAATTCACTTAAAAAACAAAGGTTACAGGGACGTTAGAGTTGTCTCACATTTTAAATGTACCAAACCATAGAAATTCACCTGTTATAGTTTGTGTGTGTGTGTGTGTATATATATATATATATATATATATATATATATATATATATATATATATGAATGAATGAATGAAAAAGTCATCCTTTTAGCATGTTCACCCCTACCTTTTCTGACTGATACTGGTAGTAATTGACCCGGATTATGCCCTGGGCTCTGCTAACCAGGCCCAGGGCCAGTGCTCTGACCAAAAGCTATACGGTAATGTGGAGTAATTACAATTGGCAATGAGAGACTCCTGTAAGTTCCTAGAATATAATAGGGCAAGGGGGAGTCAAACTACCTATGAGTCCCTAGTATATAATAGGACAGGAAGTTTAGAGGCCAAGTAGATTTCCTGCACTGGAGTGTTAACTGCTGTGTTGCCTGTTATCATTTTTTAAAATTGGTGGATTAAACCCAGATCTGTGACTGGGGGTGAATGTTTGATTTGTTCTGCATTCCGTCTATCAGTTGGTTTGTTTGCTTTTGTCGCCCTAAGTGTGCCGGGTATGCCCAGACATGGGTCCCAGGCTCATTATGCCACTGGATTCAAGATAGCCTGGCTCATGAGGGTTGAGACCCTGAAACCGGTCCCAGGATGCTTGCTTATGGACCAGGGAGGACCTGGCCTGGCAGTTGGGGCTGGACTATTGCCATGAGGAACAGGGTCAAGGCTGATTTGCATATGGCAAAGTCCAAACTGGGGTGGCATGGTGAGCAAAATAATTGATGGATTAAACCCAGATCTATGACTGGGGGTAAATGTTTAATTTGTTCCGCATTCAGTCTATCATTTGGTTTGTTTGCTTTTGTTGCCCTAAGTGCACTGGGTATCACCAGACATGGGTCCCAGGCTCACTATGCCACTGGATTCAAGCTAACCTGGCTGATGAGGGCTGATACCCTTAAACCGATCCTGGGATGCTTATTTATAGTCCAGGGAGGACCTGGCCTGGCAGTTTGAGCTGGACTGTTCCCATGGGGAACAGGGTCAAGACTGATTTGCATATGGCCGGGTCCACACTGGGGTGATGTGGTGAACAAAAGAATAGATGGATTAAACCCAGATCTGTGACTTGTGGTGAATGTTTGATTAGTTCCGCATTCTGTCCATCATTTGGCTCATTTGTCATTTTTAAAGGCAGCCCAAAAGATGTTTTATGTGCCCTGGTGAGGGAAAAACGGCCCATTTCATTTTTCCCTATTACTTAGATACTTAGCTCCTTAGGCTATCAATGGGATATTTCATATAAGCATAAATGTTGCTAGGAAAGAGTCAAATGTGTCGTGAAAGGACACAGAAGATTGGCAATTATAAATCCAACATCTTGCCACTGTTGAATTTATCATAACTAATTCAGAAAATAAGTTATAGGACTTTCTTTTCTGTAAGCCGAAATCCAGCCTGCTAGTGGCCTCTCCTAATTGGCCAGCTGAGAGCTCCCACCAAGCAAAAGCAAACAAAATCCTCTTTCTGACAGCTCCCACTGGCAGAAATCAGAGTTTATTTGTCTCCATGCACGCAAATATGAGTGCGGGGTAACAGATAGAAACATTGCTCCTGTAAGCATGGAACAATTTAAAGCAGATACCACTTTGTGGGAGCAATGCTGGCTCCTGCAGGATGTGGGGAGTTGACTAGGACCACGGAGGCCTTCAGGCTTCCCCTGCGGCCCTGTCATTCTCTCTCTCTCTTTCATCCATAAAGGGATGGAAGAGAGAGAGAGATTGTCATTACAATGGTTTCTCCATACAATGACATCAAAGAGTCAGACTAGCAATATGTTTGGTATGAATGTTATAGTAACTTTTGGATGCAGAGCAGAACAGAGTCACTTCTGGCCTAGCGGTCAACGTCTTGTGCTGTCACTCAGTAGGCGGCAGGTTCAAATCCTAGGATCCTTTGGTAGTGTGTCTGTTTATTTTCTACTGTTTTCACTATTAAACATTCCTAGCGATGGAACATTGAAGTCTTTTTATCCTCAAAATCTGTGAATTGCATGTCATAGCTAAGACTTGACACTGCACAGTATGGAGTCACCTCTGGCCTAGTGATTAAGGTCTCAGACATGCACATTAAAGGCTAAGGGTTCTAATCTAGTTGAGTGAGTCATTTCCTGCTTTTGTTTCTTTGCAACTATAAATATTTACGTTACATACTGAAAGGTGATCTCACTCTTTTTAATTAACAAAAACATTATTCTTTTGAATTTGTGTGGAAAATATCTTATTCTAAGTATATGATTAATTAAAGCATAAATCTCTCTCAATCTTTCACTTTCTCTCTCTCAGGGTTGAATGGCTTGGGGGCGTTGGACACAGTGACAGGCTATGCCCTGCGGCCACGGCTGTGTGTAGAGCACGGTTGGGTGGTTAAAGGGGTCTGGCCCATATGTTTAAAAAAATATACTAATTCACTGAAAAAACTAAAGGTCACAGGGACGTTAACATTAGGAAATAGAATTAAAAAAACAGAAATTCACTTAAAAAAAACAAAGGCTGTAGGGAGGTTATAGTTAGTCTTTAAAATTTCTACTTCCTCTAGTCTTGGCATTTTACCTGCCTGTGCAGGATTATTACATTGTGTGCTCATCCCTAATTTTCTTTATTAAGGAGAGTTTGAAAGGTGAACTTTTAGATGATAGTATTAACCAGTGGAATATAGGAATAAAGAGTAAAAGAATGAGTGGAAGAGCAGCGATTTTGAACGTCCTCTCTGTGAAAATATAAAGTATTACTCCAAATGTATTTATGGTGCATTCCCTCTCGTAACATTTATATCGTCTGTGCTATACATATACAAGGCAAAGCACGAGAAAAAGAAGGAGATGGACAAAGATACACAGAGAGAAATAGAAAAACTTACACGAACAAGCACAGCTGGTCTATTACGGCACTCGATCTGCTATTTATTTTTTATTTATTAATCGTGGATGTTCAAGCACATGCCATGACTCGTGCTGACAACTTAGCGTCCTAGATCCTCACCAAAATGAGGAGAGATTTAGGGCTGGGGTAAAACAAAAATGAACTGTCGATTACATAAACTGTTAAAGAACTTTTCCAAGATAGATCAGCATGGACTTTAAGAGAATCTCAACGGACAATGTTTTCACAAGTGAAGTCTACAAGTCGTGATGTGAATGTATGTGCATTAGCTGGCATTTTTTGATACAATATTACTTTTGCTGTAAATAAACCCTCGTTACTATTTAGTGTAAAAGATTAAATTAGCAAACCTTTTTCTTAGTGTATGTCTCAGACTTCCACAGATAGTATTTTCATTTTCCACTTTCTAAACATCTCTAAAGGTGTAGCTTGTACTGATTTTATCTTCATTTAATCTCAGGTTCAAAAGGATCCTTTCTAAATGTCCCCTTCGGCCGGAATGCCTTACAAAAGGGCCTGCTCAGGAAAAAAAAAAACAATGCTAAGGAGATGAAACAGATTTCTCGTTTGCTGCTGTCTCTTTATCTGGGGAATTAGGGACTTGAGCTTGTCAGTGTGGAAAGTGAAATGGGCCTGACAGCTGTAAATGGTGGTAAATTAACGAGGCCGGGATCTCAGCAGGGGTCCCAGTGGGGGTTTATCCAGCTTAAATTCTCTCTCCAGCAAAGCTACTCGGCAGTTGGAAGTGACATTCTCAGAACAGACTGACCAACGATGTTGAATAAAGAACATTCTCTGATCTCTGCATGAGTGGTGCCTGGAAAGTGGAGAGCAGGCATGTTAAGAAATATAAATCAATGCAAGGGTTGCACAAATGATGGTGTCCACTAGCGGCATCTATGTACTGTACGTTAGGTGGCACATGCTAACAGAACACGATCTAAGTGTTATTTGCACATACACAGCACCAGGTAAACAATGCAGTGGCATGACTGTTTTTCACAGTGTACAGGGCCACGTTACGCCCCTTCAAACTTGTTCACAAGAAACTGTTTTTAAATTCATTTTTGAGAGCTGATGTCTTGAAGAAAATAAAACATAGAAAGCACTTCGGGTCAGTCTCCTTCAGCCATTGCTTGTTGATAGTGTCAATCCAATTTTAGATCAGCCAACTGTAGTAAGAGCATGCAGCTATTTTACTGTTCCATGAGCTCACTCATGTGCACGGATGGTGAAGAGTCTCAGCTGTAATGAAGTTGCTTCGTTTCCTCTCATTGATTTATTTTTTCATGATTGCTCTGGCAAACACTGGATGAACGTTGCTGAAGAGCAGGGCCAAATCGTGCTCCCTTCAGACCCACACTCTTTAGTACACAGTTGGGGGCACCGCTGGTCATCTGCCAGTATAGAACCAGTATGGGCTGCTGCACACGTTCTCTTAGCTTTGGTTCTCTCACTGTCCATCATCATCTTTGTGAGTAGTGTGCACACATTTTATATGGAAAATTAGTGTTGTTTGAAGAAGAAAGTAGGGACCTGTGAATGTCTGCCTCCCCTGAGGTCTGTTGAGCTCCATCCACTGCTGATCACTTCTACTCTGACTGGGTCAGAGGAAGGCCATAAAAAACAAAGTGATAGATGAAATGGTTGAATTAAACTCAGCCGCTGGTGGTCGCTTGGGTTGCATACCACACCATTGTTTTTCACTTACCATGACACTGTAGTTTTAACAGTTTGAACCCAGCCATATGCAAATCAGTCTTGAAACTGCTCCATTGTTGACAGTCCAGCCCGAACTGTCAGGCGAGGTCAGCCTCAAACTAGAGTACAAGCAACCCATGATTGGTTTTGCCCTAGTTATGGCTCATCAGCCAGGTTTGGCTTGGTTCCAGTGGTATAGTGTGCATGGAACCCATGTCTGGGCATAGCTGTCACACTTAGGGCATCAAAAGCAGAGTGATGGATGGAATGCTTGAATTAATCTCAGCCACCGGTGATCACTCAGACAGCATACTAATCCATCAAGTTTCACTTACCATGTCATCTCAGTTTGGACCCAGCCATATGCAAATCAGTCTTGACCCTACTCCAGTCCAGCTCAAATATGGCCAGTCCTCCCTGAGGAAGAAGCATACCTACTGGCAATTTGTGTAACAAACATGTTCTCCCCTGTAAGTGAGCAGTCCATTCACAGCCAAAGACATGGAGCAACCAGAGTGCTTTTAACATAATTAACTGACACCCCATTACATTTGCCTAACTTCAAACATCCCATAGGGAAATGACTCCATAAGTTTTATTGTTTACTATTTGTCTGTTCCATGAGGTTTAAAATGAGGATATGTAATATAGCAAAACTCTACAAACTCTCCAGGGACTTGTCGGACACAGAGTTTAAAAAGGAGTCGGCAAGTGTGAGCAATTCGCCCTTTGTTTTCTAAATAAAAGTAAAGTTATCACTTTCCTGCCTGCATTGTAGGTAGTCTGTATGTGCTGGTCAAAAAGCACATAATAAAGTAGTCAAAGAGCCTATTAAGTTTTATATAATGGTGTAATACACTGCTGCGCGTGGTCAAAAATACATCTTCTGTTAGCTTTGTGTTACATAGAAGAATAGGTTTCAAATATTTTATACCTGCGTAATGAAAAGAAAGAACAGTTAAGCATAATATGTTGGAATGTTTTTACAACACATTGTTCCATGCGCCTGTAACTGAAAAATATTATAATAGCTTTAGTGTCTTAAGTAATTAAGAAAGGGTGACCACTGAAACAGGGAACGGTGCTGAAAGGCCCCGAATACAAGTTAGAAGGAATTCTGGGTGTAGGCTTTGGGAAGCCAAACTTATCCAATACCACATTGATGCCTCTGAATGAGAAATACGTATACAGACATGAAATTAACAGGTGATATTCCACATGGCATTTACCAATGCAAGGTGGGTTACCAACAGACATATACTATTGTGTTCCAGCAAGAAAGGTCTGCAGAACCCCTCTGCGTGAGTGGAGGGGTTGGTGCCTAATAAGGGCAGGGGGAGGGGCATAACATTCTTCAATCTTTGGCTGAGGATTATCCAGTCGTATTATCAGGTCCCATATTCTAGCACCTGGAAAATCTTGGTTTGAGAATTCAGTTGTGGAATTCTATTCCATGCAGGTCATGATCAGGGCAAACATTTTTATTTTCAATTTACAAGGCTGCTTAGCATCTTATTCCCACATGGACGTGTAGCATCCTGCAGCGCGCATTGTTCAAACCCTGTCTCGTGCAGATCTCACCAACATTCTCAACTTCCTCAAAGTCACCTCTTATGATGATAATGTCTTACCGTCGTTCTTTAATAAAACCCTATTGGCAGAATTGCTGACTCCTACTCACAATCAATGCCTTCCCTCTCTCAAAGCGCTGTCCACAGTCTCTAAAGACAGGTCTGATCCTTCCACTCCTGAAGAAACTCCGATGATTTTGCCAATTACAGATGCATCACTCATCTACTTTTCATTATGAAGATCATCAAAAAAGCAGTTCCAAATCACATCAACATCAATCGTGTCTTGTGTGACTGCCGATTCTACTTAGATCACATTGCAGCATGCAGACAAACTTGTGACTACAGATAAAGAACCTTTGCCTCCGGGTATTACTGGGTTGCTCAGCCAACTTTGAAACCATTGACAAACCCACCTCAATAGGATTCACTGGCAATGTTTTTTGCCAATGCAAGAAACACCAGTTTCTTCACATGGGAACATCCAGGTGTCAGTAAATTCTATCTCTGAAGTGAATTCCACATTTCAGTCTTGTTACCTGTTCTTCAACCACTAATTGGAGCCTTTCTACCCACCAATAGCATTACCAAAATTCAACAATACACTGACGGCACAAAACTTTACCTGCAGGTATTCTCTGCTCCACACGAGCTCTGTGCTCACTGGGCCACTGGATTTAAGAAGCACACTACTGATGAGGCTCAAATAGGCCAAAACCTGTCTAGACTTACCTATGTTTCTAATCAGAGGTGACAAGACATGGCAGGACCAAGGCTGATTTGCAAATGACTGGTTTCTGTTAGAAGTGTTATGGTGGGCTAAAATGGTCTGGAATGCATCCGAGGTAATTACCACCTTACTGATGTTTGAGGCTGCAGGGGGAGTCTCAAGGCCCCTGTGCTGCAAGGGCTACCCAAGGCCTCTTAGGGAGGGTGGCCGTGCAGCCCTCCTCCCCATAAAAATTAAAATTAGTCCCAGCAATAGGTCCCCCAAAGCCTGTCGTTGTTCAAGGACAAGTGCCCTCCCCTCCACAAAAATAATATTATTGCTCTAGGGGCGGGCTCCTTGGGGGCTCTAATGACTGGGGAGCAGGCAGTGCATCCCCCTCCCATAAAAATTATTTTTGACCCCAGGGGTTGGCTCCCCGGGGCCTCTGGAGTCTCAGGAAGGTGGGAAACACATTCCCCTCCCTTTCTAAACACAGCCCAGTGGGTAGACTCCCCCGGGCTTGAAATAAATAAATGTAGCCCGGCCACCATTTTTTGTCAATCCCATGAGAGTGTTACAGGATCTCAACAGTTGTTTCCTTTTTTTCTTTTTAGGCCCCCTGGGGAGCCTTATGGGGCCTATAGGTCAGGGTATCCATATCCTGCCCCCCCATAACAAACTGTTTTCTTTTCTTTTAGAACTCCAGGACAGGGAACTCCATCCCCAAGCCCTGTAATGGCTGTCAGCAACATTCTTTTCAAGTGGCTGGCCCCAATCAGAGGGCTCACTCATGTGGGAGTCTGACTCCTGCACAAGTGAGTTGGCCTAAGGGAAATAAAGCTCACTGGGCCAATCAGAAACCTCTATTTTTAAAGTAGCTCTCCCGCAAGAGTCCAGGAGACTCTTGCGAGCCCAAGTGCCAAAAGCTACAATTATATTTGACTTTTAATTTCTCAAACAACCAGCTCTGCACCAAATTACAAACAGTCTGTGGACCAAGATCTAGCTTCCTGACGAATTTGGTGTAATCCTGTTCAGCAGTTTTTGCTGCAGCCTGTCTTAAAGTCGTCTGTGGAAAATGCATGGGGATTTTGAGTTTTGGGACCCCAATTTTTATTCAACCCCTCCTTGATGGATCGCCCCTACAATTTCACAAACAATCAAATTAAAAAGTAGCAACGTTTTTGGAACGCTTTGTGGAGATTTGTCAGTTAACAGAAAAAATACTTTACCAATAGAAAAGCAGATCTAACTATACCTACTGGTGACCAGCACTAGACACAACATATATATATATATATATATACATACATACATATACTCACACACACATATATACATGCATACATATATACATACCCATACATATATATACGTACATATATATATATACTTACATATAGACACATATAATTATATATACACACACATATATACAGACACACACACACACACACATATATATGCATATACCCATACACATATGTATATACATACAAATAAAAAAAGCATATATATATATATATATATATATATATACATAAACATGCAAACATAAACAGATATTTATATATACACACACACACATATATATATATATATATATATATATATAAATACACACATACATATACACACATACATATAACAAATTGTGGGTAAACTGGGCTGACTGTATTAGTCCCCTCACGTTTTGACCCCATTTTTTTGCTGATAATGGTGCTTTCGGACTCTGGCTGTGCCCTAGGCACTGCTAACCAGTCCCAGGGCTAGTGCTCTGTTTAAGATGAAATATGCAAATCAGGCCTAATTATAATTGGCTCTGACAACCTACCTATACGTCCCAAGTATTTGGTATGGCATGTAGGTTTAGGGACTTGATGGAAGAAAGGGCACCCCTGGGGGCACTGCTGTGGTCTCTGGTGCCATTATAAAGGCAGACCTGCCTTGCTGGCTGTTTTTTAGGTTAAAATAAACCCCAAATTCGACTTTGGAATTAAAAGTACTTCCAAAGTCTCCAACTACTTTATTTTTACGTATGTCACCCCTAAGGTCTGTCCTAGGAACACCAAGGGTTGGGTGCAGTGTAAATATAAGCAGGGACTTTATAAAAGATGTTTTATAAGCCATGGTGAGGGAAAAACAGTCACATTTGTTTTCCCCCCTTATTTTAAAATCTTTATGGGTGTCAATGCAGCCCAACTATAAACGTTGGTCTTTAACAGTGTAAGCTGCAGTAACACAGACACTTTGTTGTACCTTTCATCAGGCATTATATCTATTAATGCACTGCTGTCAATAACATGTACTGAACATCCATTTATTTTCATTGTAATCTTTGGGCAGTGTTTGTATGATTGTGTTGCTTTGACATGTACATTTTTCTATGACTGACTTTTTTCTTCACATGAAACCAGTTCGACATGTGCATGTTTTTCGTAGGTCAACATCGACATGGCACAATCACTTTCTTTACTTCCAATTATCATTGAGGAGGAAAAACTGTTTGACGATTAATTAGATGATGATCTATTTCATTTTGTATCTAATTGCCTCAACTGATGTTGCTGCTTGGCCTTGTGGGAGTGCATTGAACATGGACTTTGGAATGGCGGCCATTTTGTCTTCGGGCTGTGACGCACTTACTTTTTCCTTCACTTTACACATCATCAAAAAATGGTTCTCTTCACCACAGTGTTTGCATATCAGTCCAATGGCAAGACCTTTTCCTTTCTGTGGAAATGAAAATCTACATCGGAAACAATTTTTACGTGTAGGCATCACTTTGTATCACTCAGTTGTTTGCTTCAAATAACTTTTCACACTCATGACTAACTTGATCGGGGCACCTGCATCCTCCATGTCAGTGGCTTGTTCCTCAGCAGGTTCCTCAGCTTGGGCATCCATCAATACTTGCTCTAGACTAAGAGTTTCTCTCAGCATTCATCTAAAATCGTTAAATTAATTTAACTTACAGTGTTTGAGGAGTGTGGCGAGTCTTTCCACCAGTTATTTCTCCAACTCTTTGACATTCTTGACTGAAAATGTATCATTCATGAGTAATATTTGGTACTGGATTGAAACGGAGATCTAACACATTCTTAATCTGACAGTATGGGATTTCTTCATCAGTTCTTAGCATTTTCCTTATGACGTCTTACCATCATCAGCAAGATTTTTTACATATCTGATAATTTTTCTTTTATCAGTTTCTTCAAGGGCATCAATGAAACCTACAAATGTCTCTATCCAGGCAGTCCATCCATCACCAATATTTTGCTTTTTGGCGGTATCGAAAGGTGGTGGTGATTTCAGAAAAGCAAAAGCACTGCAGCTGTTCATGGGAGTGGCTGACATTGAGGATGGCGATCTGCCAGATGCTTTCAGCTGTCCATGGGAATTAGCATCACCGCGGAAGTCAGATGATGGTTTAGCCTCCCGGTCATCCAGGACAGTCTTTGAAGTTCTGACCTCCTTCTTGGTCTCCATCAGAGACTCGTCCCTCATGAAGACCTCTAGAGTTTTCTGAGTCACCACCTAGCAGCTTTGATGGTATACCTCTTCAGGTATTGAACAACTCATTAAGCACAACCCCAGTGCTTCTTCCTGGGTCTCCCCACCCAGTGCTGATGTCGTAAGGCTCCACTTATCAAGACTCAGGCAGGACTGATAGCAGTATGCTTTCTTTTTTACTTGTTCTGTCAGCCAGTATTATTATTTGTAATAATATGTAGCAAATTATAATTGTCTTTAACTGTGCTTTGTACATTGGGTTGAATACACCTTTAGTGTTATTGCTCCATATAAAGTATAACTTTATTTCGCATGGCAGCGCAGTACCTTTTTGCATGATCTTGGTCGTAGCTTCTTGACCAACGATGTGTAAACTTCTTAGCGAAGCTTTCATCCTATTTACACACTTCACACTGGCTGGAGTTGTGCTTTGACTCCACATGCCAACCATCGACTCGGCACAAGTGGCATGCACACACAGTTTGCTTGGACCACGGCAAACTCTCCAGAAGAGCACTTACTTCTTCAGAATGACTTATCCCCCCATCTTGTCTCCAGTTGTTGTGTCTTTCCTAGCTTGGGTACCCTCCAATGACTTACCACACACATAGCTGTATATCACGTCTTTATTACTCTGCTTGTACCCGTGAATTCCAACACTGTAAACCAAGCTTTCATTGCATTCCACTCTAGCGATTACATCACACTAATACGGAGTCTGCTGGGAGCCATAAAGGTTCAGTTCTAAATCATACAAGACACTACAGAAGGGCGAGCCATGCACTTAAGTATCCTTTGATTCAGAGAAATGTCACAAGGAAGGGCCTGGGTACATCTCATGAAAGAAATGGGAATGATCAGAAAATCATAAAGATAGGGCTGAGGCCTTGGAGTGACTTTCCGATTCATATATCACTGAGGCTGACATCCAGGTGTGAAACTGTAGTCACTCACATGGGCTGTTTTGTGGAGCTATCAGATTTAGAAGCACACCAGTTGTGGCAGACAGCTTTCAGGAGAGAGAGAACAGAGGAATGGGAACTTCAAAAGGAAGACCACCTCCAACATTTTTTTTTTTTTTTTTTTTAAATATTTTATTAGTTTTATGTTCCAGATGTACCTTACAAGTCATACAATTTTCAACCACAGGATGCCTTTGATCTGCATAAAAAAAAACATACAATGACCCCAAACCCCCACACAATGAGTACATCTCGGATCACTTCTTGACCGTCAGAAACTTTACTTGCTGCAATAGCTGGAAACTATAGCGTGTGTTACACAACTGAGGGGCTGCGCACTAGTGACCGGAGTGGGCCTATTACTTCTGGGCTTGTGACGCGTGTCTCCTGTTGGTGGCCGGGTGTGGGCTAATTAGCGGCTTATGATGCTGGGTGTTGAATGTAGCCCTGTGTGTTATGAATATTCTTGCAGTGGTGAGCTAGTGGGTCGTCTGTGCGGGGGGGGCTAGGCCGTACGGCGAAGGCATGTCGCCTTCCAAGCTGAGCCCCCACGTGGAGTGTGCGGGGGGTTGTGCTGCGCTCATCCACGACGTGTATTCCCCTGTTCATGGGGGCTTGTCATCGTTTTTGGCCTCGAGTTTAGTTACCAATATTCCCCAGGCGTCACTCCCTGTGTGATGCTGTCCCTCCCGCGCCAACCTTTTTAGTACCTGGTTTTCCGTGCGGGTCCAGCGTAGTGTTAGCATGCGCCAAGAATTCAGATCGGGCGCTGAAGGCGCCTTCCAATGCATTGCTATCAATCTTTTATACATCAAACATGCTAGGTCTGCGAATTTGTGCAAGTATCCTTGCTTTCTAGCTCTTGTCCTCAGCCACAATAGACAGGACTTAGGGTCTGCTATCAATTCAAGTCCCGTTAGTTCGGAGATTGCCTGTACCACCTCCGTCCAGGCTTTTTGTACGCTAGGGCACTCCCAGACCATGTGGTAGAAGTGTGCAGGCGCCACTTTGCACCTAGGGCATGTCGGCTCAGAGTCGGGGAACATTTGCTTTATCCTGGCCAGGGACAGGTATGTTTGATGTATGAAGTTAAACTGAGTGTATCTAAATCTGGAGTTCCTTGACACTCCTCGGGCATGACACAGAGCTTTCGACCACTCGGCTTGTGCAATCGGGTCGGGGAGGACGGCATTCCATCTCTCCCTGGCTCTCTCCGCGTGCGGCTCGGGGGGTTTATTGAGGATTTTATACAGACTTGATGTTACTTTTGTTTGAGCATCATATTGTAGTATATGATGGATTACAGGGGAGAAGACTGGTTCTGCGGTGCCTGCCCCCCACGTTTGTTTAATTGCATGACATATGGCGTGATATGCCAGGAATTGGCCGGGACTTACCTCGGTGAGGGCCCGCAAGGCCTCGAAGGACATCAGCTTGCCGTCCTCGAAGCAGTCACCCACTGTGTGTACTCCTGCCTCTGTCCACACCGTCAGTGCCTGCGTGCCAGCCCCCGTCCACCCCAGGAGGTGCTCCAGCGGGATATACGGGGAGTAGGGAAGCCCACCTCCCCCACCCCACACATATTTAGCCCAGCAATCGTGCGCCACTGCCAATAGCGGATTAATATTCTCCGTCTTGGGGCGTTTGGATGACAGCCACTTTAACAGGGGGGTTTCATTTAACCAAATCGCCAGCTGCGCAGATTCTGCCAGTGTCGGTCTATAGATCCAATTCTGGATCCACTGCAGCTGTGCGGCTGCGTAATACCGTTCGAAGTTGGGGGCTCCCAGGCCTCCCACCTCTACTGGTTGTTGCAGCGTGGACAAGGCCACCCGTGGTCTGCCTCCGCCCCATATGAGTTGCAGTAGCGCTGTATTTAGGTTGCCAAAAAAGCTTTTGGGGATGATAATCGGTAAGGCCGCAAAGTAGTATAACAGCCTGGGTAGTATCAGCATGTTCGCGATCGCCACCTTCCCTGGCGGCAATAGCGGTAACTTGTTCCAAAACTGCAGCAAGCCTTTTATGGAGGTCAGCGCCCTGCCCAGGTTTCCGTCTCTGAGATCTTCCGTATGATATATGTTTATCCCAAGGTACTTGAACGTTTCGGAGCACCATTTCAGACGCCCCAGCGAGGGAGCCGCTTGCCTTTCGGGGGTCCATTTTACTAGCGGGAACGCACAAGACTTTTCCCAGTTTACCACTAAATCTGACAGGTTTCCGAATTCAGCCAGTAGTGATATTACTGAGGGGACAGTCTCGTAGCCTTTCCGGATATATATTAAGGCATCATCTGCATAGAGCGAGATTTTGTGATGGATCTCGTTCCTGACTATTCCCCAGCTGCGTTCCATGGATCGTATTTTTGCCGCTAGTGGTTCCATTGCTATCGCAAACAATAGTGGGGATAGTGGGCAGCCCTGTCTCGTACCCCTAGTGATCGGAAAACTGTCGGAAATCACCCCACCCTTCTTCACCCTGGCTTGTGGGCTGGAGTACAGTGTCCAGACCAAGCGTATGTAGTTGGGTCCTATTCCCATATGGCTCATTGTGGTCAGCACGAAATCCCACTCCAGCGTATCAAACGCCTTTTCAATATCGAGCGAGAGCACCATTTCTTCATGTGCGTTCGGGGGAGTGTCTCCCATTATGCTCAGAAGTCTACGGATGTTCAAGAAGGTGCTGCGCCTTGGTATAAAGCCGTTTTGGTCGTCGTGTATTATAGTGTGCATTATAGGGGCTAGTCTATTCGTCAATATTTTGCCTAGTATTTCGCAATCTAAGTTTAGGAGTGATAGTGGTCTGTAGGATTTGACATCCGTGGGGTCCCGGCCCTGTTTGGGAAGCACTACTATCATGGCTTCTCTCTGGTATGTGGGCAGGCATTCATTGGTCCAAGCTTCTTCGAACACCTTCAATAGGTGGGGCTTTAAGCAGGATGAATAGGCAGTGTAATACTCCAATGGGAGACCATCTGTGCCAGGCGCTTTGTTCCTGGGCATCTGTGCTAGGGCTAGTTCTATTTCTCCCAGTGTCAGGGGTGCTTCTATTGTTTCCCGGTTGGTATGCGCTAACTGCGGCAGGACGGAGCCCGCGAGAAAGGACTTAAGTTGCGTAGAGGTGCATGAGGTGCGTTTGGTATATAAATTTGAGTAATAGTCTCTGAACGTACCGTTTATCTCGGCTTGTGTGATAGCCATGCGCGCCGGCGCGTATGGCCCCAATTGGGGAACGCTGCTTATCTTCACGTAATAGCCACGCCAGCAATCTACTCGATCTATCCCCTTCTGTTTGCAGACGCATTAGGTGATAGTTATAGTCGTGACATCGGAGTGTGCTGTCAGCCTCGTTATATTTTGAGCGCTTTTCTAATAGGACTGTGTGGGGGATTTCCCCTTGCGCTACTGCTGTTTCTAATCTACCGATTTCCGCCTGTAGTGTGCGTCTTGCTCCCCACGTGGAAGATATGCATTGTCCGCGGACCACCACCTTGTGAGCCTCCCACTCTATAGCGCGTGTTGTTGCGGTCATGGCATTTGTTTCCCAGTACTGGCTTAGTGTAGATTTCAGCGTTTCAACAAACGCTTGGTCTTGTAAGGCCTCCACTTGCAAGCGCCAGGTGGGGATCGCCTGACGTGTCCTGCCCCAATTCAGGGTTACTCTCAGTGGTGCATGGTCCGACAGTGTCTTCGCCAAGTATTCTGCCTCCCCGATCAGGGCTCCCGTGTCCTGAGTGCCCCATATTATGTCTATTCTAGTGTGGGTTCTGTGTGGGGCTGAGTAGAATGAATATTCCCTCTGTTGCGGGTGCCCTAGTCGCCATATATCGTACAGCCTCATACCTCCTGCCCACTCCTGTAGGGGGCCTAGGGTTTTCCTATTTATTGTCGAGCTCGCTCGGGCGTGGGATCTGTCCAGTGTCTCATTTGGGGTACTGTTAAAGTCTCCGCCCCAGAGGGTCGGTGCCATTGGGTTTGTCAATAGGGACGGTGTGAGTGATCCCGGGAAGCCTGCAATCCCGCTATTTGGAGCGTATATGCCGACAACGGCTAGCTGTATGCCGTCCAGCCGGCCCTCTGCTACCACATATCTTCCTCCTTGGTCTATTTTGTGTGCCAGTATAAAAAAATGGAACCCCCGCCGCGATCCAGATCAAGACCCCCCTCGCGAAAGCTGAGTACGTGGTACCTATCAGCTGGCCCCCCCATCTCGCGCGCAGCTCCTATAGATCCGCTTCCAGCGTGTGCGTTTCTTGTAATATGGCAATGTGTACTCCTAATCACCTAAGGCGTGCGTGTACTCTGGATCGTTTACTCGGTGCTCCCAGACCCCTCACGTTCCATGTTACTATGACATAGTGATTTTTGTTATTTGTCCCCTGGGGCGCCATGCAGGTAACTTGGATATATCTCTGTATTTGAGTTCCGGTCCTTGAGCTTAGCCCATCTGGGCGCAGCCCCTCTGATAAAGCTGTGCATTAAAAAGGGGCGAGTGCAGCTGTTTTTCTTGTGTTTTAAGTGAATCCAGCGCGTGTGTGTTTACTAAACTACTGACCCCAACCACCCCAAATGAATTCCTAACCCTACTAACAACTTGCGTGAATCTACTAAACCCGTAACTATGTGAAAAACCCCGTATCCGATTGGATTTCCGTGGTGAAGTGATAATTTCTACCAGATGTGGCTCTTTTACGGGGCTCACATCTTTCCGCAGACTGAGTCTGCAAATGACGTTAGGCGCTCCCCGGGAAGTGAATCCACTCTGCTCTCCGCCCCTCCTCCCCAGTCCCTGCCCATCCCGCATCGGTCAGCTGTTCGTTTATGCCATAGTTACTCATTGCTGGGGGGCACCGCCATCCCGGCTCCCGCCGCCGCCCCGGGGCGCACAGTGGCTCCCCAGTGCAGCCATCATTAGTGCCATCGGTTCGGTAGGACAATTGGGTTCAGTTAAAGTTCTTCCGCTGATCTGGGGGTGATCTTCGGTCCTCCCAGCTCTCCTGTTATGGTGGATACGGAGCTGGCTGTGTCTGAGTCTGTGCCCGTGTCAGGGGGTTTCCTAGCCAACGCAAAGTTGCTTTGCATTAGCAAGGGAGTCTCTTTCAGTACCCTTGCTCTCTCTTCTGCTGCTTGTTGGTCGTTAGGTTGGCCTCTGGCTCGCCTCTTGGATCGTTTCCGTGAGGTAGAAGTTTGCCATTTCTCATCTCCTTCCGCGTCGTCCCGGGGTCGGGCGAGGCCTTTGGCATGCAGCCATGTCCAAGCGTCTTCGGGAGTGGTAAATATGTGGGTGCGATCCTCCGATACCACCCTTAGTTTTGCTGGGAATAACAAGGTGTACTTTATGTTGTGTTCACGCAGACGCTGTTTGATTTTGACATAGGAGTTACGTTGGCTTTGCACCTCCTGTGTGAAGTCTGGGTAAGCATTGACAGTCGAGTCTTTGTATTTATATGGGCCTTTGTTGCGAAATTGTTGTAATATTGCGTCGCAGTCTCTATAGTTTAGGAAACTAGCGATCAGTGGCCTAGGCGATTGGCCTGGGGCTGGGGGTCTGCCCGGGACTCTGTACGCTCGCTCCACGGAGAAAAATTTAGATGGGGCTCTGTTTAACACCTCCTTGATAAGCCATTGTTCCAGAGAAATTTCCGACTCTGGTTGCCGCAAGGTCTCTGGGAGTCCCAGGAAGCGCACGTTGTTACGGCGTGCCCTGCTCTCCATCTCTTCCGATCTCCTCCAAAGCACTTTCAGCTCTGCGTCTAAGCGCTGGATCTGTTTTTGATTATCTTGGGCCATGGGGGTTAGATCGGATAACCCTTCTTCAGCCGATTTCACACTTTCCGCTAAGTTACGGTGGTCCACTCGCAGAAGGTTTAAGTCTTGTGAGACTGCGTCTATTCTGTTTTCCAAGGAGGATTTAGTGTGACGTGAGGGTATTTTCCAATGACTGTAGGGACAGGTTTGTCTGCTGGTCGCTGGGTGTTGTTCCGAGAGCATTGCGGTCCAGGTTCCTGGATGCTTTGGCCCTGCCGGCCATTGTGGGTGACCAGAAGTTTCCTTTTGGAATGTTGTTGCGCACGGCTTGGCGCTAACCTCTCGACCGGCGAGTCTTGGCTATTGCTCTCAGTGTGACGTGTGCTTTTGCCCTTCAGGTGTGACGTTAGTTAGTATAGCCAGACAGGAGCTTGTTCTTGTCTTTTAAGTGCCCAGGGCGTGCGACCGTGTGTTCACGAGACAGCAGAATGGACGTCAGTGCACCTGGGTTCCTCGGCGTGGGTCGCCCTGTAGCAAGATATTGCATCCTCCGTAAGGCTGAGACCCGTGCGTTCAAGGTTGGGGTGCAGGTCCTCCCATGGGCAGCGCCAAGGCCAGGCGGTAGCAGCGCCCCCACAGGGGAAGGGGGGGCACAGCGTTGAGGGGGAGCGGGGCAGATCAAGCCACTGAGGGGGAGCGCGTGTTTAGCCTCTCATGCAGCTACTGGCAAAGATCCGGGGGCGTAGAGGGGCGACAAATTCCTGTTCAATGCGGCGGGTCTATGGTGCCCGGGTTAGGCCCCCCGCTCGCGGCACGGGCACGTCACTAGCGTGAGTCGGCTCGTGGGGGTGAGGGTAGCGGTATCCCCGCTAAGGTTACCGAGTGTGAAGCATCTCCCGTGCCCGAGCAGTTAACAACGCCATCCTCGAGCCTCCCGCCGGTAGGAGGAAGGGCCCGGCGAGGGGTGGGGGGGGTAGAGTTGTTGGAGATTCCCCCCCCACGCAGGCCAAACCTCCCCCGGTAGGCCTCCCCCTCACCTCTGTCTTCTCGTCAAGTGCTCGGGCCCTTTCTTTATCCTGGGCCCTCTTCTGGCGTGTGGGCAATATCGCACGGCCAATGGGGGGCTCGTTCCTCCCCTCCTTCAGTCGTTCCAGCCCGGCAGCGCGGGCCGCGCCCGGGTCTTTGTTCTCGCCCCCAGCTGGCGTCCCGCGCGTCGCGGGAGCTACAATCCCTGCTCCCGATCGCTGGTCTCGGTCCGCGGGCCCCAGCCCGCGACCGAGGGTGGAGACTCGCGTCCCCAGCCCTCTGATGCCTCTCGCTGAGCGGTGATTAGTTTGGGCTCGGGTGCCGCCACGAGAAGGCTCGCCCGGGCCCTCCGGGTAGGCTCCGCCAACTCGCGGCCTCGGCCGGGTTGCGGACCGGCCCCGGCTCCGTAAGCGGCTTCCAGCGCCGCGGGCCCAGTTCGGACAACGCGCGGCCCCCACAGGGTGCAGCGATGCTTCCCGGGAGTAATGCCGCTCCCGGTCTGGATACAAAGTCCCAGGGAGCGCCTCGCAAGATGTTTCCGGCGAGCCTCGGATGGAGCGCACTATTCAGGCGTCCATCCCGGCCGCCATTTTGGCTCCTCCTTAGCAGACCTCCAACATAAACTTTAAAGGTTCAAACTCTGTAAACATTTGGTGTCTGGATACAGACTATAAGAAGTGAAGCCGGAGATCCCAAAAATTGCCAACTGTTAAGCAGCCAACTGAGCTGTACAAGAAGGAAAGGTTCTGCAAGACTTCTGCCTGTGACCTGGACTTAGCACCAAAGCCTGCTAGTCTCCCTGCTGGGTGAGGGGACATCACCCAGGGACTCCAAGTCCACCTGCCCTGGAGCACCAGTGCCTGCACGCTTGCCAAGTCGTGTGTTATGCGATGAAGAGAAAATCATTGAAGGATGGAAGGTCAAGAGGGGAATCATGCTGACTGGGATCCTTGCAGTGAGGTAAGAGGAGCCGCACCCATCGGGTCACTACTTATGTGCAGGGAAAGTGGGTAACCTGCATATTCCAGAGGAGGGCCTCCGTGAAGTAAGATGTGATCCCTTCTGCACCAAACAGGTTACTGTATATATTAGGTCAGTGAGCCCATGTGCCACATGTGGCTGCCGTGGAGCGAGCCCCTTTGCTGTTCCAGTCGGAGCAGGTGTGCAGTGGAGAGACAGTGAACCTGAATGCCAAAGGGGACCACAGGAACCAAGTAAGAATGAGATCTCGTTGAGATCATCATTGGAGGAGAGAGGCTGCAATCGTGACACTAAGGGGTCTGAGGTATGCTTGAAGGTCAGCCTCAAAATCTTCAAACCCCCCACTACTGGAGCTACTAGCTTGGAGGAGCATTGGAGGAATTTGACATAAGCCAATTGCAGCCTGGTTGGGCCGTAAGTGAAAGACTTACCAGAGACAGCCGCTGCAGCTCCAGTGCCCCCAGAGGGAGTGCACTCAGAGTTCAGTCATTCCAATCCTGCTGGTGTATTTAAGACAAATTTCTAGCCAGTCAGCCCTGGGGGAACTTGCTTGCCAGATAGCTCTTCGGCACTAGAACATTTTTGACTTACATAAAGATTTGGAGTGGGACTTCTGAAACTCTTTAAATACTACTGGGGCTTAACCTGAATGTGTTGGTACAAATACTTTACACCTAGATTCTGAAATTAAGCCTGTCTACTCATGCCAAGCTACAAAGGGGGTGAGCTTAGGTAAGGGCGATTCTCCTTTACCCTGACTAGAGTGAGGGTCCTTGCTTGGACAGGGGGTAACCTGACTGCCAACCAAAGACCCCATTTCTAACACCTACCAATATGGATAACATGTGACTCCTACACCTTGTAGACCTGTGTCTTATGTACCATTTTACACACCTTTGAATGATTGTCTCTGAATAATGTGTGTGCAATATGAAGTGCTCAGACACCCTACACTGGAGTGGCGCCATTAAAATAATTAAATTAATTAAATGCATCTGAGGAAAAGTGGTTATGGAGAGTTGAGTGGTACTGTTAAAGGGAGGTAGTGAGGAAATCCATGGCAGAAGTGGTCATTGGGGTGGGTGCCAGCAAACATTCTCACACAGGGTGCCATCAGCACTAAGGACAGCTCTGCCAACACCAACTCAGGGATCGTCGGCCATTTAAAAACAAAAAGATTAATTAGATGTACATGAAAATGTCAAACCTTGTGTAAATGTAAAAGAATTTGAAAGATAGCTTAGCTTGATTAGTGGTCCAAGTACAGCCCATAGTACAGACAGTTGGTGACTTCAAAGCACAACATACTACAACAAAAGCCATACATTAGGAACAAAAAAGACAAAGCAATATGCTACAGCCTGTCACATGGTTGTCTTTTAGTAATTACAATTTTTTTAATGCTCTGAAAATGCTTAGGTGGGGTTCCCAATACTCATTTGATAGGGTCCCCAGAATTTCAAAGGTTAAGAAGTGCTGCTGTAAGACTACATAACACATTCAAGGCAAAGGAGTCAGTGGGCCAATGAATATTTCCTGCTCTTACATTAAACATTGCAAACCATTCCTGAAAGGACGTTTGGTAGGGAGAAAATTAGCGACGGATCTCTAAAAGCAGAAGCACGGTGCCACTAATAAGACAAAAACAGGCTACCACCCAGTTCAGCTGCATCCTGAATAAGGATGTGAAGCCCCCATAAACACACAAAGACCACTGGTGCATAATGCAGATTTTACTTGGTATATAGTTGCTCATGACTCACACAACTGCAAAAAAAGGGTAGAAGAATGCTACCTCAACAGAACGTTGCATCAATGTGGGGGCCAACATACAAAAATGTTTAGGAACAGTCAGACAAATATGGAGAGAGTCTCGTGTAACTGTTATGGTGTTACACACCAGGGAGCACCTACAGGCTTCCAAAGAAATTTAGTGCCCAGTAAATAAAAACAATACTGCCACACGTTGAATGCTAAAAGCCCTCTATAAACCACAAAGTGCCGACACTTGGGCGGTGCGAGCGGTGCGGCTGCACCGGGCACAGACCTCAGGGGGTGCTGTGTTTAGCAATAACTTCAGAAACTTGCGGTTTAAAAGCACCTGCTGAAACGTTCCTTGTGCGTCCAGCCTTCAGGAAACTATTACCATGTCAAGATATTGTGATTAATGTTCCTGCTAGGGAGAGAGATGGGAGTTTTGCCTAGTGGCAGTTTTGACTCGACATAAAGTAGCATAGAGGGTTAATATGCCTGCTGCAAAAAACATAACTATGGGACACTTTTCTTACACCCCTTAGCTCCCCCCTAACGCCACCATGTGTGCTTCATATTTAAAATACGGTGCACCAGGGCAGCAGTTAGAGGACTAGTGTCAGAATTTTTTACGCTAGTCCGGCGCTTAGCAGGATTAGAGTAAAAAATGTTGACATTAATCTTGCAAAGCACCCAGAGGCCCATTGTCACCAATGGAAGCCTCCTTTTAAAGCCAGCACTCAGCAGGAGTTAAAAGTGCTGGAAAAAAATGATGAAATAAATCTGACAGATTTCTTTGCGTCATTTTTTGGCCCCCCTAATGAGGGATGGCCCCTTTGCATACATTATGCCCACCGCAGGAATGATGTAGCTCAAAGGGTTACAAGTGGCACAATTCATGCATTGCGAGACTTTGTAAATATGGTGCAGCGCATTTGGCCTTCTAACTTCACATTAGCTTAAAAAATAAAATGACACTAATGTGGCATTAGAGTGGCACTAGGGGCTCATAAATATGCCTGTATGGGGCATATTAGAAAAACGTGGCGCTGCACACAGTGCTGTGCCATTTTTCTTGCGCCCCTTAGCGCCCCCCTAATGCCACCATGTGTGCGCTCTATTTAAAATATGGCACACCATGGCGGTAGTTAGGGGACTAGCGTCAGAATTTTTGACACTAGTCCAGCGCTTTGCAGGATTAGAGTTAAAAACTTTGATGCTTATCTTGCAAAGCACCCAGAGGCTAATTGTAACCAACGGAAGCCTCCTTTTAATGCCTGCTCTAAGCAGGCATTAAAAGTGCCAGAAAAAATGACACAAAGAAATCTGTCAGATTTCTTTGCACCATTGTTTGCCCCCCCCTTAATGGGGGAACACCTCCTTTGCATACATTATGCCTGGGGCAGGCATAATGTAGCGCAAACGGTTACAAAGTGGCGCAATGAATGCGTTGCGCCACTTTGTAAATATGGTGCAGCGTATTTGGCCTTTTAACTTCATATTAGCTTAAACAAATGACACTAATGTGGCATTAGAATGGCACTAGGGGCTCTTAAATATGCCCCTATGGGGCATATTTGAAAAACGTGGTGCTACACACAGTGCTGCGCCATTTTTCTTGCGCCCCTTAGCACTTCCCTAACGCCACCATGTGTGCGCTGTATTTAAAATACAGTGCACCATGGCAGTAGTTAGGGGACTAGTGTCAGAATTTCTGACACTAGTCCATCGCTTTGCAGGATTAGCGTTAAAAACTTTGATGCTAATCTTGCAAAGCACCCAGAGGCCCATTGTAACCAATGGGAGCCTCCTTTTGATGCCTGCTCTCAGCAGGTGTTAAAAGTGCTGGAAAAAAATGACGCAAATAAATCTGACAGATTTCTTTGCGTCATTTTTTTGCCCCCCCCCTAACTGGGGGATGCCCCTTTGCATACATTATGCATGGTGCAGGTATAATGTAGCGCAAAGAGTTACAAGTGGCGCCACAATGCATGCATTGCGCCACATTATAAATATGGTGCAGTGTTTTTGGCCTTCTAACACCACATAGGCATAAAAAAATGACACTAATGTGGCATTAGAATTGCACTAGGGGCTCTTAAATATGCCCCAGGGGCATATGTGAAAAAAGTGGTGTCTTGCGCCTCTTAGTGCCCCCCAAATGCCACCATGTGTGTGTCATATTTAAAATACGGCGGACCATGGCGGTAGTTAGGGGACTACTGTGAGAATTTTTTACACTAGTCCTGTGCTTTGCAGGATTAGTGTTAAAAACTTTGATGCTAATCCTGCAAAGCACGCAGAGGCCCATTGTAAGCAACGGAAGCCTCCTTTTAATGCCTGCTCTAAGCAGGCATTAAAAGTGGCGGAAAAAAATGACGTAAGAAATCTGTCAGATTTATTTGCACCATTTTTTAGTCCCCCCCCCAATAGGAGGCGGCCACCTTTGCATATATTATGCCTGGCGCAGGCATAATGTAGGGCAAAGGGTTACAAAGTATGGCTCGGTGTATTTGGCCTCCTAACGTCACATTAGCTTAGAAAAATGACACCAATGTGGCATTGGAATGGCACTAGGGGCTCTTATATAGGCCCCTGTAGGGCATTTTTTAAACAAGTGGCGCTGCACACAGTGCTGCGCCACTTTTCTTGCACCCCTTACCACCCCACTAACGGCAACATGTGTGTGCTGTATTTAAAATACAGAGCACCATGGCGGTAGTTAGGGGACTAATGTCAGAATTTTTTACTTTAGTTCGGCGCTTTACAGGATTAGTGTTAAAAACGTTGATGCTAATTCTGCAAAGCACCCAGAGGCTCATTGTAACCAATGGAAGCCTCCTTTTAATGCCTGCTCTGAGCAAGCAAGGAGCTGCAGTTAAAGCAGCTCCCTGCTTGCTGAAGCAATGGTACCGCGGGGGAGGCCTTAAGGCTTCCCCAGCAATGCCAGGTAGCCCGTAAAGGGCTTTCTATTATTATTTTTTTAATTTTTATAAACAGTATTTAAACAAATAAAAAATATATAAGGACCAAGGGTGAGCCCTTGAGGGCTCCCATGCGGTCCCTGAAAGCCTATAAAGGGCTGGAAAAAAGAAAAATCTCATAGTGAAGGTCGCAGAACTTCATACTGAATTTTGGGGGTTTGAGTCCAGCTGGACTAATTTCCATTATTTATTTATTTTTTAATAATTTTTTTAATTTTTTTTTTTAAAGAAACAAATACATATTTTATTTCAAATTGGAGACAAATAACTCATTCTAAATATATCAGACATCAAAGCCTAAAAAACTCTATCTCTCACCCTCTCACTTTCTTTCTCTCTGTCTCTTTCAATCAATTCTCCCACTCAGAAACGTAAACACCCACTCACAGACCCACTCAGACACTCATGCATCCACTCACAGACTCACTCAGACCTTCATGCACTCACTCTCAGCCCCAGTCAGACCCTCACGCACCCAGTCAGACCCAGTCAGACCATCACACACTCACAACCCACTGACACCCTGATGTACCCACTCCTAGTTCTGCACACATACTGACACTCCCACTAAAACACTAATATACGCAATCTCACACCCAGACGGACACTCAGACAGCCACTCTTACCTCCAGATACAGCCTCTCTTACCTATTCTCACACCCAGAGAGGCCCCGGCCAACATCCGCCGTGCATGCACAAAGGGCGTTGCACAACATCTGGTTGGATGGTTAAGGAGGTTGGCTGAAGGGACTGGCTGCAGACCATGCCGCAATGGCCAAAATCTTGAGACTGCAGGACTGACCAGAAGAAGCTTTCGCAACAGTGGAGTCTGAACTTAAAACCTTTGACTGACATTTTTTTTGACAGCGTGGTGGCATTAGCGGTGCACTACACTGCTCCATATTTATACACTAACGCATTGGGCCTAATGCGTTAGTTTGTAAAGCCCTGCTTCGCATTATACCTGTGCCAGGTATATTGTATGCAGGGTAGGCATTCCCATAGAAAACTTACAACTTTTCACTGCATCACTCTACAACTTCACTGGGTCAACATTTTTATGCCTGCTCAAACCAGGGGTAAAATTGACACATGGCTTTTTCAAATGGGACACTCCTCACATTGTTGGAGTTATGTTAGTTTAATGACACAACTACAGCAATGCGTCACTGTAGCACCAACAGATGGGTCAGAATTTCCGACGCATCTGTGAAAGTGTGTGCCAAGGAGTTCTGTATTGTTAATACAGTGCTTCCATGGCATCATTAGGGGATGTGCGGCAGGCGCAAGAAATGTGGAGCATTGATGAAGATGGATCAACTTCGTCTAAATGAAGCCCTTAGTCTTCCTCTATTTTTCTCAAATGATTTTGGAATTTTGTTGTTTTGTGTTTACTTCAAAATCATTTTTACTGCTTGAACTTGACACACACTCCTCTGGGGATTACCTGCAGCTTGTACCGTAGCTACCATGGGCTGAGAAGAGATTATCTCAGAACTGTGTTTCAATTTAAAAGGAGTGAGGTAAATGTGCCGGAAGGGGTGCACCATCTCCCAAATTAACATTAATTCTGACAGCAATGAACGTTGACAACAGCAGAATGTTACACTGCAATAATCTCTATGCAAATATCTAAGAACAGTGCATAAAGAACAACTCAGCTAAAACGTAATTCTGGAATTTTTGCAGATCTCATAATGAGTTTTCACTTGAATGATTGTGTGTGACAATGGATAATAAAATCAAACATCTTGAGGTAATGTTCAGAAACATAATAATATACTTCCTGCAGAAAGGAAGTTAAGTGCAACAAAAAAATGCTACTGGCCAGAGTGCTTGGGTTAAATGAAAAACTGAATTTAAATATGTTTTGCATAAGCACTTTTTTTGATAACACTCTACGACCCCTTGATTGCACTTAATGGCCACTCCAACACTCTCATTTTCTTTTATATTTCCTTTTGCTCTCCTACCTATCTGTTTATCAGTTGATGGGTTAATTACCCATATCCAAGGAAAACTCAAGCCCAATTTCACTAATGATTGTGCTGGTACAATGCAATTTAATTTAGCATTGCACACATAGATCTTTTAAATGGTAAGTACATTGGTGCTGTTTTTTGCATCATGTTGTGTTTCACTTGAGAACTTAACCAGAACTTTACTATTGTGCAAATCACAGCTTCAAAGCAAAGTCCACTCCATTGAAAATGCTTCTTCTGCATCCTTTTATCATGCCTTTTTGATCCTTAGTGTTGTTTTCTTCTCTCCTGTTTTGCACTCCCTAAATACTCGGTGGAGAGCTTTTGATGGATCAAAGGAGTATTCAACAAAGTCACATAACATCTGACAACAACAATATATTTACTTTAATTCACTACCAAGCTGTTTCACTTGCTCTCTCTGAGCCTCTCTTTCTGGTCTTATAATTTCTCTCTGAATCTTTCTCTCTTTGTGTCTCTCTTTTTCTCTGCTCAATTAATAGAGTTGCTGACGAGAGCCACAGCAGGGTTGCAATAATTATTGAGAATACGTTGTCTTTACAAGTTAGCCCTGGTGAAAGATCTTTTGGTGAGAGGCTGAGCTACATGCCTTGATCAATTCCTTAAAATGGAACTCAGACTTTATTGGAGGCCAGAGTCCAAAATCTGTTGCTAGGTGTTGCCTTCTTCATCTTTGCCTGAATGGGTTGGATGGCAGGCATACAGTTCCTGAGGTATGTTGCAACATCTTTAGCTTTGAAACAAGATGGTCTACAATGGCATTCAAGAACTTTTAAGACTGGGCACTCTAGTGTAATGTGCATTCTGGGTTGTGGAATTCTGTGAAGTTCTTTGGTATGGCATTTGGTTGCAGATGGGTATTGTAATGTTTGAGGTTATATTTCAATAACTAACACTGGAGTGCATGAATTTTTGTTTCTACCTTCTTCCTGTCTTTGTGGGACCAGAGTGCATAGGTTGATCGTTTGGTCATGTGAATATCTTGGAAAGAGTCAGTTTGAAGCCTACAGAAATCCAGTGATAAACCTGCTCCACTTATTTTGAGGAGGAGGGTTGGAAAGTGACATTGGCAATTAGATGCAAGTGAAATGCTGAAAAGTTGAGTTTGTTCCACTCTCTGTAAATAGCCTTCCTAGTCACTATTTCAGTAGCAAATGTTCTCATAGGGCAATAGACAATGACAGGGATAAGGTGGTGGTTGATATAGTTAATGAGGAGGATTCCTGTGAAGGGGCTTATGCCAGTCAAAACTTTGTGCTCAGCGTTTTGCCAATTGTATGTGTAGCAATAAAGATGAATTAGAAGAAGTTAAGAGCTTCTAGATAGGCTTAGAGGGATCTTAGTTGAGGAGGATAGGTTAATCAAAAAACACATTTTGGTTATTCAGTATGCAGGAGTTGATGTGGTTTAAGGTGATACTTGGGATTTCATCCAGGAAAGTATTTGTAAAAGTGTTTTTGTTCAGTGGAGGTCTGTAAATCATCAGAAATAAACAATAGAAGTTAGGTTAGGATGAACAGTGACCTTGGAGTGATTTGAAATAGGTCCAGAAGAAACCATGAAAACTTTCCAGCTACAGAAGTCTTTTGAGCTTCTAATTAGACCTGGGTGAAATTTTAATTAAGCTTTTGGATTATGCCTGCTACATGATTATACTATTACCCTACTTTGGGTAACTGCACACCAAACAAGGTGAAAATTTATCACAAATGGCCAATTTGCAGTAAATGTTTACCACAAACGCATTGGACTAAAAGATGGGAGTCTGTTAGTGTTGTTTTTATTTGAATGAGTCTTCATGCCAAAAATCGACACAAGGATGCATTCTGTGCTAAAATATAGCATGAAATAACAGACATGCATTTCACATAAATTTGCGTAATTTTGCCATAATTCTGCATAATTTCTGTGGACAAAATATACGAATTTCACACATCCATACTTCTAATCACCCTACCATATTCAACTATCAGTTTCTGTGTTGATTCGATAATTGGAGGAAATGCCTCATGCATAACTGGAGATGTGCTGTATTGTAACTAATTTCAGGTGATGAAAAGTAGGACCAGAATCTGAGATCATATAGTTCATGTTCAGTTGTTTTTATTTCACCAGCTGTGCATTGGTAAGGAAATGACACATCTACAGGGGCTATACAGAGTGAAAGACGTTGGAGGGAAGAAAAGGTGGAGGAGAGAGGAAGAGGTGAAAAAGGGATAGGTGGGAAGCAAGTGAAGCTGGATCCGACATGTAAAAATTGTAGATAAGTGATGGGTGAACGTCTGTCCTCCTCCAAGACAGGAGTAGGGGACTTCACATTGCTTGCATGGCCAGGAGAGGTGAAATATAGGCTTTTTCAGTGATGGAAGAAAAAGGAGAGTAGTTAATGGTGTGTAATGCATACAGTATTCAGGGATGGAGACAAGAGAAGGAGAAAAAGAAGGACTGGGTACTTGAATGGACAGAGCGCTAATGTACTTCGAAATGTACAATCACAGCAAAGAATGTACATTCACAAATATGCCTTTGTACAGTAATGGTTCAACATCACACTAAAGGAGTCAATCTACTAAACAGACCATACGAAAGCTATATTAATTCAGGAAAAATTGGGTGGGGCATGCATATACATTCTACTAAACAACAAACTTGCAAAGGATATATATTCAAAATGGATAGCTCAGTTCTATGGAGTAAAAAACTATTTAGTCACTGTCATTCACAGAGTACAAAGAAGCACCTTTAGAGTGGGAAAAAACTGAAAATCCTTCAATTAATGGGGACAACATTAAGGGGGTGATTCTGACCTCGGCGGTAAAATGCCCTTACCGCCGGTCAGAAGACCGCCATAACACCGCCGCGGCCGCGGTCAACCGCCACGGTCATTCTGACCCATAACGGCCA
Organism: Pleurodeles waltl; assembly: GCF_031143425.1. Classification (NCBI taxonomy): domain Eukaryota; kingdom Metazoa; phylum Chordata; class Amphibia; order Caudata; family Salamandridae; genus Pleurodeles; species Pleurodeles waltl. The sequence continues at coordinate 549,855,451 of NC_090445.1, forward strand.
AACCTCCAAAAATCCGTCCTCCACTGCAGCCCGCCACATCGGCGGGCAGCGATAAACTGGAGATGACCAAACCTCCACCGTCACGCCAACAGAAATACGCCCATGCCATTACGACCCACGAATCCACACGGCGGTCATTCAAACGCGGTATTCCATTGGCGCTACACACCGCCGCGGTCAGAATACACACACAGCACCAAAACACAGCCACATTGGACAATTTGAAAAACACACACCTGATACACATACACACACCACTCCCACACAATCAACCAACTATAAAACACACACCCACATCACCCACAAACCCCTGCGACCCCAAATACTGAGAGAAGGAGAGAGAGACACAGCAGACAATCCAAAGGAAGACACACTGAGGCACACTACACCATCACACACACCACATAGTAGCACAAAGCACCACTCACCAACACACTCCTCATCACATACACCACCCCACACCTCACCCACACCACCCCATGGCACCCCAAAGGCATCCACGATTTTCGGACCAAGAACTCCGGGTCATGGTGGAGGAAATCCTAAGAGTGGAACCCCAGCTCTTCGGCTCGCAGGTGCAGCACACCAGTATAGCCAGGAAGGCGGAGCTATGGCAGCGAATCGTGGACAGGGTCAACGCGGTGGGACAGCATCCCAGGAATAGGGAGGACATCCGCAAAAGATGGAACGACCTACGGGGGAAGGTCCGGTCGATGGTCTCCAGGCACAACATCGCGGTCCAGAAGACTGGCGGCGGACCCCCACCCACCCCTCCCGAATTTACATCGTGGGAACAAGACGTCTTGACCATCCTGCATCCTCAGGGCCTCGCAGGAGTAGCCGGAGGAATGGACTCTGGTAAGTCCCATCTCAACTACTATATCCCCCACACCCCACCAGCATGCCAACCCACACCCCCACCCTCACCCCCAACCCCCCAGCACACATCCTTCCTGACAATGTCTCACCAGCACAACCCACCCATCCCAACACCAACTCCTGCATGCCAACACAAACCATGGGCACCCATCACCTAAGCATGACCACTGCACTAACCCCTCCCCCCCACTAAATACCCTCACAACACCTCGCTCCAGGGAATGCCTGCACTGGGGGACAAGGGCACCCACAACACGCCTGCTATTGCACACACAGAAACAATAACCAAACTCTCTTACCCCATGCAGGACCCGAACGACAACACACCAGCCAGGAGGGTCCAGAAGTGTCCATCCCACCACCGGAACAGGCCCACACTGAGGATAGCAGCTCTGTCGACAGTGAACCTGATGACCAGCCCGGACCATCGGGGACCTCTGGGCAGTCGGTTCCCCTCACCCAGACACAGGCCACACCAGACCCGACCCCCTCTGCCGACACCAGCACAGCTCCCACCCAGCGGGCCCATGCCTCTGTCTCTAGGACAGCTCAATCAGCGGTGTGTCTGCCACTACAGGGCACCCAGGCTAACCCGACACCCCAACAACAACAGGGACCTGGGGGCAGTGGGAGCGGGCACACCGGCCAGGGGACAGAGGCCGGGGGAAACCGGGCAGCTCGGAGGGCTGCTGTGCGACAGGGGGGGGAGGAGAGGCCCAGGGAACCCACTCTCCAAGAGGCCCTCACCACCCTCATGGGGGCCTACCACCACTCCCAAGAAACGATGGCGACGGTACTGGCCAGGTTCACTGAGATCCAGGCACAGCAGGAGGAACGCTACATGGGCTTCAGGGAGGAGCTGAGAATCATCGGGACCGCAATGGGGACCATCGTCCTGGCCCTCCACAGGATAGAGGACGCGTTGCGGGACCATGGTGCACCACACAGGGCCCCTGTCACTAGGCCGGACCAGGAACAGCCTACCACCTCCGCCGGCGCTAGTGGACAGGAGGTCCCAACACCTCGACAGCCCCCCAGAACCCCACCTCCTGCTGAAGAACAACCACCCCGTAAGAGGAGCCTGAGACCAAAGAAAAAGACAGAGTAGGATGTCAAGACCCCCGCCAGCAGGACATACCCCCTCAAGTCTTCCCACTGTCCCACATTGCCACCCTGTCCAACCATGAACTGCCTATGCTCCATCCTTCCACAGGCAAAAGAACAATGCACCTGTGAGACTGAGAACTGGACTCTGCCATGGATATTCCTCCACCCCCACCCATCACCCTTAGAATCACATGTACCGGTATCTAGCACTGTAAATAAATCACTTTTTGCACACAAACCTGTTTTGAGTCATGCTGTATTATTAACAAAGGGATAACATATTACTGTTCAATTTCTGTCCTGTCAATTAGTCATGACAACATACCAATGTCAATACGCTGTATTTCATGGGCGAACCAAGCAGAAGTCAGGTACTGAGTCAGACAGCACTGAGAAGGGAAGGGAAAGGCATAAATTAATAAAAAACATCTGTGGGGAACTACAGAAAGTATAGATGCAGGAGGCTAGAAGCAATTGTGAAATGGCGTGGGTGATTCTTACCTGGGTGTTACTGGAAATACTGTTGTATCACTCTGTCCCTATTGTCTGTGTCGTCCTCAGAGTCTTCCTCCTCTTCACTCTCCACAGGCTCCACGGCTTCTACAACACCACCATCTGGACCATCCTCCTGCAGGAAAGGCACCTGGCGTCGCAAAGCCAGGTTGTGAAGCATACAGCACGCCACGATGATATGGCACACCTTCTTTGGTGAGTACATTAGGGATCCACTAGTCATATGCAGGCACCTAAACCTGGCCTTCAGGAGGCCAAAGGTTCGCTCAATCACCCTCCTTGTACGCCCATGGGCCTCATTGTAGCGTTCCTCTGCCCTTGTCCGGGGATTCCTTACTGGGGTCAGTAGCCACGGCAGGTTGGGGTAACCAGAGTCACCTATTAGCCACACACGTTGTTTCTGTAGCTGCTCCATCACATAGGGGATGCTGCTATTTCGCATCACATACGCGTCATGCACTGACCCTGGGAACTTGGCATTTACATGGGAGATGTACTGGTCAGCCAAACAGACCACCTGGACATTCATCGAATGATAATTCTTTCTGTTTCGGTACACCTGCTCATCGTCTTTTGGGGGTACCAAAGCCACATGGGTCCCATCAATGGCACCAATGATGTTGGGGATATGTCCAAGGGCATAGAAATCACCCTTCACTGTGGGCAAGTCACCCTCCTCGGGGAAAATGATGTAGCTCCGCATGAGTTTCATCAGGGCAGACAACACTCTGCTCAAAATCTTTGAAAACATAGGCTGAGACATTCCAGATGACATGGCCACTGTGGTCTGGAATGACCCACTGGCCAAAAAATGGAGGACTGACAAAACCTGCACCAGAGGGGGAATCCCTGTGGGTTGGCGGATGGGGGACATCAGGGCTGGCTCCAGCTGGGCACACAGTTCATGGATAGTGGCACGGTCAAGTCGGTATCGAAGGATTATATGGCGTTCTTCCATTGTCGACAGGTCCACCAGCGGTCGGTACACGCGAGGATTCCTCCTTCTCATCCCAAGTCCCAGCGGACGGTGCCTAGGAAGGACAACATGGAGCACAGAGTCAGCCAAACCACAGGTACGTACAGACAGCTTGCACAGTTAGAGAATGGCAATGGGTTGAAAGGCGTTTATGTGTGGCAATGCAAGGCCTAGGCCTGTGTGTCGCAGTCAAAATTAAGCCATGTGGGCCCTTGAAATGGCGGCTGCCTGACCTGTGAAGTGGGACAATGGGATGTGAGGTCACTGCGCTGGCGGGGCACACCGTGGCGGTAGGCGGTCGAAGACCGCGGCGCAAAGCCGCATTGGTTAACATTGAAGCCTATGGGTTTCAGGAGCCAATAACGAAGTGCGCCGGCGGTCGCGGTACGCACCGCCGCGGTACGCACCGCCGCGGACGTGACCGCCATTTTCTATCTGCTTAATCACTCGAGACCTGATCATCCACAGGAGAGGACCTATACTGCAAGTGCTGCTGTGACCTCGGTCTGGAAGATACAATGGCTGCTGTGACTGGGGAAAGGGCCCCTGCCTTCACGTCTGAAGAATTGGACTCTACGGTCCTCCAGACCAACAAGTGAGTACCCCGGGTGCTAATGGAATGGGCTATGCCTGTGTGGATTGGGGTGGATGTAAGTTGGTGGGGTGGGGTGGGGGGCGAATGAGGAGTGCAACGCCTGACAGATGAGAGCATGTGCCATATGGCAAAGTGGGTGGGGGGGGGCCAATTACATCTAACATGCAGGCCATTGATGATTTCCTCCTTTCCACCCTGTACATGTCTAATAGGTCAGCGCCCATCAGAAGATCGATATTTGGCGTGCCATCGCCAAGGAAGTCCGGACCTTGGGGGTCCACAACAGACGGGGCACCCACTGCCGCAAGAGGTGGGAGGACATCCGCCGCGGAACAAGGAAGACCGCAGAAACACTGCTGGGGATGGCCTCCCAACCTAGGAGGGGTGCCAGTCGCACCATGACACCCCTGATGTCCCGGATCCTGGCGGTGGCCTACCCTGAATTGGATGGGCGCTTTAAGACATCACAGCAGACACAAGGGGGTGAGTATCAGCACATTCTCCTATCTTTCTGCGCAGTGGAGGCGTCTGGGTGGGGGAGGAGGGCTGTGGGTGACATTAGGCCAGGGCGCTTTCTGTAGTGTAGTCCTCTCCCTTAGGCATGGCCCTGTGCCCCCGGCCCCCACCTCTGTAGGGTGACAAGTACAGCCATTGAAGGTCCAGCATCTCCCATGTGCGCGTTTGACGTCTCTTGGCCTGTTGTCTTAGTCAGTAGTACTGAGTAGTGTACCCCGAATGCGCGGCTTAGTGCATTAGGCACCTGTGTCTGTCCTCTCCGCCAACGGTGTTGACATTGCATGCACTCAACCTGGTCTTCTTTTTTCTCCCCCCACCCTTTCTCTTCATCTTCTTGTGCATGTGTGCATTAGCATCATCAGGCGGAGGAGATATGGCATCGGAGCACGAGGGAGCTGCAGGACACAAGGCCCCGGTGGGCCCAGGAACAGACACCGAGGGCACCAGTGATCCGGAGGGCGAGGGGAGCACCACGACGGGGACCGCTGGTGAGAGCAGCGAAAGCGACACGTCCTCGGATGGGAGCTCCCTAGGGGTGGCGGCAACATCCGTGCCCCCCGCCTCTACAGGTACAGCCGCCACCCAGCGCACCAGCCCCGCCCTCCCAGCAGCCCCTCAGTCTTCGCTCCGTGCCGCTTCGCCCAGGAAGGCGCGCGTCTCCTTCGCCCCAGGCACCTCAGCCCCTGCCCCTGTTGCCCCTGCTGCCCTCAGTGCGGAGCTCATTGACCTGGTAAGGACGCTCATTGTTGGGCAGACGACCCTTCTGAATGCCATCCAGGGTGTGCAAAGGGAGGTGCAACAGAGCAATGCGTACCTGGAGGGCATTCATTCGGGTCAGGCTGCCCATCAACGAGCGTTCACTGCTCTGGCCTCAGCACTGACGGCAGCCATTGTCCCTGTTTCCAGCCTCCCTCTTCTGACTGCCTCCAGCCTGTCTCTGTCTCCTGTTCCTCAGCCTATCCCATCCACACCATCAGACCAGCCTGCACACACCTCAACACCCAAGAGCAGCTCATCCAAACACAAGCACCACAGATCCCGCAAACACTCACCCGAGCAACACCCAGATGCAGACATGCCAACAGCCACTGCCACCCCTGTGTCCCCCTCCTCCTCGTCTCCCTCCTCCCTCCCTGTGACGTCTACACTCACACCTGCATGCACCCCCACATCAGCCAGTGCTTCCATCACCACCTCACCCTCCAGTACAGTCCACACTCGTGCAGTCACCACCCCCACTGCCATGTACACGTCCCCTGTGTCCTCTCCCACTGTGTCTGTCACCCCCTCTTCCAAGACACACAAACGCAGGCAGCCACCCACCCAACAGCCATCCACCTCACGACAGCCTACAGCACCAGCACCTTCACCCAATGACAGCACACCTGACTCTCCTACAACCACCTCCTCTACCTCCACTTCCATCTCCACTACTCCTACCCTTTACCTTGGCCCTAAAAAACTTTTCCTGGCTAACCTTAACCTCTTTCCCCCCGATGACCCCCCCCATCCATCTCCAAAGAGTCCCAAGAGCACCGCAGCCACCACCAGCCCAGCTTCGGGTGTCACTGTTGTGCCTGGGTTCTGGAGCCCACCCTTTGCCAGCAGTGACACATCGAGCTGCAGCAAGGACACGTCCAGCCCCCCCCCCCCCGGCAAGAGGACCCGCAAAACCAAGGACCGCCGTGCGAGGACTGACAGGGCTGCCCCCAAGGAGCAATGTGCGGCCACTTCACCACCCACACCATCTGGGGGAGGCAAGGGCCCGAGAGCCCGATCAAAGGAGCGGAAGGGCAGCAGGAGCGCGGAGAAGGTGGACCCCACATGCCACATCCCAGCTGGGAAGGAGGACACTAAGGAGGCCAGGAGTCCGTCCCCGAAGGGTCCAGATACGTCACGGTCCGAGGGCGACTGAACAGGGAGTCCAGGCCAGGTCTGGCTCCCTTGACCTGCTGGATGGGCACCGCTGAACAGGGCCCGCGGTGCAGACAAGCACCGCTGAACAGGGCCCCGCCGTGGAGATAGGCACCGCTGAACAGGGCCCGCGGTGCAGAAGAGCACCGCTGAACAGGGCCCGCGGTGCAGAAGAGCACCGCTGAACTGGGCCCCGCCGTGGAGATAGGCACCGCTGAACAGGGCCCGCGGTGCAGAAGAGCACCGCTCAACAGGGCCCCGCCGTGGAGATAGGCACCGCTGAACAGGGCCCGCGGTGCAGAAGAGCACCGCTGAACAGGGCCCCGCTGTGGAGATAGGCACCGCTGAACAGGGCCCGCAGGGCAGAAGAGCACCGCTCAACAGGGCCCCGCCGTGGAGATAGGCACCGCTGAACAGGGCCCGCGGTGCAGAAGAGCACCGCTGAACAGGGCCCCGCCGTCTCAAGCACCGCTCCGCTGGGCCCTTCCTCTCAAGCACCGCTCCGCTGGGCCCTTCCTCTCAAGCACCGCTCCGCTGGGCCCTTCCTCTCAAGCACCGCTCCGCTGGGCCCCGCCGTCTCAAGCACCGCTCCGCTGGGCCCCGCCGTCTCAAGCACCGCTCCGCTGGGCCCCGCCGTCTCAAGCACCGCTCTGCTGGGCCCCGCCGTCTCAAGCACCGCTCCGCTGGGCCCTTCCTCTCAAGCACCGCTCCGCTGGGCCCTTCCTCTCAAGCACCGCTCCGCTGGGCCCTTCCTCTCAAGCACCGCTCCGCTGGGCCCCGCCGTCTCAAGCACCGCTCCGCTGGGCCCCGCCGTCTCAAGCACCGCTCCGCTGGGCCCCGCCGGGCCCCGCCGTCTCAAGCACCGCTTCGCTGGGCCCTTCCTCTCAAGCACCGCTCCGCTGGGCCCTTCCTCTCAAGCACCGCTCCGCTGGGCCCTTCCTCTCAAGCACCGCTCCGCTGGGCCCCGCCGTCTCAAGCACCGCTCCGCTGGGCCCCGCCGTCTCAAGCACCGCTCCGCTGGGCCCCGCCGTCTCAAGCACCGCTCCGCTGGGCCCTTCCTCTCAAGCACCGCTCCGCTGGGCCCTTCCTCTCAAGCACCGCTCCGCTGGGCCCTTCCTCTCAAGCACCGCTCCGCTGGGCCCCGCCGTCTCAAGCACCACTCCGCTGGGCCCCGCGGTCTCAAGCACCGTTGATGGTTCATTGTGCCCACCATGCCTCCTCCTTGACCAGTGGAGACTGTCATCCACATGATGGACTGTGGCTTTGCACTCCCCAGGATGGTCCAGTGGGCAATCCACCCACTGCAGAGACTTGAGAGACTGTGGCTTTGCACTCCCCAGGATGGCACAGTGGGCAGCCCACCAACTGTAGAGACATTGAGAGACTGTGGCTTTGCACTCCCCAGGATGGCACAGTGGGCAGCCCACCCACTGTAGAGACATTGAGAGACTGTGGCTTTGCACTCCCCAGGTTGGTCCAGTGGGCAGGCCACACACTGTAGAGACATTGAGAGACTGTGGCTTTGCACTCCCCAGGTTGGTCCAGTGGGCAGGCCACACACTGTAGAGACATTGAGAGACTGTGGCTTTGCACTCCCCAGGATGGTCCAGTGGGCAATCCACCCACTGCAGAGACTTGAGAGACTGTGGCTTTGCACTCCCCAGGATGGCACAGTGGGCAGCCCACCAACTGTAGAGACATTGAGAGACTGTGGCTTTGCACTCCCCAGGATTGAACAGTGGGCAGGCCACCCACTGTAGAGACATTGGGAGACTGTGGCTTTGCACTCCCCAGGATTGAACAGTGGGCAGCCCACCCACTGTAGAGACATTGAGAGACTGTGGCTTTGCACTCCCCAGGATTGAAAGGTGGGCATGGTGGCTCCTCGTGGATCTGGCGTCGTGGACTCATGTGGCTGTGGTGCCCCCCCCTTCCCTTCCCCCTGAGGTGCCTGTAGTTTTTACATCTGATGCCCCTGCAGTGTTCTCTCCAAAGGACTCAGGTCTCCTGTGTGGGCTTTGCCCTTGTTTCTCAAGACTTTGGCCCACGGACATGCTGAATTGGTAGGATGTGCAGGACTTGGTACTTCAGTCATACACTGATGTGTATGTCATTAGTTTTGTTGTGGATATCTTTCATGGTTGTACGCTAATTTTCTGGAGCTTTTTGGTACATAAATATTTATTCCAAATATGATTATGTCCTAGCATTTTTCAGGGGTGTTTGGGTGGTGTCACTGTGACTTGGTGCTCTGCATTGGTGAGTACATGATTGGGGGGAGGGGGTCGCATATGTGTGTGCCCGTAACCTTTCGTCCTCCCCCTCCCGTGTGTCGTAGGTGCAGTACTCACCGTTGTCGTGACTTCGTACTCGTGGTAGATGAGAAGGTAGACGAGAGCAGGTATGATGTTCAATTCGGGTTCCCTGCTGTCCTCCGTCCTCGTGGAGTGCGTAGAGGTGAGCGTTTTCCCGTTCGTAGTCTGTTTCCGCCGTGTTTTTATCGGCGGTGCTCCCGCCCCGGAAAAGGTGGCGGATTGGTGAGTTATGATAGTGTGGGCGGTACATTGTCTGCCGCCTGCCTGTTGGCGGTGACCGCCGCGCTGTTTGTCTGTACCGCCGCGGCGGTCGGAGTGTTAAGTTGGCGGGCTGTGTTGGCGGTTCCCGCCAGGGTCAGAATTCCATTTTTTGGACCGCCAGCCTGTTGGCGGGTTGGCCGCCGCTTTAACACCGACCGCCAGGGTTAGAATCACCCCCTAAATAAGTAATCGAATGCACCAGTAGAATGTCCTCCACAATACTATCTCCATGGTGGAGAAAATTCAGCTGTGAAATCTACTCAGTATATAGAGTTTCCTCCAGGAAATTGAGGATTTTCAGTTTCCTCCAAACTTTAAAGGACTCCACTAGGACTAAGAGGCATAGTAAGTGCAGTTAGTAACTGTGGAAGCATTTCAGTGCCATAGGCAAAGACTTGCATTCGCTTGTGGTGCTTTACCCTCCTTCCACAGCCAAAAAGGACATTTTTGCAACTCAGCACAGGGCGCTCTTTGTTGACACCTGCTAATAGCTAAATAACACGGCTGTACCTTATTTAAGGTGCATCTCAATAAAAGTATTTATAGCTCTATACACAACTAATTCCATAATACAGCAATGATGCATTATTATATCATATGTTATTTTTTAAAGCAAAATGCGTCCTTGCATCAGTTTTGTGCACAGGATGCCTGTTTAAGTCCATGCTGCGTGAGCGGTTAGGATTTAATTACTAGATATTACTTTCCATGTGGCTACCTGCATAGCCCTCAATGCTGTTCTAGACTTTTCGAAAAGAGCTTGATAACTGGATTATTCCTTCACCAGTTAGCAATTTAACAGTGTCACTGGATTCATTATTTCTGCATAAAGACATGGATGTTTATAATCACAGCTTCTCCATTGTTCACAGTTTTGATTTGAAGGATTACAGGTGAGCAAAATTAGTAAAGTCGCCTTTTGCAATCTTTGAGGTTCAACAACGTTTTAAAATTTAAAATATTGTGGAATTAATAAAAATATTAATTAAAACATTTTCACTAATTATATTTGCAGGAAAAACTGGACTTCATTTTTCACATGTAGGTATTTTCTTAGAAAAAAGCCTAGGCTCTAAAAAAAATGTTTCTCGAATTTTCACTAGTGGCTTCATTTTCTGTTTCACCTTGAAGGAATGATGTGATTGTTCCATGATTACGTGGCAACTTCCATAAGGAAGTGAGTGTGTGTAGGAAAAGGCTTAGTGTAGCAGCTGGAGGATTCTTCGAGGCCAGTGATTCAGGACTGGCCCCAAATAAGGGGAGAATGCATAGAGGCTGGCGGGGAGATATGTATCATGCAATGGGGGGCAGAAGGAAAGAGTCTGGTAATGGAAGAGGGAAAGATAACCTAAAGTTGATGTGTTACTGAGTGAAAATGCAAAGATGTAAAGTTACAATGATCATTTGTGTTGCCTGCTATCCAATATAATCATTCTCAGAGGAGTCTATTTTAGTACACCTAGTTGGCAGAGTAATTATTTTACTATGCAAAGAACTAATACGTTCTAAGAGGGCAAGGTGTAGTGATGTAGTCAACTTTCAATTCTTAGTATAGTATCCAACTGAAACCAAAGAATTTGCAAGCTTTCACTAACTCCAAAACTGTATTTATTACAATTATTACTTTCAAAATAAAAATAAGGTTCTGTTTCTTAATGTCTACCCATAGTGGTGAACCAAAAACAGTCTGTTCTGAAATGCCTTAGGTCCTTCACTGACTGAGCTGAGTATGTTGCTCCTTAGTGTGCCTTCTTGTGATTTATAGGGTAGTCTAATCATAGGTGTGGGTCCTAAAATACCATGCTAAGTATCAACATCTCATTATTCCTTAATTACAAAATGATCTGGCTAGTTTATTTCATAACTGATCTGTGTTATTGCATATGTCCTAAATGAAACAAAGTGGTAGGGCCCAGCTTAAGAAAGGATCTGAATAAATGCATAGGTAGAGATCTATGTCGCAGAGGGATAGGTCTGTTTATTCATATAGGTGGGTAATGGATAGGTCCATATAGCTTACAGTAACCTAGGTGTTTCAAATAGCAATGACAATGATTGTATTGAATAGTAGTGTTTCCCTACTACACACTTTGGCATTATGTAGACAAGCAAGCAGAGAGTGACAAAATGTGCCCACAATCACACAGCAGGTAAACTAGCTGGCACCTAAAGCCAGCTTTGCGACGTTTGCTGTCTGGTGGATGATCAGGTTAGTCAATGATGATTTGAGAACTGCTATTTGAAACCTTAGGTCAGGCTCCCCTTCTGACCCCTGTCCCCTTTTGTTCTAGCGCAGGGAGTGGGTATTAACAATCCAGTTCTGAACTCCTCATTGAAGAAGTCTTTTTTATCTGGGATAGTCCCTTCTAACTGGAAACAGGCCAAGATTCTGCCTCTCCTGAAAAAACCCAAAGCAGACCCCAATATCCCAGGCAACTACAGGCCTATCTCCTTGCTGCCAACCTCATCACAACTTGTGGAGAACTGTGTGAATCAGCAGCTTTCCAACTACATTGAATCCAACAGGTTACTCCCCCCAATGCCAATCAGGTTTTAGGCTGAAATTCAGCCCATAGACAGCACTTCTGAAAGTGTCCAAAGTGATAAAGTGCACTTTCGATGCATCAGGAAAGGCATTCCTGGTTTTGCTGGACCTTTTCGTTGCTTTGACGTGATCCCTCACTCCAGGGTCCTTGCCCATCTGTATGACATAGGCATCAGGGGCACAACCCTGAAGTGGCTGAAATCCTTCCTCGAAGACGGATGCCAAGAGGTTTGGATGCCACCTTTTTCTTCCGGTATGAGCAGTGCCTGGGTAAGAGTGTCCCAGGTCTCTGCCCTTGGCCCAACCATGTTTAACATCTATATAACCCCTCTAGCAGCGATGGTCGAGTCTTTTGGGGCCAAGATTACCTCCTATGCCGATGACACTCAGATGCTGTTTTCATTTAAGGAAGGTGAATTTATTGCCCAAGATGTCATTAAACCCTGCTTGTCAGCTAGATCACAGTGAATGAGTACTAACCAACTCAAATGTAAGACTCACAAGACAGAGGTTCTCAGCTTTGGCCATAACTTCACTCTCAATCTGCAAGCTCATTGGCCAGATGGGGCTCAAGCTGCCACTGTAAAAAAAACTCAGGAGTCAAGTTTGACAAACAGCTGATGCTGAAAAAAACAAATCAATTCAGTAGTCAGTACATGTTTTGGTCTTATACGTACTGCAAAAAAAAAGTTTGCTGTTCCTCTCCTTGCCTGTGAGAATAACAGTGATCCTGGTCCTGATTTTTCCAGGCTGGACTATGCCACTTCCCTTTCTGCAAGCCTAACACCCTATTTGCTGAAGAAACTGCAAACGGTCCAGTACGTTGTGGCCCGTCTGGTCCTCAAGATACCAAGATGATCTTCCGTCTTGTTACACCTGAAGAACCTGCATTGGCTCCCTTTTAAACCAGCATTTGTAATGCAATAGGTCTCACGTTTGCTTGAGCTAGAGCAATTAGCATTGTAAACTCCTAACCAGACTTTTCTTGCCACATAAATTGAAAATAAAAAGTAAAACAGTTTCACATAACTAACCGGACTTTTCTTGCCATATAAACCGAAAAGTAAAAGTTTCACATAAGCCAGCTAGTGACCACCATCAGTGCAAAGCAGACACAAAAAGGAAAAATAAAAAGTTATCTCGCAGTGAAACCTATCGCAAAAGTGCAATAATCCATTTAACAGACAAAAGTGCAATTACCTATTTAACAGGATCGATGTCATGCACAGCACTCGACTTCTACCCAGTGAGATCGCACTGCAGAAAAAGAGAAAAAGTAGTCCAGACCCCGGATGGAAAACATCGAGCCTCGTATGTTTTCAGTACTTAGTCAGTGCGCTTGTGGAGGGCTAAGCACCGGAAGAGGCATGATGTATGCATGCTTTACACCAATGAAAACAAGCAGATTTTAACGGGCAAGCCCACAAACCAATGAAAGAGACTGACGTGACATGGCTATGGTTTGAAGCCCAAAGAGAGATTACAACACGGGATGGAGCAATTTGCGCTCGCCCCTAAAAAGGATCCTGTTCAAGACGCTAATCCTTGTGCACACATCTTTGAACCATTGGCCAAGTACCTGCCTTCCAGGATTCAAGGCTACAGTCCCATGGGAAGTCTGCACTCTTCCCACAGCCATCTGGCTAAAGTTCCCAGGGTCAGGCTGGCAAAATCAGGAGACAGGTCTCTCTTTTCTGGACCCCAAGCCAGGAACAGACTTCCTGCCAAATTCAAATTGAAAGGGAGAGGCCTTTCAGAAAGCAACTCAAAACCTGACTTTTCACTTGCTAGTTAAGACAACCTCAGCTCTTTTCCATTCCACTCCGGGACACTCCTCAGAGTAGCTGTGCGCTCTAGAAATATCGCCATTCATTCCTTCATTCAATACATAAAAGCACAGTTGAGCAACGCCAGATCTAATTTTCTGGTAAATCTATTTAGTAAAGCTTTAATTTAAACAGTATTTTGCTGTGCAACCAAGAAGTTTCAAATGGCTTAGTTCGGTGCTTTCTTTAGGGAGATATGCAAGAAAACAAATAAATCTGCAATAGCAGTTTATGAAACGTGGACCATTAGCTTCCATCATTAGTTGCAGAGTATCAAGAGAAGCAGCATAATAGTTGCCATAGTAGCTAATTATTGCTTCTGCCAATGAGGAGTTCAGCAACTAAAAATAATTGTGGTCTGGCAGACGAGTACAGATTTGCAAATAAAATCTTAAAACATTAACTGAAATACCAACACGTAGGAGCGTACTCGGAAGTTGCGGCGCCAGTCCTCCGTGAAAGAGGCTTAACATTACTGCATGTTTCGCTCCCTGATCACTGTAATTGCTTAGCAATTAAGGGATTAAAGTGGTAAAGGTCAGTCTGGTGTGCTTCATCCAGCTTTACTCCATGGAGGTTAATTGATCTGGAAAATACTGTAAACATTCGATTTCCAACGCTCTCTTTTAACAGCAAATGACTCCATGCTAATTTATTTAAAAATAAAAAAGTACATCTCCCCGCCAATTAGTGTCCTTGCTATTCGAGGCATCCCATAACTGCCTGGGAAACAGTTCAATACAATAAACGGTTGCCTTTGCTAAACCATTAGCCCAAGTGATGGGATGTTGTGATTTTTTTTTTCTGTAGCTTCCACACAAGCATGAACTATGGTTAAACGTGTCCACCGTACATTTGCTGATGAAATGGGAACCACAGACAAATAAGCACATGTATTAGAAGAGACAGCAAGCCTGCAAGGCAGGCAGAGAGTATACAACAGAGCAAATAAGAGGAACTGCTCACCACTTCTGCACCAAGTGTGGATAAAGATTCAACATTCGCTAAGTGAATCTCCCAGGAGCCAGCTTTAGCTGATGTGTTTCGCCATCTATCGCCTTTATTACGAATGGCGGTATTCTACAAAGAGCGGTGACAGTGGGTGGAATTCTCTCACTGGCTATTCCGAATGGCCTTGGAATTACCAGGTCTGCCAGCTCTGGACCTGTAGACACTGCCCCAGTTTCACTGGGTGCAGATGCGGTACAGTGGATGAGGGCAGGAGCATAGCCTAGCCCAGAAGCAGCACAGGGACATCATTTCCCACATCCCTGCCAAGGCATCATCCTGTCCACCACCCCACTCACATCTTCCAACTGACTTGAGCAGCAAGCAAATACCAGCAGATTTATACCCAGAGACGATACGTAAAAGGGCTCAGTATTACAGAGCAATGTGATTATGCATATTTAATATTCCAGTCAAAATAACTTGAATTTAGTGTGGGAATACCAGCCATAAAATGAGATATTGGTCCTTTTCTGCCCTAATAAGGTCCTATGTACTTAAAATAATAGCTTCGAGAAATTAATTAAGATTGCAAAATGTAAAAGGAAAATGTTATTGACAAAATCTTTGTATACCCTTGTCTGTAAGAGAGGTGGGAATTTACAAACATACATGGTGTGGGCTTTGGACAGCTTTTTTCAACCACTGAGTATTGTGGTACAACTCAAGACACTGGCTAAAAGAGTTGTACATCAGTGCTGCTATCACTTCACTGCTTTTCGGGGATGTAAGCATCACACCAAAGTAGTTCTACCCACAAACATTTCTTAATCCATTGAGCATCCCACCACCTGCATACACTCAGCTTCTTCATCCCTACCACTGGTCCATTACTCCCCGCTGCTCCTTCACACCTCACCCCCGTCCTGCTCCCCCCTTTTTATCTGCGATCCTGTCTGCTATTGGGACTTTCACTCCAATTTCCATATGTGTACCACCTTATGTTTTTTACTTTACCGTTATAAAGTGCCCATTGGCCATGTGGGAATATTAAATGAATAAAGCAAAAATGCACACCAGTTTGTCAAAACGAATGTGCATGCATTTGTCACGATGCATGCATGTTTCCACTGCAGCCACCTGGGAAGGGACACAAACCATTCTAAGATGGTCTCTGTGAGTAAATGCACCACGACAACTAGCAGCCAATTTGATATATAAATATATATATACACACACATTTCAGCACTCACTTAGGGCCAGATGTAGCAAAGGATTTGCGCGTCGCAAACGGCGAAAATCGCCGTTTGCGAGGCGCAAATGCCTCTTTGCTATGCAGAAATGCATATTGCGAGTCGGGACTGACTCGCAATATGCATTTCAGAATCGGAAATAGGAAGGGGTGTTCCCTTTCTATTTGCGATTCGGAGTGGCATGCAATACCATTTGCGACCGAATATGCGGTCGCAAAGGGTGTCGCAGTTACCATCCACTTCAAGTGGATGGTAACCCACTCGCAAATTGGCAGGGGTCCCCATGGGACCCCTTCCCCTTTGCGAATGGACCCAATACTATTTTTTCAGGGCAGGTAGTGGTCCAAGGGACCACTACCTGCCCTGAAAAAATACCGAAACTAAAGGTTTCGTTTTTTTTTTTAAGTGCAGCTCGTTTTCCTTTAAGGAAAACGGGCTACACTTAAAAAAAAAAAAACTGCTTTATTGAGAAAGCAGTCACGAACATGGAGGTCTGCTGACGACAGCAGGCCTCCATGTTTGCGAGTGCCTAGACTCGCTATGGGGCCGCAAATTGCGACCCACCTCATTAATATTAATGAGGTGGGTCATTGCGACCCCATAGCGACTCGCAGACGGTGTATGAGACACCGTACTGCATACCAATTTGCGAGTTGCAAAATGCGAGTCGCATGGACTCGCAATTTGCAACTCGCAAATTTTCTTTTTGCTACATCTGGCCCTTATTTCCCTACTCCTGAAAAAGAAGACCAACTCCAGCCGGTCGTTATCTTCTTCAGAGTGTGCCATTGAAAACATAAGTAAAACATTTTCAGGTGCCAGAACGCAACGTGATTCACATTAACAATTCAGTACAGTAAGGCTGCTGTTCTTAATTCCAATTAGAAAATGTTCCCAATGCGCAATATTCAGCTTGCCAAACTTTCACTTTCCGCCTTTACATCCCCAGCAAACACTTTTCACCACTGCAGCCAGCAAAAGGAAATCTTTTCTTTCACATCCCTTGCCTGCCGCCAGTGCACTTTTTGTTAGGATTGTCCTGTTATTTCTTGGTGAGGGCAGGTGAGCCACGCTCCCTTAATCAAATACATAACAAAGTTGCTCTGTTCGGAGAGACCCAGACCCTGCCAGGATAGCTCAGTGTCATGGGAAGGAAGCATCCAGAGAATACATTCCAGCACTCACTTCTTTCTCTTGTCCTGAAAAGAAGTACACCAACTCCCAAATTCAGTGGTTTCAGGTGCTTTAGTACAGATAGAGGTATGCTGTGAGGTAGCATTAACCCATTGCGGGTAAGTCTCTCTGTATTTGAGAGTGATCACATGTTTTTAAATAAGCCAGTCGTATTCTCCTTCAGAATGCAAAATTGAAAATATCGCAAACCCAGCTGCCAAAATAGACAATTATTTTTTACTCTAAGTTTCTCTAAAACTACTGAACAGGTTTATACCAAATCACAAAAAGCACCATCTGCTGACCAAAATCTAGCTTCCTGCCAAACTTAGTGTAATTCCGTTCATATCTCCACCTCTTGACAGATCACCCCAAAACTTTCCAGGAAGGAGCTGAAGTAATTTGGAAAGTATTGTGAAGATTCATCAAACGAGGCCAAAGTTATTAGCAAACCAAAAAAACACGTTATCTATGGAAAAGCAGGCCTAAATGTAACTGCCTAGTGGTGACCAATACTATATATGGACCTGGCATCTTTGGCATGGTTTCCCCTGTCTTTTTGCCTCTGCCTTCTGTATCTTTTACTGTGTGCTGGATTTAGCTTTTGCTGGTTTTTGTACTTTGAGCACTCTACCACTGCTGATCAGTGCTAAAGTGCAAATGCTCCCTGTGTAAACTGTGATTATGATTGGCTATCCATGACTGGCATATTTGATCTACTCGTAAGTCCCTAGTAAATTGCACTGTGTGGCCAGGGCTGGTAAATCAAATGCTACTAGTGGGCCCGCAACACTGATTTTGCCATAACCCGAGTTGCCCTGCAAATCTGGCTCAGACATGCCACTGCAGAGTCTGTGAGTGCAGTTTTAAACTGCCAAGTCAACCTCGCAAGTGCACCCACTTGCCAGGCCCGAACATTCCCTTTTAGTACATGTAAGGCACCCCTAAGGTAGGCCAATGGTCAGGGTGCAGAGAATGTGAAACGAAGGACATGTATTTGTGTGTTTTACATGTCCTAATAGGGAAATACTGCTAAATGCATGTCTCACTATTGCAAGGCCTATCCCTCCCATAGATTTTTATTGGAGCTGCCTTGTAACACCTTGCAAGTGTAGCTTTCAATTGGGAAGGGATAGAGATGTAGAGTTGGAGTACCCTGAACTTAGAATTCAAAGATACATATTTTGGTGAAGTTAGTTTTTAAATTGTGTGTTTGAAAATTCCACTTTTAGAAAGTGGCATTGCCATTATGTTTTTTCTGACTGCCTGTGGAAGCAACTTCTGGTTTAGACTGAAAGGGTCTAGTCATGCATACACTCTAGACAGTCACACAATAGGAGCTGAGGTGTGCCCTGCATGTCTTGTTGGCCCATCAATAGGCTGATGGGTCTTCCTGAGTTAGAGAGGCGGGGGGAGTTGTCACTGACACCTGGCTAGGTCTGTGCCTGTCATCTCACAATGCTGTCGCCACCCCACTGCAGTGCGTCTGGAGCCAGGCCAGGGCAAGGCAGGATCGTGCGAACAACAAAGACTTTCCTTTGAAGTATGCCTACTTCAAAGGGCAAATGGGGTATTGGAACCAAAACCCCAGACTTTTGGAACACTTTTGGATAAAGAGGAGACTCTGCCAAGGAGAAAAGCTGAAGAACTGTAAGGAAGAATACTGCCCCTTGATTTGTTGGGTTAGCTTATAGTTTCTGCTTCTTCTTTGGAGAGGACAAGGTCTGGAATTTGCTGTGTATCCTGCTTGTGAAGGTTCTCCAAGTCTCAGGGCCTTCACCTGCAGCATCCCTGAACTCCAATGCTGGGA